>NC_092878.1:7143333-7850000 GCF_028372415.1 Notamacropus eugenii
CAGAGTGTTTAGCCTGAGGAAGACTCAGAGGGCACTAGATAGTTCTGTTCAAGTATTTAAAGGGCAGTCATGTGGAAGAAGGATTAAACTGGCTTTTCAGAACCAGGGACAGTGATTGAAAGTGGCCAAGAAGCAAATTTGGACTTGATATCAGGAAAAACTGCTTAATAATTAGAGCCATTTAAAGTGGAATGAGCTTTTTTTGGTAAGTAGGATGTTCCCCCTCCTTAGAAATCTTCAAGTAGAGGTTGTATTAACACTTATTTGATATGTCATAATGGGGGTTTCTTTTGGATTATCAGTTGGATTAAATGCATACTGTGGTCCTTTCTGATCCTAAAATTCTTTTTTTTTCCTTTTGTATGTATGTATGTATTTGTTTGTTTTCAACATTCATTTCCACAAAATTTTGAGTCCCAAATTTTCTCCCCATCTCTTCCCTCCCCCACCCCAAAATGCCAAACATTCTAATTACCTCTATCACCAATCTGCCCTCCCTTCTAACATCCCTCCCTTCCCTTAGCCCCATCTTCTCTTTTGTCCTGTAGGGCAAGATAAATTTCTATACCCCATTACCTGTATTTCTCATTTCCTAGTTGTATGTAAGAACAATACTCAACAGTTGTTCCTAAAACTTTGAGTTCCAACTTCTCTTCTTCCCTCCCTCCCCACCCATCCCCGCTGGGAAGGCAAGCAATTCAATATAGGCCATATCTGTGTAGTTTTGCAAATGACTTCCATAATAGTCGTGTTGTGTAAGACTAACTATATTTCCCTCCATCCTATCCTATCCCCCATTTCTGCTACTCTCTCTTTCGACCCTGTCCCTCCCCAAGAATGTTGACTTCTAATTGCTCCCTCCTCTTATTACCCTCCCTTCCATCATCCCCCCCACCCTGCTTGTCCCATTTTCCCCCATTTTCCTGTATTGTAAGATAGGTTTCCATACCAAAATGAGTGTGCATTTTATTCCTTCTTTTAATCAAATGTAATGAGAGTAAGCTTCATGTTTTTTTCTCACCTCCCTCTTTTTCCCTCCACTGAAAAGTCTTTTACTTTCCTCTTTTATGAGAGATAATTTGCCCCATTCCATTTCTCCCTTTCTCCTCCCAATATATTTCTCTCTCACCCCTTAATTTCATTTTTTAAGATATGATCCCCTCCTATTCTACTCACCCTGTGCTCTCTGTCTCTCTGTCTCTGTCTCTCTCTGTCTCTGTCTCTGTCTCTGTCTCTCTCTCTCTCTCTCTGTCTCTCTCTCTGTGTATGTGTGTGTGTGTGTGTGTGTGTGTGTGTGTGTGTGTGAGTATGTGTAATCCCACCAACTACCCAGATACTGAAAAAAGTTTCAAGAGTTACAAATATTGTCATTCCATGTAGGAATGTAAACAGTTCAACTTTAGTAAGTCCCTTATGATTTCTCTTTCCTGTTTATCTTTTCATGCTTTTCCTGATTTTTGTGTTTGAAAGTCAAATTTTCTTTTCATCTCTGGTCTTTTCATCAAGAATGCTTGAAAGTCCTCTATTTTATTGAAAGACCATTTTTTCCCCTGAAAGTATTATGCTCAGTTTTGCTGCATGGGTGATCATTGGTTTTAGTCCTAGTTCCTTTGACTTCTGGAATATTATATTCCATGCCCTTCAATCCCTTAATGTAAAAGCTGCTAGATCTTGTGTTATCTTGATTGTATTTCCACAATATTTGAATTGTTTCTTTCTAGCTGTCTGCAATATTTTCTCCTTGACCTGGGAATTCTAGAATTTGGCCACAATGTCCCTAGGAGTTTCTTTTTTTGAATCTCTTTCAGGAGGTGATTGATGGATTCTTTCAATATTTATTTTGTCCCCTGGTTCTAGAATATCAGGGCAGTTTTTCTTGATAATTTCATGAAAGATGATGTCTAGGCTATTGTTTTGATCATGGCTTTCAGGTAGTCCCAAGTCTGTGGCTGCTTCCTGAGGCCTGAGTTATGGGAAGGCCCTTCTCCCTTCCTGGCCAGCTGAAAAACCCTCTCACTGACCTTTGGTGCCTGTGGGTTGAGGGATCTGGGAACAGCTGCTACTGTGACTGGAGATTCCGCCCCTGAGCCCTGTTCGCGTCTTCCTCCCAGAGCCACGCAGCTCCGGTGGCCAAGACTGGGCTGGACTCTGCTCTGTGTCTTGTGCAACAGACATTTCCCATGGGCCTTTCAGGTCACCATAGGCTAGAAATCTCCTCTACTTTGCTGTTCTGTGGCTTCTGCTGCTCTAGAATTTGTTGAGAGTTTTATTTACAGATATTTTATAGGCTGTGGGGGAAGAGCTAGCATATGTGTGTCTTTCTACTCTGCCATCTTGGCCCTAAAATTCTTTTGACTGTGTGAAAGAATCACAGCAGACAGGAAACCACTAACAGGTAGGCTGAAGTGGTAGAAAGGCATTCTCCTGACTTGATTTTGTAGCCTTTGGGGGATGATGGTGGTGTTAGTCTGGTCAGGTAGTTTATAGACATGGTCAATATTAGCCTCCACAGGGCTAATATTTGGACAGTGCTGACTCTCTCTTGCCTTGATTGAAAATTGGATTCATGTAATTTTCCAGATCATGGCTCATGGATCTCACAGGGTTAACACTTCAATATTTCCCATTGAACCAAGAGTCAAACCAAATGGGGGGGGGGGGAGGGAATGTTGAGGAACAGCCTTCCTTACTGTAGCAAAGAAGTCCAGGGACCTTGATTAAAAGAGGGAGTTGAAGTCTTTGTTAGGAAGCAATTTTAAATTCTTTTTAAAGAATTTTTAAATTTTGAACTCTTTTCTAATTGGTAAAACCACAAGGGAAAAAAGTAAGATGTAGGAATCTAATTCCTAACATTTATTAGGAAAATCCAGAATGCAAAAGCCATCATCAGAATGACAATACTAACCAGCTTTTCAAGAGAAATAGGCAAAACACTATCCATGGGAAGAGACTGCTGGACCACAGGAGCATATGGTGAAATGTCTTATTTGTGTGCAATAGCCAACACTGGGTCAATCCACAAAACAGATAACTCTCAAGAAATTGGAAACCACACATCAGTGAAGAGAGGGAAACTGTCAGTGCCCTTTATTCTAAGACACATAAAAAGAAGTTGAATCATACTTTTCTTTCCAGGGAGAGAAGGAGATCCTTAGCTCTAGGATTAAAGAAGCAGACATAACTAAGGGAACCAACCTGGCTGGTAAGCAAGGAGGTGCAAAATGCAGTGGAGCTGGCATAGGTGAGCAACATTCCATTTCAGTTGGGGTGGAACACAGGCTAGCATTGTCTAAGATGTTTTAGAAGAAGGAAAGTCTGCTGCTAATTGGTAGGAGATTTAATTGAGTTCATAAAGTTTTGGTGCCTTTAGGCAACTTATACAGTCTATCACAAAGTGAGAGTGAGACTTAGGTGAGCCTAAAGAGACTGAGAAGAATTGAATGATGGACACAAGGTTTTGTTTCTCTTTTATAGTGCACCATTAGGGAGGAGGTCAGGGAGGAGTATGAGTGTGTACGTTCCTTACTTGAGTACGTTCCTTACTTGGGCATCATTTTGGGAGGAAGGGGTAGCCCTTGATCCTCTTGAGTGTGAGAGGGGTCAATTTTCCTATAAGGTCAGAGTGTAAAGAGATCTTTCAGAGACAGACTGAAGTGTATTTGTGATGTAGTGCTTATTCTGAAAGACTACCCCCATCACCCTATGGGCATGTTAAGACCCCTTCTATCCACTCACACAGATACCACCTTAGTTCAGGCCCTTGTCACCTCTCCTCTAAATTGTTGGTTGCAGCACCCTCCTAATTGATATCTCTGTCTCAAGCCTCTCCCCAATCCAATCCATTTTACCCACTGCTGCCAAAGTCATTTTTCTTAAGCACAGATTCAACCATGTGACTCCCCTACTCAGTCAACTCCAGTGGCTTACTATTGCCTCTAGGATAAAAAAAAAAACAAAAAAACAAAAACAAAAACAAAAACAAAACAAAACAACTCCTCTGATTAACTTTTAAAGTCCTATACAACTTGGTCAGAACCTATGTTTCCAGACTCATTGTACATTGTTCTCCTTCCTGCACTCTGTAATCTAGCCAAATTGTCTTTGTCTATTCCAGACTCCTACATCTTTGCAATGAATTATGTCCTACTTTCACTTGTTTTCCTTTACGACTGAATTCAGATACCATCTCCTGTATAGTCATTTCTGATCCCCTTAACTGCTAATGCCTTCCCTTTCAAGCTGTATTTAATTAGTCTGTAAATATTTATTCTTTTTATGTGTTGTATATGTAATACACACATGTATGATTAAACACATATGTGTACATATATGTCAAAGTGTATACACATATATTTATGTGTATATGTATACACATATATATACATATACATATGGTCTCTAGTAGAATATAAGTACCTTGAGAGTAGGGATTGTTCCATTCATTAACCCTAGTCATTAATCCAGTACTTGGCACATAATAAGTGCTTAAAACTTAAACAAATCAGTTAATCCAGATATAAAAGCTGACTGAGATGACTTCAAGACTCTTTCTGTCCATGGTATTGACCATTTTGCAACAGTTAAAATTTTTTCTGGGAAATGATCGGAGAGTCAGTGTTTTTATTTTTGTCCATTTCCTCATTTTTCAGGGTCAAAAATGTGTTAGGATGAATTGGAGCTCTTATACTCATAAATAATATTGTCTTATTGTTATCTTAATTTTATGTTAGGAATACTAATAATTAAATTAAAATTTGCAAATATTCCAAGTAATATGCAAATTTTCAGACTCATAATCACAGAATCTTAGTTTTGGAAGTGATCTCCAATGAGAACAGTTCTCAAAATTTGGTCCAAGGACTACTGGGGGTTCTTGAGACCCTTTTAGGGGGTCTGCAAGGTAAGAAATATTTTAATTATAATGCTAATTATTGTTCAATGCTACTACTAATAGTACTAAGCTGTTATTTGCCTATTAGAGTATCCCTCCCTTTTTCAATTACATATCTGTATGAGGTTGGGTTTTCTACATATACTTAAACAGAAACAACCTATCACAACATATAGAATCGTAGAGACAGATAACAGCATCTATCTGTCCTTTATTAAGCTGGGCAGGAAAGTGATTTGCCAAAATATGTAAAACAATGCCATTTTTCTTGGTAATTTTTTTGGTTTTGAAAAATACAGTTATTTTAATAAAATATGTTGTTTATATTAACAAGTAATGAACTTATTAATGTTAAATTAATTAATGGACATTTAAAAATATATCAGTTTTCATTTCTAATATGGCAAATATCAGTAGATATAACCTACATAAGTTCAAAGTCTTTAGGATCCTTAATTTTTTAAGAGTATAAAGAGCTCCTGAGACTAATAAGTTGTTTTTTTAAATTATTTATTTGTTTTCAGTTTTCAACAATCACGTCTATAAGTTTTGAATTTTTTCCCCTCCTTCACCCCTCCCTCCCCAAGATGGCATGCAATCTTATATGGGCTCTACACATAGATTCTTATTAAACACATTTTCACATTACTCATGTTGCATAGAAGAATTAAAATGAATGGGAAAAAGCATGAGTAAAACTAAACAAAACCAAACATAACAAAAAACAGTCTGCTTCATTCTGCATTCCAACTCCATAGTTCTTTCTCTGGATGTGAATGGCATTTTGTATCATCAGTCCTTTGAAATGTTTTAGGTTCTTGCATTGCTGTGAAAGGCTATCTATCAAAAACAGTTCTTGCACACTGTGGCTGTTACTGTGAACAATGTTCTCTTGGTTCTGCTTACTTCACTCAGCATCAGTTCATATAAGTCTTTCCATGTTTTTCTGAAGTCCACTTGTTCATCATTTCTTATGGCACAATAGTACTCCATTACATTCATATACCACAACTTGTTTAGCTATTCCCCAGTTGATGGGCACCCCTTGATCTCCAGTTTTTGGCCACAACAAAGAAAGTTGCTATAAATATTTTTGTATATGTGGGTCCTTTTCCCACTTTTATGATATCTTTAGGATACAGCCCTAAAAACAGTATTGTTGAGGCAAAGGATATGCACATTTTATAGCCCTTTGGGCACAATTTCAAATTGCTCTCCACAATGATCAGCTCAGCTCACAGCTCTAAAAACAATGAATTAGTGTTCTAACTCTCCCACATATACAAATAAATTCTTTCCCAGTTTTGTTTCCCTCCTAAACTTGATTGCCTTGGCTTTGTACAAAACTTTTCAATTTAATGTAATCAAAATTATCCATTTTGCATTTCATAACATTCTCTTTCTCTTGTTTGGTCATAGTTTCTCCATTCTCCATAAATCTGACAAATAAACTATTTTTTGCTCCCCTAATTTGCTTATAGTATCAGCCTTTATACCTGGATCATGTACCCATTTGGACTTAATTCTGGTATATGGTGTCAGGTGTTGCTCTATTCCCAGTTACCACCACACTATTTTCCAGTTTTTCCAGCAGTTTTTGCTAGACAATGAGTTCTTATCCCAGAAGCTGGGTTCCTTGGGTTTATCAGACAGTAGTCTGCTACAATCATTGACTACTGTATCCTGTGTACCTAACCTATTCCATTGATCTGCCTCTCTCTTTCTTAGCCTGTACCAAGTGGTTTTGATAATTGCTCGGTATAATACAATTTAAGATCTGATTTGGCTAGGCCACCTTCCCTAGCAATTCTTTTCATTAATTCATTTGGTATTCTGGACTTTTTAGTCTTCCAGATGAATTTTGATATTATTTTTTGTAGCTCTATATAATTTTATGGTAGTTTGATTGGTATGACACTGAATAAGTAAATTAATTTAGGTAGAATTGTCATTTTTATTACATTAGTTCAGCCTACCCATGAGCAACTCTTGTTTTTCCAATTATTTAGATGACTTTATTTGTGTGAAAAGTGTTCTGTAATTATGTCCATATAGTCCCTAGGTTTGTTTTGGCAGGTAGACTCCCAGTTATTTTATTGTATCTTACCTTAGCTTTAAATGGGATTTCTTGTTCTATATCTTGCTGTTGGGCTTTGTTAGTAATCTATAGAAATGCAGATGATTTGTGTGAGTTTATTTTGTATTCTGCAAGAGACAAGCAAGTTTGAAAACTACTCTCCTAGGCCATTTAGTTCACTGAACAAAAGTTTCTATCATATCCAATATGTCAGGTTCAAAATTTCAAAAATTTCTCTCTCTCGCTCTCTCTCTCTCTGTCTGTCTTTCCCTTCCTTCTCGCCCCACCCTGTGTCTTTGTGTGTGTGTGTGTGTGTGTTTGTGTGTCCACAGTACTTAGCACAGTGTTTGGCACATAGTAAGTGCTGAATAAATTCTTGTCAATTTGAGACTAGCCTTCATTTTGGGTTTACTGAATAATATAAAAACCATCACTGTATCTTCACTCAATGATATAAAAAGACATAAGAAGATGCACTCAGTCTGTGGTCTACCTCGTTTTTACCCATTGGGGAACACATCTTTGGCCCAGTGAAATGAGGCAGAAACATAGAATTACTCCTATATAATAATAGTCATATCACTAGAGGGCAGTAGAGAGGTTCTTATTTCTAATAGGCAACAGATCCTTTTGTGTACCTCAGTATAAAAAGGCATTTTTATGATATCTTTAGGATACAGCCCTAGAAGCAGTATTGTTGGGGCAAAGGATATGCACATGTTATAGCCTGCTGGGCATAATTCCAACTTGCTCTCCAGAATGATCAGATCAGCTCACAGTTCTAACAACAATGAAGTAGTGTTCTAACTCTCCCACATCTTCTATAACATATATTACTTTCCTGTTTTGTCATGTTAGACAATCTGATAGATGGGATGTAGTACTTCAGAGCTGTTTTGATTTGCATCTCTCTAATCGATAGTGATTTAGTGCATTTTTTCATATGACTATAGATAGCTTTATTTTTTGCCTCTGAAAACTGCCTGTTCATATCCTTTGACCATTTATCAGATACAGAAAGGCTTGTAAATTTGACTCAATTCTCTATATATTTTAGAAATGAGACTTCATTAAATAAATTCTTTCCCAGTTTTCTGTTTCCCTCCTAACCTTGCCACTTACTGACCCACCTAGTACAGGTTCTCATCTTCTCACACTGCAACTTTTTCAATAGCCTTCTGGTTAACCTTTCCCAAATTTCTCTTTCCATTCTAGTTCACCCTCCATTTAGTTATCAAAATGAACTCTTGAAGGTCAGATTTGACCAGGTCATTCCTTTACCCCATTTAGTGATCTCAAGTGGCTTAAGGTTTCCCATAGAGCCCTCCCCACTCCTAAACACTTGTCAGTTTCTGTTTTTTTGAATTTGCCAATATGATGAGCATAAGGTAGAAATTCAAAGTTACCTTAATTTGTGTTTCACGAATTATTAGTGATTTGGAATATTTTTCACATAGCTATTGGCAGCTTGGATTTCTTCTTCTGAAAAGTGCTTATTTATATTCTTAGACCATTTATCAATGAGAAGTGATTCTTATTTCTATGAATTTGAATCTATGTATCTGAAAATCAAGATCTTTATCAGAGAAATTTGCTATAATGACTTTTTCATGGTTTCCTGTTCCCCTTCTAATTTTAGCTGCATTGGTATTGTTTGGGCAAAATCTTTTTAATTATTTATAATCAAAATTGTCCATTTCGTCTTCCTTGATTCTCCCAATTATTTTCGTCATTAACTTTTTCCTTCTCCATAGATCTGAGAGGTTATTTTCTTCCCTGTTCTTCTAATTTGTTTGTAATATAATCTTTTGTGTCTAATCTATATATTCCTTTGGAACTTGTCTTGGAATATAGTATAAAATGCTTATCTATATCTAGATTTTGCCAGGCTATTTTCTATCTTTCGTTCAGTTTTTATTGAATAGTAAATTCTTAGTCCAATAACTGGAATGTGTGTTTATCAAATACTAGACTACCTAATCATTTTCTTCTATATATCTGTCCCATTGATTTACCTCTCTATTTTAAATTGGTACCAAAAGTATTTTGATGATTATGGCTTTATAGTATAGTTTGAGATCTGGTATTACTTGACTGCCTTTTTTCATAATTTATTTTTCATTCATTCCTTTGACTTTCTGTACTTCCAGATAAATTTTGCTATTTTTTCCTAGTTCTATAAAATGATTCTTTGGTAGTTTAATTGCAATGTCACTGAAGAAGTAAATCAACTTGGGTAGAATTGCAGTTTTTATTGTTCTGGCTCAGCCTATCCATGAGCAATTTATATTTCTTCAGTTCTTCAGATCTATCTTTATTTGTGTGAAAAGTGTTTTGTAATTGTGTTCCTATTTCCAAGTATTTAATATTTCTGAAATTATTTTAATTGAAATTTCTCTTTCCATCTTTTCCTGCTGGGTTTTGTTGGTAGTATCTAGAAATTCTAATGATTTATGTAGGTTTATTTTATATCCTACAACTTTGCCAAAGTAATTAATTGTTTCAGCAAGGTTTTTAGTTGATTCATTAGAGTTCTCTCATCAAATCATCTGCAGAGAGCAACAATTTTATTTCCTCATTTCCATTATGACTAATATTTCTACCATACTATTCAATAATAGTGATGGTGACAGGCATTTTTGAACTTATTGGAAAGACTTCATGTTTGTTCCCATCTTTTTTAAGTGTTACTGTAGCCTCCCTGCTAATTTTTATTTTTTTGCATCAGTGCTCATTGGAGATATTGGTGTACTGTTTTGCTCTTTTTCATCTCTCTTGTTTAGTTGTCAAGACTGTAGTTACATAATAAAGGAAATTCGGTAGGAACTCTTCCTTTTCTTATTATTTTTTCAAATAGTTCATTTATTATTTGAATTCTTACTATTTTTAATGGTTGATAGAATTCACTTATAAATCTTTCTGGTCCCAGAGTGTTTTTCCTTTGGAGATCTTCATGACTTATTGTTGTTATTTTCTTTCTAAAATTGGGTTAAGTTCTCTTTCTGTTGTTGTTTTAATCTGGGCATTTTAGAATTCTGTATATTTGTACATGTTGTTTGATTTGCCAATTTTATTGGCATATAATTGAGAAAATAGTTTCTAATGCTTACTTGTGTTCATTGTGGTGAATTTTTCTTTTTCTGTTTTTGGTACTGGTGAGTTAATTTTCTTTGTCCTTTAAAAGAATTCAGATCAACCAACTTTAAATTTTATTGTTAGCTAATTTATCGATTTTTTAAAGCTAAGTTTGTCTAGTTCATTGATTTTTTTCTCAAAAAAAAAAACCACCCCAAACTCAGCTCCTGGTTTCACAATACCAATCCTTTAATTTGCGGTTACTTTCAATTTATTACTTTATTAATTCTTTCAGATTTTAAAATTTTTTCTTTAATTTTTAGAATTTATGTTTTGATTCTTAATTTGTTAATTTTCTAGTTTCTTTCATTTTATGCCCAGTAGGTTGACCAGTTCTTTCTCTCTTTTTCTACTGCTTAAAGTTAGAGATAAACATTTTCCCCCAAGGACTACTTTGACTTTGATATATTCCCTTATTGTTGTCATTATCTTTAATGAAATTATCTATCATTTCTATGATTTGTTCTTTAGCCCAAGTTCTTTAGAATTCAGTTGTTTAGCTTCCAATTAACTTTAATTATTTTTTCAGTGACCTTTTGCTAAATGTAATTTTTCTTCCACTGTTGTCTGTAAAAGATGTTTGCAATGTATCTACTTTTGTCAGGGATCCCCCTCTTTTCCCTTCCTCCTTACCACCATATTTTTAGATAACTTATTATTTTGAAGCTTTCTTCTCTGCACCTTCTACTAATTATTGCAAGCCCTGCCTTATGTGCCTAATAGACACAATTGTCATCCTTTTTTCTCACAACAGTTCTTTAAATACTTGAAGACAACTCTAATGCTCCTTCCAAATCTTTCATTTCCAGGTTAAACATGCTCAATTTTTTCAACAAATCCATGTATGGCATGTTCTACAGTTCTTTCACTATCCTGATTTCATTTCTTTGGATGTTCTACAGTTCATTAATAGCCTTTCTTTATCAGGTGTGTTCAGGCGTGCCCTAAGAGTCAGGCAAAATTCTCAGTACCTTCTACTATCCTTTGAATAAAGGGTGATATTTTATGGATATGGTGAAGTTGTGGAGTAAAGGGATGAACTTCCATTGCCAGTGAGTTTACTTCTCAGGGAGAGAGAAATTCAATATTGAAATATTAAGAAGTACTAACTGAAGATCTACCAGAAATAAAGGGGGAAAAAGATAATTGAATTTATAATGTAAGACAATGAGTAAATAGAATTTGGTTAAGAAATAAAATGATTCTATGTTTCTGGAATATGTCTGTTGCATATTTCAATAATACATCCAATATATTTATGGAAACTTTACATGATGATGATGATGATGATATGGCACCATATGCACCTGGTTTGATCCTCAGTATAACCCTGTGAAGTAGATGTCAATATTATCCCCATTTTATCATTGATGAAACTGACATAGCAAGTTAAGTTTACTTGACCCCAGGGTCACACAACAAGTAAACATTTGAGGCCTGATTTTAACTCAGGTCTTTCTGAATCTAACACCACCTAGCTGCCGTAGAATATTAGTAGCTGATGCTCACATAGCGCTTTCTAGTTAAAATGTCTTCTAAATATTATACTATCAATAAAATAATGCCTATTAGTGTACAAATAAGATGTGTGTGTGTGATGTGTAAACATCCGTATATGTATCATATTGCCCTTTAGGTAAGTTGTATAAATATTATCTTCATTTCACAGATTAAGAAGCAAAGACTCTGAAAGCTGAAGGTCCCATAGGTAGGTAGTAAATCTTGGAGGTGAAATGGGAGCCAAGTATTCTAGCTCTAAGTCCAGTGTTCTTTCCTGTGTACTCAACCAGACGTAGCATAGTTCTAAAGGATTTCATGGAGACTCTTAATTATCTCCTAAGTATGTACATTTGCCCTAATTTACCAACTTCCAGAAGCCTTTGGACAATTTCTGCAGTTTACTAAAGGTATCCAAGTTTCATGAAAAATTCTGATATCCCTTACCATCTTCATGTCCTTTGAATGTAAAATATTAAATACTGCAATGCCCCACTCCTCTCCAGACACTATTCCTCCCAGTGCCATTAGCATTGGGTCATAACAACCCAAGACCATAGAGCCCAATTCCATTATTTTAGAAAGTGGGAAAATGGAGCCTAGAAAGGTCAGATGAGGTGTTCTGGGTCACATGAATTCTAAATGTATGAGGCAAAACTTGAACTTGGGTCCTGGCTCCAAGGCCAGCATTTTATTTCTTGTATCATCCAGAAGCCTTCATTTCTAACTCCCAGCTCTTTTATACCCTATGCATTTTATACTCTTATGTACCCCCATGAGATGTTTTCCAGTAGCCTCCAAGCTCCAGTGCTGTGGGATGTCAACTTTGTACCAGTAAGGATTCATGCATTTCCTCTGAGGTTCCAGATCTTTGCCATGGGAACCATGTAAGTGAATGCTAAAACCTCTTCCACCTTCGCCTTTACCCATGGGGGTAACAGAAAGAGTGGCCAGACCCAGAGAACTCATTTAACAGAATAATATGTGATACTGAAGTCTGACGTATGTTTTGTTTAATTCTGAAGACACAAGAGAAATAAGTAACTTTATCTAGGAATTTGAAACATCTTGGGATGCTAGGGATGTTATTCTTCTAGAATCCTGATAAATCCTAGGAGGGCTGCTAGCCTAGTTGCAAGTTTTTTTCTTTTTTGGAAGTGGATGCAAGCAAAGACTTTGTGATTGGTAAGAACTCTGCAACAAAACAATGAATATCCTTCTTAGACTCCACAGTATCAGCCCTTTAAAATGAATTTATTCATCCTTGGCTGTCTCCTGTCTATTGATAAATCATTGAACAATGACGTTATCTTATTTTTTTAAAATTTATTTATTTTATTTGCTTTCAGTGTTCTACAATCACTTCCATATATCTTAGAGTTTTTTCTCCTCCTCCCCCCACCACTCCCTCCCCGAGGTGGCGTGCAATCTTATATAGGTTCTACACATACATTCCTATTAAATACATTTTTATCCTTAGTCATGTTGCATAGAAGAATTAAAATGAATGGGAGAAACCATAAAACAAAACAAAACGTAATACAAAAGAAAATGGTCTGCTTCATTCTGTGATCAAATTCCATAGTTATTTCTCAGGATGTGGAAGGCATTTTGCCTCAAGAGTCCATTGGGAATTTTTAAAGTCTTTGCATTGCAATGAAGTTCTAAGTCTACCAGGAAAATTCCTTGCACACTGTGGTTGTTGCTGTGTACAAAGTTCTCCTGGTTCTGCTCCTTTCTCTCAGCATTAGTTCATATAAGTCTTTCAGGATTTTCTGGAGTCCTACTGTTCGTCATTTCTTATATCACAATAGTATTCCATTACATTCATTTACCACAACTTGTTCTTCCATTCCCCAATTGATGGGCATCCCCTTGATTTCCAGTTCTTGGCCACCACAAAGACAGCTGCTATAAATATTTTTGCACATATGGGACCCCTTTCCATTTTTATGATCTCTTTGGGATATAGTCCTAGAAGTGATATTGCTGGGTCAAAGAGTATGCACATTTTTGTCTCCCTTTGGGTATAGGTCCAAATTGCTCTCCAGAATGGTTGGATCAGCCCACAGCTCCACCAACAATGAATTCATGTTCCAGCTCTCCCACATGTTCTCCAACATTTATTGTCTTCCTGTTTTGTCATGTTAGCCAATCTGATAGGTGTGTTGTGGTACCTCAGAGGTGTTTTGATTTGCATCTCTCTAATCAATAGTAACTTAGAGCATTTTTATATGACTGTAGTTAGTTTTAATTTCTTCCTCTGAAAACTGCCTGTTCATATCCTTTGACCATTTATCAATTGAGGAATGACTTGTATTTTTGTACATTGACTCAGTTTTCTATATATTTTAGAAAGAAAGCCTTGATCACAGACACTAGTTGCAAAAATTCTTTCCCAGTTTTCTGCTTCCCTTCAAATCTTGTTGCATTGGGTTTGTTTGTGCAAAAACTTTTCAGTTTAATGTAATCAAAATTATCCATTTTGCACTTCATGATGTTTTCTGAGATAGATTGTTTAGTCAAAAATTTCTGCATTCTACAAACAATGGCATTATCGACTACACAGGTGTGCCCCATTTTGTACAACTTGATTGTGCGAAAATCACATTTTCATGGTTCTGTGGACACCTTGGAAGAGAATACGAATTGCTGATTATTCAAAAGGGCCTTATATGAAATTTCTTAGATAAAATGAATTGGAATGATTGAATAACTATTTAGTTATTATTGGTTAGTATTAGATTGTGAGCTCCTTGAGGGCAGGAAATATTTTTTATCTCTTTTTATATCCCCAACACTTAGCACAGTGTCTGACAAATAGTAGGCATTTAATGAATGTTGATTTATTATGAAGCTGTGATCATGTCCAACTTGCTCCATTGGGTTCTAATAGATAATATCAAGAGGAATAAAGTATGCTACCTTCCCTCAAGTAACTAAAAAATATGCTTAGGGAGATAAACCAGACATTCAAGAAGGTAGAATGTAATTTCAAATGTGTGTATATGTTCGTCCTTCTTTGCCAAAGAAGACCATGGGAGAAGTTGTGTGGTTCTTTTTTCCTGAAAATAATGGCATCCTCATTAGCATTTTCAGGGGTGGGGAACCTACAGCTTCAAGGACACATGTGGCCCTCTAGGTCCTTGGGTGCAGCCTTTTGACTGAGTCCAAGTTTTACAGAACAAATCCTTTTATCGAGGGGATTTGTTCTGTGAAGTTTGGATTCAGTCGAAGGGTCACCACTTGAGGACCACATGTGATCTCAAGGGTACAAATTCTCCACCCCTGGCTATAGACAAATACAACGAGACAACACAATGCATAACATACTAGACTTGAAGTTAGGAAGACCTGAGTTTGAATCCTGCCTGAAATACTGGCTAATTGTGTGATTTGGGGCAAATTGCTTAACCTGTTTGCCTCAGTTTCCTCATCTGTAAAATGTGGATAATAATAACACCTACCTCTCAAAGTTGTTGTAAAGATCAAATGAGATAAGCAAAGTGATTTGGAAAACTAAAAATGCTATTTTAATATCAGGTATATGTTGTTGTTTTGTACTTGGATTTTGTTTATTGGGCCTCCTTAAAATATTGAATCTCTGCAGCAAAAACAAAAATCTGTATTTTGAGAAGTGGTGTCACCTATCCATACCAAGGTTCAGTCCTTTGTATATTTTGTATTTGCTTATGTTTACATATCATGTTTCTCCAGAGAGACTGTAGGCTACTTGAAGGCAGGGGCTATTATGTAATTGTATTCCCAGTGTCTAGCCCAGTCCTTGGCACATAGTAGATGTTTGTTGACTTTTAATTGAACAGTGACATCATTTCATCTCCAAGCACTTTTTCATTTGTAATTGTATCTTTGTGGCTACTACTACATTAAAAGCACTAACATCAAATGTTTTCTTTAAGGTTTAAAATAATTTATAATTTATGTGCCAGTCTTAATGGAATAAATAGCTTCCTACCTAGCGATTTCAAAGACTAAGGTCATAGGATCAGCATCATTGGAATACAAGAAACCTTAGAGATTGAGCCCAGATTGTGGTTAATTTAATGTTGTAATTAATCAAGGATTCAGTCCGCAAATATTTTCTCTTTCAACCTTTGCTGAAGTTCTTTGCCCCAAAATGCTTGTAATCCCCTTTCCTACTTTAGTAAACACAACAGAATAAACATAATTAAATTTTTCATGGATGATGGAAGATCTCAAATACCTGAAAATCATTATTCTAAATACCAGTCCTATCATAATGTTTTGTAGCTGGAAAAGGCAGAAAGAACTGAGCTGAAGTGAATCCCATAACATCTCTGGGTAGCTGTATTTTTTAAAAACACATTTTTAGTAAGTCTTCGATAGCCTGATGACTGCAGCAGGATCTATCTTCTAAAAGTGGAGAGTAATCAAACAAATTCTAGCTAATTAAAAGTTTGGTTAATTGTTCTGGTTAATTCAAGCATAACAATTTAATTTAATCAGCCTCCTGCCATCATGGCTAATAATCTGACCTCTCCGAACCTTACTTTCTTTATACATAAAATGGGGACAATACTTTCTTTGAGTATTTTTGAAAATGGTGGTGAAGAAACCTTGGAATCTTATATTAATAGGTACTGTTAAATTATTATTATTTATGGTTTTTTATTTGCTATAAAATTATTCATTATCACTATTGTCTATTACTTTATCTAAAAGGTGAAGAGAAAGAAAGTCTAAAACTGGAAGGAACTTCAGCAGCCATCTTACCCTTTGTAGATGAGAAACCTTTGGCCAAGGGAAGTTCAGTGACTTGCCCATGGTCAATCAAAGTTCAATGACTTGCCCAAGGTCAATCAAAGTTCAATGACTTGCCCATGGTCAATCAAAGTTCAATGACTTGCCCAAGGTCAATCAAAGTTCAATGACTTGCCCAAGGTCAATCAAAGTTCAATGACTTGCCCAAGGTCAATAGTGTAGCAAATACCAGAGTTAATTCAAGTCCTCTGACTCCAGAATACGTACAAAAGATGACATAAAAGAGCCTGAAATTCTTTGTTACATTCTCCTTTATGTTAAAAGTTTTGGAGACCACTATTTCAAAAATGAAATATCTGAGAGAAGTCACATGTCAAGCCATTAGCAATCCTTATCATGTTATTCTAAATTAGTAGTAGCACAAAGGATAGAGTGTTGAGTATGAAATCAGGAACACATTTTCCACTGAGTCATTGTTATCGTTCTTTCTTTTAACGTCATAATTACCTACTATTCTATCTGTGACCTTTATATATTACTACAATGGGAGCATGATATAACAGATAAAGCATTCTACTGAGAATTAGGAAACCAGGTCCTCACCTGGAAAATAAAAGGACTGAACCAGATGACTTCTGAGGTCTTTTTTCAGCTCTGACTAATATCCTATAGCCAAGATATAAGAACTTGGATAAATAACTGATCTTTTCTGAAAAAAAAAATAAAGCAGCTTTTACATCATTATTCCAAAATAAAAAAATACAGAAATAAAAATAAAAACCAAACCCTAAGTTATTTATAATGCTAAGTGATTAGATTATTTTTAGAAACATTCACACACAGTGCCCAGCACATAGGTGACCCTTAATAAATCTTTATTGAACTGAATTGATTTCCTGAAGAAGAGTTTCAGTTGTGGGTAATGTAGAGGTGCCATCGATACAGTCCCAATACTATATTTCAGGGTAGTTTTTATTTATCACTAAATGCAAGATAAACAGCAATCATAGTGGTAGCAAACAGAAACTTGAATTGGGAATCTGGAATCCTACTGACCTCTGTCTATAACTTGTTGTAAACCAGTGGGTAACTGTTGTTTTGACCTTCAGTTTGTAAATGAGAAGATTAGACTAGGTGATTTCCAACCACTCCTTGGATTCTAAATTATTTGATAAACTATGGTTGTATAAGATTCATCATATGTACCCTTTTAAAATATTAAGAATATTCAAATTATACTCTTATAGATTTTTTTTAACATACAGATAACTTGTCATCCCAACTAGACTTAGATTGTAAACACTTTGAGGGAATGTTTTGTTTGTTTCGTATCACCAATCAAAGGAAAGGAATAGGGACTGGATCTTTGATTTTGTTGACATAGGAAATTCCTGTGAGAGGAAACTCCATCTATTAATGCAGATCAGCACCTTCTCTGTAACTTGCAGTCATAAAATATTACCTAGAGCACCAAGGAATTAAGTGATTTGCCCAGGGTCTCTCAGGCAATATGTTTCAGAGTAAGATGTGAACCCATACCTTCCTGGTTCGGAGTTGGGCTTTTTAACTGATATCACACAATAAAAGACATTGTTCGAAAAATGTATAAATGTGGGATAAAAGATGGGCAAGAGTAAAGTCAAGCTGATAGCCTATCTAATGTAATGTTGAGAGATCTTGAAGACTCCCAGCACATTTAGACTGAGTGTTAAGCCTGGAGTCAGGAAACTACCTTTCCCTGAGATCAAGTCCAGCCTTGGATACTGATTAGCTGTGTGAACCTGGGCAAGTCACTTACTCTGACTCAGTTTTTTATCTGTAAAATGAGCCGGAGAAGGACATGGAAAACCAGCATCTGCCAAGAAAAACCCAATTGGGGTCAAAAAGTGTCAGATACAACTGAAAAATGACTCAACAACCTATTGTGGGGTGCATCTTTAATAAAACTTTACAGAAAAAGGGAATGTCCTCAGTCAGATTATGTGTCCTGATTTTGCCTCTGGAAAATATGGTTATCAGTAACATGATATGAATAATGAGTTCACCTCATGTACCTGAGTTACTGACCCCTCCTGGCACAGGAGCACCTCATAGACTTTTAGTAGTAGTAATATATATAATGAAAGATTTTACGGTGCCTTGAAGCATTTCCAGTAACATTGTGGGCTTTAGAGAGAAGAAAACGGAACCCACAGGAGAGTGTAAAATGTGGGGGAGACATAAGAAGGTCCCTTTGTTATTATAGCCGCTACCTAGGAAAGCATTTACATAATTCTAGCTCCTTTCAGTTACTTGGCTATAAAATGACTGCCTTTCTTACTGCAATAACATTATGCTGTTGGAAATATCATTCTGCTGCCTCTCTAATGCAATCCCTGAAGTTGCTGCCCTCTAGCAGTTGATAGGTGATCCGTTGAGCTGTTTCTACTAATGTTAGTTGTGTAAACAGAGACATTGCAAAGCTGCAGAGGTCTCAGTCACTTAAAATCCCTTCGTGGTTTCCAATTCAGGAATCCTCAATGCTACTCGCTCTCTTTCCACTTTAATTATGCTCTTTGCTCACAATTAATAAAATCTCAATTTGTTCCTTTGACGAAACATTAAACTCCTACAGTATGCAGAGCCTTACTGGGCTAGGTGCTGGAGGAATTAAAATTTAGATGAAAACTTTGATTTCTTTTTAAAGTCTTGCCTTTTTGTATCATTAAATCATAGACTTCTTGAACTTCCAAAATGAAAGGGTCCAGTGATCGTCTACTGTAACCCTTTTATTTTATAGGTTAGGAAATGGAGGCATGAGAGGGTAAAATGTTCAATATTTTAATCAATCAACAAATATTTAGTTATTTTTCCCCCTATTTATTTATTTATTTATTTATTTATTTATTTATTCATTCATTTATTTATTTATTTATTTGACTTTTAACATTCATTTTCACAAAATTTTGGGTTCCAAATTTTCTCCCCTTTTGTCCCCTCCCCCCACCCCAAAATACTGAGCATTCTAATTGCCCCTATCTGCCAATCTGCCTTCTCTTCTATCATCCCTCTCTGCCCTTGTCTCCATCCTATACCCCTTTACCTGTATTTCTTATTTCCTAGTGGCAAGAACAGTACTCTACAGCTGTTCCTAAAACTTTGAGTTCCAACTTCTTTACCTCCCTCCCTCTCCACCCCTTCCCTTTGGAAGGCAAGCAATTCAATATAGGCCAAATCTGTGTAGTTTTGCAAATGACTTCCATAATAGTAGTGTTGTATAAGAACTAATTATATTTCCCTCCATCCTATCCTGTCCCCCTATACTTCTGTTCTCTCTTTTGGTCCTGTCCCTCCCCATGAGTGTTGACCTCAAATTGCCCCCTCCTCCCCATGCCCTCCCTTCCATCATCCCCCCAACCCTGCTTATCCCCTTATCCCCCACTTTCTTGTATTGTAAGATAGGTTTTCATACCAAAATGAGTGTGCATTTTATTCCTTCCTTTAGTGGAATGTGATGAGAGTAAACTTCATTTTTTTCTCTCACCTCCCCTCTTTATCCCTCCACTAATAAGTATTTTGCTTGCCTCTTTTATGAGAGATAATTTGCCAAATTCCATTTCTCCCTTTCTCCTCCCAGTATATCTCTCTCACTGCTTGATTTCATTTTTTTAAGATATGATCCTATCCTCTCCAATTCACTCTGTGCACTCTGTCTCTATGTGTGTGTGCGTGTATGTAATCCCACCCAGTACCCAGATACTGAAAAGTTTCAAGAGTTACAAATATTGTCTTTCCATGTAGGAATGTAAACAGTTCAACTTTAGTAAGTCCCTTATGACTTCTCTTTGCTGTTTACCTTTTCATGCTTCTCTTCATTCTTGTGTTTGAAAGTCAAATTTTCTTTTCAGCTATGGTCTTTTCATCAAGAATGCTTGAAAGTCCTCTATTTCATTGAAAGACCAATTTTTCCCCTGAAGTATTATACTCAGTTTTGCTGGGTAGGTGATTCTTGGTTTTAGTCCTAGTTCCTTTGACTTCTGGAATATCCTATTCCACGCCCTTCAATCCCTTAATGTAGAAGCTGCTAGATCGTGAGTTATCCTGATTGTATTTCCACAATACTTTGTTTCTTTCTAGCTGCTTGCAATATTTTCTCCTTGACCTGGGAACTCTGGAATTTGGCCACAATGTTCCTAGGAGTTTCTCTTTTTGGATCTCTTTCAGGTGGTGATCTGTGGATTCCTTGAATACTTATTTTGCCCTCTGGTTCTAGAATCTCTGGGCAGTTTTCCTTGATAATTTTATGAAAGATGATGTCTAGGCTCTTTTTTTGATCATAGCTTTCAGGTAGTCCCATAATTTTTAAATTGTCTCTCCTGGATCTATTCTCCAGGTCAGTTGTTTTTCCAATAAGATATTTCACATTCTCTTCCATTTTTTCATTCTTTTGATTTTGTTTTGTGATTTCTTGGTTTCTCATAAAGTCATTAGCCTCCATCTGTGCCATTCTAATTTTGAAAGAACTATTTTGTTCAGTGAGCTTTTGAATCTCCTTTTCCATTTGGCTAATTCTGCTTTTGAAAGCATTCTTCTCCTCATTGGCTTTTTGAACCTCTTTTGCCAATTGAGTTAGCCTATTTTTCAAGGCATTATTTTCTTCAGCATTTTTTTGGGTCTCCTTTCGCAGGGTGTTTACTTGTTTTTCATGCTTTGCTTGCATGTCACTCATTTCTCTTCCCAGTTTTTCCTTCACCTCTCTAACTTGATTTTCAAAATCCTTTTTGAGCTCTTCCATGGCCTGAGCCCATTGAGTGGGCTGGGATACAGAAGCCTTGACTTCTGTGTCTTTCCCTGATGGTAAGCATTGTTCTTCCTCATCAAAAAGGAAGGGAGGAAATGCCTGTTCACCAAGAAAGTAACCTTCTATAGTCTTATTTTTTTTCCCCTTTTCTAGGCATTTTCCCAGCCAGTGACTTGACTTCTGAGTGTCCTCTCCACCCCCACCTCACCTCCAGATCCTCCCAGCCAGCGCTTGGAGTCTGAGATTCAAATGATCCTCCCCAGCGTCAGGGCTTTGGGAGGGGGCGGGGTTGCTATTCAGTGTGAGATCAAGTTCAGGTGCTCAGGTTGGGTCAGGGCTGCCTCACGGGCTCAGTTCCCTCAGGGGGTTTATGCAGAGATCTTCAACAATGGATCAGGGCTCCTGCCTGCTTGGGGAGCCCCAGTCTGTTCCCACCTCTGCTGCTGCCTCCCGAGGTTGCCTGAGTTATGGTGGCACTCCACTCCCCTCTCAATCTGCTGAAGAGACCCTCTCACTGACCCTTTTCACCTGTGGGTGGGGGACCCACATGGCCACTGGAGATTCCATCCCTGAAGCCTGCTTGGATCCACTCCTTTCCGTGCCACCGAGGCAGGGTTGGGCTCTGCTCCGGGTCCGGGGCGCGAGGGACCTTTTGCGAGAGGTTTTTAGGCTCTCTGGAGCAGAAATCTCATCAGCTCCATTGTTCTGTGGCTTCTGCTGCTCCAGAATTCGCCAGTGGTTCTTGTTTACAGATATTCTATGGGTTGTGGGTTCGGAGCTAGCGTATGTGCATCTGTCTACTCCGCCATCTTGGCTCCGTCCCAATCAACAAATATTTATTAAGTCCCTACTATTTTCCAGGGATGGGACTACATGCTAAGATTATAAAAACATAAATGAAATAGTCACTTGACAAGTCTACATTCTAATGAGAAGGCAACTCATTTATATAGAAATATATACACGTCTTCTTTTTTACAGAGAAGGACATGTTGTTTTAATGAAATGAAGTAACTTGCTCAGGTCAAGAGAAGTAGTACATCAGAGCCAGGATTTGAACCCAGACATCAAATCTGTTACTCCCTGTATTGTACCATGCTATGCCTCTCATCTCTCATCATAACTGTAAAAATTTGACTTACATATAAAAGAATAATTCAAATTCTTCTTAGTAAATTTCTGTCTTGATAAACCTCATTCCTGACCAGCCTTACTCAAAGCTTTCTTTCCAGATTGCTGGGATCCTTTCTTTGTGCCAGGTGCCTTTGCCTTCAAGTTCATCTTCCTATTCTCCCCCTCTGAGCATCATCTATACATACTATCTAGATCTGAATTCCTTTTTGAGTCTGTTTCCTGGACTCAGTGAAGTCACTGAATGCTCACCCCGAGGCATGGGTCTATTTCAGATTCACTTAAAGGGCTACTTCATCCCTCAGAAAGGGATCATGTGGGGATGGGGAATTACATCTTTTACTGTTCGTTTAACACATCTCAGGCCCTTTTTTGTATGGAAGCCCTAGGCTTTCAAGGACCATTCTCTTACATAAGAATTCTGAAAACTAATCTCTACCAAGTGCTCACATTTTGAAGAGCTATGAACAGATTAATTAAGGCTTTCATGTCTAGAAATATCTTTGAAAAAGGACTTTATCAGAGAAGGAAGGTAGTCTCCTTTGTAGTCTCAGTCCTTTTAATATGCCCATCCTGATTGGAAATTGAGGAAATTCTCATCAACTGGGGAAAAGATTGAACAAGTTTTGGTATACGACTGTGACGGGAAAATAATGTACTGTAAGAAATACTGAGCAGGATGGCTTCAGAAAGGAAAAAAAAAATACCTGGGAAGGCTTGTGTGAACTGATGCAAAGTGAAGTAAGCAGAACCAGGAGAACACTGTACACAGTAACAGCAACATTGTGATGATAATCTGTGAAAAATCTTTACTGCTCTGGTCAAGACAATGATCCATAAAATTCCAAAGGTCTCATGATGTAAACAGTTATCTACACCTAGAGAGAGAGAGCTGATAAACTGGGTGCAAAATCATGGATCACTTTTTCACTTTATTTTCCTTGCTTTGTTTTTGTTTTTGTTTTGTTTTTGGTTTTTTGCAACATGGCTAACATGGAGATGTGTCTTACATGATTTCATATGTATAACTGATATATTGCTTTCTTTCTCAAGAGATGGGGAAAGGTCAAAGGGAGGGAGAGAATTTGGAACTCAAAAAACTTTTTAAAAAGGAATGTTAAAAGGAAATGAATAACACAATTTAAAAACTTCTTATTCCTATCTATAATCCTTGCCTTTTACTACATATATGGCCCTAGGCAAGTTCCTTTATTTCACTGAAACTCAATTCCCTTCTTTGTAAAAAGTAGGGGTTTGAATTAGGTGACTTCTATGTTCCCTCCTACTTCTAAATCTGTAACACCTAAAATACAGATTATTCAATCTAATCCCCTCATTTTGCAGTTAACTGGGGCACTTGCTATGACTTGACTGGAGAGAGCATAAGTCCTAGGGTAGGAGCATCCAAACTCATTCTAAGAAGGTTGGAAGGATATTAGACCTTGGGGTAAGGCTTTGACCACATTCATAAATTGGGTGACCTTGATATTTCTGTAGCCTGAGATAGATATGAAGCTGAGAGAGAGAGACAGAGAGAGGCAGAGAGGCAGAGAGGCAGACAGAGACAGAGACACAAAGAGTGACACAGAGAGACATGGAGTGGGGGCTATCTTCTTATATGAAGACAGAAAAAAATGACTACCAGAAGCTCTGGGCTCTAGGTAACTACAACTAACAACGAGCGACAACAAATGTAAAGTATGTCAAGTCTTGCATAGCATTTTAAGTATAATATAATGAGATGGGATATATGACATGACATGTAAATATATAATATATTATAAAATAAGTATAATATATTCAGTGGCCCTAGTCTATACCATACCTGAAAGAAATTTCTGCTTTAATATAATTGACTCTGAAATTTACCTTTCTGCCAGAAACTCTCTACTGACCTTCAATCTCGCATCTCTACCTGCCTTTTAGACATCTCAAACCAGATGTTCAGCAGACATCTTAAACTCAACATGTCTAAAAGAGAACTCTTTATCTTTCCCCTAATACCACTCCCACTTTCCCTATTATTTTCAAGGGTAGCATCACCCTCCCAGTCCCTTTAGGCTCCTAGGGGTCATTCTGGATTTCTCCCTGTCTCACAACCCCATATTTAAGCTGTTGCCAATTTCACTGTGGCAGCATCTCTTGAATATGTCCCCCTCTCTTCTCCATTGCTGTCTAGATTATTGCAATAACCAGCTGGTCAGCCTCAAGGATCTTTCCCATTCCACTTCATCTTCTATTCAGCTGCTGAAGTGATTTTCCTAAGGTACAAATCTGATCACTTCACTCTCCCCTACTTAATAAACTCCTGTGGCTCCCTATTGCCTCTAGGATGAAAAACAAAATACTGTTTGGCATTCAAAACCCTTTATAACCTACCCACCTTTTACCTTCCCAACCTTCTTATACATTATTTCCTGACCCATGCTGTTCAATTCAGTGACACATGAATATTCCAGAAACAAGATACTCCATCACTTTGTCTCTTATGCCTGGAATGCTCTCCCTCCTTCACTTTGGCTACTGATCTCCCTGACTTCCTTTAAAATCTACCTAAAATTCCACCTGCTGAAGGAAACTGTCCCCAATCCCACATAATTCTAGTGTCTTTCTTCTATTATTTCCTGTTTATCCAGAAATAGCACACTGTCTCTCTCTTTTTCTCTTTGTCTCTTTCTTTGTCTTTCTGTCTCTCTCTCCCCTCTGTCTCCCTCCCTCCATGTGTGCGTGTGTGCATGTTGTTTGTATGTTACCTCCTCCATTAGATTGTAAACTCCTCGAGAACAGGGACTGTCTTTTGTCTCATTGTATCCTCAGCACTTAGCACAATTCCTGAAAAACAGTAGACAATACTTTTTTATTGATTGGTTGATCATACACTAGCCTCTACTTGAAAAATTCCAGTGAGTGGGCTTCTGGAGGATGTAAACCTATGTCTGGGACCTCCAAGTCCTTAAGTCTAGAAACTCCACCATACTCATTCTCAAAAAAAGCCAATATATCCAGGTGCAATGGTGTTGCAGGTAGGTCACTATAATGAACTATGGGGATGGGAGTGCTGGGCATGACCAACCCATCCTGAGCAAGCCGAGCTGGTGTCTGGCTGGCCATCCTATTGGCTTGGCCATTTTAGTTTGAAGGAGCAGAAAAGTCCAGATCAGAGTCCAGGGTCATTGGATAAAGATCCAGGCTACATGGAGACGTTGTGTTGATTGTTTAGTCATTATATAGTCTTGTCTTACTCTTTGTGACCCCATTTGGGGTTTTCTTGGCAAAGATCCTGGAGTAGTTTGCCATTTCCTTCTCCAGCTCATTTTAGAGATGAGGAAATTGAGGCAAATAGGGTTAAGTGACTCACCCAGGGTCACACAGCTAGTAAGGGGGCAGATTTGAAATCAGGAACATGAGTCTTCATGATTCCAGATTGGGCACTCCATACACTGAACACCTAGCTGCCCATGTGGAAACATTATCAAGTAAAAAATAAAAAGCATGGATGAAGCAGGAGGCAGTTAAGTAATGACAAATGGGAAGACTAAGGATTCACAACTGAAGACCTAGTAAAGACCTGAGTTCAAATCTAGCCTTGGACACTTGCTAAGATGTGCTATACTGGACAAGTCACTTGACCATTGTCTGTCTCCATTTCCTGAGCTGTAAAATGGGGATCATAACATCTCCCTCCCAGGGTTGTTGTGAGCATCAAGTAGATACTATTTGTAAAGTCCATAGCACAGTGCCTGGCACATAGTAGGCACTTAATAAATTCTTGCTCCTTGTACCCCTCTTCAGCCAGGCTAAGGTGTTACTTCCAACATCACTAGATATCTCTCCTAGATGGCATCCTGACCAGCAAGAAGCAGGGTAGCAACTGTACCAGCTTAACATTGTGATTGACATAAAAGGCTCTAGTGTAAAATGACCCACCTGATGGATTTTTAGTGCACGTTGCTCACTGAGGAACATTAAGGGACTGGAAAGAACTGTGGTTTTCCAATTTTATAACTTCTAGAAGTTGGTTTTCTTAATTTCAATAAAAATTCCTGTCATTTCATTGGAGTTAGTATCCTTGCAAGTGGAAGAAATGGGCTTTTACTTGAACCAGTGGAAGTCTCTACCTTTCTCAAAGTAACTCCGGGCATTCATGGCATGATATCTCTAACACAGAGATAGCACTAGAAAACAGGGATTTAAAAACCTACACAGACAAAATAAAGGAAGCAGTTAAGCAACTGTGGATTTGCCCATTAACCAGCTAATGTGAATAGATCAGAACTTCTTTCTCAGTGGTTTGTTTTAGGAGCTTGTTTTTGCCTGAATTATCTGAATAATTGATTCTTTCTATACCTCATTTCTTCCTTGTGTACAAAATTTCACTCACATCACAAAGATTTCATGAGAAGTGGGTAGAAATGCTATATCAGCACTAAACCTATCAAGTAAACTCTCAGGGCCCAAAGGGGAATCATGGTTAGTTTCATGAATTAATCCAAGTCAATTCTGAACATTCAAGTCACTTCAAAATAGAGAGAGCCATAGCCTAACAGTCAGAGTAGCAACATTAGAATAAATTTCAAGAAAATTTTTTTTCTGAATAAAACATCCTTAACCTATTAGAGGAAAAAACACTTTTCTTTATCTCTGTTTCTGCCTAAAGCTATGCTTATGGATATGAACATATTTAACTAAAGATGTAAGCAAGGCACTAGACTGGCCTTTATCATAGTCAGTAAAACATTGAAGCTGGCTGGTCACAAAGCAATCACCATAGGGATTATCTCATCATTTTACAATGATCCATAAAGTGCTTTACTGATCAATCACCTTTTCATCCTTTATATGTTTGGATATATCTATCAGTACCCAATTGGATTGGTAGGTGGTGCAGTGGAGAGAGTGCCAGAACTGGAGTCAGGAAGACTCATCTTCCTGAGTTCAAATCTGGCCTCAGACACTTACTAGTTGGGTGAGCCTAGGCAAGACACAACCCCATATGACTCAGTTTCCTCATCTATAAAATGAGCTGGAGAAGGAAATGACAAACCAGTTCAGTATCTTTGCAAGAAAACCCCCTAAAACAATCATGAGGAGTCACACATAACTGAAATGACTATACAACAACAAAAAAAGCAGTGTCCCAAACCCTGAAATGGTTGGTGAGAGGGCATTAAGAACTTCTCAGAAGTTAGGATGATTCACAATTGGAAAGGGTATGTGGCTGTTTCAGGATCACTTAGGATAGGGGTAAGTAGCCCCTTGCACACATGCTAAAGATGATCAGTTTTATTTGGCACACGTGCTTGTTATTGACGCCAGCCTTCCATCTCTACCACTGATGACACCTTCTGTCACCTGATAATTTATGGCTAGAACCTATGTCCCTTCTGTTCATATCAATGACCAACATGTATGAACTCAGTTGCTTCTATTTTGAATGTCTCCAGATATTGCTTGGTTTTTTTTTACCAACACTACCCATTGTGGGTCTCTTAGCCCTATCTTCCTAGGCAGCCCTGAGGATTCTGTATCCACATTTGCAAATAGAATTCAGCAGCTTGGAGTGTGGTTCAATGCCTAGCTTAGTGTTCTGCCTACGGTGGTTGTTCAGTAATTTTTCAGTCATGCCTGACTCTTCATGGCCCCATTTGGGGTTTTCTTGGCAAAGATTCTGGAGAAGTTTGTAATTTCTTTCTCCAGCTTATTTGATAGATGAGGAAACTGAGGCAAGCGAATTAAACGACTTGCCTAGGATCACACAGCTAGTAAGTGTCAGAGGACAGATTTGAACTCAGAAAGATGACTTACTGATTCCAGACCTGTCATTGTATCCACTGTACCACCACTATCCACTGCAAATAGTAGGCACTTGCTAAATGGGTGTTGGTTAAATGTATGTATGAATGAGAGAGCATTACCACCTAGTACTGACAGGTTGGAAGAAGTACAAAAAACCAAACAAAACATGGGCATACTGATTGTGAAGGAACTATAACTCAGTGGTGGTATGGTCTATCACAGGTATCTGCATATTATTGGCATTTTCCTCCTTGTATATCATATTAACACAAAAGAAGTGGGCTTTTACGTTGCTTTCACAGAATCCTAAAACATACTTATATATGCATTACATATGACATATCGTTAGCTCTTGTAAATTATATTTCAGTTTGCAAAGTCTAAAAGATGCCTACTTACTTCTCATAT
This sequence comes from Notamacropus eugenii, assembly GCF_028372415.1. Lineage (NCBI taxonomy): Eukaryota > Metazoa > Chordata > Mammalia > Diprotodontia > Macropodidae > Notamacropus > Notamacropus eugenii. The sequence continues at coordinate 7,171,792 of NC_092878.1, forward strand.
CAGGACTGAGGATGTTAAGTATTGATTTATTCGTAGAGGAAGAACATTTTCCACAAGCAGGGGTGGAGAATCTGTGGATTCAAGGCCACATGTGACCCTGTAGGTCTTCAACTTTGGCTCCTTGACTGAATCCAAACTTCACACAACAAATCCCAAGATTTGTTCTGTAAAATTTAGAATCAGTCAAAAGGCCACACCCAAGGATCTAGAAGGTTCTCCACCCCTAGCTATTTGTGCTTAATGGTGTAATGCACAGAGAACTGAATTTGGAGTAAGAAAGATTTAGGTTTTAATCCCATTATACCATGGTAGTTATGTGACCATGGAATAATGCCTCAGATTCTCACAGACTCACTTTCCTCATCTCTAAAGAGAAAAAAAAAAGGTTGGACTTGTGACTTTATTGGTGCAAGGAACTCCTAGGTAAGGAACTTCCCTCTATGAAGGCAAGTTGGTAACTTCTCCACTAGTTATACTCTTAGAGACTTGCTTACAGTAGTGAGAGGTTAAGTGACTTGCCCACGGTTACCTGGTTGGGATGAGAGATGGGACTTGAGCACAGCTCTTCCTGGTTTTAAGGGCAGCTCTCCATAGACTATTGAAGTAGTTATCCTTTCCACACCATGATTTTCTCCATCATGGTTTCAATGTATTTAGGGTTGGCATAAGAAATTACATGGGAATTTTTTGGGAATTTTGTGGAAGCTGTAGAGGACACGTGAAGGCCAGCAGATGACACAGAAAAAGTTTAGAAACTCAGAAATGCACAAAATATATGCATAGTATTATATAATATCAACATATTTTACCTTTTAATACCATTCTAATTCATGCTTCTTCTCTAGTATGAAGGGAAGGCCAAAAAACTTTACATGGGTTTTCTGACTCATACGGGTGCTGCACCTCCAACTCCCATGATATGTAAGAAATAACTACAGTATATCAGTAATAAACCTGTTACATGAGCTATTTGTATCCAAAGAGGAACAATAATTATTTTCATGTATTAATTCAAATAACTTTTTGAATATCCAAATCACTTCAAAGTAGGAACCTAAAAGCCAGTATAGCAACGGCAGAACAAATTTCAGGAACATGTAATTATTTTTCTGAATAAAAAGTCCTTAACCTATTAATTAGAGAAAAACATTTTTTGTTGTAGAGTCACTTTAGTCATATTTGACTCTCCCTGTCCCTATATGGTTTTATTTTGACAAAGATACTAGAGTGATTTGCCATTTCCTTCTCCAGATCAGTTTACAGATGAGGAAACTGAGACAAACAGGTTAAGTGATTTGACCAGGGTCACACAGTAAGTGTCTAAGGATAGGTTTGAACTCTGGAACATGTCTTCCTGTCTCCAGGCTTGGCACTAGATCCATTGTGCCCACCTAGCTGTCCCAGAGAAAAGCATCCTTTTTTTTAATCTCAGTTTCTGCCATGATGCTGTGCCTGATTTTCTCATTTCTTTACTGATTCACATTTGTAAAAAGAGGTTAAAATAGCTAAGACACCTATCAGCAGGGCAGTGAGGTGGTACAATGAATCTAGTGCCAAGCCTGGAGTGAGAAAGACATCTTCGTGAGTTCAAACCTATCCTTAGACACTTACTGTGTGACCCTGGTCAAGTCACTTAACCTGTTTGCCTCAGTTTCCTCATCTGTAAACTGAGCTGGAGAAGGACATGGTAAAGTACTCCAGTATCTTTGCCAAGAAAACTCCAAATGAAGTCACAAAGAGTTGGACATGACTGAAAAAATAACAAAAATGTCCATGTGGCAGAGCATGCCGCTGATAGTCAATATGTTACTTAACTTAGGACAGCTGATTTGGAGTCCCAAGCAGGAAACTGGCTGACACCTACAAAATCATAGATTGCTACTTATCGTCTTTGGTTTCTCCCAGGAATACCATCTGCATTGGAGGTCAGAGGCCAGACCCTCTGCTATTTTATTGCCTGAGAAATTATCCTTGGATTACCTTGAACCATTGATGTTAAGGCCTGCAACAGTATTGGAGATCTAATTGTCCCCAGTCTTGTCAATTACAAGTACCATAGGGCCCAAGATTCCATAAATGTTGGGATTTATCTGGGTTTCTTAATAGAATGAAATAGTAAAGCTTTTGAACAAAGGCTGTTTAGAATCACTTAAGAGAAGATTGTTTGTATTTTCATGATGAAAAAAAAGACATTGTGCAATTAAGTTCAATTCAAACTATGCTTCGGGGAGAAAATGAATCGCAGAAGCTCTCACTCCCTTGAAACTTTTCACAACTGGTGTCAGCTGCATTAAAGCCATCTAGAAAGATTTGCAAAGCGCATGTCCTACTCTAGTTTGGATTTGAATCGAAGCTTTTGTGTATAGGAGCAGAATGAATTATAAATGATTATAACATTTAAATTCTAGGTTTATTTTTCAAGTGTAGTTGATTTGACTTAAATGAGAATCCTGCAGCTATTTAGTAATTAGGACTGATAGTTCTCTACAATTCATAATTGGACCCAAAACAGGTGTTTTCTTTTTTTAAAATTAGGGGTATTTTCAGCCTTTGGCAGATGAGTACATTTGCAATCCTGTAAGAATTTCCAAAAAAAATTAGTTAAACATGGAAAAATGGGGGGAATTCATTATTTTTGTTGCATTTTTAGAAAGTACTTTGAATGGGAGAGTCAGTGAGGCATAATGGACAGACTGGCTTTGAAGGCAGAAAAACCTGGCTCTGAGGTAAGTCACTTAACCTCTCACTGACCTTGGCAAATCTCTAAGATTATAAATTGCAGATGAGCTGGTTATCAGAATCATTGGAGGCAGTTTCTACACTTAGAATTCTTTCCTATTAGTTGCACACATTATTTTAAGTACTGGAATTTGAAAATCTTTGTTGTATAGGAGATTATTGTTGAATGAAAATTGGGAAATAAACCAGTGCAATTGAATGCCCCATATTCTGTGTCAACCTCAAGAAGAGATAATATCTGAATTCGCCCTATTGCAGACTAACAGTGATAAATGAAAGGAGTTGTATTGAGATTTAGACTTCTCATTGGAGATATAATGAAATTTGTAGTATCACATCAATCACTGGACTCAGAGATTGTAAGACTTGGGTTTGGATCTGAGTCTGTGAGAAGTCATTTGACCTTCCTGAACCTCAGTTTCAACATCTATAGAAATGGAATCACCTACTTTATGGGAACAGCTAGGTGGGGTGGATAGAGGAGGCTTGGAAGCAGAAAGACTCATTTCGGTAAGTTCAAATCTGTTCTCAGGGACTTCCTAGCTGTGTGACCCTGAGCAAGTTACTTAACCCTGTTTGCCTCAATTTCCTCATCTGTAAAATGAACTGGAGAAGGAAATGGCAAACCACTCCAGGGTCTTTGCCAAGAAAACCCCAAATGGGATCACAAAGAGTCAGATATGACTGAAAACAATTAAATAACAATAACTTCACAAGGTTTTATAAAGACAAAAAAAATAAGATTTATGTGTGTGCGCGCATGTGTGTGCATGAGAGAGAGAGACATAGAGAGAGAGACAGAGAGAGAGAGAGAGAGAGACAAAGAGAGAGAGAATGGTAGGGCAGGTGGAGGGCTAATCTTAGATTTATGAAGAACTGGGTTCTAGTCCCTCCGCTAATATATACTGCCTATCATTTACCCTTGAGGGTCCAAACCAACTCTCCAAGGTTATGAGCTGAAGAGAAGGTGCAGTTTTGCTTTGCTCAAGTGGTTCCTGACTGTGAGTTACACTTAACTATCTACAATGACAATGTCATAATACATTTTATATATATGTATATACACATGTATGTGTGTGTTTGTATATATATGTATATATGTAGTGTGGTTTATAATACTTTGCAAAATTTAAAGTATATTTTAAACATCAACTACGATTATTTTCTAATCCTGACTTGTTACATAACACTAAGGGGAGGACTCTCCTGCTCCTTACCTCCTCCTACTGTCTTCCTTCTGAGATTACGTTCCATCTATGCTGCACATATCTTGTACATACGTGACTTGTGTACATGATGACCATGTTTTTGCCTTTTGTTCTACCCTTGGTTCTTTGCACAATGCTTGGCACACAATAAATACTCAGTAAATGCTTGTTGACTGACATGGCACCAACAATTACATGATCCTGGGGTGTGTTCAGGGAGGACCAGTACTTTTGGTGTGATGGCTGCCGAGCCCTTTTCGGGGCTCTTTCCACCTTTGGTGTCCACCTGTTCCACCTAACTCTCACCTGTGGCTCCAAGAAGCTGCAGCATGCTCAGTGGCCACACCCCCTAAACCATTTGGGCAGAGGGGCCAAACCAAGTTGACGGTAACATGATCCTAACAAGACAAAAATGTATAATTAAATGACGTAGAAGTTTCTAAACAAGATGGTCAAACTGTAGGAGGGTCTTACTGATATCATTCCTAAAGAGCCTTATGTTTGGGCTGGTATGCAAACCAAGGAACAGGATGAAAAGAAAGGATGTCTTGTCCAGCAGATATTGTAGTCTTATTAGGGTGCAATATCTTATAAGACAGCAGATAGCCCAGTGAATAGGGCTCTCAAGAATGACCTCAAGGGTAAAAACAAATAACTCCTGCAGTCTGGAACAAGCAACTGTGCAAAGGAGGGTGAAATGAAAGAACCTCTTATTTATGTGAAATAGGAATCTTGATTCTAAGTTAGAGACTTTTCCTGAAAATAAGGATAGGGACTGAATCTCGGATTTCTTTGCTAGAGAGAAATCCCAAGTGAGGGAATTCCCTCTTCTAATGCAGGTTGGCATCTTTTTTTTTTTTTTTTTTGGCAATTTATAATCTTAGAAAGCACTGAAAAGTAAACTGAATTTTCCAGGAGTCACACAGCTAGTAGGCATCAGAGCAAGGGTTTGAAGTCCCTGGCTTCACCTCAGCTCTCTAGAGACCAGTCCAATGGTGTCAAACTCAGAACCAGGGGCTACTCATCTGTACAAAGGGATCCCTGTGGTCTGCATATTGGCTCAGTTCTAAAATGCCCTGTTAACTGTCTTTTATTATATTTTATTTATTTCCTTAAATAGTTCCTGACTGCATTTTATTCTGGTTAAAGCCTCACTCAAGAGTGTTGTGGGTTGCATCTAGACTCACTATTGACACCTTTGCATTAATCTCTCTGCCTTCTCTCTCCAGGATAATGTAATATAAGTTTAATAGTGTGTGTGTGGGGGAGAGTTAAAGATCTTCCTCACCCTTTAATAGGCCCCTGATACATTTTGTTAATTTCTAATGAGGCACTGGATCAGGAGGGTCTTGCTCTTGATCCCCGAAAAGTGCATATATACTCTGAGGTGAGGTTTTACTTTGAGGCTTACTTTTTGGAAGAAAGTTGATGTGCCAGATGAGACTCTGGGGAGCCACTAAGGGATCACCCGACTTTGAAAACCTAGATGTTGGTGCATCTCTCTCTGGTAATGATGTATGCATTGTCTATAGTCAGAGAGTTGGAAGCCCTGTCTGTTGGTCTTTCTGTTTGTGATTTCTGTCTATATTTTCTCTGAAGTTCAGGGTGCTGACCTTTTCCCCTGAACTAAGTGAATGATACATATGCTTGATTAAAGTAGATTGCTGATCCCTCAAAAATTGCTTTCCTTTTAGAGAAGCCGATCTAAGAACCTGTAGAGCAGGCCCTTGGAGTCCTTGCTGTTTCAAATGGGCAGTGATTAATTTGATCCAGTGAGGCCCCTTTCTGTCCTGCTGTGACCTAAGTTGTTTTATAGGTTATTTAGAAAATCTTTTAAGAACGTTTCCTTTGAGGTGATGCTTTTCAGAAATTTTTACTTACTGTGGTCGTTAATCACATTCATTTTTCTTAGTGACTAAGATTGGTACACTGTTAAAGATAGAAGAGTAACAAATTCTAATGTGTGGGGGATGAGCAGCAAGGAAGCGCTGAGGGGTGGAGTGGGGTTTCTATTGTATACTAATCTGGTTAACTGCATTTTTGCCACGGAAAATGGCAGACAAGACACACATTAGAATTTGTTACTCTTCTGTCTGGATCAGTGTACAAATCTTAGTCACTGAGAAAAAGCATTATACCAAAAAGCAAAAAGCATGATGCAGGTTGAAAGCTATCCCTCAGAAGCCATACCTCAACTTCCCCAGGGTACTTTCCACAATAACGTTCTATAGAAGCTTTGAATAGAAGCTGCCAAAAGACTAAATTACTTGCCTCCATCAACTGTGCCTATAGCATATAGTCAAATGAATTAATATATTTTTCTGGGACCTGCAAACGAGATTACACACAGCATTATTCTGAAAGATGGATCTCCATTTTCATTTGGCTGATTGCCAGGAATCACTGAACATTCAAAGATGGGCTTTTCTCTTGACTTTTCTGCCTATGCTGAATCTTGCCTCTATTAATATATATTTTTTGCCTAGTGCTCTTAGCAGTAGCATCACCTGGCAATCATTTATCTTCCTTGATTGTCCTCGGATGATCCGATCTCAGATAACTTACCTTATCTGCAGCACAGGCAATTTTTATGTAAAATACTAGTATCAGCCATAATGGATCCAATGACAGTTTTAAAACCTTTCTACATTAATGGCCTTTCCACTGTATTTAAGCATCTTGTCTCTTGGATGCTGTGATGAATGTGACACTGCTATTATATGTCCTAAGTAACCACTTTGAATGGTGACACCATCCATTCTTCCAAACTGTAATTGCCTAATGCAATATATCATTCCAATTTATGACTGCCATGGGAAAATACCCCTTTTCAATCGCATGAGTGTTTAGTTAGAAATGTATGATTACATGGTTACTTTGCTATTGGAATTCATTTAGGAAAGATAAAGACCAGAGGCTGTGAAGAACTGGCCCTCACTGAAATGAGTCTAGACTTCACATTGGTATCTTTATGAGAAGTCCTGAATGACTTGAATTGGAAGGGGAAAAACGGCAGTAAGTGACTGTTAACACACCCTATATATTTCAAACCAAAACCATTAATGCTCATTTCTTCTTCTCCTTCACTAAAATTGAAAAGTCAACCAATTTCAGAAATAAAAAGGATAGAATTGTATTGGTTTAGTACTTTCTTCTCTCTCTCTCTCTCTCTCTCTCTCTCTCTCTCTCTCTCTCTCTACACACACACACACACACACACACACACACACACAGACACACACGTTGGAGAAAAGACAATAACATAGAAATTAACTTATTTAAGTGATGGAGTCAGTAATACCATACCATATGGGAACATAATGTTTTACCTTCTTTTTTTTGTTGGGTAAGATCCAGGAGAAATCTCTATACCATTGAAAGTTGACACTTAGTCTTACTGGGTTATCTAGGGCACTAGATGTGACTTGCTCAGATTTACCCAGAGAGTTTACGTAGAGGCAAGACTTCAATACAGAGCTCTTAGATGTCACAGTTGGATCTCTAGTCTCTATGCTAGGCTACTTCCCTATCCAAACTCCTTTTTAAGAAATACTTTCTTAGATGTGTTTAAATGCTAGATGTCATCACTTGGCTTTGACAAAGTAAAGTATAGTTTGAATATTAAGATGATCCATAATGTTAGGAAAATCAAACAATCCTGATACTAGAAATTTGATTTCATAACAAACTCTATAATGAAAGAGATCAAGGAAAAATAACTTGGTTTGACTTACAGTCTACAGAATGTAATTTATGAAATATAAATATTTATTATAGGCTCGCTATGTGCAAAGTAATGTTCTAGGAGCTGGAGGAATTATTAGAAGTAATAGATCTGGCCAAGGAACTTTCAGTCTTGATGATGCAAGAAGATATAAATATAAAACAGAAAATAAGATCGTACTATCTAACTAAATGATATAGATATTCATTGTAACAAAGTCTTGGAAAGGGAGAGATCAAAGTGGGTTGGTTAGGCAAAGCTCCATGGAGGAGATAGGGTTAGAGTTGGACCTTGAAAGGTCATTCATTGCTTTTTTGTTTGTTTTTTTGAGACTGGGTCTCTTTGTGTCACCTGGGCTAAAGTTCAGCAGCCACTTTCAAGGATGATCATATGCTTTTTCTCCCCAAATTAGTGACTGGCTTTTATTAATGAAGTTCTCTCTAGGGCCGCAAGGCTTGCTGTATTTTTCCCTATTGGGGTTAAATCTTTAGTTCCTGATCACAAAACCAATGTATACTAATCCTCTGTCAAGATAAAAACAAATCTATGAAGCTTCTCAGGTTGGCATGGCTCCTGAGGATGCTTCATGTGCAGAAATTCCCAATTGCTACAAAAACTTTAACTTGTTCCCTTTCTTCTCACCTAAAGTAGCTTGGACCTCTTTACCCATATGGGTGTCCCTCTGCTCCTGGGGCCTTGCCCTATCTGCACTGAACTTTGCATGGATTCTCAATTAGCATTAGCCCTTTTGCAGTTCAGAACTCCCAAACTTGGGAAATCCACCAGCCATAGCAAGAATTATAGGCATGTACCACTATGCATGGAGGCAGCTAGGTGGCACAGTGGATAGAACACTGGGCCTGAAGTCAGGAAGATTTAAGTTTAAATCTGTCCTCAGACAATTATTAACTGTGTGACCCTGGGCAAGCCATTTAAACTTGTTTTGCCCCAGTTTCCACATCTAAAAATGAGCTGGAGAAGGAAATGACAAACCACTCCAGTATTTTTGCCAAGAAAACCCCAAATGGGGTCACAAAGAGTCAGACATCACTGCACAATGCAGCATCATCCTCAACAACAACGTCCATCCTTAGTTGGATCATTCACTATTTAAACTGTATGTATATCACTTTCTATACAAGTTCAGAGAATTTTGCATCTTTAGTGTCTGCAGTGATCTCGAAGGGAATTTTGTCCAACCAAGACACAGGAATTATAGCCTCCTTTACAGGTGATGATTCAATCTCTGATCTTTCTAGTTACAAGGATCAAATACTCTGTTCTCATTTGCTAGAGATGACACTTTTTAAGAAAAATTTTCCTTATATTGAGAGGAAATTTACTTCCTTTTAACTGTTACCCATGGGTCCTACCTCTGATGTCTGAAAAACCAATAACAACAGTAAAACAAAATAAGATTAACCCCTTTGAACTATTAGGGTCTTTATGTTTTTGAAGATAATACCCTGCTCTCCATCCTCCTACTCACCGTTCTAAAGATATCCACAGTTCTCTCAGCAACTTGGCATATTTTCTCCTGGCGCTCTTGATGATACTCTAATTTGCCTATCAGAATTCCTTATGAAATGAGGTGACCAGAACAGGACATAAACAGAGAACAGAAAGACTCTATCCTTTTTTGAGTTGGCCACAATGACTCTATTAAACCTCACGTATAATTGTATTTTCTTCTCAGCTATATCATATTGTGGGTTCTTAGTAAGTTTGTGGTCAGTTAAAATATCCATGGGCTTTTTTCTTGCCTGAACTCCTCTCACCAGGTTTCCCTTGCCTTGAATTTACATAACCATTTAAAAAAATTAAACTAACAACTTTTTGCAGCTCTGTCTTACTTGCATCCAAATCACACACAGCTCAAGGCATCATGCCATTGGTATTCTGTGAAAATGAAAAATGAACAAGAACAAGAAAATTAAACTAAATGAGGCACTTTACATGCTCACCTATCGAATTCCTGTTGCTGATTTAGGCTTAATCCAATCTTTTGGGATTATTGTGAATCTTGATGTTCTCTATCAAATCATCCAGGACTGTAAGATGAGGGAATCATGTCAAGTAATCTCTAAGATTCCTTCTAGATCTATTATGAATATTATATTTTATGATGATTATGCTCTATTATAACTTTTATGACTACGATGGTATAGTAGATTAAAGAACAGGGTTTTGTGCATACCATTAGAGACCTAGCAAGGTAATGTTCAACTGACTTTGGATATAGTTGCTTAATCACCACCAATCCGCCTGACATGACTTGCCCTTGACTTTGTTTTGAGTGAGGGAGGGCTGTGCAGGTCACCAGCCTCACTTCTTCTTCAGAGTCATCTGAATCCAGTGACCTGATATTCCTCAAGATGACCAAAGATGATCCAGGATGCACTGGGAGACCTTGGGCCCTTTAGGTTAAGGTCTATGTATGTATTCACTTAGGGTGAGGTAACTCCCATTCATTGAATAGGCTTGTTTAAAAGAAATAGTCAGGGCATGGCCCTTTAAATGAGGCAAAGAAGAGAAACACATCAGGCTGGGAGGGAAACAGCAACAGTTACTACTGATAATCACTCTGAAGCCAGGAGGGTCCACAAGAGCCCTTAGGCAGAGGGCACGGGGCCCATGGTGTCTGCATCCTGGGTCATCTCCAATCATCCTGAGGAATATCTGGTCACTGGATTCAGATGGCTCTGGAGGAGAGGTGAGGCTGGTGACCTTGCACAGCTCTCCCTCACTCAAAACAAAGTCAAGTTCAAGTCATGTCATCATTTCTCTGATGGCGTGGTCTTCTTCAGCATCGAAGGATGAGCACAACCAATCCACCTAACTGAATCATATGTCCTATGTTTCTCTGTCTCTTCATCAGGCTTATGAGATTTTGCCAAATATTTCCTAAAATGAAGACATAGATTGTAACAGACGTTAGATTTTGAATTTATTTCAGACAGGGATGGTCTTTTGCCTCTTAGGCATATAGTAAGTGCTTAATGAATGTTTATCAATCAATTGATGTGGCTTGTCTTTTGAATTTAGGTAAGCTAACAGCCAGAATAAATAGGTGGCACAGTGAATAGAGGGCCTGGTCTGAAGTCAAGAGCAAGCGTCTAGGGTCAAATCTGACCCTAGACACTTGTTAGCTTTGTGACCCTGGGCAAATCATTTAACTTTGTTTGCCTCAGTTTGCTCATAGGTAAAATGAACTGGAGAAGTCAATGATAAACCATTCTAGTAGCTTTGTCAAGAAAACCCCAAATTGGGTCACAAAATGTAGGACGTGACTGAAAACAACTGAACAATAACAACTTAACTGTCTAAAAAAAGAATACAAAAGGAATGAGCCTATTTTGGTATGAATTTTTCTTTGTGAACCCATTCTGTCTCCTTCAGAGTATGACTTTATTTTCTAATTAGTTGTCATCTGTGTAGTAATCTATTCTAGAATTTAGCTAATACCAAGTTTATGATTATTTTCCAAAATCCTTTTTCTCCCCCTTTGAAAAAAGTGAGGCAACATTTGCCCATTTTTGGTCTTTTTGTGTATCTCCTGTTCATGATTTCTACAATATTACTGACAATCATTCTGTGCTCTCATTTGTAAAATGTTTTAATTGTCATGGATAGAACCCATAAGGCAATAAAAACTTGAACTAATTAAAGTGGCCAGGTGTTTTATAACAATTTTCTTTCCTATCTTGTGTTTCATTTCTTTCTTATTAATGCTTATTTTACTCTTCCTAACTTGAAGATTGTTTTTCTTGAAGAAGTAAAAACATAATCTCCTACTTCTCTTTCTTTTCCTCTCTCTCCCTGTCATCCTCCTCCTTCTCTGTCTGTCTCTCTGTCTCTTTGTCTCTGTCTGTCTGTCTGTCTCTGTCTCCTCTCTTTTCCTTGTCTCTCCCCCTCTCTCACTGGTATATAAATAACTCTCAAATCTATGTCATCAGCACTAACGTCTCTCCTGAGATTCAGAGTTGCACCTCTAGCTGATTAAATGAGATGACATATGTAAAGTGATTTGCAAACCTTAAAGTATGACTGCTACTATTCTACTATTATTATTGGAAACTGCCTATAAGACATTTCCAAATAGATGTCCTACTGGTATCTCAAACGCAACATTTCCGAACCAATCTTATTAGTTTCCTCCTTAAATCAGTTTCTTTTATGATAACACTGTTTCTGCTAGTAGAAACACCCATTCTCTCAAAAAATCTTGGTGTTACTTGCAATGCTTCTCTTTCACTCATGTGTCATATGCAAGCTATCAAGAATTTCTATTGATTCTACCTCTCAACTATCTCTGACACTTATGCCTTTCTTTCTGTTCTCACTGGTACCTCCTGAGCATAGATCCTTGTAATTTTTTTACCCAACTGTATTATTGCAATAGCCTCCAAATGCATTTTTTCTACCACTACTCTTTGCTACTTCCAGAAATAATCTTTCTTATGTAAGAATCTTTTCCATTTGGCCTAACTTGGCACCGATGACCTCTATAATGGAATTATTATGTATTATACTGTAAATTACTTGAAAGTAGAAGTTGTTTGGGGGTGGAGCCAAGAAGATAGAGTAGCAGCATGGACTTTCTAGAGTGCTCCCCACAAGCCCAGCCAAATACCTGTAAAAATGGCTCTAAACAAATTCTGGAGCTGCAGAACCCACAAATGATAGAGTGAAGCAAATCTCCGGCACAAGATAGCCTGGACGATCACTAGGAAGTGTTTATTGAACCATACTAGGGGCAGGGTGCAGTCCAGTGTGGGCTGCACCAACACAGAGGGGACCTGAGTAGGCTGTGTGGGAACTGAATCTCAGACACCTGTGGTGGCTTCCAGACTTCACAACCCCAAAACTCTGAGGACAAATTGGAAGGTCAGTGCAAAAAGCCTGTGGGGCCAGTGTGGGAGAGTAGAGTGGTCTGGTCCTAGCCCCAGGGTATCAGAGGGAAAAGGGGATGGAAGAATCCAAGGCTGCCACAGCAGCAGCAAGGGCAGCAGCAGTGACTGTTTCTGGAGCTCTAGGCCCACACATTGAGGGGGAATCAAGCAGCTGACAGTACAATCCCAACTCCCACTGGAAGCAGAGATCTACCTTGACAAAGAGTGCAAAAGACAAGTAAATGCCTGGGGAAATAAGCAAAAACAAGAAAAAGAATCAGACTATAGAGTCTTACCTTGGTGACAAGGAAAACCAAAACATGCAAACAGAAGACAACAAAGCCAAAGCTTCTCCATCTAAAACCTCCAAAAAAAATGAATTGGTCTCAGACCATGGAAGAGCTCAAAAAGGATTCTGAAAATCAAGTAAGAGAAGTAGAGCAAAAATTGGGAAGAGAAATGAGAGTGATGCAAGAAAATTATGAAAAATGAGTCAATTGCCTGCTGAAGAAAATAACACTGTAAAAAACAGATTAACCCAAATGTCAAAAGAGATCCAAGAAAGCCAATGAAGACAATAATATCCTAAAAATCAGAATTGACCACATAAAAAAGGAAGTCCAAAAACTCACTGAAGAAAATAATTCCTTAAAGATTAGAATGAAACAGATGGAAGCTAATGACTTTATGAAAAACCAAGAAATTATAAAAAAACATCAAAGGAAAGAAAAAATATCTGACAATGTGAAATATCTCCTTGAAAAAAAAACAACTGACCTGGAAAGTAGATCCAGGAGAGACAATTTAAAAATTATGGGACTACCTGAAAGACATGATCAAAAAAAGAGCCTAGACATCATCTTTCAAGAAATTTTCATGGAAAACTGCCCTGATAGTATAGCATCAGAGGGTAAAATAAATATTGAAAAAATCCACCTATCACCTCATGAAAGAGATTAAAAAAAAACTCCTAGGAATATTGTAGCCAAATTCCAGAGTTTCCAGGTCAAGGAGAAAGTATTGCAAGCAGCTAGAAAGACACAATTCAAGTATTGTGGAAATACAATCAGGATAACACAAGATCTTGCATCTTCTACATTAAGGGACTGAAGAGCTTGGAATATGACATTCTAGAAATCAAAGGGACTAGGATTAAAGTACGCATCACATACCCAGCAAAACTAAGTATAATACTTCAGGGGAAAATGGTCATTCAATGAAGCAGAGGACTTTCAAGCATTCTTCATGAAAACACTGAATCAAAAATTTGACTTTCGAACACAAGAATCAAGAGAAGCATGAAAAGGTAAACAGGAAAGAAAAATCATAATGGACTTACTAAAGTTGAATTGTTTACATTCCTACATGGAAAGATAATATTTGTAACACTTGAGACTTTTCTCAGTATTTGAGTAGTTGGAGGGATTACACACACACACACACACACACACACACACACACACACACATACTCGTATAGACAGAACATGGTGAGATGAACAAGAAGGGATGATATCTAAAACAAATAAAATTGAGGGGTGAGAGAGGAATATATTGGGAGGAGAAAAGGAAAAAAAGAATGGGGCAAATTATCTCCCATGTAAAAGAGGCAAGAAAAAGCTTTTTTCAATGGAGGGGAAGATGGGGAGGTGAGAGGGAAAAAATGTGAAACTTATTCTCATCACATTTGGCTTAAGGAAGGAATAACATGTATACTAGATTTGATATAAAAATATATCTTACACTACAGGAAAGTAGGGGAGGATGATAGAAGGGAGGACAAATGGGAGGAGGGGGTAATTAGAAGTAAACACTTTTAAGGAGGGACAAGGCCAAAAGAGAGAATAGAATAAATTGGGGGCAGGATAGGATGGAGGGAAATATAGTTATTCTTTTACAACATGACTTTTATGAAAGTGTTAGGCGTAACTACACATGTGTAACCTATATTGAAATGCTTGCTTTTGCAGTGGGGATCGGTGGGGAGGGAGGAAGGGAGAGAATTTGGAACTCAAACCATTAAAAATGAATGTTAAAAGTTGTTTTACATGCAACTGGGAAATAAGATATACAGGCAATAGGGTATATAAATCTATCTTGCCTTACAAGAAAATACAGGGGAAGGGGATAAGAGAAGGGAGGGGTGTAATAGAAGGGAGTGCAGATTGGGGGAAGAGGTCATCAGAATGCATGCTGTCTTGGGGTGGGCAGAGGGGGGAGATTGGGAGAAAATTTGGAACTCAAAATCTTGTGGAAATGAATGTTGAAAGCTAAAAATTAATTATACACACACACAAAGTAGAAGTTGTTTAATTCTTTGTATCCCAAGTTTCTAGCATATGGTAGGCACATCACAAATGCTCATTGGTCATATTTATCAGTATATCACACGTATTTTTTTATTTGATTATAAGTTTCACAAGATTATGGAAGTAACGTTCACATGCAAGACATGTCCTAAATGTATATTCCAGGAAATAGGCCATTGACAGTGATGGTGGACCAATTCAGTATTTAGTTAGGTCAAGTGATAACTGCTATATAGCCTGAGTGACACTCTACTGGTTACAAAATATTAAAGGTATTGGAGCATGTTGGCCTCTAATACATTAGATGGATTGTATTCAGTGGATTGATGGGAAGGTATGAACAGAAACCCTAACAGGATCTAAAGGCATGGACAGGTTATAATATGCATTGATTGAGGGAATATTCATATCAACAGGACCACAGATTATTCAAAGTATCAGTGAATTACTGGAATCATTATTTTTCTTTCTGTTTCATGATTTTTTTCCCCATAACATTTTGTTTTGTAGTTTTATCTGGGTACCCTTCTACGTCTTCATATATCAATTTAAAACCCTCCTGGTCACCTCAGTGAGTCTGCTACCAAATAATCTATGTCAACATAAGGTAATGGAATACTAGACTTAGAGTCAGAAATCTTGCAACTTCTTATCCAGGTTATGTTGGGCAGGTCACTTAATTTCTCTCAATCACTTCAGTCATGTCTGACTCTTCATGAGCCTCTTTGGGATTTTCTTGGCAAAGATACTGGAATGGTTTGCCGTTTCTTTCTCAAGCTCTTTTTACAAATGAGGAAACTAAGGAAATAGAGTAAAGTGAAGTGCCCAGGGTCACACACTTAGTAAGAGTCTAAGATTGGTTTTGAACTCAGGAAGATGAGTCTTTCTGACTTCAGGCCCAGCATTTTGTTCATTGCACCACCTACCTGCCCTCTCATCTAGAGGAGACTGATAATAATACTTGCTTCACTTGCTTCATAGTATTGTTGTGAGAAAATTTTTTTGTAGATCCTGAAGCACTATATATAATTAGATATTTTTTTTCTGGTCCCTATCAAATGCATCCTGTATTTTGCCCGAAGTCTATTATTATAATTTTCATAGGAAGAATAATCATCTTCAAAACTATTTAGGTAGCTGATGACTCTCTTTATATACCCTTCTTTGTCTTTCAGTGCCACGACTAGAGGCAGAAGGGAAAACATCACCTCTAACCCTAAATTCTTCAGTTTCCTACACAAAGCTTCAAAGTCGCTAGAGATACATTCATATATTTTTCTGGCAGCATCACTTGTTTATATATAAATAAACAGAAGTGGCTAGTGTTCAGGGCATTTGATGAGTCCTGAGAGGTGCCCTGTCGTGTTTGAAATATATGCGCTAGGAAGAGGAAGTGGTTACTGATTAGCCTTGTTAAGTTTACATATAACTAATTACACACTTTGACTGGCAAAATGCAGTCTTCCTCCTTGGGGCAATAGCAAATTCCTCATTTGCTAGTGCCTGTATTTCCTTGAGATGGGACAGCTGCCATTTCTTCTTAAGACTTAAATTCATCCTTTATGGGCCCAATTTTTTGTTACATTTTCCATTCACTTATTGGAATCACTTTCTGACATTATGACTCAATTCTATTAACTTAGTGTTTCCATCTAAAGGAACCATCTTCATAGAGAGTTTTCTACATTTTGAATTATCCCAAAAAGTAATTTGAAACCAAGTTTGGCAAATAAAATGGGTAATCAAGCTAGGGAATATTGTTTTTGATTTTTTAAATGTCTGACTGTGTAATGACTGATGTTTTCCCCTTGTGGCTTACAAAACTGGTTCTGAAAAATGATAAGAGGAGATTCAAAGTCTCATGTAATAACACATATCTGTCCTCTACCAGAGAATATTGTCCAAAAGGTCAAAGATCATATTTTATTTGAATACTGTATATTCCTCAACATATAGCACAGTAAATACAGCAGGTACTTAATAAAGGCTGGTCAATGATATTGTATGATAGAACTTAGGCAGTAACAGAACATAGCTAGACAAAGGGACCCTCAAGTTTAGCAAAACTGGAATTGTGGCTGTGTGTGGTAGCACACCCCTGTAATCGCTGCTGTGAGAGAGGCTCTGATTTTGGATTGCATGAGCTCAGGAGCTGGCAGTTGGGGTGGGCTAAGCCAACCAGGTGTCTTCACTAAGTATGGCAAAAATATGTGAGCCCTCAGAAGAGGGGAGAGATGGGCACAAGGCTGCTTAAGGAGGGAGTGAACTGGCTTAGGATGGAAAAATAGAGCAGGTTAAAGTCCCAAGCCAGTTATTAGCAGAACTGTGAGCATGTGTTGCATTTATACTTCCTGTGTGGGTGAGATAGGGAGACCCAGTCTCAAAAAAATGCATTTATGAGTAGAAGTTATTGTAAGTCAGGTGGGTTTTTCTGATCATGTTCAGGGAGGCAAAAAGGTTGCAGGCTTATTCAGACAAGATCTTCTAGAATCAAGGAACCTAAGACAGAATTAGGAAACCAGGTGAGGAGATTTTGAAGTAGAAAATTATGGACCAAAGCAAAAGGACATAGCCGATATTCCTCATTTTGACACTATGTAAAAGATTCACTTGAGGCTTTCTTATTTAATTCACTTCACCTCTTTGAGCCTCATTTTTAACTTCTGTAAAATGGGGCTAAGAGAAGTATCTATATTATAGGATTATTATGACGTTCGAATGAGATGTTGTAATATGAAGCACTTTGCAAAGCTTAAAAGAATATGTGTGAATGATGAGGATGACGACAGATTTAAGAAAGAATTACCTTCATTTGAGCATTTGTAAATCAATAACCACTTAACAGAGGGACTGAAGAGGTATGAGGGCATTAGGAACTACCATTCCCTGAGAGTATACCAGAAATGAAGATAAAACAACTTTGAAATGATAACATATATTAACAGGAAATCATGAGTTTATTTGTTGTATAAAATGAAGTATACGTGATCTTCTCATACATTAAGTTTTTCTATAACACATGCTGGTTATCCCTCAGGTGGAACAGCTCTTTGCAAAGGTCAATTTTGCACATAGAATCTTAAATTTTTGGAGTTGGAAGGGCTAGTGACCGTCTAGCCTACTCTGTACCTATCTACAACCCACACATCAACTATCTATCAACGCACACAATTAACAAGTGGAATTTCAGTAATTCAAGGGGAAATAGCTTGGCCTCAATGGCAAATTTTCATGTGAAAACATTTTTAGATTGGGTCTGAATTATCTGAATCATGGTGGCAGTGAAAAATCTGCCTTCATTAAGAAAGCTGCTTGAGAAACTCACTTCTCCAGCTCCACAAAGGAAAGGAAGCCATGGATCTTACGCCCTATCATTATAATTTATAGGTCTATCCTATCAAAGTTGAGCTTAGCTACACATAACATTTTATTTGATTAATGATAGAGATTTTAATTATGTTTTGTTGCCAAATTCTCAAATGCCTCTGAGTATTGCTTAATGTTTAATCTAGTTTGGGGAATGATTTTGTCCTAAAAAAATTACACTTTTTCCTTCTCAAAAGCAAGTCTTTTTTACTAAACTAGTCAGATAATTTGCTTAGTTACTTAGTTATTGTTATTATTTTAATACAGATACGTTCCAAAATTAGATACAGGGATGAATGACTTTGTATTTTTTCACTTAGTCAAGGAAGACTTCCTCAAAGTGATGGTAAAGTGAAGAATTATTTAAATAACAGAAGGCGTGAGACATGGAAAGATATCCTGGAAAAAAGGTGATGAGGACAATTAAGATAAAATGTCCTGACCCTAGTTACTTTCGAAAATTATCATTTTTAAAGGAGCTTAGCCTTTTCTTAATTTCCTACAATAGATTAAACATAGCATCTTTACAATGTGAGCTTCATAGACTATAGAGCTGGGATGATTTTTTTTCCCAATCCCCCTCAATTAATTTTATTTATTTTTAGGTCCTCCTATGTTTATTGTTTATAAATGTTATACAAAAAACAAAGTCCAGCCTTGAAGGCACTCTTTAAACAAAAATGTATTTAAACAAAATCTCTCAAAAGCCATACAGAATTCCATAACATATAAGACTTTTTGGTTCAATAATCAAAACTTCAGAACATCTTTTGTGGATCTGTGATCTCATCTATTTGTGGTATGCCATGCAATAATGTTTGCAAAATCCTTTTCATAACTTCCTCAAAGATGCCCTTGATACATGTATAGATTATACCCATAAATTGTGTTTGTCCTTCGTTGCCGAAGAAGACCGTGCCTTCAGAGAAATAATCACATGACTTGCACTTGACTTTGAGTGAGGGAGGGCTGTGCAGGTCACCAGCCTCACTTCTACTCCAGAGCCATCTGAATCCAGTGGAGATGACCCAGGATATACTGGGAGACCTTGACACCTTTACGCTCTCCTGCCCCCATGGCCTAATGGTTAAGATGCTAGTCTCCTAAGCAAAGTCTCATAGGTTCAAGATTTCCCAGCTGGCTAAAAAACATTCTCATAAATACTCTAAGGATGAACCCCACCTTTCATTTTATAGAGAAGAAATCTGAAAAAGGATAATTGATTTGCCCAAGATCCTCCTGCTATCACTGACAGACTCCTTTTCATTTTCCCCATGCTGCTGGGGGTTCTAAATTTTCTCCTTTCTCTTAAAACCTTCTATGCAACATCCACTCTACTGACTCCCGACAGATGACCTTGCCTGCTACTTTACTGATAAAATCAGGATAGTCCTTCATGAGTCTCTTCATCTCCTCTATACCACACCTACAGTATAATTTATTGTCTCTCCCTTGGCTTCCAAACTCTGAGGAAGAGGTGACTCTTCTCCTCGTCAAAACCGATCCTGTCCTTCAATACTCTTACTCCCATTCTCACTCCTCTCCTGTGGAGGCTTGACCCATTTATCCTTGTTGCCTTCTTTTTCATCCTGACCTGTTTGCCACCTACAAACACGTTGAGTTCACCCCCATGCTTAAAACTAAAACCAAAACCAGAAGACCTTTTTCACCTGACCCTGACCTCCCATCCCTCAAAATCAATTGTCCTATAACTTTCCTCTCTTTCATTGCTAAACTCCTGGAAATAATTATTTACTCTCCCTGCTTCCATTTCTTCCCTCACTGCTCACTTTTCAATCCCTTACCATCTGGCTTCTGACCTCACAACTCTGCTGAAAGCATTCCTTTCACAGTTAATCAAAAAATTTCTCAGCTGCTAAAGACAGTGGCCTTTGCTTCATCTTCTTCCATAATATCTCGGCAATTTCTGCCAGTTAATCACAACCTCCTTTGGGATCTTCTCTCCTTTTTCTTGGCTCCTACTTCTGTGACTGATCCTTTTTATCCTCCTTCCCTGGTTCATCAGCCACTTCTTTCTCCCACTTTAGGGAACATACTCCTTAAAGATCTCTCCTGAACTCCTTTCCTTGTTTTTTTTTTTCTTTTCAGTTTCTTTTGATGATCTCATCAGGTTCCACTGGCTTTCTCTATGCAGATCACCTACAAATCTTTATTATATCCATTCTTACTCTCTCTCTTGAACACAAGTCACACATTGCCAACTCCTTGCTCGATTGCCACCGGCATGTCCCTTTTGGCCCCTTAAACTTGACACATCCAAAGGACAATTGACCATCTTTTCCATTACCTATGTCCCTCTTCATGGATTTCCTTTTTCTATGGAGGGCACTACCATTGTCTAGTTTTCTAATTTTATGACCTTAGGGTCATGCTTGACCCTTCCTTTCTCCTGTTTTCCGCCCACTCTTTCCCCAATCCAAATGGTTGCCCAGTCTCTGGGGTTTTATGTCCACAACACTTCTAATACTTATTTTTCCCCTGTAATGAGACAAGCTCTTGTTACCAATTTTGTTTAGTCATTTTTTCCAGCACATCTCACTTTTTGTAACATTGTTTGGGGTTTTCTTGGCAAAAGTATTGAAATCGTTTGCCATTTTCATCTCCAGCTCATCTAACAGAAAAGGAAACAGAAGCAAATAGTGTTAAGTTACTTGCCCATGGTCACACAGCTAGGAAGTATTTGAGGCCAGCTTTGAACCCAGGAAGATGAGTCTTCCTGACTCAGGCTGGGTACTCTATCTACTGAGACACCGAACTGCTCTTATCACCTCCTCACTGAACCTATTTCTCTTTCCTCTTAATTTGTCTCTTTACTTCCAGTCTCTGCTTTTTCCCATGCTTCTTTGCACAGTAGCCAAAACGATATTCCTAAGGCACAGTTCAAACTATGTAACTTCTTTCCAAAAATCTTCAGTGGTTTATTAGTGTACAATATATTATATAGGATAAAATACAAATTCCTTACTCTGATACTTAATGCCCTCCCAAATATAGTCCTACCCTGCTAGACTTATTTCATGTGCTTTCCTTTTGTCCACTCTATTGTCCCATCAGAAACAGGCTATGAGCTATTTCCCAACTCTAAATTCCATTTCCTAACTTTATGCACCACTGAAAGGTTTGCCCCTCATCTGAAATATAAAGACATAAATATAATCAGTTTCTGTTCTCAGAAATCTCACCCTATAGCTGTAGAGAGATAAGTCAAGTGCATGCAATATAGTTGATATGTGACAAGTTACAATATGAGCTCCAGGAATTCTGGGGAGGGAGAGTTTGTTTGTGGACTGGAATTCTCAGCTTCAGAGGAGATGTAACATTTTTGTCTTTATGATTTAAGATTCAAGGAAAGGCAGGACACAACTAATAAGGTGGGGGTGGTTGGAGAGAAGAGAAGAACTTTGCTTGAGCAAAAGAATGTGTACATGTAAGTAGAACGTGTGTTTGGGGAGGGATTTGATGGTGGGGAGCCAACTCTGGAGAGTCAAGAATAAGGAAGAAATGATTCATTCAGTTATGACCATAGATCTAAAGAGCTAGCTTAGATGAATAGATTGGTCACTTAGTAGCTATGCGACCTTGGACAAGTCACAGAGACTCTCTGAAGACCACTTTCTGCATATATAAAAAGTTTGGTAATAACTAATATAAACTGCCCCCTACTGGGGGCTGTTACAAGGCTCAAATGAGATAATGTAGATTAGCAGCTACACAGATGTAAATTATTAATACTATTAGCTATGACTATCCAACCAACAATTAGCCATCTAACCAAATAACTTTGAGGCAAATATCATTTAAAGAAGTTTCCTTAAGAAGGGCAAGTGTTGGGCAGTGTTTTCCATTGACCTCAAGTTAGCTCCAATCATCACAATAACACTCTCTGATCATGCACTAGAATTTAAGATAAAAATACGCCTTTTTTGGATCCATTCTAAGGGTCACTCATTTCCTGAAGGGTGACATCAGCAAGATAAGATAGGACAGGCCTCTTGGGTGAGTGGCCAAACAGAAATCCATTCTATGGGGATTTCTTCTATACAATAATTCTGTCTGGCTAAGGAGATCACTAATCTTTGATATTATCGATATTAAAGGTGAAGGGTATTTTTATAGTGAGACTTGGGGCCTCTAGATAGTACAGTAGATAGAATGCAGAATCTGGAGTCAGGAAGACCTGAATTCAAATCTGGTCTCAGACACTTACAAACTGTATGACTCTGGGAAAGTCACTTTATACTCTTTGCCTCAGTTTTCCTCATAAGTAAAATAAGCTGGAGAAGGAAATTACAAACTACTCCAATATCTTTGCCAACAAAACCCCACAAAATACATCAAGATTGATCAAGGATATATGAATACATTCTGGCCTTTTCATGACTTTTACCATCTAGACAGTTACTATACAGTCCGTGGTTGAATCTCTTGAGAGATTTCCATCCGTGTTCTCAGTTATGGGGCATTTCATTTCCCACCATCACATATTTCCTATTTCCAATTTTATGCTTGCTCTCATTTTGATATTCCTTGAGGAGAATTTTAATAATAGTACAGTGACAGCCAGTCAAAATTTCAGCAATTCTTGGCTTTAAATAAAATAATCGCAAGTACCTGAATTTCACCAGCATTCTTCGTTTCCCCTCAAAGTTCTTTCAGGTTGATTTCCACAGAAATTCACTCAAGAATATCAAGTAGTCTCTCAGAATGGGGAGAAGAAAATAGCAAAGGAAAGAAAAGTTAAAATTATCAGAGAAGCATGAAAATGATGATGGAAAACACCTATTAGATCACCTAGGTCAGAGCCCTGCCACAAAAATATTGTTCACTGCAGTTGGGTAGCTAAGTATTTCGCTGAGTTCAGTGCTTCAAGCTCTTTGGCTCCTGCTACAAATTTGGCTGAGTTTCTCACAATCTCAAAGTTTTACTTGAGGTAATACTCAACTTTTCCCTTTCTTAATTTTACTCTGTGTTTTCGATATGTAAGTGATAGAGTGGGGTAGTGTGCAGAAGTATTTAACCCCTCCTATTTGCCCTTTACTCCCAGATAGGTTTCCCAGTGGAAATGTTCCTTCCCCATTATGAGATGTAGTATCCAAGGAATCATAATTCTTTTTACCCTTTTGTCAGATCTGAGCTACCAGGCACAATGTGGGCTTCTATAAACACCTCAATGTTATTAGATCTAATCTTGTCTCTCTTTTGGGGAGGCTCCCCCATTAGTTATTTCCTCCCCAGTGCTTCTTTCAATAATTTAACCCATACTAGCAAAGTTCTGTGTGTGACACTGTTTAAAAAGAGAACATAAATGTTGACAGCAAAGAAAGGCCAACCCTTTGCCATGCCCAGACGGAAAGCTTTCAGTGTGCCTGAGTGTGTCCAAAGAAAGAAAGGAGATACAGGATTACTGTCTTGGGGTCTGTATTCTTGTGATGGTGGTATGGAGAAAAGCTCCCAGTTCAAGTGTTGGATTGACCCAAGCAGCCACCCTCCCAGAGTCCCTTTTCTTTGAGTTTTCCTTAACTGTGTTCCTGGTCTCCTGTTTCATGTGGTTTCTTAAAACTCCCTACTCTTCTCTTCCATGCGTCCTCAAACTGTTTCCTCTTTTTGCAGCTGCACTCCTTAGATTGGACTCTGCTATGTCTTCTGGGAAAGCTTATCACCAGGAAACATCATCCCATGAGACTGCATCAGATTTGGTTTTTACTTCTCATCAGTACCCTCAGTATCCTCTGATTGAAAGACTGGAAAGAGAAAGAGCAAAGAATTTCTCCCTAAAGCTCCTCTCCCATGCCCCTACACTGCATACCTTCTCCCCCACCTCCCTTTCAGGTTCCTTTTGGGTATTGCTTCCCCAATTGGATTATAACCCCTTTGAAGATAGGGACTGTCTTTTTTTTAATTTGTATCCAGCACTTAGCACACTACCTGGCACACAGTAAAAAATAATAGCTAACATGTTATAGTACTTACCATATAGTAGGCACTTACTAATATTTATCGATTGACTGACTGATTAACTTGTCTCCTGGTCTCAGACAAACTGACTGTTAGAGGTCCACAAGAAGCATGGCCTACCATTCTTCACCCTCTCAGCTGTCATTTCCTTTTTTTATGTTTTTATTCATTTAAGGGACTGAGTCTTACCTCATTAAAATGACTTCTTGGTTTGGTCATCTTTTTACAATTAACTTCATAGCGTTGACCAGGTCCTGGACTCCCTTACACCAATATCTTGGGCCTTTCAACTAAGCGAAATTATACTCTCTCTTAATGTTTCATTTAGGCAGCTAGATGATCCTGGAGTCAAGAGGACTCCTCTTCCTGAGTTTAAATCTCACCTCAGATACTTACTAGTTTTGACTCTGGGCACGTAACTTCACCCTGTTTACCTCTGTTTCCTTATCTGTAAAATGAGCTGAAGGAAATTGCAAACCACTCTAATCCCTTTGCCAAGAAAACTTAAATGGGATAACAAAGAGTCAGACATGACTGAAAAACAATGACAACATTTTAAAAAAGAAATGTTTGGAGAGATGCCCATCCACTGGGGAATGGCTAAACAAGTTGTGGTATGTGAATGTAATGGAATACTATTGTGCTGTAAGAAAAGATGAACAAGTAGACTTCAGAAAAACCTAGAAAGACTTACATGAACCAATGCTGAGTGAAGTG
This sequence comes from Notamacropus eugenii, assembly GCF_028372415.1. Lineage (NCBI taxonomy): Eukaryota > Metazoa > Chordata > Mammalia > Diprotodontia > Macropodidae > Notamacropus > Notamacropus eugenii. The sequence goes on from NC_092878.1 coordinate 7,196,722, forward strand.
AGCAGAACCAGGAGAACACTGTACACAGTAATAGCCACATTGTGCCATGGCTGACTTTTATAGACTTAGCTCCTCTCAGCAATGCCAGGACCTAGAACCTCCAAAAGGCTCATGATGGAAAATGCCATCCATAACCAGAGAAAGAAATATAGAGTCTGAATGCAGATTGAAGCAGACTATTTGCTCTCTTTTTTGTTTAGTTTTATTTTTTTTCCTTCCCATGATTCCTCCCAGTCATTCTCATTCTTGTATACAACAAGACTACTTTGAAAATATGTTTCTTAAGAATGTATATGTAGTTCCCATATCAGTTTGCACACCATCTTGGGGATGAGAAGGAGAGGGAGGCAGAGAAAATTTAAAACTTATGGAACTGAATGTTGAAAACTAAAATTAAATAAATTAACTTAGGAAAAAAGAAAGAAAAAAGAAAGATTACGTTCCCCAGGATTTGGAGGATGAGGTTGACAATGATACTTGTTCTTGCTATACCTTTGAAGTGAATATTTCTCTATAAAAGTTAAAAAAAAAGTTAGGAGAAAGGCAAGTATAATGAATAAACAACCTAGGAGGAGGTAGGTCTAGGTGAGGTGATCGAAGGGCCCCTGAACGTCTTCCCCTTTTCACCCTTCCATAATAACAAGAAGTCTTCCTACCATTAGAAAAGTCACATGGGGCCTGCAACCTTCAGTATCACCTTTCAAGGACCTCGTTGAAAAAAGATGCTTTGTTTGCTAAAGGCATCATGATGTAGTGGACAGTATTCTACTTTGAGTCAGAAAGACCTCAGTTTGAATGTTGTCTCAAGTACTTAAGAGTGTGACCCAGGCAAGGAATTTACCATCTCTGGGCCTCCATTTACTCTATTAAATAAGGGGGATGAACTTGATGACCTCTTGGGTCCTTTCCAGTTCTAAATCTATGAGCTAATGATCTAAAGGAAGGAGGAAGACAAGTCTGGATAACAGCCAGGACAGGAAGGGCAGATACAGGTGAAAAGACAAACTGTATGAGGGAACCAAGCCATGGTGGTGGTGAAGAGGGTGAAGCTTATAAAGTCACAGTACAGCAGCAGCAGGAAGCTGGATGTTCTATGAAAGATGTTCTTAATCTGGGGCCCCGCATCCCTAAGGGATCTGTGAATAGATTTCATGGGGTTCATGAGTTGGAACAGAAATGAATTGGAAAAAGAAAAGTTTATGTTTGTTTTTACTAACCTCTAACTAAAATTTAACATTTCATTTAATTACAAATGTGGACATCACATTATGGTACTATTAGGTAAGTTTCACCAGACTACCAAAGGGATTCAACCACCCAGAAATAGTGAAGAAACCCTGACTGAAGGAAGGACCATATGGCAAATGAAGGCTACTTTGAAATACTCTGTAAAGCCAACCCTTAGGTATAGGCTGTGTGAACAAAGAAAGGAATGTTTCCACTTCTGATCACTAATTAATGAATTAAATCCTAAGTATCATCATTAAAGATATAGCTCTCATCTTCAGCTTGAAAAGTTAGACAACAGGCAAATAGAGATAACTATGAGGGATGTAGGAACAGAATGATCAGAATCTTTGATGTAACTCCAAAGAGAATTGGATGTTTATACTAGAATAACATGAGCATGGCAGTACATATAAATTAGAAAGTGGTCTGTGTTCTTCCTTTGTTGCCGAAGAAGACCATGCCATCAGAGAAATAATGACATGACTTGCACTTGACTTTGTTTTGAATGAGGAGGGCTGTGCAGGTCACCAGCCTCACTTCTCCTCCACAGCCATCTGAATCCAGTGACCAGATATTCATCAGGATGACTGGAGATGACCCAGGAGGAGGCAATTGGGGTTAAGTGACTTGTGCAAGGTGACACAGCTAGTGAGTGTCAAGTGTCTGAGGTGAGATTTGAACTCAGATCCTCCTGACCCCTGCACTGGTGCTCTATCCACTGCACCACCTAGCTGCCCCAATTTGGGAAGTGAGGATAATCCAAGATAAAAACTAAAGATAATAAATGCACTTTTTGTTTTTTAGCACAAGAGTTCCAAACTGGGATTTTCTTTCCATGTTCATTTGTGAATGTGAATTAATTATATCTTATCAAGAGAAAGGTTAGACAAACATTCTGGAGACTGCCTGTAAATATCTTTGGATTCTCAAAAACTTTGCATCTGAAGAGGTGAAATATACATTTTTGGAGTTCGAAGAAGTGAGTTTAGTTCTTGACAATGACACTAGTGTTGCCAATCTATGCTAGTGAGTTAATCTCTCTGACTTGATTTCTTCTCTTATGAAGTGGAGATAATAAAACTTTTATTATTTACTTAATAGAATTCTGGGGAGTGAAATGATTTATAAACCTGCAAGTACTATATAAAAATACATTATTATTGTCATTATTGTTTGTGATTGGAAAAGTCCGTTAATTCCTTGAACTTTAGTTCTCCCAGCCAGTACAGGCTCTAGAGAAAGAGGAGTTAGGCTCAAATATCACCTCTGATACTTATGACCTGTGTGACCTTAGGTCAATTATTAAAATTAAGTTAATTAATATTCAATTAAGTGAATTGATGTTTCATTAAATATTAAACCTAAATTTAATATTTAGTTTCTAAATATTAGAAATATTTGCTTTTTAGCCTTTACTTTCTTCAATGGTAAAATTAAGGTGGCATTAGTTTCCTTTTTCCTCTAGATCTATGAATCTTTCACTAGACTTGGTATTCTTTTCCAGGTCTTAATAGTATAATTCCATTACTAGAATGAGTCCCATCTAGTGACGCCGTAATGAAACTGCAGACACATACACCCTGAGGCCAAGAGAGAGTCTAAGTAGCTGTGTAGTGGACCCAGTACCAGGTGACAGCAAATCCACTAAAAATAACAAATCATCACTTGTGTGATATTACTAAATTTAACATGTTTGCCTCAAAAAACCAACTACAAATAATATAGAGAAAATTGCTTTCTGTAAAGTGAAATTTCACATGCCAAATGTTGTTTCTTTTTTCTTGCCTTACATATAAAAATTACCAGCGTGTTTCCACCCTGACAGTTCATAAAACTACTGCTTCTGTCATTCCTGCTATTATAGCTATGGTGAGCATCAGTAAAGAAATAGAATTAAGGACCTGAATTTTATTTAATATATTTACAATAAAATATTCACAAGACTTCAGGAGAGGATGAAGTCTTGAAGAAGGAAGAACAATTTGAAAATCAGTGAATGAAGGCTTTTTTTAGGTAACTTGTTAGCATTTTTTCTTGGATATTATAGAGTAGGGTTGGCCAGGAAAGGAATCAGGACTGTGCTGGTAAAAAAATGTTTGACAATGGGCTTCCTGGAAGAAAAAACAATATACCTGACATATTTTTAAGGCTAATTTTCACTATCATTATTTTCCCTTTTACTTTTTAAAATCTAGATCATCCAAGAAACCCACAATAAATCAAGCTCTGATTTGTAGCATTTGTCAATTTTTGAGGTGTTAATGCTCATACTAAAAATTTAACAATCATACTTCTGCGTCTGTTGAAATTCTCCTCTGACACAGGATCAAACCCAAAAGTCTGATATATGCACACATATATGTATATACATACATAGAGAGAGATTATAGAGATTATTATTTATAGAGTTTATAGATTTATAGAGTGATTTAAGGTTCTCAAAGTAATTTCTGTTCAGTTGCTCATTTGATTCCCATAACACTGTGGGGTAATTGTAATTTTTATCCCTTTGTTTTTCAGATCAGAAAACTGAGTTAAATGGCTTGCCCAAGGCTGTACAACTAATAAACTTGGAGATGGGAGTTGAACTAAGGCCTTCTTGGCCTGAACAATTATCCAGTTCTGACTCTATTGGGTTAGCTTAAATATTCAAGAATTTAGAATAGGTAGGCAAATACACATAAGAAGTATAGCAGGGCTATCGCCAATGGTTTAGTGAAAGAAATTAGGGATTTTCTGATCTGATTTAGGTGTACCTTGCACTTAAGGTGCACAAGAGTAATCAAGTATGCTCTCATAGACAAATAGTGGCAAAGATGCCCAGGTGGTCATAACTGTTAGGTTAACCTATTGTCCAAGCTCATAATTTATAGATTTTTAGTGTTGGTTCAATCTGTTCATGACTATTTTTTGGGACTAGACCCATGATGTGAAAAATGTTTGAACTTTCTCTGGCTGTTCATTTCACAGCAGGGACCCAGTCTCAACTAATACTTTCATGTGTCAACACCTTAAATAACTTATCAAAACTAACAAATAATTATCCTTCACAACTGGAATATAAACAGATCATTGATTTTACAAATATTTTCACTTTCCTTTTCCTGCTATAATTTTTTAGCCCTTAGTATGCCGCTATTTTTATACTCACACTAAAATTGAAACTAATACTTTCCCACCCACTCAGGGTATCCTTGATGAGATATTAGAAGAAAATAGGGAAGCTTTCTCAAGCAATATTCCATAGAAGACCATATCTTTACCATCAAACTATTGATCAAAAAGAAGTAGAGAATACAAAATTCCATTCTAGTTTTTGGCTAAAATGACCATTCAGGTCAGCAATACAGTGTTATATTCAAACAAGAGGTTTCGCTTGTGCATAGGAACTTGGGAACCTATATATGTAATATAGATATAATATAATATAGATGTAATAATGATGTAATAGAGGTCTAGTTTCAGTAATTGACTCAGAAAGAATATTTTCTCTTTGGCTCTCATCTTCACCCAGAGTTTACACACTGAAATCTCCAAACAGGAATTATATCTAGGTTTCCACAGATGAGGCTAACAAGATCAGAGTTATCCAGTTAAACAGGTTACTATATAATCACTCAAGATTACAAATGTATATTGTGTGGACAACTTATATTTCATTCCAGAGAAAAAATTGAATGAAATATTAATCATAATTGACATTTACATGTTGCTCTGAAGTGATCCTAAGACAAATACTTTACCAAAATCCTTTTACTTGAATCTCAAAACAATCCTATAATGTGGGGATTAGAGATGTTGTTCCTTAATGAAAAAGAAAACTGAGGATTGGGGTGGTGTTGTTAAGTGGCTTGCCCTGAACCACATAAATGTTATTAAACATGGAGTATAAACCTATGTCTTCCTGATTCCAAGTCCAGGAGTCTGTCAGCTAAACCATGCTACCTATCTGATTGAGGTCTTTGCAGATACTGAAAATACAGGAAATTCATAGGACACTCTCAGTTGCTCAGAGGCTCTACATAGTGACTCTAAGAATTGGTATCTGGCTCAATCCCTAATAGATTCTCCCAAGCAGGCAAATACACTTTTGAGTGGTCGAACAAGCACTACCCTTTGCATCAGATCTTCATTCTACAGCTCATTAATGGTAATGCTTCAACGTCGCAGCATTTTTTGACCAGCTAACCCCTAGAAAGAACTAAAACCAACTTTACTTTCTGCCTTCTCCAAACCATCCTCCACACAACTATTAAATGAACATACCTAAAACATAGTTATGACCATGTCACTCTTCTCATAAAATTTCAATGGCTTTCTATTTCATTTAGGATAAATATACTCTTTTATATGACATTTAAATCTCTCCATAATCCTATTTCCACCTGCCTTTATGTAATTGCTTTATATTTCCTATATAAACTCTACATTCTCACCAAAGAGCAAAATAGGAAATTTTCCAAAATTGATATGCAATACGTACCCTACTACATCTCTCTCAATTAGAATCTTGAATTTGCTTTAAAATTCAATTGCCACTTCCTATGGGAAACCTTTCTCAAAATTCTCCCCCACCAGTTGTTAATGTCCTCTTTCTAATTATCTCCTAGCATTTGTTTATCCATGTATATTCTGTCCCTTCTCCACCCCCTTGGGGGCAGTATCAGATTCATTTTTGCCCTCTTCTTTGTATCTAATGCATAGCTCAATGCCTTGCCTATAGCAGGAGTTGAACATCTGTTTTTAAAGTGGATCCTTAGTAGTAGAATGACAAAACAAACTGTGGCATACAAATGTAGTGGAATATTCCCACACCATAAGAAATGATGAATATGAAGAAAACAACAAAGCTTGGAAAGACTTAAGACAAAGTGAAATGATCAGAACCAAGGAAAACAATATGCACCGTGATCGTAAAAATGAGAATGGAAAGACCACAAGTGAAGCTGAAGGATGTATAATCATAATGAATGAACTTGACCATTAAGAAGAGATAAGAAAATGCTTCTCCGTCCCTCCCTCCTTTGCAGAAGTGCAGAACTGTGAGTGCAAACAGTGGATGTCCTGTCAAACTTAGCTGATGCTTTGCTTTTGAGAAGCCACTTTCTTTCCTTTCTCTTGTTAAACAAGAGATAGGTGCCCAGATAGGGAAAGTGAATGGGATGAATTTGAAAGTAAACATGGTAGAAAAACATTTGACCACAGAAATAAGAAAAAACATTTATGCATGAACACACACATATGTATGTGTGTCTGATGTTCATACAGTATAGTAAAGCAGCAATATGGAGGACCCTTACTCATCACACTATTTGATTATAAACACACACCTATCTTTATCAATATTTCAAAAATGAATGAGTACTATAGGTTGTTCATTAAAATGTGTATCATATTCTGGATAAAGAAAATCCTTCATTCACCTGACTTTTTCCTAAAACTATCTACATATAGATACTTAGATCAAAGTCTTTTGAGTGTTTGTGTATCTCATGCAGTATTCTGGGTCTTGACTAAATCAACACAACATCCTCTGCAATAGGAGGGTCTAGAAAACTCCACCATGTGTCGTAAGGGTTCCTAACCTTTCATGTGTCGTAGACCCCTTGGCAATTTGGTGAAGCCTATGGAACCCTTCTCAGAACTTAGAATATTGTTTTAAATTGCATAAAATAAAGTATATAGGATTACAAAGAAAATTCTATTGAAATACAGTTTATATATGATATGTAGGTCTATAAAATGAGAAGTGCATATTATTTAATACATACACATATATGCTATATGTACATTGTTACATATAATACATTGTTATATATACTTATATATAAATGTTATATATGCACCTGTGTTAGACATGAGTCTTACATAAATATATATACACTATATGTGTTATATGTACTATGTGTATATACTGTACATGTACTATGTGTATTGTATACACACATGTAGGCATGTGTGTTATATATTAGTTGCTGGTTAGCTGTTTCAGCTGTGTCCAGCTCTTCATGATTCCATTTGGGGTTTTCTTGGCAAAGATAGCGGAATACTTTGCCATTCTTTCTTCAACTCATTTTACAAATGAGGTAACTTGAGTGACTTGCCCAGGGTCACACAGCTAGTAAGTGTCTGAGGTCAGATTTGAACCTAGAAAGAGTAATCTTCCTGACTTTAGGCCTGGCATTCTATCCATTGTGCCACCTAGCTGCTGAATGTATGTATTTATGTATATATGTATGCATACATGCATGCATGTGTATATGTCTCTATACATATATGTGTGTAGATATAGATACATTTTATACACACACAGACCCACACACTAAGAAACGAAGTTCATGAACCCCATATAAAGAATCCTTAACCTATAGATAATCGCTTTTTGTCTTGAATTCTTTGTTCATTCTCCTTCACGATAATGACAAACTTACTTCCCTGCACGCAGTATGCACCATCTAATACCAGTGGTCTATGAATGAGGTTCTCTTTATTGTTATATGTTGAAAGTATCTTTTGAAATTTTCACATGTGTAAAGGGGACTGATTGGAAGGTTATCTAATCAGGGTGTTGTGTCTTTGGGGTTTTTGAAACTCCAGTGGAATATAAACAAGCTCATTTGTGCTTTGTTAAGAGGAAAAAGATAATTCCTGATTGATAGATAAAGGATTACTCACCAAAAAAATAGATGTTAGAAGCCCCAGGGGCTTGGGATTCAATAACTGAAGCTTCTCTCTAGATCAGTGTGTTGGTTAAGACTGTTGGGAGGATAGCTTCTTGTTGAAAGAAGTAGTCTCTATGTTGACCTATAAAAGAGAGTCTACAGACTGTTCTCAGCCTTATCACCTTTTCCCTTGCACCTCCCTTCTGTAATATATTAGAGTGGAGAGGGGATTTTTCCCATACTCTCCACCAAGAACTATTAATGATGGATTGGGAAAGAAGTACATGGGATTTATATAAGCTGGCTCACAATTTTTGCCTTTATTTGGCCCCAGGAGAAGACTTCATACAAAATGTTCCTCAACCTTTGCCTCCTTTAAAAGATCAATATCCTAGGCAACATGAGTCTAGAATCTCCTCTTCTAGGAGAAAAAGGAAATTTCATGGGCAGAGACAGTCTTTGTGATTGCTTGGAGAGCACCAAGTTCATGGATTCAAGGATTAGTCCTTAAAGCAAGAGAAGGGCAGTTCCTGGGTAGCATATCACTTACAAAAAGAAGAGAATTGCCGTATATTCCCTGTAGATTAAGAGCAGTAAATAACGAAAGCCACATAATGGGAAGAATAAATGACCTGGCTCATTGCCCTTAGCTGACCATCTATACCACTTTCAAAACCCTGGAAAATCAGTTGTCTCCAGTCTATTTAAAGCTTCTATCGTTTTACACCCAGATCCCACAGCTCCACTGTCTATGCAGAAGAGTATCTTCATTTGGGAATAGGTATACTCATACATCGTTATGCTCACATACATCTTTACTTTCTACCTTGAGTTGGGTCACTGTGAATCCATAGCCATTGATCCGCCATCTCCATGGTGAACCGCTTTCTCATGGCAGCATGAGCTTTGGTCTGTGGATGGAAACTCCCAGCTTCTTATTGCGTGTTTTTCTGCCTCCCATCTTTCAGAGCAGCTGGACTGACCTATGCAAAATACCTGAAGCTGCTTGTTGAAAGCTCACTTTACCCAAGGCTAGGGTCATCTAAAGGAGAATTGAATTCTACTTGAATCACTAAGTGATTAAAAGGAGAGGTACTAAATGACTTCTGGGTATTCGTTAGAGTTCATGTTTCTCAGATTTGTGCAAATGCAAAATTCACTTGGTTTGTTCAGTATCTATATCTTATTGGGAGGTTTCACTTCAAAGTTACACAACTTCTATTTTTTTTTCAGTAGAGAGGGAGTACAGAGCTGGAACAAGAACTTTCTTTAATAGCCTTTATACATATAAAATACACAATCAATGGGGAAGCAAAGGTCAGAGACTTAGGAAGAACCATGGACAGAATTAGTGCTATTTTATCAAGTACTACTTCTCTGAAACAGTTGATAATTGGGCTACGAGAACATTGGAGAAAGCTAGAGTTAAGTCATTTTCATTTCAGAATACTTTATATAAAGAAGATGACAGAGACTATACTCCCTATCCCTACCTCCAATCAAATACCTATATTATCCATCTTTTATTGACCATTGAAATTTCTCCCTTGCTACTTCATCTAATCCTGGGATAATTGCAAAAATTTCAATGAAACTAACTCCTATTTTTCAAATCCTTATTTTTCAATTATCCCAGAATATTAAGATTGGTCTTGGAAGTGACTATAATGCCTACTTGGGGGCAGCTAGGTAGGTGGATCGATTACCCGGCCTGAAGACTCATCTTTCTGAGTTCAAATATGGTCTCAGACACTTACTAGCTGTGTGATCCTAGACAAGTCATCTTCCCCTGTTTGCCTCAGTTTCCTCATCTGTAAAATGAACTGGAGAAGGAAATGGCAAATCACTCCAGTGTCTTTGCCAAGAAAATCCCAAATAAAGTTCCAGAGAGTCAGACATGAATGAACAACGACTTAACAGCAACAGCAACATGATGCCCATGGCTCCCATGGTCCTAGAGTCTCTTTGTTTTGTTTATAACCAACAGGGAAATTCCTTTCAGATATTTCCCGTTGTTTTGAATGATTTAAAAGTTGGACAACAAAAGTTGCCCCTGGAGAACCTAGGGAAACACTGGTTCAATTTTGTATTCACTTTTGTTCCCTTTTGGATATCTAAAATGCTTGAAAGTTCAGTCTTGATATGTTCAGATTCAAGGGAACTTACCATATCTCAAGAGCAAAGTGATTTTTTGATAGATGAGGCTTGTCTGTAATCAAATGGGCTAGAAGATTGAAAAGTGGAGTAGAATGAGATTTTCTTTTTTTTCCTTTGCTTTAATATACTCAGATTAATTGAAAACCTGCCCTGTCATCTTGAAATAAACTCTATCACTATTAATAATCCCAATAATATATTACCTTTTCCTTTTCCATTTTTACTTAGGAACAAAGGGAATTACTTGAGAAAACTTTTAATTGTTCTTTGCATATAAAAAGAAAACACTCACTTGTCAAAAACTGAAGAATTAAATGAACCCTTTGCCCCAAATTTAAGCAAGGCCTAATCACCTGCTTTTTAAAAAGTACAGAATCTCTATAAAATAGACCTAACCATTTCTAGTAGGAAAGACACTGGATAATAAAATGAACAATGTTGGGATTTTGATTCATCTTGAAGTAAGAAGCTAATCTCAAAAAGGTAAAGTGACTAGAGTTTAAAAATTAGAAATGTAGAAAAGAAAGGTTTGAGGATTTGGTTTATAATCTTTACAACTCATATTTAGGGTAATTAGGTTCAGTGCTTTAGAACTCAAGTTTTACTACTCTTCATGATGTATGATATTGTAGATTTCATCATACTTTGTAGGTAAATCTTTGATATCTAGCATATCCTCTTTCTCTATAAAACAATTAGCTTAATTTTCACCGGTGATTTTAATATCATTTCTCCCCAAAGTGATATGAGACCTCACCAGTTGTGCATACCATCTCAGTAACTCTTTGGGACAGATAATTGATGCTTTTTTCCAATTTTTTTTTCCAAATTGCTGGTATTGATATGTTACTTGAAGGCTGCTAACATCTCTAGCTCTAGTTCAATTTAAGTATAAGGATTAATATTTATACAAACACAAATATTTGACAATATTTTCCTTCCACATCTATCCCTTTCCTTTTGGTATAGATACAGAGTTCCCTTCAATATAGCTATTTCAGAACTTGAAATTCTCAGCTTAGACTGATGAATTTGCCAGTTGTTCACTGTATTTAAAGATCACCTAGGGAGCTAGTTAATCTTTTGCCCAGTCATTGCCAGGCTCCAGTATTAACTTATTCAAAAAACTTGTTTATACTTTGTCTAGGAATATGGGGAATAGACTAACATTTACAGTTAGTTCACCACCTTGTTGACATAATAATATTCTATACCTTTTTCAACTGTTCTTTGATCACATCAAGGTGCAGGAAATAAATTGTTAAAAAACAGATTGACCTACTACATAAACATATGTTAAGCACCTACTGTTTGTTTTTCACATAGCAAAGCAATATGACAAAAAGGATAGAGACATGATACTGTCGTCAGGAAGGTCAATCAATAAGCACTGATAAATTACTTACTATGTACCAGGTACTGTGCTAAGCCATGAGAATATCAAAATAAAAAGGCAAAGATAATCCTTTTTCTGAAGAAATTTACAGCCAAGTAGAGGAGATAACATATAAACCAATATGTACCAATAAGCCATACACAGGATGAAGAGAGAATTCTTTAAAAAGTGAAAAGTGGGAAAGGTTTCCTGTAAAAGTTGAGGTTTTAGTTGAGACTTAATAGAAGCAGGAAAACTAGTAGGTAGAGGTAAGGAGAGAGAGCATTATGGCCATGGCAACCTGCCAGGGAAAATGCCTAGGGAGTTCAATGCCTGGATTCAGGTACTGCCTCTGACAAATAGTAGTTGTGTGACACTGAGCATGACATTTAACTATTTAGTGCCCCAGGCAACTGTCTAAGACTCTTGATTGAAGAGCACGTGAAGTTCTACATTTGTAGAGGAAATTTCCTCTCCAGGAATTCTCTGTGCCAATTAAATTACAGGAGGAAAAAAAGGAAAAAAGGAAAGGCGATCACTGAAGCATTTTTAATGCACAGAAAAGAACAGAAGCAAGGCCAGAATGGATCACAGACAAACAGGACAGCTTTGAAAGTTTCTGGCTGAGTGTTTTGAATACTCTAAAAGAAAACTGTACATAACACTATTAGCAGTTTCAACATGAACTTTTTCTATTCTGTCACTTAGATCAAAATGATCATTTTGGGGGTAGAGCCAAGATGGTGGGGTAGAAACAGGGACCTGCCTGAGCTCTCCCCACAAACCTCTCAAAAAACTTGTAAAAATAACTTGAACAAATTCTAGAGCAGTAGAAGCCACAAAATGACAGAGTGAAATGTATTTCCAGCCCAAGACAATCAGAAAGGTCCACAGGAAGGGTCTATTGCACTGGGCTGGGAGCAGAGCACAGTTTGGCGTGGCCCACACTGGGCACAGATGGAGCTGGAGCAGGCTTTAGGAGACTGAATCTCTGGTGGCTGTGGTGGTTTCCAGACTTCTCAACCCACAAATGCCAAAGACAGCTTTGAAGGTCAGTGGCAAGGGTCTTTCACCTGACTAAGAGGGAAGAGTGGTCCAGACTAAGCCGCAGGCCCAGCCTCTGCCCAGGCCCTGGCTCCTGGTCCCAGGCCCAGCCTGGACCCAGTTCCAGGGCAGTAGCAGCCACTGCCTGCTTCTGGAACCCTCCACTTAACAAAAAGCTCAAAAGTCAAGTAATTGACTGGGGAAACGAGCAAATGGGGGAAAAAACAGACTATAGATTCTTATGTCCTCAGTGAAAGGATATTTTCTTACATCATTGGTGATGAGGAAGATCAAACCACAGAACCAGAAGAAGACAACAAAGCCAAAGCTCCTGCATCCAAAGCATCCAAGAAAAATATGAATTGATCTCAGGCCAAGGAAAAGCTCAAAAACCATTCTGAAAGTCAAGTAAGAGAAGTAGAGGAAAAATTGGGAAGAGAGATGACAGTGATGCAAGAAAATGATGAAAAATAAGTCAATAGCTTACTAAAGGAGACCCCCAAAAATACTGGAGAAAATAACACCTTTAAAAATAGACTAATCCAAACTGCAAAAGAGGTCCAAAAAGCCAACGAGGAGAAAAAGACCTTAAAAAAGCAGAATTGGCTAAATGGAAAAAGAGATCCGAAAGCTCACTGAAGAAAATAATAACTTAAAAATTAGAATGGAGCAGATGGAAGGTAATGACTTTATGAGAAATCCAGAAAGTATAAAACAAAACCAAAAGAATGGGAAAAAAAAGTCAATGTGAAATACCTCCTTGGAAAAAACAACTGACCTGGAAAATAGATCCAGGAGAAATAATTTTAAAATTATTTATCTACCTGAAAACCATGATAAAGAGGGAGCCTAGACATCATCTTCTGAGAAGTTATCAAGGAAAACTGCCCTAATATTCTATAACCAGAGGGTAAAATAGAAATGGAAAGAATCCACCAGTCATCTCCTGATAAAGACCCCCAAAGGAAAACACCTAGGTATATTATAGACAAATTCCACAGTTCCCACATCAAGGAGAAAATATTGCAAGCTGCCAAAGAGAAACAATTCAAGTATTGTGGAAATACAATCAGGATAAAACAGAATTTAGAAGCTTCTACACTAAGGGATCAAAGGGCTTGGAATATGATATTCCAGAGGTCAAAGGAGGTGGGATTAAAACCAAGAATCACCTACCCAGCAAAACTGAGTGTAATACTTCAGGGAAAAAAAGTGAAATTTCAATGAAATAGAGGACTTCCAAACATTCTTGCTGAAAAGACTAGAGCTGAACAGAAAATTTGACTTTCAAATACAAGAATCAAGAAAAACATGAAAAGGTAAACAGAAAAGAAAAGTCATAAGTGTTGACTGTTGAACTGTTGAACTGTTTACATTCCTAAATAGAAAAATGATATTTATAACTCATGAGGCCTGAGACCTTTCTCAGTATTAGGGTAGTTAGAGGGAATATATATCTATATCTATGTACATGTATGTATGCATGTACATATTATGTATGAGTATGTATATGTATAGGTATGTGTGCATGTATATATGTATATATTATATATGAGTATGTAAATGTGTAGGTGTATAATATGTATGTGTATAATATATATGTATCTGTTTGTGTGTATATATTTATAAACACATACACATGCATATATATGTGTATATCTATATGTATCTATATGTGTGTGTGTGTGTGTGTGTGTGTGTGTGTGTGTGTGTGTGTGTGTGTGTACAGAGGGCATAGGGTGAGCTGAATATGAAGGGAGTATACCTAAAAATAAAATTAACTGTTGAGAGGAATGTACTGGGAGAGAGAGAAAGGGACAGGTAGAATATAGCAAATCATCTCACATAAAAAAGGCAGGAAAGAACTTTTACAATGGAAAGGGAGAGGGGGGAGGTGAAAGGGAATAAGTTAGCCTTACTCTCATGTGATTTGGCCTGAGGAAGGAAGATCAAACACTCAACTGGGTATGGAAACCTATCTTAGCTTTCAGGAAGGAAGTGGGGAAGGGGATAGTAGAAGGGATAGCGGATTGGGGGATGGGGTAATCAGAAGCAAAGGCTTCTGTTGAGGGACAGATCAAAGACAGGATAGGGAGAAATGTAGTCAATCTTTCACAATAACAAAACACTTATTGAAGTGTTTTGCAAAACTATACATATATAATCTATATTGAATTGCTTGCCTTCTCAATGATGGTGGGTTGGAGGAAGGGAAAGAAGGTGGAACTCAAAACTTTAAAAATGAATGTTAAAAATTGTTTTTACATGTGACTAGGACATAAAATATATAAGCAATGGGGTATTGAAATCTGTCTTGCCCTACAGGAAAATAGAAGAGAGGGGGATAAGTCGGTGGGGACCAGGGGAGGTGATAGAAGGGAGGGCAGATTGGAGGGCAGGGCAATCAGAATACACACTATACTGGGGTGAGGGGAGGGAAAACATGGGGAGAAAATTTGAAATTCAGAATTTTGTGGAAGTGAATGTTGAAAACTGAAAATAAATAAATTTAATTAGAAAAAAATTAATGATCATTTTAATAGGTGTTTAAATTGGGAATAAATAATATACAAAGCACAGGAGGAGGAGGAGAAAGTAAAGAAAGAGAGAGTAGGTATTGTGGTAGGTTCTAGGGAAAGACAAAAATGAAGTTATTCCTACCTTCAAAGAAGCTATATTCATTTTGAGAGAGCAGGCAATTAAGTACCCTGGTGTAGGTAGCATACCCAGATGACCCCTTTCAGCAAAAGACCATGCCAGTATCTCCCCCCCAGACTGGATCAGAGGTGTGGCTTGGGCCAATATCCTTTCCATGATTCTCCAGTATGAGTCAGGTCTGTTATCAGTGGAATGAAGAAATTCCATGGTAAAGTTTGGGAGTCAGAGGGAATGATTCTGAAGCCTAGAAACCTCCAATAGGTTGAGGATGGTGAGGTTTTTACCTTGTGATATTCAGGCACCATGTAGCCCAGAGCTGTCAAACAAGGATTCACACCAGCAACACTTCCAAGTGCTGCCTGAAACAGATGAAAATGCAATTGGGAAAAATTTGTAAAAATAAATTAAAATACAACAAACTGTAGATAATGTTAATATTTGACTTTCTAAGTCAATATGCGCTCATAGGGAGTTTAATGTATGGTTTAGTGCACCTGATTCTGTTGGCATTTGACGCTCCTGGTGTAGCCCTTGGCACAGGGAATGGACTGAATCTTTCTTCACACTTTTTCTCAGTAGCTTGAGGGAGCAATTTAGGGAAGAGTTGAAAGCTTGAGCAGGGAAGACTTTATTGAAGAATGGGTAAGATGTGAAGACAGATGAGGAGTAGCAGGGTATAACTTAACAATAACAACAGGGAGAAAAATCATCTGCATCTCCAAAAAATGGTGGAGGCTAAAAAGAAATAGGAGGAGCCCAAGGAAAGAAACACCAAAAACAAAGGAACAACTGAGTGGGTGTGTGAAGCCATCGTAAAGGACAGCCCTTCTGTGAAGGCAATGGATGCCAGGAAAGCTTTAAGCCAGAATGAGATTGTGCATGATAGAAACCTCACTATGGGGAGTAGGAATTCAACAAACATTTGTAGGTACCTACTAGCATTGAAAGACACATGTAAGAAGTTCCTGCTTTCAATGAGTTTACTTTCTATTAGAAAAAAACAACACACACACACACACACACAGACATAAAGTACAACATAGTTTCACTACAGGATCTGGAAAGCCTTCACTTAGGAGTTGGCATTTGTACTGAGCTTTGATGAAAACTATGGATTCAAAGATGAGGAGGGAGGACATTACAGATATGAGGATGGCCCAAGCATTTCTGTTGTTCAATCATTTTTTGGTCTTGTTCAACTCTTCCTGATTCCCTTTGAGATTTTCTTGACAGAGATACCGGAGTAGTTTGCTATTTCCTTCTCCAGCTCATTTTACAAGTGAGTAAACTGAGGCAAATAAGGTTAAGTGATTTGCCCAAGTCACACAGCTAGTCAGTGTCTGAGGTCAGATTTTAACTCAGGAAGATGAGTCTTCCTTATTCCAGGTCTGGTGCTCTATCTACTGCACCACCTAAATGTCCCTATGAGATAAAACCAAAAAGACATTTTGGAAAGACTGAAGAGTGTGAAGCGAAGCAATGTAGATTGGAAAGATAGGTAGGAACCAGGGTATAAAGGGTTTAAAATGTCAACCAGAGAAGTTTGTATTTGATCCTAGAGATAATAGGCATCCACTGAAATGCTTTAATCAGAGAAGTGATATGACCACATTGATGCTTTAGGAATACTATCTGGACAACTGAGTGGAGAATGAATGGAACAGGGGAAAGATTTGATGCAGGGAGACCAGTTAGGAGGCTATAGCCTCTTGTTCTAAAGAGGACACTACACATGCTCTTCCTACCTGTAGAGTAATGCACTTCTGCTATGTGCATTCTCCCAGAATTAGACTAGAGAAGAAATTCAGAGCATACTGTTTGCTTCAGATAGTTACTTCAGGAGAATATAATTTTAATTAGTTATATAACAGTGTTCCTTATAAAATATTGAAGGCAGCTAGGTGGTGCAGTGGACACAGTGCCAGGGCTAGAGACAGAAAGACTCATCTCGCTGAGCTCAAATCCAGCCTCATACACTTACTAGCTGTGTGACCCTGGACAAGTTACTTAACCCCCATTTGCCTCAGTTTCTCCCTTTGTAAAATGAGCTTGAAAAGGAAATGGCAAACCATTCCAGTATCTTTGTCAAAAAAAATCCTCCAATGGGGTCACAAAGAGTTAGACATGACTGAACAACAACCACAGAAATGGGCTATTGCGATGTAGAATTCTAGAGATGAAATTGGTGATGGATGCAATCTGGACCAAGGGTGGGGAACCTGCAGCCTCAAGGCCGCATGTGACCTTCTAGGTCCTTGGGTGCAGCCTTTTCACTGAGTCTAAGTTTGACAGAAAGCTCCTTTTCTTAAGGGGATTTGCTCTGGGCAGTTTTTCTGCACCAAGACCTTACTTTACAGATGGTTATGATGACCTTGCCAAGGTCACACAGTGATAAAGCTAGATAGAACCCAGGTCTCTTTCTTCCCTGTTCAGTGCTTTCTACTATTTCATGTAGTTTGGGATCTTATAAGATATAACATCTAGTTCTTTGTATGATGGGCAGTGAGAGGAAGCTTGAATTATTGCAATAACCTCCTTACTGATCCCTTATAACAATCCATCCTCTACAGAACTGATAAAAAAAATCATTCTTAAGATACCATTTTAATCATCTCACTACTAAGCTCAAGGACCCACAGAGGATCCCTATTACCAGTCATGTCAAGTACAAACTTTCTTTGCCTGTCCTTGGAACGCCATCCCTCCTCAACCTCATTTTTCACTACTCCTGGACATATATTTTTAGCCAAGATAATCTTGATATCCTTCTCACATCAACTTGCTTATACCTGAGTGCAAACTTTTGCATGTTCTGCTACTACTCCCACCTGAAATAATCTCCCTTGTGTCCTTTCCAATTATTCATGTTCCTCATCTTTAACACTTTGCTAACGTTCCATTTATTCATTAACCCTGTTCAAGCCTTATCACTCTTAGATATGATTCCTCCTCTGTACCTATGTTCTGCTTTGTATTAATTTGGATAGTGCTTCATTTATCCAACAAACATTTATTAAATGCTTGCTATATTCAAAGCACTATGCTAGTCACTGCAGGATATACAAAGTTGAGAAAAGACATGGTTGCTGCCCTCAAGGAGTTTATAGTCTTGTAGAAAAGTGAATCATAAAGCAGATAATAAGAGGCATAGAGACTGGACCTTAGATCTCATCAATATAGGAAACTCTCAGGTGAGGAAAGTCCCTCTAGTAATCCATCTAGAGTCTTCTAGAGATGTTCAATGACTTGCTCAAAGTTCTATGTGCTAGTCTATAGGAAGGACTTGAAACCTGGTCTTCCTGGTTTCAGGGCCATCCCTAAATCCATGTGCCATGCTGAAAATTCACAATATTTTGAATTGTAAACCAGCCAGTAAGTATTAACTACCTACTATGTGCCAAGCACCGTATTAGTTGGTGGGAACACAAGTACAAAGAATGAAATAGTCCTTACTTGTAATGAACTTATGTCTAATGGGGGAAACAAGTGCATATAAAAATATGTACAGCATAAGCATAAATTTAATACATGCGTGCATATGTATATATGTAAACACAAAGTAATTAAGGATGAGGGACTGTAGGAGGGAAAGCATTAGCAATTGCATGATAAATGCATCTGAGTTGCAAAATAAAGTGATTTTTGAAATACAATGAAATGAGGTTCATTAACTTTTGAAGAGATGAGCGATGGCTTTGTCGAAGAGGTTCCATTTAAACTTGGCTTTTACAAAAACAGATTGACATCTGGTAGGCAAAAATGGGGAGGAAGTGCATTCTAAGCACAGGGAATAGAGTATGACTAAAGGTTTTAACTGAGGTGTGCTTATTTTTGGAAGAAGAAAAATAATTCAGATTATCTGGACTTTAGGACGGGAAGTACATGAGATAAATTTTAGAAAAGTAGGGTGGTGATCCATTGTAGAGATCCTTGCCCAAAGGAGTTTGAATGGTACTTTTTAGGCAAATAGAGATCACTCTCTTTTGTAAGGCAAGAATAGTGACATGATTAGATCTAGGCTAGAGGCAGTTAGGTGGCTCAGTGGATAGAGCACCAGGCCTGGAGTCAGGAAGACTTATCTTCCTGAGTTCACATCTGACCTCATATACTTACTAGTTATGTGACCCTAAACAAGTCACTTAACTCTGCCTCAGTTTCCTCATCTGTAAAATGAGCTGGAGAAGGAAATGACAAACCATTCCAGTATCTCTGCCAAGAAAACTCCAAATGGGGCCACGATGAGTCCAATTCAACTGAAAACCCTGAACAACAAAGAAATGCTATTCTGGCAACGAAATAAAGGGTGGATTGTAGTGGGCAGAGCCTAGATGTGGGAAAGTTAGAGTCTCTATGAACAGTTCAAGGTGATATGGGCCTTCCTGGTACTGGATATGGGAACAGGGGGCAGTGGAGTTGGATTCAGGAGATGTAGAAGATGTAAAAATGACTGG
Organism: Notamacropus eugenii; assembly: GCF_028372415.1. Classification (NCBI taxonomy): domain Eukaryota; kingdom Metazoa; phylum Chordata; class Mammalia; order Diprotodontia; family Macropodidae; genus Notamacropus; species Notamacropus eugenii. The sequence goes on from NC_092878.1 coordinate 7,216,299, forward strand.
ACTTTGCAACTAATTCAACATGAGAAATGGGCAAAAAATAAGGATTAAATATGGGAAATTTGGTGTCATTGATGAAAATAATGAGGTCAGAAGTAGGTGCAGGTTTAGCGAGAAAGATAGTAAGCTCAGTTTGGGAACATAACGAATTTGAGGTGCTGATGGAATTTACAGGTGTAGATGTTTTATAGATAGTTCAAGTGTTGGCCCTGGAGCACTGAAGATACAGATTTTCGAGTCATCTGAACAGAGCCCTGAAAAAACAGGAAAAAAATGAGATTGCCACAGGAGAATATAGACAGAGCAGATTAAAGGATCAAGGGTAAATATTTGAAGAACACACATAAAGAGTGCAAGAAGATGACTAGATAACACAAACATGAAGAAGGAATAGAAAAGAGGAAAATAGAGTGTGGTATCACAAAGAGGAAGTGGTAAAAAAAATGTCAGTAACCAAGGAGAGGTCCAGGAGAATGAGGATAGAAAAGCTATTGTTAGGTGATGACCTTTGAGAGGACAGTTGGGACCAAAGCTGGAAGGCAAGGGATTGAAGGTAACATTAACAGAGGGAAAGTGGAGGCATCAGGGGCAGATTAACTCTTTTTTAAAAAAGCTCAGCACTCTAACCCATGGCACAGGGGTGATGGGTTCAAGATGCCAGATACGGCTTACACATTCAGTTACAGCTAATAATAAACATTTCTTCTGCTTGGTGTTGCATATTTCTTGCAAGGATTTTGTTTTCTTACATTTTGTGTGTGTGTGTGTGTGTATGTGTGTGCATGGACACACACACACAAATACCTGTGTAAAAGAGGGTCATTGACATCTTTTTTTTTATTTCAAAAAGAACAGAAGGAAAGTCAAAAAGAAATACAAACAGGAAAACTTTGAGTGTTACAAGTTTAAGTTATTGTATTCTTTACAAGAAGAGTAAGATATACATAACACAATTTGGAACACTGGTATTGGTAGACCCCTATGAATCTACTTTACATGTACTGAAAGACTATTGATCCAAAGACCTAACATTCTGTATGTGTAGTTACATCATGTTCATATGTACAAAATTCTGTGTTTGCAACAAGATTTCAAGTTCCATGATGCCAAAAACTAGAAAGGTATTACTTTACTGGGTTTTTTTTTTTTTTTGGAACATGGCACAACCCTATGTACACAATGGATGTTTAATATTATTGGCAGAAGGACTGAGTTATCAGGCTCTGGGGAACATTGAATATCTTGGCATGCCCTATGACATTGGGGCAATGGGACCAGCCTGTTAGCTGGTGATCCTCTTGGGCAGTATGGAGTAGGGGAAAAGGCATTTCACCAGGCAGAAGATGTAAGTTCTGATTCTGACCCTACCACTAGCTAGTTTTATAACCTTGGGCAAATAATGTCATCTCTCTTGGATACAGAACAAGGGAGCTAGACTAGGTGATCATCAAGGTCTTTTATAGCTCTAATATTTTGTAATGTAACCAGAGGAGATTAAAATCAGAGTCTGAGTCTTAGTTCCTATTGTGTAAAACAAGGGAGAATAGACATTACCTAAGGTCTCTCCCAGCTCTAAATTTTATCCTATGATTCATGAAGCAAGTAGAACTTTATTTCAGTGAGCAAGCAACGTAGGCAGCTGACCTGTGGTGTGGTGGAGAGAGTGCTGACCTGGGAAGTCAGGGAACCTGAGCTCAACTCCTCCTAATACCTACTAATTGCTTGACCTGGAACAAGCAATTTTACCTCTCTAGGTCTCTGTTTCCTCATCTGGAAAATGAGGTACTTGAACTAGATAGCTGTTCAGGCTCTTTTTAACCCTTGATCTGTTTTCCTATAAAGCAAAGGGGACATACTGGAAAACAGAGCTCCAAGGTCCAGGCGGTGTTTGATAATTCTATGGAAATGTATGACATGGTGTGAGGGATGATGGAGATAACCGTCTAGGAGCGATGATGCCTTTTTTGTTACTGTTAAAGATGCTTATTAATGCTAAAGAAGTTGAATCAACCATGCCCTTGTACTCATTATCTCTTGGTAAGTAACATTTTTTTGCCTTTTCAAAATTGACATCATGGGCAGGCAGAAAAACTGATATGTTGACATTATATTAGCACTGAAACCATGGTTCTTATTTACTGAGTAGAAAAAAAACCAGTACAACTCTTTTAATTTGACTTTACTGTAGTAACTTAAACCTAAGGGGAAAAGAGTTTGTCCTGATGAAAACATTCAAGTTCTATTTTCTCCAGAGTTACATGCTTACCTTTATTTTGGTATAGACTATAAATCTTAGTAGACATGGAATTTTTATCGGGATTTGTCTAAAGTATTCCTGGAAAATTTAAACATCAAAATGAAAATGGATAACAACTTCTAGTAGGTGGAAGTCATCACCACTGTTTTGCCTATTAGCATATAAACACAGCTTCTTTGTATTCCAGATGTTCAGGCATATGGGAATGCAAGATTCAATGAGTTGGAACCTCTTGATACAGTTATTCTTGTGACAAACAATCTGTGACAAAGCTCATTGATGATTTTTTTACCCTTGACAAAGGGATTGCCATTATTATTTGCAGATGTGTCCACACCTGCATCATTTTTTTCAATACTACATTTATTTTAGTGTATGGGAGTAATGAGTTGAGAAATCTGCTGTGCACTCTGTGTTCTGGTTACAAATACTGATGAGTAAAGGGTTTATAACAGTCATTTCCATTAATACTAGATGAAGAAATATATACAGACAACTCAGGGCAACGTTTTCATTTCAATTCGTAAATAGTACTGTGGTCAAGGACTGAGCCTAAGTACAGAGGTGTGGGAATTCACATAGAAAATGTTTAGTGTTTGAAAAATTAAAAGACCAAAAAATGTAGACAAGAAATAGTGTTTAAAAGTACAGAGGCTAATGGCATGTGTTTAATTAGTGCTACTCGTGAAAGTTAATTAGAACAAAGATGCACAAGAAGACACTAACAATAATATAGAAGAGAAACGTTGGACGATCACCATGGATAGTCATGAGGTTAATTACAATCATGAGGAACTGATCTGATCCATCTCTGAGCTCTGTACAGAGATCTATACATGTATGATATATGACACCATTTATAGGTTATGTAGAAATACAAAGATAAAAGATTGTACACAATCAAGGAAGACATTAGGGAATTAGGGAAGAAAAATTAGTATTGGATTACTATCTTCTCCCTAAAAATTTTACTGAGCCCATGTATAAGAAACTAGAGAACTATGGTAGAAGAAAGTCACAATTTCTTATGCTGATGAGTCAATGAATATGGTAGGTTATCAATCATCTAAGTTTTTCTGTTTCTACTGAATAGATAGTGTTATTTAAAATAAATCACTGGCCATCTTTGGGTGCTAAAAGAAAAAAAAACTTGTAAAAAGCTAAGTACTTAATAGATTGATTGATTTGTTTCTTAACAAAAATTATAGTGAAAGCCGTTTGTGAAGTTAGATGCATAATGTTTTGAAAATAAAAGACTTGTAACTCTGACCTGATTAAATTAGTAAAAACCACAAACTAAAATAATAATCCAAAGGAACAAAAATTCCCTGCTCTCAAGAAGCTCAAAGTCTAATGGTAGAGATAGCATGAAACCATTTCTCTCTCTCTCTCTCTCTCTCTCTCTCTCTCTCTCTCTCTCTCTCTCTCTCTCTCTCTGCATATATGACACATTTAATAATAATAGTAGCCAGAATTTTAATAATGCCTACTACATGGCTCAGTACTTTACAAATACTGTCCCATTTGACCTTCACAACAATCCTGGGAAGTAAGTGCTGTCAGAATCCAAGACCATCCCTCTCTTTTTCCTCCTCTCATTTTACTATTAGGAGACACCCTGTTTTCCAGAGCTAAGGCCCAGCAAGCAAGCTGTGACCTGAGCTTGGCATAACAGCAATCATCTGAGCTCACCTTATGGATGAATTCTGCTGTAACTCAATCACACAACTGATGGTCTCTGAGCTTATGCAGCCCAGACATGAAGACCTGCTAGGAATGGACCTCTTGTCACTAGACCACCTTGACTCATTGTGGCTCTTATGCTATACTACTGTTGCTACACTATACCACTTGATTCTATCTAACCACAAATATATAAATCAAGGTTTAACCCCACTGCCTCGAATCCCCTGCTAGAGGATGTCCTGATATGTGTCTAATTTCTCTCCCTCGATGAAATAAAAAAGGCTTTTTGGTTTTAACCTGTGTGAGCTCTAGGTAGTTTTGGAGTTTAACGGTGGTTGCAAAACCTCAGAGACTTGCTACTGGAGTAGATTGCTATTACAATCCCCATTTTATAGTTGAGGAAACTATGGCAAACAGGTTAAATGACTAGAAGGAAATTGGAAAATAAACCATCATTGTAACATATTTACCTCATTTTTTACATACCAGTATTACTCTAAACATACATAGCCATGTACAAGATTCTTAAATTTGGAAAGAAAAATTGTGTCAAAGGAACCGGGATATTAATTAATTTTAACATTTCATCTTTTTGGCTTATGTTAGGGTTCCTCAATGTGTGTGTGTGTGTGTGTGTGTGTGTGTGTGTGTGTGTGTGTGCGCATGTGCGCATGCGCATGTGGGTAGTAGCTACTTTTTATTCCCACAAATACTTGAATACCACACTGTAGTGTAAAGTTTCAAGAGGTTTTATTCTCATGGAAATTTGCCTCATTTATACACATTTCAAGTTTTATGAGTTTGAGATTCTTTTACTTTGTCTTGGTAACCAACAAATCCCCTTTTCGTGAGCCTTTTTTTTTGAAAAACAGGAGTATCAATTTATTCAGCTTACAGAATCAAAGTATACATTGATCATACTGGGGAAGTTTTAGTTCACAAATGATTAAGTAAATGATTGTTCATCAGAAATGAGAATTACCTCAATCAGATGATTATTTTGCATTCAAAATTTAACCTTTAATATACTATAGTCAGGTAGAAGAGTAACATATCCAGAAAAGATTTCATTTGCAGGATAGTATTCAGGGACACTTTACCCTAGCCAATTCCAAATTTAGAGGGTGGAAAATCCACCCCTTTCCTAGACTTGAGAGGAGTAGTGACAGGTCTATACCTGAGAGGGTAAAGGGTAAAGGTGGCATTTCCAATCATTGAGGAGGCTGCTTATTCCTTTAACTAGCCTTTTTTCTACCTACTTCCTGTCTACAGGGAGGGTCTTGATAGAAAAGAAAGCCTGCTCCTCTCTCACACCTACCACCCAGCCAGGCAGGTACAGCATAAGTAGAACCTAGTTACCAAGGATTGGTTAAGCAAAGGAATGGACCTATGACTACTGATGTAGGGAACTCCTAAGAGTATTTGTTTAAAACAACTTTTTAGTTAAAAATTCTCTTTCCTAGAATAAAATGCACACTCATTTTGATAGGATAACCTACCTCACAATACAAGAGAGTGGGGGACAAGGGCACAAGCAGGGTGGGGGGGAGGATAGAGGGGAGGGCATGGGGAGGAGAATGCAATCCGAGGTCGACACTCATGGGGAGGGAAAGGATCGTAAGAGAATAGAAGTAATGGGGGACAGGATAAGATGGAGGGAAATATAGTTAGTCATATACAACACAACTAGTATGGAAATCATTTGCAAAACTACACAGATTTGGCCTATACTGAATTGCTTGTCTTCCAAAGGGAAGGGGTGGAGAGGGAGGGAGCTAAAGAAGTTGGAACTCAAGGTGTTAGGATCAACTGTAATGTTCTTACCACTAGGAAATAAGAAATACAGGTTAAGGGGTAAAGAAAGCTATGTGGCCCTACAGGACAAAAGAGAAGACGGAGACAAGGGCAGAGAGGGAGGATTAGAATGCTTGGGTTTGGGGGGAGAGGGGATAAAAAGGGAGAAAATTTGTAACCCAAAATTTTGTGAAAATAAATGTTAAAAGTTAAATAAAAAAAAATAGGTACTGATAAGTTCGTATCAGAACTGAAAACAGATTTTTGAGTAATCTTTAAAAAAAAAAAATTCTCTTTCCTATCATAGTCAAAGTCCCAGAAAGAGACAACTCCCTTCTTTGTTTCCATTTCCTTCTTTGCCTCCACTTTTTCTCCCATTCATTTGTCAACACATTGCTGTGTTGCTTTGAGCCTCTTTATTTAATTCAAAATATTCTTTTCAAGATTATCTATGAAGTCTTGACTGCTAAATCTAGTAATCTTTTGTCAGACCTCATCCCCTTTGACCTTTCTGCAATTTTTTACCTAGTGGATTGTTGGTTCTTTATAAATGCTTGAGGCTTTGTAGTTAATTAGAAACTAGCAGATGAGAAAACTATTTGGCACCCAGCTTGTGCCAGCATCTTGGAAGCCCTGTTCCTCTGTGCCTAGGAAAACCTTTTCTGTCCTTGTCCCTAGTGCAGAACTTTTTAATTATGGCTCTGATGGAGAGGGCTAAGAATAGTGAGAAGGGGATACAGAGAGAATATGGGAGAAAGAATTGGAGGCTGAAGCTTGCCCTGAAGATACTTTGGGGAAGAGAGGACAGAGCAGTACAATTGCCTTTCCCAGCATTCTGTTGCAGCATCATTGCTTGAGTGGATTGGAATTCTTGGAGAGGCAGCACAAACAAGGGAGTTTCTTTCCTCTTTTAACCAATTTATTTACACCAACCAAGAGTAGTAAGAATGGTCAATAAGGGAATGTTTAACTCTTTCAGAAGAGGAAAATAATGGGATCTTTAGAAAATTCCTGCTGCCATCTTCTGTCAGACTGGTCCTTCAATTCTTTCCCTTGCTATCTATATGTGATACTTAAAGCCACTATTATGACTTCAGTATGGCACAGTGAGTAGACAAAAGTCTGGCTTCAGAGTTAAGAAAACCTGAGTTCCAGAACTAGTTCTGACATATACTGTCTGTGTGACCTCTGGCCAGTAGTTTTTCAGTCACATCTTACTCATCATGACCCCATTTAGAGTTTTCTTGTCAAAGATACTGCAGGTCTTTGCCATTTTCTTCTCTCTTTAGCTCATTCTACAGATGAGGAAACTGAGTCAAACAGGGTTAAGTGACTCTCTCAGGGTCATGCAACTACTAAATGTGTGAGGTCAGATTTGAACTCATGGACCCCAAGCCTGGCACTCTATCTACTGCGCCAACTAGAGCTATTTCATCTCTAAAGGCCTCAAGTAACATTTTAAGATGCTAAGTTATAGTAGGTGCCAATCTAAGGAACTCCCTCCTTGGGAATTACATTCACTGATGAAATCACAAGTCCATACTAAACAATGAACTAAAATAAAATCAGATCCTTCTTGAACAATGTAGTAAGCAGCCTGCTAATGAGACAGTGCCGATTTCTACAGCAAGGCCCCTTTTTCCCAGGGGAAATTTCTCCAGGCCACCAGAGTAGTTTTGGCATGAATACTCAGACTTGGATAACAACCATTTGGGGAATCCTGGACTCATAGTCAACCCCTTAATGTTCTTCAGAATGAGTTAAGACTACCAGCCCATCAAATGTTACCATTCTTCGACCATGTTCCAAGAAAGCTGGGCTGTGTCTTTATAGGAAAGAAAGAAGTGGAAAATTGCCAAATTCAGCTGATAAAAAAAAAAAAGCAATATCTTTGATCTGAATTATTCATAAATCACAGAATTTAGGGACACACACTAAATAAAGGATGTGTCACTCACTGACCTGGAACAGCAGAGGAATATTCTTCCATTTCGCCGTAATTTGAAATGTACTGTAATTCACACCAACCTGGTTATAAACATAAGGATTTTTTTTCAGAAAAAATACCCAATAGAATTGCTGTACAGTTTCCCACTTCTTACAGCTCTAAAAGCAATTTGCACACTGACATGTCTGCAGATGTATATTTTAATAGATTTAATCTCCTTCTGTTGTCATTTTTTGGATACTATAATGCACCTGCCTAACATTTCTTCCTTTAGAATTATTTTAGATCTTCAGGCCTGAGTTCATGATTTAGAGTTGAATTGTACAGGTAAAGAGGACAATGAAAAAATATCTCATTTCACCTCTCACCTTCTTTGATCCCTTGGTGTATAACACTTTTCAGGTGGCTTGATTTCTTTCCTTATCACTGCCTTTTCCTTGTGGCAGTTCTTTTCAAAATCAAGGAAAACAGTGTTGATAGACTTATTTTCCTCATTTAAAAAATGTGCAAAAAAAATTTCCACCTCCATAGAACTCCTTGACTCTAAATTCCTCACAACTTGAATAACAAAGACTATGGTATTTTCTTTCTCTTATGGTTTTAATGAAACAGTATCTGTGAGTCAAAGATGAAAGCTTTACTTTGAAAGCCAATAGCTGTTTAATTGGCAGCTCATCATTTTAAAAGCTACTATTTTCTACCTGGACAATTTACCTGCTCTTTCAGCAACCTAGTTCCAGGCTCCACTCCCTTTTTTCAAAATTGGACCATCTGAGGAATGTTTCACTTGTGTTCACAAAATATGAAAAGGACTGGAAGAAAGCCTCTAACATGTTGGGTAGATCTTATATTGAAGGATGTACAAAAAGATAGGAGTAAACAATTATATGAGTTAAGAAACTGTGACTTTGTGGCGATCCGTAGCACTGGAAATGGTATTGTACCATTGGTACAATGGTACCACATTGGTGGTATTGTAAATGGAATGAAATTGTGAAACATCCCCCTATCCTGAAAAATACTGGACTTGAGAAAGACTCCTTGCAGTGAGGATAGAATTTAAAATTACTGCTCTTTTATTATTAGTATAAAGTCCAAGCTGTCAGAAAACAGGTTCTTCCCCCCTACACAACTCTGTTCTGAATCATTTTATTTCATCTTTAAAATAGTATTAGGAAAATACAGAATTAATGCATTTTCAGTTGTCCAAAAGGGTTTTACCCAGTATGTTGTTGTAGTCAAAACAACCAACAGAATATCCAACACCATCAAAAAGAGTACTTGGCAATGAACTAGAAAAGGTTATTCTTTCCTTGCATAAACACACAGCCTGGAATATGTGTGCAATTTTAGTGACTTCATCTTAAAGGAAAACAGAGTAGAACTAGGACCATCAAAGAAAAGCAGCTAAAAAGATTAAAGGTAAAGAAGACTGTGGCATGAGGGTAGACTTAAAAGATCAGGACTCTGTAGTCTGTTAAGACAAAAGCCTGAAAGTATCCATTCAAAGGCAATAAAATCCAAACCTGGATAAGGTGAATGAAAATGAGCTGAATTCTCTGTTTAAGAAAAAGTAAAATTGGGTCTCCCCCAAATTACTAGATGTATTCCCAGGATATAATCACAGATTGTGATTATAACACAGGTGTTAACGTGTTAACAAGGTACAAACACCTCTGTAATTGAATTAGAAACAAAAAGGGTCTTAAAACACAGTATGAAAGTGGAAATATTTTGGTCCAGGATAGCGGTGGGGGAAGAATCTGGCCCAGAGAGAATTGCTGGGGGTGGAGGAAGGAGAAGTTTTGTTTTTTTTTTCACTCTTGACCCCAACCTCAGGCCATAGGCAATATAATCAAACAGTGAAGCTGCCTGCCACCCAGAAGGAGATACCCCAATCCATCAGTTAGGGAACTGAGGCAGTGGAATAAAGGGATAACAAAGTGTTAACACCTAGTCAATACATTAACACCTCATCATCTTTGATTATATCTTATGACTACGTTATCTGGTTTAGATGGGGTTCAAATCACCTCTCCTTTATGCTAGAATATATAGAATCTTCTGAGGCTTTAATAGGTGAGTTTAGAATAAAAAAAGTCAGAAGAGAGAATGAAAATGAAAAAGATGAGGTTCTATGTAAAGTAAAAGTAAAGTTATAGAATTGATACCAAAAAGTGATGTGAGTTGAAAAGTAATAATAGCCCCAATAGTCATTATTCTTATTATCTATTATTATTTTATAAGTTTATGCAGCATGTTTCATGCAGCCAGGTGGAGCAGAGGCTACAGTCAGGGAGATCTGACATAAAATCCAGCCTCAAACATTTATTAGCTGTGTGATTATGGGCAAGTCAGCCTCTGTTTCACTGTTTCCTCAACTATAAGATGAGGATGATAATAGCGCTTACCTCCTAATATTGTTGGCTGTTATCATTTTATTCAGTGGTTTCAGTCATGTCTGACTCTTCATGACTTCATTTGGGATTTTCTGGGCAAAGACACTGGAGTGGTTTGCTATTTTCTTCTCCAGCTCATTTTGCAGTTAGGCAAACTGAGGGAAACAGAGTTAAGTGACTTACTCAAGGTCATACAACTACTAAGTGTGTGAGGCCAGATTTGAGCTCTTTCTGACACCAAGTCTTGCAAATAGTAGGCAATATTTAAATACTAGCAATTATTGGTTATTATTATGATCCATACAACTATTCCTGTACATATGACTATATGACCACTATTAGCCAATTTCTATGTTTTTACCTTTATAGAACTTGTTCTAGAATACTCTTTTTCCTGCTATGTCCCACTCTTAAAAGTATTAATTTATGAGGCAAACAATGTTGAAGAGAAGTAGTACCTTGTGGCAAAAATTTTATTGTCTACCTAACCACTCAGTCCAACCTGACCACCTGCCTTCCCTATAATCATTTTCCTTCCCAATGGCCATACCATATAATCTATTTGTCCACAGCCTCCCACCCCAACTACTGGTGGAGTAGAAGACTTAAACATTATGAACTTAGCCCCATAAGCCCCAGGAGGCTGAATAAATATATTTTGTTGGGCAGAATAACAGTGATTACAGCAATTCATCACACTACAGCCAAGTGAGATTTATGTAAGGAATTCAGGGTTGGTTCAATATTACAAAAACCATCAGCCTATTTGACCATATCAATAACAAAACCAATAGAAATAATATGATTATCTCAATAGTTATAGAACAAGTTTTTGAGAAAGTACAGCAGCCATTATTATTAAAAATACTAGAGAGCACAGGAATAAAGAGAACTTTACGTAAAATAATAGCATTATCTCTAATGGGGATAAACTAGAAGACTTCTCAGTAAGATCAGGGGTGAAACAAGGGTGCCCATTATCACCACTGTTTTTCAATATTGTACTAGAAAGATTAGCTTAGCAAGAGAAGAAAGTAGAACAGGCAATGAGGAAACAAAGCATTCCTTCTTTGCAGATGATATAACGGCATACTTAGAGAGTGCTAGAGAAGCAACTAAAAACTATTTGAAATAATTAATAACTTTGTCACACGATACAAAATAAACCCACATAAATCATCAGCACTACTAATATTATAACAAAGCTCAGCAAGAAGAGATAAAAAGAGAAATTCCATTTAAAAACCCATGTATGATATAAAATATCTGGGAGTCCACATGCCAAGACAAGCCCAGGAATTAAATGAACACAATTACAAAAAACTTTTCACACAAATAAAGTGAGATCTAAACAACTGGAAAAATACCAATTGCTTATGAGTAGGCTGAGATAATATAATAAAAGTGGCAAATGTAAAAATGACAAATGTAGACTAATTTATGTATTCAGGGCCACACCAATCAAACTACCAAAATCATTTCATAGAGCTAGAAAAAAATAATTAAATTAATCTGGAAGAACAAAAGGTCAAGGATATCAAGGGAATTAATGAAAAAGAAATGTAACACAGGATGCAATAGTAAATGATTATTGTAATCTGCTGTTTGATAAACCCAAGGACTCCAGCTTCTGGGATAAGGACTCACTATTTAACAAAAACTGCTGGAAAAAAATGGAAAATAGTGTGACAGAAACACTTACAGACTATACAATGACAAGGTCAAAACTGGTACATGATTTAGACATAAAAGGTGATACCATAAGCAAATTAGGAGAGTAAGGAATAGTTTACTTGTCAGATATATGGAGAAGGGAATAGCTTATGATAAAAGAGATAAAAAACATTATGAAATGCAAAATGAATATTTTTGATTACATTAAATTAAAAAGTTTGATGTAAACCAAACTAATGCAACAAAGATTAGAAGGAAAGCAGAAGGCTAAGAAATAATTTTTACAGCAAGTATTTCTGATAAAGGACTCATTTCTCAATTATATAGAGACTGAGTCAAATTTATAAGTATATAAGTCATTTCCAATTGACAAATGATCAAAGGTACAAAGAGGGAGTTTTCAGATGAAGAAATTAAAGATATCTATAGTCATATAAAAATGTTCTATATCACTATTGATTAGAGAAATACAAATTAAGACAACTTTGTGGTACCTATCACCTCACACCTGTAAGACTGGCTAATATGACAGAAAAGGAATATGATAAGTGTTAAAGAAGATGTGGGAAAATTGGGACACTAATCCATTGTTGGTGGAGTTGTAAACTGATCCAACCATTTTGGACAGCAATTTGGAATTATGCCCAAAGAGCAATCACACTGTTCATACTCTTTGATCCAGCATTAGCGCTACTCGATCTGTATCCCAAAGAGATACAAAAGAGAAAAAGACTCACATATACAAAAATATTTGTAGCAGTTCTTTATATAGTAGCAAGAATTTGAAACTGAGGAGACACTCATTAATTGGGGAATGAATGAACAAGTTGTGATAGATGGATGTAATTGAATACTATTGTTCCTTAAGAAATGATGAGCAGGCAGATTTCAGAAAAACCTGGAAAGACTTACAGGAACTGATGCAGAGTAAAGTGTGCAGAACCAGGAGAACATTGTATATATTAACAGCAACATTGTAACAATGATCAGCTAGGAGAGACTTAGCTCTTCTCAGCAATAAAATGATCCAAGACACTTCCAAAAGACTCATGATGGAAAATGCTATGCACATTTAGAGAAAGAACCATGGAGTCTGAGCACAGATCAAAGAAGCGTGTGTTCATTTTTAAGAGGTGGCTTTTTCCTTTTGTTTTGTTTCTTCTTTCACAACATGACTAATGTGGAAATATGTTAGAATGATTGCACATATATAGCCTATATCAGATTGCTTGCCATCTTGGAGAGGGAGAAAAAATTTTGAATTCAAATTTTATTAAAATTGAATGTTGAAAACTATCTTTACATGCAATTGGAAAAAATAAAATCTTATTTCAAAAAAAGGTACAAGAGGGCTCCAGTTTATGAAGGACTTTTTATTCAAAATAGATGAGAATGCAAAATAGAAGATTTGACTGTGGGGGAAATAGGGAACCACAAGAATTTATTGAATATTACTGAATACTTGTTAAAAGGATTATTATGCCAGTTTTCTAAATGAGGGAAAAGTCTTAGAAATGTTAAATGGCGAAATCAGAATTAAAACATAGTTCTCTTAATTGGAAATCCTATTCTCTTTCAGTAGCACTGTGCTGATGCTGAAGTAGTTTACAGGTGAGGGTTTGAGAGCCTCAAAAAGGGAGAAGAGAATCATGAGGAAAGTAACTTTTCTCCCTTCCATGTCACAAAAGGTTCATGAGACTGGAGGCACACAGACACAGACACACAGACACAGACACACAGACACATACACATAGACATGCGCACGCACACACACACACACACACACACACACACACACACACACCTAAGGAACTGTCAACTTCTAAATGCACTGGGACGTTAGTTCTGGATTCTGTACTTCCAGCTGAGAGGGTAGGGATTGAGGAGTAAGAAACAGAAAGCAGGTATAAACTGAATTCTTCTTCATTTGCTCCCCTTGTCTCCTCTATACTAGATTCCCTGCTCAGATGTGGCTATTTATTTTTTAAACCTCAACTTTAAGGTTAGACATCAAAAGGAACAACCACATTTTGGGTATGTGGCAGTTCATTCGGTAATAAAGCTAAATTAGGCATTACTTTTACAGTTACAAATTTTTCAAAGTAACTCAACTCATAGACTCTAAAATACCAAACATACCATAGGAACCTTAAGAATTACAAGATGAACATAAAACTGATTGAGGGTGTGTCTATGTTATAAAATAAATTTCAATTGAAAATATAACAGGGTTTCTTACTTCATACTTGACCATCACAAGTTCAGTAGCACACTGGAAAAATTACTTAAAACTCTAGTCACACTTTGAATCCTTTAGGTAGTGGGCTTCATTTAATACTGCATTAACAACATGGGTCAATGTTTTTAACTGAAGATTTTATATAAAAGTAGAGTCTACCAGTAAGGTGAAAATCCTGCTTTATCTTCTAATTGGGCATTTTCAAGGGGTTATAGTTTATTTCTTTCAGTTAGGTTTCTATAAATTTAGGGTCCATTTGAATTTAAGACAGTCTGGCTCTGATTATTTTCTATCTCTCTCTGTCTGCCCATAAAAAGAAGGATCTCTCCCTATTTTTTTCCCTTTCTTTCCCCCTCTCCCCTTCTCTCAATTTCCTCTTTATTCCTTCTTGCCCCTATTTCTCCCTCCTTCTCTCTCCTTTTGTCTCTCCCCTCCTCATTCCCTGTCTTTCCTTCTTCCTCCATCTTTTTCTCTCTATCTCTCTCTGTCTCTCTTTGTCTCTGTCTCTCTGTCTGTCTCTATCTGTCTCTCTGTCTCTGTCTCATTTCTCCTCCTCATTGGTTAATGTTATGCTTGCTCTGTTTATACCGAAGATTTAGGGAGGAAATAGCAATTGACCCATATGAGATAAAGGCCGGATCAATCTTTCAGCATTACCTTTGAGAATGCTTTTCTTTGCCCTTGGTTTATCCCTTTCTTGTTTATTTTTAATTTTTGTTTCAATAGATTGAAAGTCTACAGCCAACAAAGTCACCTTTGGACCCAATTGATTGGCAGGCTCACCAAACATCCATGCAGGTGATTGTATCAGACAGAGTTCCCTGTACATGCACCAGGGTACCAGACCTTTCCTTCTTCCATTGGCCAGATTTCTACCTCAATCCCTAACACACATATACATACACACACAGATTTATCGCTGTACACTGCACTGTTAAATGAATAACTTGAATGGTTAGTTACAATTTAAAATAATAATTTTAAAATAAGAACTTTTAGCAAGCGTTAGTGTATGAAAAGAAAGTTGCTAGCAAGCTTTATGGAACCCTGGCCACTTTAGACTAGATTTGGCAGTTGAGCTATTTCATATTCTTTTTAAGAAAGTGAGAAAACTCGAATCGTATAACTGCTGAAGTGTGCATTCCACACTGAATGCTAATATCATGAGTACACCAACATGTTGCATAATAAACTGATATAATAATATTTTCATATCTTTTAACAATAGGCTGATCTCTCCTTCTCTCCCACCAGTATTTCTACAAACAACCTATTTGAACATAAGGGAATAGGAGACATTTGTGTGTTTGTTAGGGTGGCACCATTCACATTTCCATGGTGATATAGACAGTCTTTTTCTTTGTTTCCTAGGAATAATGTGTGCAGGATCTCTGCCACTTACGGCAAATGCCATGACTTCCAGTTTTAATTGCCAAAGTCTCACCCCCCTCCCTTTCCTCCCTTCTGTTGTTAATTCTTTTTTCTTGATCTTTACTTTTCAACCTTTCTTCAATAACTGGCAGTTTTACAACACTCAGTCTCCAGCTGACTGAGCAGGCAGCCAGGCCTTCTCTAAGGTCACTGTCATGACAATCACTGCCCTCTTTTGAGAGACCAGCTGTTAGATCTCAGTAAAAAAAAAAAAAGTCACATCTTCTATAATCTAAAGAAAAGAAGTTTCCAGACCATATCTCATGGGGAAGACTTTCACTCTGTTATTTTTTTAATGCTACTGATTCAAGGTATGGTGCGACCCCTTTATAACAATAGCGCTAGAAGATTGATGTTAGCTTGTATTACCAATGAACTCTGTTTTATTGGACTTGCACTATTTTTGTTTGAGGGAATAAAGAATTGTTAAGTCATTTCTTTGGCCCAAAATTGAAGTTTGGACATATCACTGAGTATTCGTAGTAATAGGAATGGAGAAATATCTTTCTATTAATTTGGTTATAAGGGAGAATGAAGTGCTCCTTGAAAGAAAAGGAAAAGCAAAGTGAAGTGAACTGAACCAGGAGAACACTGTCCATGGTAACACCTATATTATAATGATGACTGAATGGGAAAGACTGAGCTACTCTGATCAAGAGAATCATCCATGACAGTTCCAAAGGACTCGTGATGAAAAATGCTGTCTACCACCAGAGAGAATTGCTGAACTCTGAAGACTGAAATATACTTTTTTATTTTATTTTTCTTATTTTGTGTATGTATATTTTATTTTTCAACACAGCTTAATATGGAAATAAGTTTTGCATGACTCCACATATATAATTGATACATTGCTTACCTTCTCAAGTGTTGGGGAAAGGGTGGGAAGAAGAGAAAGAATTTGAAGCTCAAAATTTTAGAAAACAAATGTTAATTTTTTACATGTAATTGGGAAATATTTAACAAAATAAAGTATATTTTAAAAAATATTAAGCAGATTAGAAAAATTCAGAGATACTGATGATCACTCCATCAACCAATGAAAGGCTTACTATGAATCAGACATTGGACTAAGATGCAGGTCCTGTTTTCAAGGAACAGATTGAAGACATAAACATTTACAATTATATCCATAATGTATGACAAGGTAATTTGAGGAGGGAGTGTAGTACTATTGGACAGTAGATGGAATCGAGAAAGGTTTTAACAGAAGATTAATAGATTGGTCTCAAAGTAATACTTTTGGGAATGTGTGTGGGTGTGGTGGAGTTGACCACAACAGCTTCTTCCATCTCTCTACTAAGGAGAAGAGTTCAGTTTGAGTCAATGGAAGGAAGATCCCTACTAACAAAATCATGGATCTTTAAAAAAACATTTGATAATGGAAAGAGTGCTGTACTTAAAATTAAGAGAAAGTTAGATTTCAACCAATATGTTATACTGTTTATCTATAGGATAATAGGCCAATTAGTCAACCTCATTAAGTCAGTTTTTTTTTTATTCGTAAAATGATGATAAGACTACCTGCAATACTTTAAAGGATGATTTCAAACATCGAGAGAAAAATATACAAAAAATGTATAAAATATTATGTCATTTAAACTATTAGTATGGAAATAAGTGTAGTAGTTGGATTTGAGGTTATTCTATGGAGAGATAAGAACTTTGCCCTAAAAGTGATCAGACCATAAGCTCAGCCCAATTTCCACAGGACCCCAAGTGTGATCCTTGGAGAGTAATCTGTGCTTCACAAGCACACCCACCTAAATTAATGAAATATGAAATTGCATTTTTATGGCATCTTATTCTACTTGTAGAACATATTAAAGATAGGATTCCTGCCTCACTGGAATCTGGTTCATATGTAAGTCAAGACATCATTCATGATGTCACTGGTCCACTTTGAAAGTGAAAGCTGAGCAACGAGAACAGCAACCTCTAATTTTATACTATATCCCATCTACACATCTCTACTTGGTTCCCACGACCTCCATAATAAGGCTCTCCCTTACCTATCTTTTTTTTTTTTAACTCCTTCCCAATATGATACTAGTTAGATCTGTCTCCCTCTTGTATTAGGAATACACATTTTTATCATCAGTCTTCCCTACTATTTCCCTAAACTGAAATGCCTTCCACTGTACTAGGAGTATACAAATCCTACCTGTTCTTCAAGAACTCATATCTATAAAGCCACCCTCAGCTACACAACTTTAAAATAGGATTCCATGATCTTCCTAGTCTCTGAAATTTTCACTTTTCAAAATCATACAATTTAGTCTTTCAATTGATAGACATAGCATTTATGAAACACTCAGCATGTATCATATCGTATTAAGTGCTGGAAATACAAATGCAAGCAAGCAAGATAGTCTCTGCCCTTAAGGAACTTGAACTCGAAGGAGTAAAGACGGTGCATAAAATGGAGTTGAAAAGCGAGGGAATGGGCACTGCTGAGCTGCATAGTGGATTAGAGGTCTAATTCTGAGCTTACCTGTCAGGTCACCAGTATTTACTTAGATCTCACTTTTGTATACTGTTTTATAATACCATATCACTCAATATGTTAGTTTAATGTTATTATAAGCTCTTTGAGTGCAAGCATCATGTATCATTCACACAATACCTAATGTGGTTCAGAACATATGGTAAAGGGATACCCAATCAATTCTTATTGATTGATGGGCAATTTTCTATGACTTTAGGCTGTTGATTCAGTCAGTACTGATAATGTGTATGTGTGTGTGTGTGTGTGTGTGTGTGTGTGTATACACCTATGAAGTCTTTTGACACTGGTGGAAAGAATGCTGAAATGGGATATAAAATACAAATTTTGGTCTTCCCACCTATAATCCATGTGATCCTACTGCATATCACTTAAATTGTATGGGCTGTTTACTCATCTATAAAATGCGGATACTAGATCAAGTGATCTTCTTTCTGTAGTTCTAAAACCTTTGTGATTCTGTTGCTTTCTTCTATGGGCTGTCTATCCTGTCAGAAAATGTCTAAGTTCTGTAAATGGGTTCACAGTATCTCTAACACTTTTATTTCATTTGTGACCTTGGGCAAGCCATTGAAACTCTGAAGTCCTCAGTTTCCTCACTAATCCAACTGAAGGGTTGGATTGGGTGGCCTCTGACGTCCCTTTCAGTTTTAGTTCTAGGATAAGTGGCTATCCCAGTTAGTTTTTCTTGAGATTAATACCTTTTTCAGATGGCATCATCTCAATTAATGATTCCTTTGAATATCTATTCAATAATTCAAATTCACACTGTCCCTCTACAGTAGATACGTTACTGTCTCAACCCAAGATTCTTAGCAAAGAAACTCTATGACATATGGAGCAAATCTGCATAGTAAGAGTGAAGAGAGTTGAATCCTCTTGCCTGCTTTGCTTCTTTGGCCAAGTTACTTATCTTTTGAATACCTCCTTGTTCCCTTCCATAAAACAGAGATAATATCTGTCCTTTTAACTTCATAGGAATGTTGTAAGGATTAATGAGGTGATACTTGGAGATTACGTTGAACTTATCAGAAAGGTGGTATGATATTATCACTGTTATGTTTCTCTCCTAACTTGCAGAGTATGAAATCAGATTCCTGTACATGTCAGCGATGGGAGCAAATCCATCAACCATGGACTGACAGCCTACTTTGTGCGGGAACCCAGAGCAGTGAAGGCAAAATTCATTCAAGCCTATAAAATGATAAAGAAATGAATATTCAGTTATGATTTTCGATTCCAGAATCATTTTGAAAGCAATGATTTAATGGACTATGTTTTCTGCTTGTGGTCCCCAATCAGCAAAGATCTTATCCATCCTGGACTATCCATGAGTGCCGTGCCATTTGGAAGGTGAACAAAGCCTGTTCATTAAGGCTGAAAGAGATACAAGCACGTAATCCGGGAACAGGACGTTAAAGCAAAGCCATTATTAAACTAGGCCAATTTAGTTCTTTAGAAATAGAAGAAACTCAATGGAAAGGTTTCAACTAAAGAAAATATTTCCAGCACCTTGTAAATGGCGTGCTTTGCAGCAGCACAAAAGGATCCTTCCTGGAATTTTCACAAATAATCGAAGTAACATATTAAAGCAATTAAGTGCCAAGCAAACAAAGGAATAGATTAAAGCTCCAGCAATGAATCTAAATTACAACAAGGACTCAGTTCAGTTAAGACACAAATGAAATACCTGAGAGGGATATTGCCAACCCAAGCTCTCAGTGGGTTTTTGTTTCTATAACCCAATGTGCCCTATTTTACCTTTAGTTACACATTAGATGTTGAAGTGAAAAACAGCACCCTCATTTATTTGGTGAACTTTGTTTTCCTGAGCTCCAAATGGAGGTAAGATTATAAACTGGTTCATTTTATCAACTGCGAAATTTTTGCCCAGACATTATCAATATTACTGCCTTAAGTTTACTATTAACTAAGTAACTGAAATGCACTCCCCCCATTTCAGCCTGTTAAAACCCATCTCTTCTTACAAGTCTCAGCTCAGTACTGCTTTTTTTTAATGACATTCCTGACATCACCCATCTGGAAATTATCTCTCTTTCTCCAATTATCCAAGACATAGTTGTTCGTCCTTCATTCTTGAAGAGGGCCAATGACTTCACAGGGGGTTGTCTTGATTTGTGTATAAATTAGATTTAAATAAGGCAGAGTTGGGCGAAGTTATCAGTGGCTCTTTCTTTCAGAGTCACCAGAGTCCAGTGGCAAAACAAGTCAAGATGGCCCAGGATGTCAACTATTCAAGAGGACTATTTGACTAGATCATGTCCTCCCATCCCACTGCGCCTGTTCTCACACTCAGTCTGTTTACCTGTCAAATTTTCCCTGAAGAGATTACAAATTCCTTGAAGGAGTTGTTGCGGTGGCCCTGAAGTCAGGAATTCTGGGTTTCGTTCCTGCCTTAGAAACCTATTAGCTCTATGACTCTGGACAGGTCACTTGAACTAGATAGGTGAGGTTATTTTTCAGAGAAGGATATCCTTTAGAGGAGAAGATATCCTCCTCCTCTAAAAGGGGAATGAAAATACTCACAGTACCTACCTCATAAGGTAATTGTGGTTATCAAACGAAATCGTTTATGGAAAATAGTTTTTAAAGGACTGTATAAACTGCCAGCTTTTATTACTATTTAGGAAGTAAAGAAGCATTTATTAAGCACCTACTAGGTTCCAGGCACTGTGTGAATTATCTCATTTGATCCTCACAACAATTCAATACGTTCTGTTATTATCCCCATTTAATGACTTACCTAGGGTAACACAGCCAACTACACATCTGAGGCTGAATTCAAATCTTACTGACTCCAGGCCAGTGCTTTAACCACTGTGACAGCTGGCTGCTTCCAGTTTAGGATAGAGTCTGGCTTTAATTTTTTTAAACTTTTTTGTACATCTATAGCTTTACACTTTGCTTTGTACGAAGCAGAACATTCATAGATGTTGAATTGATTTAATATTTATTGAATTGTAAATAATCTGGCTTTAGGAACAAAAAGTTGATCCCTTATCACCAAATACTGTGTGTCTTGGTCCTTTGCTAATTATTTTTACTCAAATGGATCTACTTGATGTTCCCTAAATTCAGTATTTCATCTCTGTGCCTTTACATAGGCTGTCCTCCATGCTTGTTAGACACTGCTTCCTCATCCCTACGTCTTCAAATCTCCTGGCTTCTTTCAAGTCTCAGTCACATGTGCTTTAGATGCTAAAGCATGCCTGGACTCTCCAGTTACCTGTGCTGCTCACATGTGCTGAGCTCTCCCTACTCAAAGTATTTGTATTTATTTAATGTTTACCTTTAGTATTTCCCCCCCATACACACACACACACACTCACAATCCTTGAGAGAAAAAAAGATCGTTTTTCAGTTTGTCTCTGGATTGACACAGGTCAGAAAAGAAATCAGATCATTACCTCTTCCTAAAAGTCAGTCAGATATGAGGATCTTTTCTACAAGAATGGTTACTTGTACAAGATTGTATTGGGTTGAATTATAATATGCAGTTCAAAAAACAAAGAAGAAATAAAATCAGTATGTTTCCCTAATTTTCAGTCAGACAAAGTAAATTGTCCCAAGAAAGGGGTTACTTGTGTAAGTTATGTAGTCCTACATTGGGACAGGGGAAAAATAGCAAATCATTTCACCCCCAAACATAGTCTAATTTATATGGTAACTTTCTCTTTTGGTTCCTAGGTTGGAGAATAAAATGGATATCTGTAACTTGTAGAATATTGTCCTACTCAGAAATGTTTTCATAAGCCATATTCCAAGTCCCTTTGAAACTAAAACTTTCCTTGACTTTACATAGGTTTTTGATAGAATAGAAACCAATAGATTTTAAAATAAAAGGGAAAAGTCATCACAAGGGAAATGAGAGTGTCAAGTGCTCTTCAAAGAAAACCATTTCTAATTGCATGAATGGATGGTTTGGTTCTGCTTTCTGATCTCAATGATCTGTGGGCTGCTCCTGACATAAATTCTTGCCTTTAAAAATTTCTTTTCTTTGGACCTTTTAAAAACTATTTTAAAAATTCAGTTAGGGAGCTATTTTAGGACTGCTGAGGGAAAGCTCTGTGTTCTCCTTTTCTGTTACTCCTGTTGGTGTAATTGGGGATGTTTAATTCAAGTTCACAGACTCCACTTCCTAGTCCACATAAGTTAATGACTGCAGATGCTTAGCACTGACACTATCTTAATTCAGCAGCGTGATTTGAAATTCTACTGAAATGCAGATTTATTTCACAGTTTCCATGATAATGGGACAAATTTAACTTCTGGTTGATTTTTTTTCTTTCCTGACAGTTAAATAACACCAAATCTGGAGAAGCTAAAGAATAGACCAAAGTCAAATTGATTCATATATTAGACATGTGATGACTTCTTCTGCCTTCCTTTCCTTTGCAAAATCTTCACATTTAAAAATCCTGTGTTTGGACTTTTATTTGATTTTATGTGACAAGAATCCTAAATTCATCCGTGTCTCTTGCTTTGTCTTTTTCAGAATCCTTTAAATAAGATTATGACAGGAAGGCCCTCTCTAATCTGATACTTCCCTTGGGATGGTGGCTATAAGCAAGGCTGCCTAATGCACATTTACAGGGAAGGAGAGGGGTCAAGGGAAGAGGATACCACCATCTCCTACCAAAGGGCATTTTAAACCTGCTCTTAACTTTAGTTGCACAAATTCAAAGGCATAGCACCAAAATGGGACACAGCTCAAGATTAGGAATACTGAGGTAGAGTTGGAGAAAATGGCTTAAAACAACAGAAATAATAACAATAACAAAGCCCCTTTTCTCTTGTTAATTTAATAATGATAATCTTCTTTTAAAGCATTTCAGTAAATAAAAGACAAAAAAGATGATTGTATATGAAATCATGAACTTCTGGCATATAAGTTTTAAATGTGTGTACATATGTGTGTTGTATATGTATATTACATATATAATATATACATATACATACACATATATGTATATATATACATATATATATGAAATATAACAAGGTAGCGACACAATTGCCTTGTTTATGTCCCCTTAGAAACCTTTTGGTTTTCTTTCAAATTGTTTTCTTTTGTATTACTCTAGTCATTTTGCAAATTGTTTCCCTGGTTCTGCTCCATTCACTCTGCTTGTGTTCATTTGAGTGTTCCAAAGCCAAATTTCTCAGAAAGGTTTTCATTTCTTATGGAGCAATAACATTGAGGTGACATTCAAATACACAGCTCTTCCACTCTTGATGGTAAACCATTAGATTTTCAGTTCCTTGTTGCCATACAAATTGAGCATGGATTCCCCCCCCCCTTTTTTTAAAGGGATGTACTCATAAGCCACTATTGTATAAGGACAAATGGATGTAAAAATGAATATCTGGAATCCTTTCCTTGTCAAGGAGAGTCTGTGAGAGTAACTGCAGGTAAAAGTGAGCCCTTCTCCATGCATCTATAGGCACTAGAAAAAATAAGATGGTAACAATGGTAGCTTGTCCCTACCCCAAAGAAAGTTAGTGCTTTTGATCTATTTGGAATATTATAGAATTACTTTTACTTTTTACTATTAGTTTTCATCAAGTGGTGTAGTTATTCATCAGTGCCTTTCTCATTCCTGTTGTGATGACTGGAAACATTTTTTATTGAATAGCTTTTAAAAAACTTCATTACTCTCTTTTAATTTTGTATTGTGGTCATTTCCTCTCAAACCCTACCCTATACTGAATACCATCTATAATAAAAACAATAATAATTCTGACAGAGAAATCATGTCTGACAGTATATATTGCATTTCACATCTACAGTCTGAAAAGGAGAAGATGTTTCATTATTAGTTTTCCAGGACTGAGATTGTTTAATTCAGAAGTGTCAAAGAAATGGACCACAGGTCACATGTGGCCCTCAACATTCCCAAGTGTGGCTCAAACCAGATTAAAATATAATTTGGTGATGTTTACCAAAAGAAATAAAAATGACAATAAAACATAAAAATGACATTTCAAAGCTCCGTCAATATGCGATTTGCAGGGATCCTTTTGTATGGATCCTCTTGTTTCCCCTTGTGTTTGACACCATTGGTTTCATTCATCGAGGTTTCATTACCTTTTTAGCCTTATTTTTACGTTATTTTAGTAATAGTGTCTATTATTTCCCTGGTTCTGCTTTCATCTCTCTGTTTCACTGTATATGAATCTTCCCATATTTCATCACATTCCTCATATCCTTTGTTTCTTGTCACACAATAGTACTTTATTATGTTCATAATATATAGGTTTTTAAATTAATTCTGTTTATTTTTGTTCTTTGTCCTTCATTTTTGAAGCAGACCATGGCATCATGGAGTTAGTGCCAGGGAATGCAAGTGGATTGGATCACAGTGAGGGAGGGATGTGCAAAGTCACCAGCCTCACTTTCTCCTCCAAAGCCATCTGGGTGCAGTGGCCAGATACACATCAGAATGACTAGAGACGGATAATGTGACTTCATTAAACCCATTATTTTAGTCTAATAACTGCAATAGTCATTAATTCTCCTTATTTCCAAATTCTAAAGATCTCTTCTCTCCTTAAAAGAGTAAACAGATGTACCTCAGAAAGATTGTTCCCCATTGCATGTATATTTTGTGTGCCAAGTGATTATAGATGTGCATCTAACTAAAATTTAAGTACTGAAAACTTGGTAGTTAGAAAAAACACTCTGTGTGAGAATTAAAGAAAATGAGAAATCAGTAATATTTTAAACATGTGTAAGACTTTTCACAAAGTGCTTTAAATGTTATCTCATTTGATTCCTCACACCAATCCTATGAGATAGATCCCTCAGATGCATGGGAAGGTTCCAATATTCATTTATCATGTTTAAGCTCCCACACATAACCTATCCTCTTGAGGCATCCTTAATCCACCTTCCACCTTCCAGTCCCACAGTTAAGTCAGGTCACTAGAAGACAGCTAGCTACATTTGTCTCTTGGGGTTATTCTAATGCTAAATGTCAGCTAAAGCCCCCATTCTGGTATATTCTTCCTAATATTAATGGCTAGTTGTTCTCTTTCAACCAGACTAAACCAAGCAGGAGCAGACATGGTCCTTCGATGGGTGGTAGCAGTTCTGTGGAGGCCCAGCTGATGTTGAAGGGCCCAGATAGCAGATTCTGTGGTAGCTAGTTAAGAGAGGGTTCAGGGAGACAGGAGAAGCTGGAAGATGCCAGGTTTGAAAATACTATAACTTCTGGTTGCTGGGGTCCAGTTATCTCTGACACTCACATGTTTGAAGAAATTGAAGTCTTAGCCCGTAATGTCAACAATAAAGGAGCTCTTGACCTCATGAAATCATGAATCATCTTAGTCTTTTTCTTCCTGTGACCTCTATGCTTAGTACTGCAAATTGTTAATACAATAAGCTGACTGTCCCAAGACATCCCCAGGGTTCTGTGCTACACAGAGAGACCCAGGCAGACACTGGATGAATCCCCCAGGGAACACCAGTGAGGTTTCATATAGTACTTTTACTCTTTCTTTCTAAAACACATTTCTGGAACTATATTATAGCATATACATATATGTGTGTATGTATATACATATATGTGTGTGTGTGTGTGTGTGTGTGTACATACACATAAGCACTCATCCAAAGTTCTCAGAAAGTTGTGAGTTAAAATCCTGTCTTAGATACTTACTAGCTGTGTGGCCCTAGACAAGTTCTTAAGCCCTCTCAGCCTTAGTTTCTTCTTCTGTATAAAGGGAGTAATACCAGTAATTACCTCCCTGAGATAACATATATAAAGTGCTTTGCAAACCTTAACATGCTACATAAATATGAGCTATCACTACCATCTTCATCCCTGTGAAAATGATCTTTCCATGAATCTGTCCTTTGCACTTGTCTCTACGCTGCTTATAAACATATCTCCTCCTCTTCTCCAACCACTCCCCCCCAAGCTCTTTGGGAGCAAGAGCAAGATATTTCCACAGAGAATATTTTGCATACTGCAGGTACTCAATACTTGTTTGCAGAATGAATGAATGAACAAAATACCACTGAGAACACACCACCATGTAGTTCTATGGGGAAAGGTCAGATGGTAATTTCTGTAAAGGAGGCCTCTCTTTTGCTTTCTTGCCACCGCAGTCAACCCTATTGATTAGAATGCCAGAGAAGTAAGAAACCCTTAGGGGGAGGCTTTTTCTTTGCCAAGGTGAGCTCAACATCACACTACTAGAAAGAGGTCAGTACATACTCAAAATACAAAAACCACACTGTCCCTTCATTATTTAGTGAATCAATGGCATGAAGCAGTCAACAGAACAATTTAAGATGTTTTCTTCCATGATCTGACATATGCTGTATTTACTTACATTTTTTTTGTAGACAAAGATTATCTACTTTCTCTCCATCTGTCTCTGTCTCTGTCTCTGTCTCTTTCTGTTTCAGTCTCTGTCTCTCTCTCACTCACTCAAATTTCTCCAAGCTTTCTTAGGAGCTCAGAAATGTTTACTTCTATTACTCCGATCAGAAAATTGAAAATTAAAACTCAGAATACAAGATAATGTTTGGAAGTTGAGGAAATTAAAAAAAAAAAAAAGAAAGAAAAACTGTTTCCAGTGGGCCCTGCTAAGGTGGTTGTATTCTTCAGAGCAGAAAAGCATTCCAGAGAAGTTCTAACTTCACCTTAAACGATCCTAGGCAAATCTCTCTCTCTCTCCCAGATACAGTAGTGAAGAACATTCTCTGTGGTAGGTCTTAAATCACTTGGAAATTCTCATATCCATTTGTTAGAGCTTTTAATGAACAAAATACCTTCTAAGATTGAGTTCCTGAATGGTGGCTGTAATTGGTATCATAAAATTAGAAGATGCAATACTGATTTTCCGACACCTGATACAAGACCCCACCATCATCTATTGTAAGGCAATTTAGCACTCATCGCTGCTTAAATTAGATTACCTTTTATATATAAATATATAAGGGAATGCCTGAAGAGGCTGTCTAAATGCAAGTAATTAACGACATGTGAGTTAACAAGAAGGCAGGCTTGAAGGTCAAAACGTATTGTAAGCCATTGTTTTTAAATAAAAACAATTCACATTATTAAAAGTAGACTGTGTCTTGTGGGTATTCTTGCTAAGAAACAAATTTCCTTGCCCAGAGAAGGAAATCAGCGTTTAATATCAAGTGCACTCTTGCTTATGGAATGTATTCCATTACATTGTGTTGGTTTAGAACAAATAATTAAGGCCAATAAATTTAGAAGACCTACGATGGCTGTTACTCTTTTTATGAGAAACAGTCACATTTGTCCACCTAGACCTGTGGAATCATAGGTTTTAATGTGAATTTCAAGCATCATTTGATGTTTCAACTAGAAATATATCTTTCCATTAATTAAAACGGATTTTTTTTTTCTTTTAAAGGAGCTGGCTTTTAAAAAAAGGAATCTGGACACAGTATTCATTTAGAATGGGTCTTCATTCAGTTCCCAGAAAGCTTCTTGTCTTCCAAGAGGTCTCTGGCAGATGTTTGGGTTTTTAAAATTACATGGCAAGAAATAGTCAAAAGATTCCCTTTTGGTGATTCCACAGTAGGGTAGATCACATGGGGTTCAGTTTCGAATCATCTGCTCTGCTCCTGCTACTCCCCACCTCCCTTAAAAACCTTTCAGAAGGAGGAAAATAAATTATTCTTTAAGGGATTTGACTTTGAAGGAGGAACTACATCAACATTTCTCAAAGGTTTCCATGAAAATGGTGCTAATTAACCAGAAAGTAGAGCCTTTATTCTTAACTGGATTCAATAAATTGAGAGAAAAAGGCAGTAAAGGAGCAGGAGAGGTAGGAAAAGGGATGGACAAAATCAAGGAATACCAGCTGAATATCACTGCTGTCTCTGTTATTTTCTTAAATCCAGATTTCTATTCAAAACAAATCTTCTATTATATATTGACAAAGTCAAGGGCTTTTGTTGGGGGGAGTTCCTCATATAGATATGCATATCTCTCACTGAACTTTCCCCTTTCATTTGTTACCCAGTCAAAGCAAGATTTTTGTCCATAATTACTTTTCTTTTAAAGTTTGTATATGAATACAGGAAATCAAACTTTTCAAATTGTAACACCCACTAAAGACTTTATTGACAATCAGGTTCATATTTAGAAAAAGGGTGCTTTACTAAGCACAAATGAAAACAAAGCTTGGGGGTGGGTGGGAATAACAGACCACATGTGGTCATTTAAAATATTTTGATTCAGGATGTAACTATGAATCAAAAATGTACTTAGTCTTATTTATTTGTCCCTTAGCAATTCTTTCATGTTTTCATGAGATTTTTATGTTAACTAAAATTCAACTACTTTGGATTATAAAATCCCCTTATTATCTAAAGTCACTCTAAAATAACAATTTGATAACAAAAAGTTTTGGGTTTTTTTTAACCACCATTGTTTTAGCCAAAACCTAACTGGATTTTTGATAGTTCCTGAATTTCTTAGACTTGATTATGTTGTGGCTTCATGGTATGTTGTGGCAACACTATCTCAAAGAATTCCAAGTCAGATCACCTCTAATCCAAGCGTAGGCATTTATTAAGGATTGGCGCCTCTCAGAAGAGGGCTAGGTTTCAAGAGGAACCAGCAATTTAGGAGAAAGCAAGCTGGAGTTTTAGAGAGTTAAGATTCAATTATATAACAGAAATTATGAATACTAAAAAGGCAGGTGGGGTTTGTTAAGGGATTGGGTAATACGGGTTCCAGCCACAGTGGAACTGCACATGCAGTTACCCAAAATGCATACAGAAAAATCTATTTGGGGGGTATGTGTGTATGATAATTGTACTATAATAAGCTTTTTTGTATCATAAGTTCACCTAAAGGACAGCTTTTACTATCACTGTGTCGGTGCCTACTTAGGGAAAGTCCCTTCTATTGTTTTGGGGTCCACATCCTGCTTGGGCATCCTCGTGGTGCTGCTTTCTGATTGGATGAATATTGTGATCCTGTCTGAGACAAGATTCATGTGGTTGTGGTTGAGTGCATGGGCACACCTTCCATTTCTATGGGAAATATGAGGAATGGGTCTGTGTGTAGTGCCTAGATAGAGGCAGTGGCTGGGATCCCATCACATGGACTGTGTTTCTGTGAGAGATACAAGTTTGTGGACACATGTGTTCAAGTGAGCAGTGAGATATATATGAAGAAGTTAGCATACTGAGTTGGGGGTAAGGGATTGGCTAGGTAGGGGCAGTGGACCTGTAGTTCAGTGGGGTCTATAAGGAGGTTAGACTATTGGGGCTGGAGGCAGCTTTATTAGGATTCTATCAATTATACCCTGGTGCAAACCAAGGAGAGCTGAATGATTAAGTGTCTAAAAAATAAAATTTCTGTCAATAATATGGTAGAGCATGAGAAAGTCTTGTTTCTTGGGAAAGCTAGATACTTGACGATTAGTTTTGAGATTCATTCAGTATGCTCTTTTCCCTTCCAATCTTTCAGTACTCATTAAGCTAAAAAAGAAAAAATTTGAAACAATGCAAATAAACAGAGGATTTCTTTAAGAAGTTTCCTTTTGGAGGATTTGGTTGTTCACTTGTTTCCATTGTGTCTGACTCTTCCTGAACCCACTGGGGGTATTCTTGGCAAAGATACTGGAGTGACTTGCCATTTCCTTCTCCAGATCATTTTATAGATGCAGAAACTGAGGCAAATGTGGTTAAGTGACTTGCCCAGGGTTGCACAGCTAGGAAATGTCTGAGGCCAAATTTGAGCACAGGAAGACTCATCTCCCGGACTTTAAGTCTGGCACTCTAAGCCTCATTCCACCACCTAACTGCCCTCCTATTTTGGGTAAACAGATTAAAAAATTGTCTCTCCTCTTCTCTTTCCTAACTGTAGTGGAGTTTCATGGAAAAATCCCTAGATTTGGGGTTCCAGGACCTTATTACATTGTGACTGACAGGCAAGTAACTTAATCTTTAATGACTTCAGATTCTTTGCATCTAAAAAGGAGGACATTTGACTCATAAAACCCCTTTCATTCTACATCTTATACGGTAGAAATGGAAAGATCACAATCTCTAACATGATGAATCTTAGGCTTTCCATCCATCCTTCCTTCCTTCCTTCCTTCCTTCCTTCCTTCCTTCCTTCCTTCCTTCCTTCCTTCCTTCCTTCCTACCTTCCTTTCCACCATGAACCCTTTTGGAAAAAGGTGTATTGACCTCAGAATAATATTTGTGAATATACAAAGGAAACCATACTGAAGTATAACTATCAAAAATATACTTTTAAACATACAAATTTGATGAACCCAGGTTAAGAATCTCTGCTATTCTAGGACCAAAGGGAAACTGGTTCAGGGAAGAAGGGGCTGTATAGCATTAGACAACAACACTTAGGAATATTTTTCCAAAAGGAGACTATTATCTTTGTAAAGGATGTTTTCTAAGGCATATTTTTCATATTTATGTCTTCTGTCTCCTTCCCCACATCATCTCTCTCTCAGTTTCTCTCTCTCTCTCTCTCTCTGTCTCTCCTTCCCTCCTTCCTCTGTCTCCCTGTGTCTTTCTGTGAGTGCCTCTTTCTGTCTTTCTCCCTGTTTCTCTCTCTCTCTCTTTGTCTCTAACTCTCTTTGTCTCTCTCTTTGTACCTTTCTGTCTGTGTTTCTGCATCTCTCCGTCTGTCTGTCTGTCTGTCTGTCTGTCTTTCTCTCTCTCTCACTTGCTTGTACTTTCTGGGCTTATGGGAGGAGATAGAGTCCAGAGGCTCTCAGAGTAGAAGCTGAGGGTAGCTAAGAATATGCCTGCTTGCTAAATGAGTAGGAAGGATAAAGAAGTGAGTGGCAGTGATGAATATGGATTTAGGGGATGGAGACAGCATTTGGGGAACAGAGATTCTCAAAATTCAGTTGTATGAACATTTAAAAGAAAACTCCAAATGAACAGCTGGAGGGTGGGAGGAAGACATGATGGAGAGGAAAAAAGGGCCAAAAATTCTCGATGTGGCAATTTTAGGAGATGTGTATTTCAGCATGATGGAGGCAGCAAAACTGTTGGTGTGGGATAAAGCATAAGCATCTGAGTGGGTTATCTATGGAGTTTCCTGTTAAATTCCAGAAATCTGTCAACCAGCCTTTTAAAGCAATAACCAGTTCTCGCAGATGGAGCTGAAAAGATCCCACAGAGTAAGAAGCAGGTGTAGTAGAAAGAACACTACTTGAGTTTCGAGTCCTGTTTCTGTGGGACCCTCATTAGCCACCCGATACTAGCAGAGTGTCTTTTCCTCCTGGAACCTCAGTTTCTTTATCTGAACCATGGAAACAATACTTGTGATGCCTACCTCACAAGGTTGTTGCAGAGATAAAAGGAAATGTTTGTAAAGTCCTGTGCAACAATAAAGCAAGAGAGGCATCACCAATTTTGATAACTAATATTAACAGCTTCAGAGTTCATGGCTTGTGTCCTCCAAATCTATGATGTTATGGCTGAATATTTCCTCAAGACAATTTTCTCCAACTAGTTGGCAATCTTTCACCAGGATTCAACCTGAATTTAAAAGAACCACCAGGTAGTGGCTAAACAAGTTGTGAATCATGAGTGTAATGGAATTTTACTGTGCTTTTAGAAAGAGTAATTATGGTGAATACAAGGATGTATGAAAGAAATTATATGAACTGATGCAGTCGGAAACAAGCAGAACCAGGACAGCCATATACAAAGTGATATCAATGATAAAAATAGAAAGGACAACAAAACAATTGACTGAATGCTATGAAATATAATCAGGGTGTTTAGTGACAAGCTAGCAAGCATTCCTTACAGTGAAACGAGAGGGAGAGGGGAGTCAGCAAGAGAGTCGGACATTACTTGCAATGTGTCTTATTCCTAAACCCTCACATCTGATTCAGAGATAAGGGATTAGGAATATGACACTCTGCAAACAATGTAGGACTACCTTGATGTCTTAGCTAGTTTCTTTGTCTCTTGGTAGTAATTTCTCCTCCCTTCCCTACAATTACATATAAAGATAGTTTTCAACATTCATTTTTGTAAGATTTTGAATTCCAAATGTATCTCCCTCCCTCAGACAACAAGCAATCTTATATAGGTCGTACATGTACAATCATGTTAAACACATTTCCACATTAGTCATGCTATGAAAGAAAAATAAGAACAAAAGGAAAAAAACCATGACAAATAAAAAATCAAAACAAAGTGAAAGTAATTTGCTTCAATCTTCATTCAGACTCCATCGTTCTTTCTCTGGATGTGGATATTATTTCCCATCAAGAATCTTTTGAAGTTGTCTTGGATCATTGTATTGCCAAGAAGAGCTAAGTCTATCATAGCTGATCATCACACAATGTTGCTGTTACTATCTACAATGTTCTCCTGGTTCTGCTCACTTCACTTAGCATCAGTTTGTGTAAATCTTTCCAAGTTTTTCTGAAATCTGCCTGCTCATTATGTCTTCTAGAACAATAGTATTCCATTATATTCATATAACACAACTTGTGCAGTCATTCCCCAATTGATAGGCATCCCGTCAATTTCCCAATTCTTGGCCACCACAAAAAGAGCTGATATAAATGTTTTTGTACATGTGGGTTCTCCCTCACCCCTTTTGAAAAATGTTAATGATCTCTTTGGGATACAGACTTAGTAGGAATAGTATTGCTGGATTCAAGGGTATACACAGTTTTATAATCCTTTGGGCATAGTTTCAAATTGCTTTCCAAAATGGTTGAATGAGTTCACAGCTCCAATCCTGGTTAATTTTGATGAATTCTAGCCTCCCCCTCATACCTTACATGTTGCTATAATGGATACAATCCTGGAAATACAAAAGGGAAGATGCACTAGGAGACAAACATAATATAAAATAGAAGATATAATAGAACAAAATAATAAAATAGAAGATATAACCTGAATTCATCTTGCTGTCATTTAAGTCAATTTTCTCTTTCATCCTGGGAACTTCATTATCTTATTTTTGATACACATATTCTAAAAGTCTATAGAGTACTTAATGTTCATCAGTGACTAGTGAGTTAGTAGACTTTACTAGTGTTGACAAGTCTATTCCAAAAAAAAATCCAAAACAAAACTAAAACATTCATTTCATTGTCTTCCTTACTGTCTTAGTTTACCAAAAGGCCATCTGAATATACATCACCACCATCCAATTAGTAGTTTTGGAAACAAAAGAACCAAAGCAAGAATACAGCATAATTCCATCCAGCTCGATAAATTCTTATTATTTGTCATAAAATTTACAAATTATCGACATTTTTATATGATATCACAACTTAACAAAAAGAGATAGAAAACAAAATAGCACTTAAAATAGTTTTAAATTACAAAAGAATGTGTAAATTACTTGACAGTCTACCTACCAGGATACCCTCAAGAATTACATAAATACAACTATAAGACACTATTTGCAGAAATGAATATGTATCTAAATAACTGGAAAAAATATTAATTGCTAATGGATGAGATGAGTCAATATTACAAAAAAAAAAGGAAATACCAAAATTGCTCCACTTAATCTATGCCTTACCAATCTAAACTATTTTTTTTTATTTTTTTTATTTTTTTTATTTAGCTTTTAACATTCATTTTCACAAAATTTTGGGTTACAAATTTTCTCCCCTTTTCTCCCCTCCCCCCCCAAATGCCAAGCATTCTAATTGCCCCTATGACCAATCTGCTCTCTCTTCTATCATCCCTCTCTGCCCTTGTCTCTGTCTTCTCTTTTGTCCTGTAGGGCCAGATAGCTTTCTATACCCCTTTACCTGTATTTCTTATTTCCTAGTGGTAAGAACATTACAGTTGATCCTAACACTTTGAGTTCCAACTTCTTTAGCTCCCTCCCTCTCCACTCCTTCCCTTTGGAAGGCAAGCAATTCAATATAGGCCAAATCTGTGTAGTTTTGCAAATGACTTCCATAATAGTTGTGTTGTATAGGACTAACTATATTTCCCTCCATCCTATCCTGTCCCCCATTACTTCTATTCTCTTTTGATCCTATCCCTCCCCATGAGTGTTGACCTCAAATTGCACTCTCCTCCCCATGCCCTCCCTTCTATCATCCCCCCCCACTCTGCTTATCCCCTTATCCTCCACTTTCCTGTAGTGTAAGATAGGTTTTCATACCAAAATGAGTAGGCATTTTATTCTTTCCCTTAGTGGAATGTGATGAGAGTAGACTTCATGTTTTTCTCTCACCTCCCCTCTTTATCCCTCCACTAATGAGTCTTTTGCTTGCCTCTTTTATGAGAGATAATTTGCCCCATTCAATTCTCCCTTTCTCCTCCCAATATCTTTCTCTCTCACTGCTTGATTTCATTTTTTTTTAAGATATGATCCCATCCTCTTCAATTCACTCTGTGCACTCTGTCTCTATATGTGTGTGCATGTGTGCATGTGTGTGTATGTATTCCCACCCAGTACCCAGATACTGAAATGTTTCAAGAGTTACAAATATTGTCTTTCCATGTAGGAATGTAAACAGATCAACTTTAGTAAGTCCCTTATGACTTCTCTTTGCTGTTCACTTTTTCATGATTCTCTTCATTCTTGTATTTGAAAGTCAAATTTTCTTTTCAGCTCTGGTCTTTTCATCAAGAATGCTTGAAAATCCTCTATTTCATTGAAAGACCAATTTTTCCCCTGAAGTATTATACTCAGTTTTGCTGGGTAGGTGATTCTTGGTTTTAGTCCTAGTTCCTTTGACTTCTGGAATATCCTATTCCATGCCCTTCGATCCCTTAATGTAGAAGCTGCTAGATCTTGTGTTATTCTGATTGTATTTCCACAATACTTGAATTGTTTCTTTCTAGCTGCTTGCAATATTTTCTCTTTCACCTGGGAGTTCTGGAATTTGGCCACAATGTTCCTAGGAGTTTCTCTTTTTGGATCTCTTTCAGGCGGTGTTCTGTGGATTCCTTGAATATTTATTTTGCCCTCTGGTTCTAGAATCTCAGGGCAGTTTTCATTGATAATTTCATGAAAGATGATGTCTAGGCTCTTCTTTTGATCATGGCTTTCAGGTAGTCCCATAATTTTTAAATTGTCTCTCCTGGATCTATTTTCAAGGTCAGTTGTTTTTCCAATGAGATATTTCACATTATCTTCCATTTTTCCATTCCTCTGGCTTTGTTCTGTGATTTCTTGCTTTCTCATAAAGTCCTTAGCCTCCATCTGTGCCATTCTAATTTTGAAAGAACTATTTTCTTCAGTGAGCTTTTGAATCTCCTTTTCCATTTGGCTAATTCTGCTTTTGAAAGCATTCTTCTCCTCATTGGCTTTTTGAACCTCTTTTGCCAATTGAGTTAGGCTAGTTTTCAAGGTGTTATTTTCTTCAACATTTTTTTGGGTCTCCTTTAGCAGGGAGCTGATTTGCTGTTCATGCTTTGACTTCATGTCTCTCATTTCTCTTCCCAGCTTTTCCTCCACCTCTCTAACTTGATTTTCAAAATTCTTTTTGAGCTCTTCCATGGCCTGAGCCCATTGAGTGGGCTGGGACACAGAAGCCTTGATTTCTGTGTCTTTGCGTGATGGTAAGCATTGTTCTTCCTCATCAGAAAGGAAGGGAGGAAATGCCTGTTCACCAAGAAAGTAACCTTCTATAGTCTTATTTCTTTTCCCTTTTCTGGGCATTTTCCCAGCCAGTGACTTGACCTCTGAATATTTTCCTCACACCCACCTCACCTCCTGATCCTCCCAGCCAGTGTTTGGGGTCTGAGATTCAAATGCTGCTTCCAGCCTCAGGGCTTTGGGCGGGGGCAGGGCTGCTATTCAGTGTGAGATTAAATTCAGATGCTCAGGTGAGGGCAGGGCTGCCTCTCAGGCTCAGTTCCCTCAGGGAGTTTATGCACAGACCTTCAACAATGGATCCAGGCTCCTGCCTGCTTGGAGAGCCCTGGTCTGCCGCTGCCCCTCAGCTTCTGTCTCCCAAGGGGGCCCGAGCCATGGGGGCACCCCACTCCCCCCTCGACCTGCCCAAGGGACTCTCTCACCGACCCCCGTCACCTGTGGGTGGAGGTACTTGTGCGGCCGCTGGAGATCCCGTCCCTGAAGCCTGCTCGGATCTGTTCCTCTCGGTGCCGCGGCCACAGCAGGGCTGTACTCAGCTCCCAGTCCCGGCGCCCAGTCCGCAGCACAAAGGACCTTTTACGAGAGGTTTGCAGGTCTCTCCGGAACAGAAATCTCCCTCGCTCCAAGGTTCTGTGGCCTCTGGGTGCAGAATTCGCCGTGAGTTACTTCTTTGTAGTTGTTCTATGGGTTGTGGGTTCGGAGCTATGTGTATGTGCGTCTTTCTACTACGCCATCTTGGCTCCGCCCCCACCAATCTAAACTATTAAAGGATTACTTTACAGAATTTGAAAAAATAAGATTTATGTGGAGGTAAGAAGGGCAAAATTTTCTAGGGAAATCATGAAAAGAAGTGACAATGAGGGGGAAGAGATTAGATATACAATATGTGTATTTTGAATCAATTATCTCTAGTAAGAGGTGGGTAGCATAGATCATTATTAGTCCCCTAGAATTGTGATTTGTCATTGCTCTGATCAGAGATGTTAAGCCTTCCAAAATTACTTGTCTTTACAACGTGGTTGTTATATAAATGTTTCTCCTGGTTTTGTTCTTCATTGGTTCATACAAGTTTTCTTCATTTTGCATCACTTCCTATAGGTTTATCCAAGTTTCTTGACCCAATCCCTTTTGTCATTTCTAAATGCACAATAGTAATCCATTACATTTATAAACCATAATTTGTTCAACCATTCCCTAACTGATCATCACTCCTTTAGTTTCCAGTTCTTTTCCATTACAAAAAAGAAGCTCCTATAATTATTTTCATGCATATGACTCTTTTCCCAATTTCTTTGGTCTCCTTGGGGTTAGAGGCCTCTTAAAGTTATTATTGAGTTAACAGGTATGCACAATTTAGTGACTAGGTGAGCATATTTATAAATTGGTTTTTAGAATGACTGGAACAATCCACAGCTCCACCCACTGCTTAATTTCCTACAGTTTCACCACTTGTCATTTTCCTTTTCTGTCATTTTTGTTAGCCTAACGGATGTGAAACGGAAACTGAAAGTTGTTTTAATTTGCTTTGCTCTAATTATTAGCAATTTGGAGCATTTTCCTATATACTTGTAAATACTTTGAATGTCTTTACAAGCTATCTGTTCATATTCTTTGATCATTTGTCAATTGTGGAAGAGCTCTCATTCTTATAAATCTGAATTAATCTCTTACATATCTTGGAAATTAAACTGTTAATGAGAAATTTGTTGCAACCCCATCCCCAATTAACTGTTTTCCCTCAAATTTCAGATATGTTGGGTTTTTGGGTTTTTTTGGAGGAGAAAAAGGCTTTTTAATTTTATACTAAAAGACAGAATTCTAGAGACAGAATTCAAACCCAGGTCCTCTGACTTTAAGGTTAGTGCTCTTTGCAATGTAGTGTGCTGCTTAAGGACTCAGTACATGTATGAGAGACATATTGAATTTATATTTAAAATGGTCAAATTTTTTAAAGTCAGTTTATATATTTTTGGCTTTCAACATTCACTTCCATAAGTTCTAAATTTTCTCCCCCTTCCCTTCCTCCTCCCCAATAAAATGGCCATACTTGTCAACAGCTTCCCACCCCTGCCATTATTGGTATCTTGATTTTTCAGACAAGGTGCTCTGTATTTGAATGTAGGTTTTAATATGCTATGAGAATGCAAAAGTCTTTTTGCTCATATTAGCTAGATTCTTCCTCTGAATTCAGATGTAGGTACCTTGTCTCCTACTCTGTCTTTGAAAAGTAGACCCTCACCTGCTTAAAATTGTGAGCGTAGAGTCTGAAACTTCAGGTTCCTAACATATATACATAATACATACATACATACAAACACACACACATATATATAATGTGTGTATGTGAACATATATATATTTATATGTACATATATGTGTGTGTATATATATATATAATGTGTGTATGTGAACATATATATTTATATGTACATATATGTGTGTGTATATATATATATAATGTGTGTATGTGAACATATATATTTATATGTACACACACATGCACATATATATATATATATATATATATATATATATATATATAGGCATTAGTACAAAATAGTTTTAGACTTGAAAATCCTCAAAAGGAATTTGATGGATCCCTAAAAATCTACAGACCACACTTTGAGAACAGCTGGTATAGAAGATCATATGCTGGATCTGATGTCAGAAAGTTCTGAGTTCATATCATACCTCTGACTATTAAGTGACCTTGAACAAGTTACAATCCCTCTGACTTAGATTTCTACATCTACAAAATGGGTATACTAATATTTATGTCATATGGTTTTGTGAGGTTCAAATGATCTAATGTTTGTAAAGCACTTAGTAAATAGTAAAACACTCATATTTTAGTTATTGGTATTACATGAAGAACTATTTTATTCAAACTGGCAAAAATTCTCAATCTAAAAATTTAATCACAGTGAAGTTGTATATTTAAAACACTGGAATTACTTCTAGAAATTCAGATATTCCCAAGGTAACTGGGCAACTAAAATATCCTCTCAGGCATGACCAGTCACCATCTACATTCATCCAGGACATTTGGATTTAATTACTAGTTGGCATTTACTCATTTGTTCCATATTGAAAATGACAACTGGTTACACAATTGCCCCAAGGCAGGACTATAGAAGAGCACACTAAACACATTAATTATCATCAGTAAAATAGTGTGGAACAGTGACTAATAGCTTAGGCTAAAAACAAACCAAAAAATCTTAAGTATTAAACCATAAATAACCATGGCCTTTCTTTTTTAGAAAAAAGTATTATTTATTTTAAACATTCTTTTTTTTTAAATTTTGATTTCCAAATTCTCTCTCTCACACCCTTCACCCACCTACTAAGAAGACAAGTAAATGGTATCAGTTATACATGTGAAATCAAGCAAATATTAGCCATATCTCAAAAAAAATAGTGAGAAAATTATGCTTCATTTCCCACTGAGAGTTCAGCAGGTCTCTCTCAGGAGGTGGGTAGCCTTTTTGCATCATGAATCCTTTGGAATTATCTTGGATCATTCTGTTGATCAGAGCAGCCAAGTCTTTCACAGCTGATAATTATTAAAACATTGCTGTTACTGTGCACAAAGATCTCCTCATTCTTCTCACTTCACTTTGCTTCAGTTCATTTCGGTGTTGCCCTGTGTTTTCTGAAATCATTCCCATTGTCAGTCGTTATAGAACAATAATACTCCATCATGATCATATGCCACAACTTGTTCAGCCAATTTTTTGCCACCACAAAAAAAGAGCTGCTATAAATAATTTTGTACACATAGGTCCTTTTCCTTTTCCTTTGATCGCTTTGGGATATAGACCTAATAGTGCTACTACTCGATGAAAGGGTGTGCACAGTTTTATAGGCATTTGGCGTTGTTCCAGATTCTTCTCCAGAATGTTTGGACTACTTCACAACTCTACAGATAGTTTATTAGTATACCCATTTCTCTCATCCCCTCCAGCTCTAGTCATTTCTGATAAGTGTAAGGAGTAACTTTAAAATTATTTTAATTTACCTTTCTTTAACCAAAGTAAACTAGAGTATTTTTTTCATTTGGCTATCAGTGGCTTTGATTTCTTTTTCTAAGAACTGCCTATTTATATCTTTTTGGCCATTTATCAATCAGGGAATGGCTCTTATTTTCACAAATTCAGTTCAGTTACCTATATACTTGAGAAATCAAGCCTTTGTAAGAAAAACTTGCCATGAAACTTTTTATATCATTTTATTGTCTAGGGTACCTTTTATCAACACATAGTTTCCTTAATTATCTTATTTATTAGATATCTTTTTTTGTTTTTGCTTCATCTGAGATCATGATTGCTACTTCTATCTTTTTTTACTTCAACTAAAAGCATAATAAATCCTGCTTTAACCCTTTGTTTTAACTCTGCTTATGTCTATTTCTTTCAAGTATGTGTTGTAAACAACATATTGTTGGATTCTGATTTCTAATCTATTCTGCTATCTGCTTTTATTTTATTCACATTCACAGTCATTCCTACTAATTGTGTATTTCTCTCGATCCAATTTTCTTCTGCTCATTCTTATCTTTCTCTTTATTCTGTCCAACCTCAAAAATCTGTTTTGCTTCTGATCACTGCCTCTCTTTATCTACCCTGCCTTTTATCATCTTACCCCCTTCCCATACCCCATGTCACTTATTCCCTTCCCCTACTATTTCACTATCAGGTAGGATAGTTTTCTATAGCCAACTGTGTGCGTATATGTGTGTGTATGTACACATCCACATCTACATATACATGCATAACTATGTATGTGTGCTGTGTTTTCTTCCCGCTTTGAATCAATTCCCATGATAATGTTCAAGTGTTGTCCACCACCTTTCCATCTCATTTTTACCTTCATAATAAAAGCTCTTCCCTGTGTATCTCTTTTTGAAATAATATTTACTACTGAGCTAATAAATAAAATTAAGAGCTGGTTTTATGAAAAAACAATAAAATTGATAAAGCTTTGGTCAATTCAATTTAAAAAAAAAGAAAAAGGAAAGCCAAAATACCAGTATTAAACATGAAAAGGGTGAATTCACCTCCAATGAAGAGGAAATTAGAACAATACTTAGAAATTATGTCATTTAACTGTATGCCCATAAATTTGACAATCTTAGTGAAATGGAAACTGTCCAGAATAACAGAAGAGGAAGTCAAACACTTAAATAACCCCATCTCAGAAAAAGAAATTGAACAAGCCACCATTGAACTCCCTAGGAAAAATTCTCCAAGGCCAGATCAATTTGCAAGTGAAGTGTATAAAACATTTCAAAAATAGTTAATTCCAGTACTGTATAGGCTATCTGGAAAAACTGGCCAAGTTGGATTTCTACCAAATTCTTTTTACAGTACAAAGATGATGCTGATACCTAAACAGGGAAGAGCCAAAACAGTGAAAGAAACTTATAAACCAATTTCCCTAATGATGCAAAAATTTTAAATAAGATATTAGCAAAAATATTACAGCAACTTATCAAGAGAATAAAGCCCCTATCAGGTAGGATTTATACCAGGAATGCAGGACTGGTTCAATATGGGGAAAACGATTAGGAAAATTGGTTATATCAACAACAAAACTAACAGAAACCACAGGATTATCTCAATAGATGCAGAAAAAGCTTTTGACAAAATACAATACCCATTCCTGTTGAAAACACTGGAGAGCACACGAGTAAATGGAGCCTTCATTAAAATAATGAGTAGTATCTATCTAAAACCATCAGCAAGTATTATATGTAATGAGGATAAGGTAGTTACATTTCCCATAAGATCAGGGGTGAAACAAGGATGTCCATTATCACAACTGTTATTCAATATAGTATTAGAAATGCCAGCTATAGCAATAAGAGAAGAAAAGAAATTGAAGGAATTAGAATAGGCTAAGAAGGAACTAAGTTATCACTCTTTGTAGACAATATGATGATACATTTATAGAAGCCTAGAGAATCAAGTGTAAAACTACTTGAAATAATAAACAACCTGAGCAAAGTTGAAAGATACAAAGTAAACCCACAAAATCATCTGCATTTCTATATATTACTAACAAAGCTCAACAGCAAGAAATAGAAAGAGAAATCCCATTTAAAATTACTGCGGACACTATAAAATATTTGGGAGTCTTCCTGCCAAAACAAACTATATGTACACAATTACAAAATACTTTTCAAACAAATAAACTCAGATCTAAATAATTGGAAGAACATCAGGTTCTCATGGTTAGGCCAAGCGAATATAATAAAAATGACAATTCTATCTAAATTAATTTACTTATTCAGTGCATGACCAGTCAAACTACCCAAAATTATTTTATAGAGCTAGGAAAAATAATATCAAAATTCATCTGGAAAAACAAAATGTCCAGAATACCAAGGGAACTAGTGAAAAGAAAGGATAAAATAATGAAAAGAAAAATAAAAACAAGGTGGCCTAGCCATACCAAATCTTAAATTATATCATAAAGCAGCAATCATCAAAACCACTTTGTGCTAAGAAAGAGAACAGTAATCAGCAGAATAGGTTAGGTACACAAGATATAGCAGTCAATGATTATAGCAGCCTACTATTTGATAAACCAAAGGACACCAGCTTCTGGGATAAGAACTTACTGTTTGACAAAAACTGCTGGAAAAACTGGAAAATAGTGTGTTAGAAACTGGGCATAGACCAACACCTGACACTATATACCAGAATAAAGTCCAAATGGACAAATGATGAAGGCATAAAAGTTGATAGTATAAACAAATTAAGGGATCAAGGAATGGTTTCTTTGACAGATTTATGGAGAGTGGAAGAATTTATGACCAAACAAGAGGTAGAGAAATGCAAAATGGATAACTGTGATTAAATCAAATTGAAAAGTTTTTGCACAAACAAGCCCAACGCAACCAAAATTAGGAGGGAAGCAGAAAACTGGAAAAAAATGTTCAACTAGTGTCTCTGATAAAGATCTTGTTTCTAAAATATATAGAGAGCTGAGTCAAATTTATGAGAATACAAATCATCCCCCAACTGATAAATGGTCAAAGGATAGGAACAGGCAGTTTTCAGAGAAAGAAATTAAAGCTATCTATAGTCACATGAAAAATGCACTAAATCACTATTGATTAGAGAGATGCAAATCAAAACAACTCTGAGGTAGCATATCACACCTGTCAGATTGTCTAACATGACTG
Source organism: Notamacropus eugenii (assembly GCF_028372415.1). Classification (NCBI taxonomy): domain Eukaryota; kingdom Metazoa; phylum Chordata; class Mammalia; order Diprotodontia; family Macropodidae; genus Notamacropus; species Notamacropus eugenii. The sequence continues at coordinate 7,259,016 of NC_092878.1, forward strand.
TTAGGGGTGTAAGCTCAGTTCCATGTGGACAGTCTCGGGCGGGTAAAGGTGAGGACTTCTAAACCTTAGAGTTCTCATGAGGCCCCCCAGGGAACAGCAGGGAATTGAGGTGTGAGACCAAGCTATCTCGTGCATTTCTGCCTCTTCCCATGAGAAAAGTGCTGGGAGAGAGCATCCCCGCCCTCGAGATTGGCCCAGATTTGAGGACACCTATTGTTATCTAACAGGCACGGTATTCAGGTGCAAACTATGCAGCCAGACAGCTTAAGTAGGGTCACGAAAGCCTGAAGGTGCTGTTAGCGCTGAGGGGCCATTAGAGGACAGAAGGTCCCTCTTCCCTCTCTCCTCTCTTCTCTCTTCCCTCTCCCCTCTCTCCCCCTCTTCCATTCTCCCATTCTCCCATTCTCCCACTTCCAATCTCTTACTGTAAGATCTTTGCCTCCTTGGGAGATTTCTCTCTCTCCTAAGGAAGAGTTCCCCCTGCACATGTAACCAAGACCCTGAATAAAGCCTAACCCTTGTTCGACTCTGGAAAGTCTCTTCTCTCATACGTTTATCCGGTTTGGCCAGCCGAAGACCTGCGATAGGTAAGGTAAGACTCGGGTAGTCCTCAGGCCTCTAGGCCTGGCACATGACAAAACAGGAAAATGATACATGTTGGAGAAGATATGGGAGAGTTGGAACACTAATTCTTTGTTGGTGGAGCTGTGAGCTGATCCAGTCATTCTGGAGAACAATTAGGAACTATTCCCAAAGGGCTATAAAAATGTACATACCTGTCAATCCAGCAATACCACATCTAGGACTGTATCCCATGAAGATCATAAAAATGGGAAAAGGACCCACATGTATTTATAGCAGCTTTTTTTGTGGTGGCCAAGAACTGGAAATTGAGGGGATGCTCATCAATTGCAGAACGGCTGAACAAGTTGTAGTATATGAGTATAATGGAATACTATTGTGCTATAAGAAATGATGAACAGGCGGACTTCAGAAAAACCTGGAAAGGCTGAGTGAAGTAAGCAGAAACAGGAGAACATTATACGTAGTAACAACCACAGTGTATGAGGACTGTTTTTGACAGACATCCCTTTTCAGCAATGTAATGACCTAAAACATTTCCAAAGAACTCATGATGCAAAATGCTATTCACATCCAGAGAAAGAACTATGGAGTCAGAATGAAGAATGAAGCAGACTATTTTCTCTTTTGTTATGTTTTTTCTCATACTTTCTCCCATTCATTTTAATTTTTCTCAGTAACATGCACAATATGAAAATATGTTTAATAGGAATTTATGTGTAGAGCCCATATAAGATTGCATGCTGTCTTAGGGAGGGAGAATAGAGAGAAGGAGAGAAAATTTGGAACTTATGGACATGACTGTTGAAAACTGAAAACAAATAAATTAATGAATTTGGGAAAAAATTTATTCTCCCCCCAAAAAGAACATTTTTAACATTCATTGTTTTTTTATAAAATTTAATTTCTAAATTCTATCCCTTCCTCCCTTTCTTCCCCACTTCTTGAGAAGATACGCAATCTGACACAGATTATACACACGCAATCATGTAAACCATTTCCATATTAGTCATTTTGTGAAAAATATAGGAAAAGAAAGGAAGGAAGGAAAGAAAGAAAGAAAAGAAGAAAGGAAGGGAAGAAGAAAGGAAGGAAAGAAGGAAGGAAAGAAGGAAGGAAGAGGAAAATAGCATGCTTCAGTCTGTATTCAGACAGCATCAGTTCTTTCTCTGGAGGCCGATAGCATTTTTCATCATGAGTTCATTGGAATTCTCTTAGAAATCATTGTATTTTTTCAGGATGTCCGAGTCATTCACACTTCTCCATTGTACAGTATTCTGTTGCCGTGTACAATGTTCTCCTGGTTTTGCTCACTTCACTTTGTGTCAGTTCATATAAGCCTTTCCAGATTTTTCTGAAATCATCATGCTTATCATTTCTTGTAGCACAATAGTATTCCACTGCAATCATATGCCACAAGTTGTTCAGTCATCTCCCCAGTTGATGGGTATCCCCTCAATTTCCAATTCTTTTACACCACAGAAAAAGCTGCTGTAGGTCCTTTTCATTGTTCTTTAATCTCTCTGGGATACAGACCAAGAAGTGTTATTGCTGAATCAAAGGGTATGCACAGTTTTATAGTGCTTTGGTATAGATTCAAATTCCTCTCCAGAATGGTTGGATCAGTTCACAACTCTAGCAATAGCTGTTCTCTTCTCTTATGTGAGAAAAGTTTCCCCATTCTACCTCTCTTTCCCCCCTTCTCCCAGTATATCCTTCTTTCTTGCCCCCCTTTTTGGAGACCATCCCAACATAATTGATTCATGTTAATGAATCTAACTTATCACTATCATAATAATGATAAAGTTCTTAGGAGTTACATATAATATCTCACCTAGAATGTAAACAATTTAGGATTATTGAAGCCTTTATGATTACAATTTAGTGTTTACATTTTATGCTTCTCTTGAGTCTTCTGTTTGTCCAATTTTATATTCAGCTCTGGTCTTCTCATCAGAAATGCTTGAAAGTCCTCTATTTCATTAAATATTTATTTTTACCCCTTAAGAATTTTACTCAGTTTTACTGGGTAGGTTACTCTTGGTTATAATCCTAGCTCCCTTTCTTTCTAGAAGAGGCCTGCACAACCTGCAACCCACATGTTATACACAGCCCATGGGTATGCCAAAAAGTTTGGGGGAGCCTGAAATGTTTTTCTCCACATTTTTTCTTTTTTTAATAAATTTATTTATTTTCAGTTCTCAACATTCACTTCCACCGAATTTTGAATTTCAAATTTTCTTCCCCCTCCCCTTCCCCTAACCCAGGACAATGTGTATTCTAATTACCCTTTCCTCCAATCTATCTTTCCTTCTATCACACACCCCTTCTTATCCCCTCCCCTTCTATTTTCCTGTAGGGCAAGACAGATTTCTATACCCCATTGCCTATATATCTTATTTCCTAGTTGCATGTGAAAACAATTTTTAACATTCATTTTTAGAACTCTGAATTCTACATTCTCTCCCTTTCTCCCTCCCCATCCCTCCTCATTGAGAAGGCAAGCAATTCAATATAGGTTTTACATATGTAACCATGCAAAACACTTCCATAGCAGTCACATTGTGAAAGACTAACTATATTTTCCTCTATCCTGTCCTGCCTTCCAATTATTCTATTCTCTCCTTTGATCTGTCCCTCTACCAAAGTGTTTGCTGCTGATTACCCCTTCCCCCAATCTGCCATCCCTTCTATTGTCCTCCTTCTCTTATTCCCTTTCCCCCTGCTTTCCTACAGGGTAAGATAAACTTCCATACCCAAATGTGTGTGTGTGTGTGTGTGTGTGTGTGTGTGTGTGTATTATTCCCTCTTGTATCCAAATCCAATGAAAGGAAGGTTCACTTACTCTCTCTCATCTTCCCATTCTTCCCCTCCATCTTTCTTGCCTCTTTTATATGAGATGATTTACAGCATTCTACTTTTCCCTTTCTCCTTTTCCTAGTACATTCCTCTCAACACTTAATTTACGTTTTTAGATATCATCCTGTTCATATTCAGCTCACCCTGTACTCTCTCTCCCTCTCTCTCCATACATATACATATACTTACACATATACATACATACATTCATATATTCCCTCTAACTATCCTAGTACTGGAAAAGGCCTCATGAGTTACAGATATCATCTTTCCATGTAGGAATATAAACACTTCAACTTTAACAAGTCCCTTATGGTTTCTCTTTCCTGTTTACCTTTTTGTGCTTCTCTTGATTCTTGTATTTGAAGGTTAAATTTTCTATTCATCTTTTGTTTTTTCAACAAGAGTGCTCGGAAGTCCTCTATTTCACTGAAGTTCCATTTTTCCCCCTTAAAGTGTGATACTCAGGTCTGCTGGGTAGGTGATTCTTGGTTTTAATCCTATCTTCTTTGACCTGTGGAATATCATATTCTAAACCCTCTGATCCTTTAGTGTAGAAGCTGCTAAATCTTGTGTTATCCTGATTGTGTTTCCACAATAATTGAATTGTTTCTTTCTGGTTGTTTGTAATAATTTTTCCTTGATCTGAGAACTCTGGAATTTGACTACAATATTCCAAGGAGTTTTCCTTTTGGGATCACTTTCAGGAGATGATTGGTGGATTTTTTCTATTTCTATTTCACCATCTGATTCTAGAACATCTGGGCAGTTTTCCTGGATAATTTCTTGAAAGATGATGTCTGGGATCTTTTTTTGATAATGGCTTTCAGGTAGTTTAACAATTTTTAATCATCTCTCCTGGATCTATTTTTCCATGTCAGTTGCTTTTCCAGTGAGATACTTTACATTGTCCTCTGTTTTTCACTCTTTTGATTTTGTTTTATAATTTCTTGATTTCTCACAAAGTCATTAGCTTCCATTTGATCCATTCTAATTTTGAAGGAATTATTTTCTTCAGTGGGCTTTTGGACCTCTTTTTTCCATTTGACCCATTTTGATTTTTAAGAAATTTTTCTCCTCATTGGCATTTTGGGCCTCTTTTGTCATTTGGGTTAGTCTAATTTTAAAACTGTTATTTCTTCAGCACTTTTGGGTCTCATTAACAAGCTGTTGACTTGTTTTTCTTGATTTTGTTGCATTACTTCCATTTCTCTTCCCAATTTTTCCTCCACCTCTCTTACTTGATTTTCAAAATGCTTTATGAGCTCTTCCATGACCCAAGATCATTTAATTTTTTTGGAGACTTTGGATGTAGGACCCTTGACCTCAGTTGTATGCTTTGGTCTTCCTTTGGTTCTATGCTTTGATCTTCCTCATCCCAAAGGTAACATTCTATAGTCTTATTTTCCCCCTTTTTGGGCATTTTTCCAGCCAATTACTTGACTTCTCAGCCCTTTATTAAGTGGAGGGTATCCTACCCCAGTCTTCAGAGGTTTTGTGCAGCTGTTCTTCAAGATATCTCTAGGGACCTGTAAGTTCTCAATTCCTCCAAAGTAGCATGAGCAAAGAAGGCCTCTCCTGACCTGTGCTCTGGCCTGTGAGCAATCACAAGCACTCTTTTCTGTCCTGGAACAGCGAGTAGGATTCCCTCCTCCCCAAACAACTCAGCCATGTCATTGCTCCTCCTCACCCCAGGACAACCCCTTAGGACTGAAACCTAGATCAGCCATTCCATTCCCCCACCACCAGCAGGTTGAGAGGTCCAGAAGCAGCCATTGCTGCTGCAGTGGCTGCTTCTGCTCTGGGGTTGGGACTGGGGCTGGGACTGGACCACATTTCCCTCTCACCCAGGTGAGAGAGCTTTCTCAGTGACCTTTGAAGTTGTCTTTGGCATTTGTGGGTTGAGAAATCTGGAAACTGCATCAGTTGCCTGTGATTCAGTGCCCAGAAGCCTGCTCCAATCCTGTCTGTGTTGGTGCGGCCCATGCTGGGCTGCACTCAGCTGTGAGCCCATAGACCCTTCTAATTGGCCTTCCAGGTTTTCTTGGCCTGGCAATCTGTTTCACTCTGTTGTTTTGTGACTTCTGCTGGTCTAGAATTTGTTTAGTCATTTTTTACAGATATTTTAAGGAATTTGGGGGAAGAGCTAGGGCAGGTCCATACTTCTCTTCCATCTTGGCTCTGACTCCTCTTCCAGGAATTCTTGTTGTGCTTGGGTCCAATTAGCATTTTTCTTAATGGCTTTAGTTGTAGCTGTTTTCACATTGTTCTCCTCCTCTGATTTTATGTTTTGGTCTTCACCATTACTAAAGTTGATTTTTTCATCTGTTTCTTTTTTGCTGTTGTTTGCTCATTTTTCTAGCCTATTCCATGACTTTGAACTTTATGTTTAAGTTGAACTTTGTTCACCTAGGGTGGAGAGACATTGTCCCAAAGTTCAACATTTTTTGTGCTGCTGTTTTCTAAGTTCATTCTGGAGATCTACAATGTTCTGGTCCCTCCATCATGAGGTGATGTGAGGTGAGGTGTGCTCTGAACTCTGGTCTTTATCCAAGAAGTTTACTGTTCCCCTTCAGCTGCAAGCACTTGCATTCTTCTTGCATCTGCAGCTGTGACCATGTCCCATACTCTTCAGTAGCTGTAAGGACTAGTGCTTATCTCCATCGTGGAACTGTGACCAAGGCCCCTTCTCCCTTGTGATGATCCACAAATGTTCCCCTCCACTCCAAACTGGAACCAAGAATTGCTTATGGCCAATATACTTGCCAGTTTACCCCTAGCTGTACACAGTACAAGCATATGATACCCTGGAACCTGTTTCTGACCCCTTTCTGACAACCTTATTGTCTCTGGTCTGTGAGCTATTGAAGTATCTTCTGAGGTTATTTCAGCCAATTACAAGGCCCACTTCTGATGTTGTTGCTGCATGTGCTATGCTCCAGACCTGTGTCAACTGTAGTGTTACAGATATTGTCTGCTGATCTCCTAAGTTGTCTTAGTCTGAAAAAATATCTCACTGATCTCTTATTGGCTCTGCCACTCTAAAAATTTGACTTGAGGAGTTATTTTAAAGTGTTTTTGGAGAGGAATGTTGGGAGAATTCAGCTGGGTAGTTGCATTTATTCTGTCATCTTGGTTTTGCCCCACCTTGTCCTTTCTTAATATTAATTGGTTGAATTGGATGAGAGGTAAATTTTCAAAGCATTTTCATCTTTCTTTTTATCTTTTCTCAATAGTTCTTTAATGTGTTTCTTATTGCTTTTTATTTGTTAAATGAAAAAACTTAACTATAGGGAGCCTCAAGATTTCCCTCTGATCACAAAGCTATTTTAAAAAATAAATGAAATTTTATCAATATCTTTTGATTATATGTGACCTACATTTCCAGCTGTATCCCTCACCCTTCCCCTCCCAAGAAAACTAGACCTTTAAACAAACAATAAAGAAGAAAAAAATAGTTCTGCAAACAGGTAGCTTCTCCCTTTTCTTCTCTTTAGCTTTTAAACCCCTGAATACCTTGAGAATGTTTGTTAAATGGTTAATTGATTTTCAGTATTTATTATCAAGATTAAATGGATATGTATTCAGATACATAATATATAATACTCACTTAAGCTTTTTGATCTCAATGTTCTTATACAAATGACTGGCTTTTTTTTGTTCTGTCACTTTTAAGTTGTGTCCAACTCTTCATGACTCCATATGGGGTTTTTTCTGGCAAAGACACTGGAATGGTTTGCCATTTTCTTCTCTAACTCATTTCACAGATGAGGAAACTGAGGCACACAGGGGTAAGTGATCTTCCTAGGGTCACACTGCTAGTAAGTACCTGAGGCTAAGTTTGAACTCAGGAAAATGAGTCTTCCTGGCTCCAGGCATGGCACTCTATCCAATGTGCCACCTAACTGCCCTAAATGAACTTCAAGATTTTTTTTAATACACTGGATTTAATGATCTTAATCTAGCGTAATAAAGAAAGAGTTCATAGGTCAGGTTGGCCTTGAGCTAGGCCTCCAAGAAAAGTAAGATTAATAAAGGCATATATACACAGGGACTGCTTTTCAGTCAGGAAAAGTAAAAGTAGGTAGGCAGGAACAAGCCAGGAATTTGGACTAGTAAGAAGGCTGGCCTAACTAGAAGCAAGGACACTTATTTGGTAAGTGGTGAGAAATGAAAGGCAGATAGGTAGTACAGTGGAAAGAGTGCCTGACCTAGAGTCAGAAAGACCTGAGTTCAAATCCATCCTCAGACACTTACGAGCTTTATGACCCTGAGCGTCACTCAAGCCTGTTTGCTTCAGTTTCCTCATCTGTAAAATCAGCTGGGGAAGAAATGGCAAACCCGCTCCAGTATCTCTGCCAAGAACCCCCAAAACAGAATCACAGAGTCAGACACAATTGAAATGACTGAAGAGCAACAAAACAGAAATAAAGTTGAATAGGTTGTTGTCCATCTTCAAAGAGGACCAAGATGACATCGCCATTGTAAAGTGAAATTTCAGTGTGTCCAACTATGGCTGATCAGATCAATGCTTGGAACACTCTAGCACAGGTTGGGCACAGATAGTCTCTTTGAATATTTGGGGTGGATATCCCAAATTTGCGCATCCTGAATTTACTTTGTGCTGTCTCAATTCTACTTAGCTCATAGAGCACAGTACCTTTCCTTGTGCTGAGCGGTCCTGTGCCAGTGTCTGCCACTTTGCACAGTCAAATTCAAAGTTCTTGAGAGAGACCTTGAGTTTGTCCTTGTATCACTTCTTCTGACCACCATGTGATCACCTGCCCCATGCGAGTTCTTCATAAAATAGTCTTTTTGGTAAGCATACATTTTGCATTCAAACAACGTGGCTAGCCCATCAGAGTTGTGCTCTTGAGAGCATAGCTTGAATGCTTGGCAGTTCAGCTCGAGCAAGGACTTCAGGTGATCTTCAGAATCTTTCTAAGACAGTTCAAATGGAAGAGAATCAGTTTCCTGGCATGGCGCTGGTAGACAAGTTGTCATCAAAGCAATGTAGCTCTAATGGTCATGGTCAGTGGGCAGGACCCTGGTTAATGTCAAGGCTGAGCATGCTTCTACTACAGGAATTATTCCAGAAACACTACTAAGGTAAGTAGAACAACCCATGGCTTTGTATGTCAAGCTGCTACTGAAAGAGAATACCCATGCTCAAGTTAAGTTAGTTGAGTGATATTAACTCAAAATCATTCCCTATTTTGAAGAGAACTGCTACTAGTGGATCTGAGGATTAGCAGTTCCATGGTGGGGTTTGCTGTGCTTGATATAGCCAGACAGAGCTGATTTGTGATTACCATCCTTGTCACTTTTAAGAATTCTAGTTGCCACATGGAATCAAGATCTTAAACTACTTTTTACTAGATATTTCTATAAATATCTAACCTCTCTAATACTTTCCTCCTGGACTACAAGATTATCACAATCTCTTTATTTGCATAGTTTCTTGTACCTTGAAAAAGAAAATCCTTTTCAGTCCCTGGATTGTGATTGTATTTTACTCTAAAAATCAGTTATTTTTAAAAGTTTGCTGTTTTCTTTATGATTCTCCATTTTTTCCATCTCTCCAAAGGAAAGAAAGACCACAACAACAAAACAGAACACTTCCCAAAACATCTATTTGGGAAGCAATGGTGTACAAGTAGAAAGAGCAATAAATTTTGAATCAGAAATCCTGGATTCAAACCCTGGTTCTGGCATGTCCTAGCCAAGAGACTTTGGGCAAGTCTGTGAGCCTCCATTATCTTACCTGTAAAATAAGGGAATTGAACTCTGTGACCCCTGTCAGTGCTTACAGATGAAAATCTATGATCCTATAAACTGAAAGAATCTGTTATGAGTGGGAAGACTGTCTGAACAGGATACAAATCCTTACTTTTCTACTTAATGCCTATAAGACATTGGGCAAGCCTGATTACCTCTCTTTCTTTTGTTGGTGAGTTGTTTCATTCATGTCTGACTCTTTGTGACCTCATTTGGGGTTTTCTTGACAAAGATACTGAAGCGGTTTGCCATTTCCTTCTCCAGCTCATTTTGTGGATGAGGAAATTGAGGCAGAGGGTGTTAAGTGATTTGTTCTGGGTCATACAGCTAATAAGTATCTGAGTCTAGATTTGAACTCAGGTCTTCCTGACTTCAGGTCTGGTGATCTATCTCACCACCTCACTGCCCTTTTACTCTCTAAGTCTCAGTTAATCTGAAAAATTAAGGGGTTGGACAATATAAGCTCAAAAGTTACTTTGAATTCTAAATCCCATGATAATTCCTAGATGTCCAGGCCCCATCTTTCTTTGCTGTGGTATATCTGCCATCTTGTTTCCCATTGTGACATATCATAACTTTATAAGGGTAAGAGATATAAGAACAACATTTATTAGGCTAAATTCTACCTAGGTGAGCTCCCAGTAGGTAAGCAGTGATGTTTAGAATATGACCATGTGATCCAAAAGGATAGGTTTTTCATAGGCATGGTTGAGAATTATCACAACACAATGATAAATCAGTACATAATTTCCATTACTTGTATGTTTCAATAGTAATGATTAAATCAACAAAATAATAATCATTACTCCCTTTAAAGATATAGTCCAGAAGAAATTAAGGTAGGTAACAGGGCCTACATCAAAAAGATTTTTCGAACTTATAAAGTTATAATTGTAGAATATATCAGAGGAGACACTTCCCTCTGAACTTGAACCTCAAAACTTCAAGAAACACTAACCTTGTCTACAAAACAACTATTTTGACAAAATCCTATAAATCAGAAGTGCGTGGGAGAGAGGAATGTATTTCATTTACTGAAGAACATTTCTGCAAGAATTTTAGTATTTTAAAAATTGTTTTATTGATACCTTAAAAAAATAATGCTGCTACTTTGCAATAATCCTCTCTACCCAATAGAACCCTCCTTTTTAACAAAGTCCTGTGAGGCAAAAAAAATACATTGATCATGGTTGACTGTGTAGGTCTCATTTCATACCTGTCATCCACCACATCTCTTAACAAGAGCTAGATGTAATTCGTCTTAATTCTTTCAAAGCAGTAATGTCAAACACGAGGCCCTCCAACGACATGAAAGGTCGCATGAACGAGCTAACAGTGTGATTGGGAAAAGTTTAACTCAATCAATAAAAACATGCAACACAAATAATGTTAATTTGAGATTTTTAAGTCAGGGATCCATTTCTATTTGAATTTGACCTGACTGTTTTAGAGTTAAAACTTGCCATTCCATTGATCTGAGTCTTGATGTGTTTAGCGTTTCCTTTGTATTGCTGAGGCCATTTCATATATTCTCTTGGTCTCATTTACTTTGCATCATTTCACAGAACCCAAGTTTGCAGAATCAGATAGAGCTAAAAGGCAACTAAGAAATCTTCCCGGGTTTTTCTGAATACATTGAATTTGTCTTTGATTAATCCAAAATAATATTCTATTACCTTCACATTCCCTAAATGATTCAGATATTCTCATTTTTCCCATTTTATTTACTAGAACAACCAAAAAAAAGGATGTAATAATACTCTGGAATATATATAAGGCCTTTCCCTTTCCCTGACCCCTTGGGGAATGGACTCAGTGGTGAGATCGTTGAATTAAAATGGTATCGACTGTTTAGCATCATTGCAAACTGCTTTGCAGAACTGATAGACCCGTTTACAGCTCAGTCTATAGCAGGCAATTGTGCCGATTTTCTTAAGACCTCTGCAAAATGGACTATTTTCATCTTCTTCATGTGTATACATTAGACTTATGAGTATGTATACGTGTGCATATATTCATGTGCATATGTGTACATATATATGCATATCCTTATATATACAGATTATATATACATATACACAATTTATATATAATATATACAATTTAAAATATTTTTGCATGAACAAAACCAACGTAACTATAAATAAGATTAGGGAAAAATCTTCATGCCAAATAATGTTGATGAAGATCTAATATCTAGTATCTAAAATCTAAGACATATAGAGAATTGATTGATGTAAACATGTGATATTATGAATCATTTCCCAGTTGTTAACAGTCAAAAGATTTGAAAAAGCAGATTTAAAAGGAAGAAATAACTTCATTTGTATAATGGTTATTGTATTTCTTGACATCTCAATGGGTAGGGAAGGGAAAGATTTCAGAATTGAAAGAACTGAATAAATGAAAAGTAAATAAGTAAAATATGAAATAAAAATAAAATATGGTTGGCTAACAACAAAAAAGATGTGCAAACTTTCACTAAACAGACAAAAAGTATATTCCAAATCACAAAAGAAAAGAGAAATATAAATTAAAGCTACTCTGAGATTTTACAGCAAATACATGTGCATATAGCATACATATACATATGTACACATATGTCTATATGTGCAAGGATCACATATTGTACATATAATAGGCATATAGACACATACTGAATATATGTATAGATGCACATGTATATAGTCATATATGTCACATATGATATCCATGGCACATATATGGACATATTTTTTAAAATAAACATCTGTTAAGTCATAACCACAGGAGACATCATGCAAACAAATATATAGAAAACAACCTATATACAATATAAATATGAAATAATTAACAGAAGGAAAGCACTAGAATTAAGAGGGATTGAGAAAGACTTCTTGTAAAACATGTACACACATATGTATATGTGTGCACGTATAACTTACTGGGCATGTACTGAATCTCAGGGTTGTTTTAATTTGTTTTTCTCTTTTCATTTTTGAGTTGGAATTTATTTTTATATGATTGGAAGAAATTCACACTTTTTCTTTTTAAATCTACTTTTTGACCACTTATCAATTGGGAAATGGCCAATATTACAAATTTCTGTCAATTCTTTATATATATAAAACGTTATATATATATATGTATATATATATAATGTAATAGACCTTTATTAAAGTCATTTAGTATGAAGATTGTTCTCAATTTTGATATATATGTATATATACATATATATGTATATATATGTATAATGTAAGACTTTCATTTTATTATAATCATAAATGACTCTTTTGTGATCTCCTTTGTCCTTCATTTGGTTATTTCTTTCCTCAAAGTATATATCTGAAAAGGAGCTCCTCCTGTTCCATAAGTTTCTTTTAAATAATGTAACCTTTTGGCTAAAGTTTCTTTTCTATTTAAAATGTAATTTGGTGTATGGTATAAAATACTGGACTAAACCTAATTTTTACCTACCTGATTTCTAGCGTTTTGCAACAATTCTTATCAAATAGTGACTTCTTCACTAGTTTGTATTGTATTGTATTTGGGGCTTATTGAAAAATGGGCTAAAATATCTCCTTGATTCTGGATCTTGTTCCTCTAGTTTGTTTCACTGAACTATTTTTCTATATATTAAATTTGCACCAAATACTTTTGATGATGAATGCTGTATAATTTCTGTTAATATTGGAATCTTTCATTCTTCCTTCCTCTTTCCCTGCCTACCATTTCCCTAGAAATTCTTCATTTTTATTCCCCCAATGAATTTTAAAAATATTTTTCTCTAGCTCCAAATGGTAACCCCTTGAGGTCTGGTTGATATAGCAACAAATGTATGTATTCATTTTTGTACTATTATCATTTTTATTATATTGGTATAGCCCAACCAGGAATGGTAGAATTCTCAATTGCATTATTAAAATCTTCCTTTATTTGTTTAAAGAAATTTGTGTAATTATATTTGTCTTGTGTGCCCTGATAAGTCAAGTCCTAAATATAGTGTCTGTTTTGTAGTTGTTTTGAATAGAATTTCTCTTCCTAACGCCTCCTGGGTTTTTTTTTTTCAATATATAGAAAAGTTAATGGGTTTTGTGGGTTTGTTTTATAGCCTTCTATTTTACTGAAATTATTAATTGTTTCAATTTTTTTTCATTCCATCTGCGGGATCCTGTAAGTAAACCTACTGTCTACAAATAAAGATAATCTCGATTCTGAGGTTTTATTGATGCTATGACCACTACATGGGAAAAAAGAGAAGAGGAACTAAACAGAGACAAGCCCTGCTAGTTGCTTCCTTTCCTTAGCTGGAAATCCTTACTAAGTTGCTTTTAAGATAATTGTACTTTTACAACTTATCTTTATAACTCTCCAAGAACCTAGTATTGCACATAGTACTGTTTTTAAAATATATATGGAGTGAATCCCTCAGTAGGCAATTGAAACCCAGGAAAAAATTGATATCTTTCCTTCCTAGTTTTTAAATACTTATCATCACTACTTAATCAAAAGCTAGTTCAGTCTCTGAGATTGAATGGAACTCACTCTTCTTTGACTTTTGTATAACCTATGATTCTGAGATACTAGTTCAGTCCAAATACTACAATTTCATCACCTTTCAACTGAATGTTGCTTGGCGTCTTATCTTTCATGATGCTAACCATTGTTCACCTCCAGATCCTCTCAGTATTTTTGCATGGAGAAGAACTGTATTTCCCAAAGTTCTGTATGACACACACACACACATACACAAGCATGTATATATGTATATGTGTGTATACATGTATACACACATGTATATATGCACATGCGTGTATATATATACATACACACATATATACATTTGCATATGTAAGTGTATATATACACTTATATACACGTGTGTGTGTATGTGTGTGTATTACCCTGGACAGGGTAATTCAGGGCTCAAGAAAGGTGAACCTTTTGTTAATTATTCTCCCTCATTCTTTATACAGTATACTTTGTATATATTTGCACATCATATCCTCCATTAGCTGGTAAGCTCCTTGAGGGCAGGGACTATCTTTGACTTCTTTTTTTATAACCTCAGTGCTTAGCACAGTGCCAGGCACATAGAAGATGCTTAACAAATGTTTATTGATAGACTTTGTGAATTTTTTGAGATCTGGGGTATTTCAATCACTTCCTCTGGACCAGAATTTTATTTCAGCTAATGCCATTGGGTGACTTGAGATGCCATATTTTTGGAGGGCATATGGAGGGCATAGTCGTCAACAGGCATTAACAGATTTGAATAAGAACTGTAGGAAGAAAATATACCACTATTCATACAACAAGGTGATATGAATAAATTGGTCTGTTCCTTAGTTTCCCCATCTACAAAGGAAGATTAATAAATACCTCCTACTTCAAGGTGTTGATTAAAAGATCAAGTGAGATAATATAAAAATACTTGGCAACCATAATGTTACAAAATATTAATTATTATTTTATTATTATTATTAGCATTAGCATCATCATCAGAACACTAACCTTGGAATCAAGAATTCAAATCCTACCTCCCACTTTTAGAAATTGTGGGAACTGACCAAGGCCCTTAACTACTCTGAGATTCAAAGAAATCTGTAAAATGGGCACGATATTATTACCTTTCATACAGATTTCTCATGGGAATCAAGTCAGCTGATACGCAGACACACACACACAAATATACATATATATCATTTGGCATACTTTAAAAGGCTACATATGAGGGATAGTGCATTATTTTTTAATATGCTACATTTAATATAATAATATTACTATTATAATATATAGACAAACCAAACAGAGCTGAAACAAAACAAAGAAAAAATACAATTTCTCATACATCATTAAGTTGATTATAGTGGATTATTTGGCTGTTGGTCAGTCATGTCTGACTCTTCATGAACTCATTTGAGGTTTTCTTGGTAGAGATAATGGAGTGGTTTTCCGTTTCCTTTTCCAGCTCCTTTTACAGTTGAGGAAACTGAAGCAAACAGGGTTAAGTGGGTTTCCTGGGTCACACAGCTAGGAAGTGTCTGAGGCTAAATTTGACCTCAAATTCTTCCTGACTCCAGGCTTGCACTTTATCTACTGTGCCATGTAACTGCCCTAAAGATTTAGGCTGTAATCTCTGGGGTTACGGGAACCCACCTTTGCTTTCAAGTGTTATTTCAAGGTCTTTGGTGAGAAGGACTTATTTTTGTAGAAGGAAGTAAAGAGACACCTGAAATACAAACCATTCACCAGAAGAGTTCTAATTTAGCCACACTTCTTTTCAGACCTGACCCTATATTCTAACACTCCCTGACTACTTAGAAAGCCCAGCTTCCAACATGACCCTCAGAGACCAAACTGGAAATTCCAATATAGACACAACGTCCTACTCAAATATTTTGTTAATTAAAATGATGTCACAGTAGAGTATATCAGAGAAGTCAGACCCCCAAGCTCCATGACACACTGTATTTATATATGTGACAATAATAAACATCTGTATGTTACAAACACCTATAAATGAATGAAATATTCACATGGAGCTCTCAAGTGTAATCACATAAGGTAAAATTCCAGTCAGTGGCTTTTGATTAACTCACAGTGGCCTAGCTGAGTTAGCTGTTCTCTCTTTTTGACCCATTTCTGATCAAGGCACCACAATGTTTACTGTTCTCCTTCCTTACCCCATCTAGCCAATCACATTGTTTCTTAAATTTCCTGATTTCTTTCAACATTTACCTCAAACATAACCTTCTATATGAAACCCGCTCTTATTGCCTTGACCACTGCTGCCTTCCCTACAAAATTATCATATGTGTGAATAAGGTCAATGTATATATGCATATATTTATACACATATGTATGTATAGTGTGTATGCACACATATTTGCATATATATATGCATATATCTTTATCTATCCATCCATCCATCTATCTATCTATCTATCTATCTATCTATCTATCTATCTATCTATCTATCTATCTATCTATCTTTCTATCTATCTATCTATCTTTCTATCTATCTATCTATCTGTCTATCTATCTATCTATCTATCTATCTATCTATCGATTGATCATCTATCTGTCTGTCTCCCTGTCTATACACACACATATATGTAATTTGTTATTGTGGTTATTGATGTTTGCCTTTCATTCTCAAGGAGGAGCAGTGACATCGGGAAGATGATATCTTGACTTGTAAGTGAATTGATTTGAGTGAGGCAGGGCTGTGCAAAGTACCTGCCTCAATCTCTCTTCTAGAGTCATTAGAGTCCAATGGCAAGATATAGGCCAGGACAACTGACGATGGCATATCATTGTGTATGTATGTGTGTATGTCTATATGTGAGTGTTTGTATGGATGTATGGGTGCATATATATATATATGTATATGTATATGTATGTATGTATATCATATATAACACATATGTATATGAGGGGAGAGACAGAGACAGAGACAGAGACAGAGACAGAGACAGAGAGAGAGAGGGAGAGAGAGAGAGAGAGAGAGAGAGAGAGAGAGAGAGAGAGAGAGAGAGAGAGAGAGAGAGAGAGCATATTTCATTTTAGCATGTAAGCCCTTTAGGTCAGGAACACTTTAATTTCCATTGATACATTCCCAAGCATCTAACACAATGCCCATCACATTGGAGGTAGTAAAATATGCTTTTTAATGTATTGATTTGATTAATCCTCCCTGTTGCTTCAGGACACCTGGGTAAACTAGCTGCCTCTTAATAGACTGCAGCATTCCCACCCTCCACTGGAGAGCACAAAACTATGGGAATGCCTGAAATACACCTCCTTGGTCCACTGTAGTGACATTGCTTTGCTACTGGCCAAGAAACAACGTTTAACCTCTTGCTGTGTTGAATCTAGTTTATGAGATCAAATATTGATAAAATGTTAAAATACAGAATTGACTCCATTTATGGCCCCTAAACTCTGGAGATGATTCATTCTCTCAAGTCTCTTCCTTCAGCAGTCACGTAGCTTACTCAGTTTGAAGCCATGGTGGTTTACATAAAATAAAATGAAATGACAAATAGCAAAATACTACATCTTCACAGAGATAGTCATCTCTAATTATATCTATCTGTCCTGCCTGCTTCTTTCTTGGATCTTCCTTTATACAGGGCAAGTTACCAACCACAAGCATCTACCACCAAAAGAAATGGAGTAATGATGGATTTTCACTTTATCTTAGGGAAACACACACACACACACACACACACACACACATACATGCATATGTATGTATGCATATAGGCGCAAGGCTTCCCATTCTGCATCACCAGGGTTTAAAAGCAAGTTTGTCGGTACCTCTCCATTTTCTAAATTTTTGGACTGTTCCTCAAATGAAGGAAAATTTTGATCCCTGCTGCTTAGCTCTAAGAAGTCTGAATGACAACCAGAGATCATAAATACAGACAGGGTCCCTTCTTTGTGTCCTGTTGTTTTTACCGCTTTTACAAGAGAGTCATCATGATTCTCAAATGGGCAATCTCATGTATAGGAGGTCATGCATATCTATAATCTAGAGTCTATATAATCTATAATCTAATTCACCAAAAAACCTCCAGCTAATCATTTCTCTAGGAATCATGAGGGTCTCGAAAGAGTCAGCTGACTAGAAAAGATTATTTACGGGAGTTGTGTTTATGATGGCCCCAAATCAGAAACTAAGGGGGTGTATCAATTGAGGGGTGTCTGGATAAATTTAGTATGTAAATGTGATGGAGTACTACTGTGAAGAAATAGATTATTTCAACAAGATGTGGCAAAGATTTGTACGAACCAATGCAGAATTATGTATGCCGAACCAGGAAGACAATTTATAATGTAACAACTCTGTAAAAATAAACAATTTTGAAAGCTATAAGAACTATGTTAACTGATGAAACATACAGAGAGGTGATGAATACACACATATGTATATATGTGTATATATCACGATCTAATGTAATGTTCATATACATACACACATACATATATTGGCATTGAGAAAATTTGTTTTCCTTGGCTATGAATATACGTTACTAGGACTTCGTTCCCTTCTTATCCCAAATTGGATGGAGGTAGAAGGGAGAAAAAAATTTTAAAAAGGGAGAAATTTAAAATAATTATCAAGTTGGAAAATGCTCTAGAGATGCTCAGCTTTGTACTTTTAGATGAAGGCACTGGATTATTAGTTTTACTTTATTGTTTTACTTTGTTAGAAGAGAGCTCTCACAGTGTGGGCATCACCTGTAAATGTACTGTAAAAGCAAAGTACATTATTTAAAGTTAAAAAGATAATAGATTCTCCTGAGCTATATTCACAATGTTCATCTTAGCCAAATTCTGTGCTTATAAGAGGGACCACTTGCTGAAGATCATTTATTCAACTTGCTGAGGACTTCTATGGCATCAGTCATAGTATTCAAAGCCAGAAGAGAATTAGAGTACATAGTCCAGCTGCCTCAGTTTTACACATGAGGAAGCTGGGGCCATAGAGGAAAAGTGACTTGGTCAAGGCCATGGAGTTAGTTGTGTCAGGGTCAGGCTTAATTCCAGATTTAGGTCTCTTCATGCTACACCATGAGGTTTCCCTTCTCATTCCCCATTGCTTCATTTCTACGTGAGGTAGGAGAAGCAGAAGAAAACAACCATTTCAAGGTCATTCCCACTAATTGCTTCCTCTTTTTTGCCACAGACACATTGTTTGAAATCAGGGCTCCTTAACCTTTTTTTTTCCCAATGAATACTTTTGGGAGTCTGGTAAAATATATGGATTCATTTTAAAACATAAGATAAAATACATAAAATTAAAAAAAACAATTATACTAAAATAGTTATTACAATATGTACATATAATATACACATAAATGTATATGTGCACATGTGTAATAGGCATGTATGTTACATATGTGTATAATACATATAGGTGCGCACATTTTAATATGTGCATGTCCACATGTGTGTGTGTATACACATATGTATACATGTATGTATTTAAAGTTTATGGCCCCAGGTAAGACCCTTGCAGAATTCTAAGCTCTGTGACAGTAGGGATGGTGTCTCCTTCATCATTTGTATATTATTACATTTATACAAAATTCATTACACAAAATGTGTCCAAAATGTATGTATACATTATACAAAATTTATATTTATAAGTTTATAAATTTATGCAAAATTCATGTTTAAAACATGTATGTTTATATATCTGTAAATTTATTCAGAATTCACGTTTAAAAACATGTATGTGTATATATTTTAAAATTTCATTCATATCTTTTGCTTTTATATCATCCTCATTTCCCAATAAGTCTCCTCCCCAGAAACATTTCTTATAAAAAAGTAATAAAAAAAGAGAGGAGAAAAGCAGTTCAACTAAATTAGTGAAAACAATATCCAAGTCTGATGTTCCATTATACAAGTTGTGTTTCTACACCCATATTCTCCCCCACTCCTTTAAAGAAGGAAGGGAGGTTCATTCTCATATCTCTTCTTCAGGGCCAAGCTCGGTCATTACAATTACAGTGTTTAGTTAAGACTTGTCATTGTTGTCATGCTTTCCAATTAAGTCATTTAATTTATTAATGAAATTTCTTTGAAGGAGTAAATGAATCGCTAAAGATGAGAGGGCCTCAGTCAAACTCCAAAGTTCCTCTTTTCTTTCAAGTACTTTTATATCAGAGGAAGATGGTAAATATGAAATCACTGAAAGGAAAAGAGAAAGGGAAGCTTTGTCACAGAACCATAAGCTATAGCCTTAGGGGCTGGTAGGAAAGGAAGGAGGAACGGGTATATGTGTATATATATATATATATATATATATATATATATATATATATATATATATATATATATATATATATATATATATATATATATATATAAAATTACACACATATGCGCACATATATGTATACACACATATATGTGTCTGTATATGTGTGTACACACATATACAGACACACACGTGTGTGGGTGTGTGTGTGTGTAAGTACAGGAGACTCTCAGAGCTTTCCTTAGACCTTCTGGCTATACAGCCTCCTCCAGGTTGTGCTTCTCCCTGGGCAGTTCCAGATGCCAAGTCCTTGCTGCAACCTGGGCTCCAGTCAATTGACTTCTTTTACCTAATGAATGGTTGTCTGTGAATATTCTTAGAATGTTTATGTTACAATTAACAAAGGATAAAAGGCCATAAAACAGGAATCAGTTTCCAGCATAGCATTCCCCGCTCCTTCACGGTGCCTCAATACATAAATAATTTGCAGTTTGGATAATCCACCCACAGTTACTCAGGAATTGACTATATTTAGGATGGATTTGATTTAAATTAAATCGATTTAAATTGCCAGTCAGGGAGATTTGCTTTAATCATTTTTTCCTCCCCAAAGTACATTCTTCTTGTTTGATATAACCTTAACCTTAGTACTTAGTCTTTGAAACTCGGAGAAGATAGCATTCTATGTTAAACAGTGATTCTATTTGGATATTTTCTCAGATTAATTTTGCACACACACACACACACACACACACACACACACACACACACACACACACACACACACCTTGAACTGAATTATGACTGGGCACCAGCTCAGACAGTTTGCGTTCATCGTCTTGAAAGCTGCTTCCTCCTGATAGAGCACCTCTCATGAAGCTTCATCTGGGCAACCAGGCCTTGGAATTTGGGAGTTCCATTATTCATATTGTTGGAGCAATTCTTTCTTCCACATGGGGAGAGAAACTCTATTAAAATATTCTCCGATAGGAATGTCTCCTTTTCATTGTGCTGTTGTCATCACGTTTTTGCTTTCTTCTGTGACATTCATTCAGTAAGTCACAGGTCAAGGAGGTTTCACTTATAAGCTCACCCCTTAAGTCTCCTGCATTTCTGCTTTAGAATAATTCTTGTTTCTATCTTCTTTTCTAACTACTAGCCTGGACTGAATTTCCACCAATGGCATTTTGTGACTGTGCAACCTAGAGAAAGTCACTAAATCTCTCTGGCTCTCCATTTCCTGAGGTGGTTGAACTCGGCCTCGCAGAGTCTATGATCCTATAATTCTTTGAGCTCTAAATTCCTCCTTGACCGGCACTGTTCTTCTGGTCCTCCATCCATTTGCCTTCTTGAAACTTTATATTCTCTTTACTCTGTATACAAATATGAAGAAAAATAGTCATAAAATTATCAGAGGTATAACTAGAAAAGGATAACTGGGACTTTGCCCCAAGGCACAGAAGTTTAGAGTATAGACAGCACTTATTTTTTAATTTAATTTTTAAAAAGTCATTATTTACTTTTAGCATTCATTTAAAAAATCTCTATCTCTCTAGCCCCTCCACACTCATTGAAAAAGCAAGCGATGTAACAATTATATATTTGAAGTCATCCAAAACATATTTCTTTAATAACCACGCTGTAAAAAAAAAGGCAAGAAAAATAAAGCGAGAAAAAATTTATGCTTCAATTTGCATCATCAGAGTTCATCAGTTCTCTCTCTGCAGGTAGATAACATTTGTCCTCAGTCCTTCTGAATTGTCTTGGATCTTTGCATTGATCAGACTAGTTAAGTTTTTTCCAGTTCATCATTATTACAATATTTCTGTTACTGCGACTTGTAACAAGTATTTATTATTTTTAAGTAATGTTTTCTATTAGCAAGAATTTATTCTTTTCTTATTTCCATGCATACTCCCAAAATATGGAGAAAAAGAAATATGAAATCTTTATAATATTTTTATAGTCAAGCAAATCCCCTTAAAAGTAGCATAATAGATGTCATCAGGGAGTCACATGATTGAAGAAAGTTAATCAACAAACATTTATTAAGTGTTTTTTATGTACCAGGCATTATGAGAAGTTCTGGAATATGAGGAACAGCAAAAACAATCCCTGGTTTCAAGAAACTCAAATTAATTTGAATTAAATTTTATTTTTCTATTAATAAGCGTTTACTATAACCCTCCCCCCCCAGGGAAAAAGGAAAAAGAAACCGACTTTTTAACACATTTATTATAAATTCCCTCCCCATGAAAAAAGGGAAAAAATTGGTAAGAAATGTTTATTGACAAGAAAAATAAATTCCCATACTGATCATGTACAAAAATGTATATCAAATTCTTCATATTTAATGCATCACTTCTCTGCTTGGAGTCTTTTGTGGTTCAGTCGCTTAAGTCATGTTTGACTCTTTGTGACCTCTTGAGGTTTTCTCTACAAAGATATCATAGTGGTTTGTTATTTTCTTTGCCATCTCATTTTACAGATAAGGAAACTGAGGTAAACAGGGTTAAATGACTTGCTAAGGGTCACACAGTTAGGGAAGTGTTTGAGGCCAGATTTGCACTCAGGAGAATAATCTTCTGAATTCAAACCCTTCACTCTACCCACTGTGCCAGTCAGGAGTTAGGTAGCATGTTTTGTCATCATTCTGTTGGAATCCTGGTTGATCATTGGATTTATTGGAGTCCTTATTTTTTTCAAAATGTTCAGTTTATAATTCTGACATTGTAATATAAAAATGTTCTCTTGGCTCCATTCACTTCACTCTGCATCCATTCATAAGTCTTCGGAAGTTTCTCTGAAACTGTCCCTTTCATCATTTCTTATACCATGATAGTATTCCATTATGTTCATGTTTGTTCAACCACTCTCCTATTCATGAACATCACTTTAGTTTCTACTTCTTCACTACCAAAAAGAGTTACAGTATTTTTGTATGTAAAAGTTCTTTTTATCTTTATTTAAATTCTTTAAGATAGAAGTCTAGAAATGGTATTACTATTTCAAAGAGTATATTTTCTCTTATCCCTGCACTACTGCCAACGCATATGTCCTCACTAGAGTAAAAATTCCAGAACGGGAAATAAATATACAAATTATTGTGATATTAAATGGGATCTTTTACATTACTTTTAGTTGTTTCTTAAATTCACTTTAATATTTTATAGAGGAATCCTGGGGTACCATGACACAATATTGGTCCCTCAGATCCTTGTCATGTTCAAGGCCAACAGCATCATCATTGTAGACATGAGCCCCAAGTACATAACAGGCATTAGTATGGGAGTAGACCCAGTGGTTACCGATGGTCAGCAGGGTTGTTATGATAGAATCATAGTTTTAGAACTGGAGAGAACCTTAGAGGTCTTCTAGTCCAATCCTTTCATTTTATATTTGAGGAAACTGAAGCACAGAGTGGCTAAACAGCTAGCCCAAGGTCACAGAGCAGCAGAATCATAACTTGAACCCAGATCCTTGGACTCCCTAGCCTGTGCTCTTTCTGTTATATCATGCTGTGTTCTTCTCCAATGTCAAATATGATGGCTTCTTCCTGGCAGCTCCAAATCCTCATGTAATCTGAGTTTAGAAAATATCTAGGAAGTGTTATTGAGGAAAAGCTAGAAAAGAAGCTCTACAAACTCCACAGAACCGTGATTACTTCTCTAGGCACTGGGGAGCTCATCATTAGTGGCCTCATCACCAGTCATGGGAAACTTCATTCCCAGAGAGCTTCAAGCCACCCTGAAATCTAAACCCTTTGAGACCAGTGAAATTCTGATCCTTTGTCTTCTTATTGAATTGTTAGTTCCTTGAGAGCATTGTTTGCCATAACTATTTCAGCATCCCCAGTGTTTAGTCCCAAACCATGTACATTGTAGGGGCTTAATATTGAACTATTTTATTTGAGGTTGGGTCTTCCTCTTTTGTTCAGATTGGAAGTAGAGCACCTATTCACAGGCTTGACCTCATTCCTGGTCTCCATGGAAGCTTTGACCTGGGTGAGTTTACCCTTCCTTAGGTAGTTTGGTGACCTCCCAGGCTCAAGAGTTCATATTACTGGTGGTGAACTTATTATGGAAAAATCATCATTGTTAGCCCTATTCCTGCTCAAAACTCCTGTTTTCAAACAATCCACCAGCAGCAACCTCTTTTTGGGAACTAAATAACCTCTCACATCTATATAGAGCTTTTGACTATTTTTACTATTCTTACGGTTCAGTGGATGGAGTTCTGGGCATGGCGCAAGGAAGACTTTGCTTCAAATCCAGCCTCATACACCCCTTAGTTCTGCGACTCTGGGTAAATCACTTAACTTCTGATTCCCTGACAAAAGGATTTGGAGAAGGAAATGGCAAATTACTCCAGTATCTTTGCCAAGAAGATTCCATGGACAGTTAGTCCACTAGGTCATGAGGAGTTAGACATGACTGAGTAACAAAAACATGCATTATCTCATTTTTTAAGACTTTGCTAAGACATGTTTGTAAACTCTTCCATAATTTTACACAAATGTGTCATCTGACTCCAGATGCAGTAGCGCTGGCTTCTCTTGACTTTGGAAAATGTCTTCTTTCTTTGTCATTGTTGGTGAAATCCTGTGCCCACATGATTTAAATATACAGTATTATTGAATACAAATCTCACTTGGAATAAATTGCTGCTGAAAAGGATAAATTGTAGAGGTCATCATCTCTTCAAAGGAGAAAAAAAGAAAGAAAAAAATCAAGATTAGAATCCAAAATACAATGTGGTTTATAGAAGATAAGAAAGAAGAATGAAAAGAAAAAAATGAAAACAATTTTTTGCTTATTTATAATCAGAAATAATAAGAAAGACAGTCACAGTACATCAGTGGCATGAAGATTAAGTAACTTAGCATTCTTTAATAGATGTGTCCATTTTCTAGGAAAAAATTAACATAATGAGATAAACTAAGGAAACATGACAAATCATTAAACTTCTTTAAAAATACTTGTTGAAAAGTATCAATATAAAATTTTTAATTTCTTATAATAATTCACAACAACTGAAGAAAAAAGTCAAAAAGCACTCTAAGGATAAAAACTTTGACAACTAAGTAACAAATGAAAACAAATGTTCAATTAGCAAAAGTCAGAAAAGCAAAAAAGTACAAAAAAGACAAAAAAGGGAAGTGCTACTTAATTCAGATGGACAATTCTCTCTCTCTCTCTCTCTCTCTCTCTCTCTCTCTCTCTCTCTCTCTCTCTCTCTTCTCTCTCTCTCTCTCTGTCTCTGTCTCCCTCTCTGTCTTTCTCTCTGTCTCTGTCTCTATCTCTCTCTCACTGTAAGTCTTATTACTTATCTTCTGTCTGAAATTAATAAAACATCGTGAATGACTGATAGGATATAGACATAGGCACCATCTTAGACATATAGTTTGGACATTTATGTGGAAAAAATAATTCACATTCTCTTGATGATTTTAGTTATGGCATATTTTCCTTTCTGAAGGGACCACCCTCCCGCTTAAATCATCTTCATAAAGGAATTTTTTCTCTCCATTGTATTAAAATTTGCATTTACTATAGTCACTATCTCATTTTAGTGATAAAAAAATAATTTTAAAAATAATCAACTCCTCGAATCTATTTTAGATGCCTTATTATCCTTCAAATGCCAAATTTTTAAATTTTGGCTTGATCATATTTATTAGAAATCAAAATAAAAACAAGAGCCAGAAAGAAATTGCCCCAAACCTAGAATTTCAGGTAATCTGTTATTTTTCTTTTCTTTAAGGTGAAACATTATTTTAGCTTCAGCATAGCTCTTCAAAAATACTTTTACTTGCTTCAGAGAGAATTTGTTTTTCCTAAAATATTTCCATTTATATTCCAATTAATGGGAGTGGGTAAGTGAAATATGTTTATTGAAGACAGAAATATATGAGCTTTCCTGGTATATTATACATAGTTCTATTGGGCTATAGGTGAACTGGATGTTCTTTCCAAGTATATGATTCTTCCAAATACACTTTTCATTTACCCACTGTACTGAAAACATATATGGCATGGTAGTGGGTATAAAGCATGTAGTACAGAAAAGTAGAAAACATTCTCTCCCAGTAGTTTATAACTGATTTGAAGATTTTAAAAAGTCATGTATATTGGAAAGAAGTGGAACAATGCAAAGCAACATATGTTTAAATGATTAACACAAAATGGTGTTTGGAGAGAGCAGGTTGAGTCAGAAAAAGCCTTCTTGGGGAAAATGTTTGTCTCTCTCTCCTTCCTTCCTTCCTTTCTTTTTTTTCCCCAGTGGATACTGCATTCTCTGTACCTTTCAGAGTTATAAGATTATAAGACAGATAAAGATGTGGTCTACCAAAGGAGATTTTTTGTGAAAAGTTACCTTTGTCCTTCTCAAAATATTGATATGTGTAGATGATTTTCAATATATATATATTGGTTCATTCATCTGTCATCTAGTCATCTATATAACTAGCCATCTGTCATCGATCTATCTGTTTTACTTTGTTATTTTGTTTCAGAATTGTGATTTCATAAGTGTACAGAATTTGCTGTGGAAAAGACCTCCCTTGGTTCAGCTCAGCAGAGTTTCTATATTTCATAATCTTACTGAATTGTCTGTAGCACAGAGAGGCTATGACCCACGGTTTCCATAGCTTTTATGAGTCAAAGACAGGACTTGGACCCACTCATTTATGAATCCAAGACCTGCCCTCTATTCATTGTGCCATAGTGCTTTGAAAGACTTTGGAGATGGGAAAGTACCATTAGGGTATTTGGAGTCATGATTAAGGTTGGGGAGTATGGAATTTTTCTCCACATTTCAATATTTAGGATGGATCACCCTTTCTCCCCCAACAACTGAACCTGGAATTGACTGCCTACCCCTAAACCCTTCTCCTTTCCTCTCCTTTTATACTCCTTTTGCCTAATTACATTCTCCTCATGCCTACCTACTTCTGTCCTCTATTATTAATTTCCTCTTCATTCTGAATCTATTCCTTTCACATTCTGGTGACATTTTAGTGCTCATTGTAACATAGTTTTCTCCTGAAGTCTTTGCATCTACTTCCACCCTTACTCAGGCAACCTGTATTTCTCATATCTCCTGACACAGAAAACTAAGAGTGTAGCTGGCATTTTTCTCTGTTACTAATGCTATTTTACTTTATGTATAATTGGGATTTGTATTGGGCCAGATCTTATCGATGGTCTTCAGTTATGTGCAGAGGGCATGGAACCCTTGCAGTCATAACCTTCCCAGAGTTCTTGTAGGTGACAAAGTTGCCAGCCACAGTCATTAGTAAGGACGTGATAATCTCAAGGGGTACAAACTGATGGGATGTTTGGGCAGCAAAGTGAAGAATCTTGTTACCTCTTTTTGTTGGGGTTGGTGGAACTACTGCTATATGAAGGGATAGAAGTCAAAAAGAAAGAGCTCATAAATCCCCACTAATCTGGAGATAAAGTCCATGAGCATCATCTTGACTTCAAATCTTTCTTTAGAGGTCTTCAGCTGCTTCAGAAACTTCTCTGCAAAATCTTGGGAATCATGAATCAAATGAATGGCTGAGAAATTACACACCTCCGGCTTCTTCTTTTGTTTTTTCAAGACTTTCATGGTCTTTTCCAATTTCTTTTGGTGTTTGGTGGTTTTCTTTCCTGTGGCATATTTAACAAGCAAATCTCTTGTTTTGGGCCCATCATCCTCAGATTTGGAACTGCTGTCTTGTTTCACATCTTCATCTTTATCAAGGAAGAATTTTAAACCAGCAACCAGTATACTCATCATTTTAGAAAAGCATGCAGTTGTGATCACACGTGATCACAGTTTTGGCATCATTTCGGATGTTTCTTTTGTACAGCTTGGTCACTATATCTAGAGAGTTCTTGGCATGTCTCTTAACATGGTGTACATGAAGTTCGGTAGCATAATGTTCACTTTATTGTTCTTGTGTTGAACATTGATAATCTTGATATCGATCACAGTATGAGTGTACAAAGTCTTTCACAGAAGTTTATCATGGCAATGCAGAAGTTCAGAGAACAACTCAAACTAGTTGGATTGATGAGATTCCTGTTTCTCAGCAACAGCCAAACTTTGCAAAGTGTCATTCAAAGACTTGCATCCAAGATGGTGTGGTTGTAACAAAGCAGTTCCTTCAGCTGTCGGAGGAAGTCATCCAGATGTTCTGGATAGCAGTGGCCACCCTGGGCCAAGAACATCACCAATTCAACCAGTTCTTTGTAGGGTTTATTTGACTGTAACTTGAAAATTTCCACATTGGACTTGTAGTGATAATACTGCTGCATAAACTCCTCAATGCAGGCTGAAGGATCGTGCTTGATCAGGTTCTGCAACTGCAGCAAGTTACTGAGCAGCTTGTTGCTTTTTTCTAGACATGGTGGCAGTCAATGAGATCTGTCCTCCTTGCTCTCAGACCCACTCTGGCTCCAGTGCTCTTTTAGACCCTCTCTTGGCACTGTTAATCAACAACTGCCTGTTCATTAAAATCCACTCCTTTTAAACCAAATCCTCATGGTTGTCACCTATTGACCCCCAGTCCACCATTCCTTCTCACTACTAAATGCTGTAAGTGAATCAAAATCTTCTCTCTCAGTCCTGCCACACTTCAACCATCCTGACCTCTAAGTTCCACCAGTTCTTCAGCTCCTAAGACCTCTTCATCCTTGACTATCTGCTCAACTTTTGGTTCTAATATTCCTTAAACACATCTTACCCCAGGTGACCAAATTCCTAGGTATGGCTCTGGAATCAATTGTTTCTGTTTTCTTTGTTGTCTTTTGACAGTGGTAATAATGTTCACTATTTTTTCCAGTACTGGGATCTTCCTCCTTTTAGGTATCATTGAGGACCATTCTCAGTATCCTCAAACTTGTGTTGCTTTCAGCATGGACTTAAAATTTTTTTTTCTTAATTATATGTAAAAACCATTTTCACATTCTTTACCCCAATATTGATTTATTGATTTGTTTTCAGTTTTCAACATTCACTTCCATAAGTTTTAAATTTTCTCCTCCTCCCTCCTCTGCTTCCTTCAATAACTTTGGTTGCATTGGGTTTGTTGTCTAAAACCTTTTCAATTTAATGTAATAAAAATTATCCATTTTGCATTTCATAATATTCCCTATCTTTTGTTTTATCATAAATTTCTCCATCCTTGCTCCCCAAATTTGTTTATAGCATCAGCCTTTATATCTAGATCATGTACCCATTTGGACTTTATTCTTGTGTGTGGTGTCAGGCATTGGTCTATGCCTATTTTCTGCCATACTTTTATTCAGTTTTCCCAGCAGTTTTTGTCAAACAGTGGGTTCTTATCCCAAAAGGAGGGGTCGTTGGGTTTATCAAACAGTAAAATACTCTAATCATTGACTACTGTGTCTTGTGTACCTAACCTATTCCACTGACCTACCCCTCTATTTCTTAGCCATTACCAAGAAGTTTTGATGATTTCTGCTTTATGATATGATTTATGATCTGGTATGCCTAGCTCACCTTTCCTAGCATTTCTTTTCATTAATTCCCTTGATATTCTAGACCTTTTGTTTTTCCAGACAAATTTTAATATTATTTTTTCTAGCTCTATAAAATAATTTTTGGCAGATGTTCTTTTTTTTTCTTCAAATTTTGGGTTCCAAATTCTCTCCCTACCATCCCTTGTTGAGAAAGTAAGGGATTTGATGTAGATTACACATGTATAGTCATGAAAAACACATTTCCAAAAAAACAGACCAAAAAAATTAAGAAAAATATAGAAAGTAAAGAAAAATAATCAATTATCTGCATTGAGGAACTACCAGTTCTTTTCCTGGAAATGGACAGTATCTTTCATCAAAAATCCTACAGATTGTCTTAGATCATTGAATTGCTGAGAAGAGCTATTCATAGTAGATAACCGTACAATATTGCTGTCATTATGTACGATGTTCTTCTGGTTCTATTCATTTCACTTTGCATCAGTTCATGTTTTTCTGAGAACATCCTGCTCATCATTTCTTAAAAAGCAATAGTATTCCATCACAATCATATACCCTCAGTTTCTAATTCTTTGCCAACACAAACAGAGAAGTTAAAAACATTTTATACACATAGTCTTTTTCCTTTTTGTTTTTTATTTCTTTGGGATACAAACCTAGCAGTGATGTTGGTTGACTAAAAAATAGGCATAGTCTTTTAGCCCTTTTGCCATGGTTCCAAATTGCTCTGCAGGATGATTGGATCAGTTAATAGTACACTAGTGTTTTAATTTTCCCATGTCATTTCCACCATTTGTCATAATTGGCATATTAGCCAATCAGATAGGTGTGAGGTAGTGGCTCAGAGTTGTTTTAATTTGCATTTCTCTCATTAATAGTGATTTGGGGCATTTTTTTTTCATATGACTATAGATAACTTTGATTACTTTGTCTGAAAACTGCCTATTCTTATCTTTTAATCATTTATCAATAGATAAATGACTCTTATTTCTATAAATTTAACTCATTTTTCTCTATGTTTGAGAAATGAAATCTTAAGAAAAGTCACTGAAAATTTTTTTTAACAGTACTGCTCATCAACTATGTGTTTCCTTCCATCCTAATTCCCCTTGATTACACTACTCTCTCTCTCTCTCTCTCTCTCTCTCTTTCTCTCCCCCCCCTTTTACCCTATCCATTCTCAAAATTGTTTTGCTTCTGACTTTTACCTTCCCCAATAGCTTTCCTTTTATCAGCTGCCCCTACTTTTTATCCCCTTTTCTTCCTACGTTCCTGTATGGTAGGATAAATTTCTATATCCAACTGTGATCTGGTAAGTCTGAGCCAAGTCCTGCAAAAATAAGGTTCATTTGTTTCTCTGTCCACTTCACTGATTTACCCTTCCACTGGCAAGTTTCTTTCAGTCATCTTTTATGTCAGATAAATTATACCATTCTATCTCTACATGCTTGCTTTGCCTAGTGAATTGCTCTTTCTCATTCTTTAATTTTTTTTTAGATTATCATACCATCACATTCAACTCACACCTCTGCTTTCTTCTAACTCCTTCTAACTGCCATAATAATGAGAATGGTTTTAGGAGTTACAAATATCATTTTTCCATGTAGGAATATAAAGAGTTTAACCTTATTGAATCCCTTATGATTTTTCTTTCCTGTTTACTTTTTTTGTGCTTTTTTGCATTTTGTTTTTCAAAGTCAAATTTCCAATTCAACTCTACTCTTTTCATCAGGAATGCTTGAAAGTCCTCTATTTTACTGAATATTCATTTCTCCCCTTAAGGATTATATTCAGTTTTGCTGGGTAGGTGATTCTTGGTTGTAATACTAGGTCTTTTGTCCCCCAGAATATTATATTCCAAGCCTTCTGTTCCTTTAAAGTAGAAGCTGCTGAATTTTGTATTATCCTGACTGTGGCTCCATGATTTTTGAATTATTTCTTTTTGGCTGCTTGCAGTATTATTTGCTTTATCTGGGAGGTCTGGAAATTGACTGTAACACTACTGGGAGCTTTCATTTGGGGATCTCTTTCAGGAAGTCACTGATGGATACTTCCAATTTCTATGTTACACTCTGCTTCTAGAGTCTTAGGGCAATTTTCCTTGATAATTTCTTGCTCTAGGCTCTTTTTTTTATCATGACTTTCAGTAACCCACAAATTCTTAAATTCTCTCTGCTGGATCTATTTTCCAGGTCAGTTGTTTTACCAATGAGATATTACACTTTTTCCTTTATTTTTTTCATTCTTTAAATTCTCTTTCAGTGATTTCCCATAACGTCATTAGCTTCCATTTTCCCAATTGTAACTTTTAAGGAAGTATTTTCTTCAGTGAGCTTTGGCCATTTGGCCAACTCTACTTTTTAAGCTGTTCTCTTCATTTGATCTTTCTATCTCTTTTTACCATTTGGCCTATTTTATTTTTTAAGATAATATTTTCTTCAGTATTTTTGTACCTCCTTAAACACACTGTTGAGTCTCTTTTTTATGATTTTCTTGTATTATTTTCATTTCTCTTCTCAATTTTCCCTCTACCTCTCTTCCTTGATTTTTAAAATCCTTTTTGAACACTTCCATGCCTGAGTTCAATCCATATTTTTTTTGAGGCTCTGGATGCAGGAATTTTGACTTTGTTTTCTTCTGAATGTGCGTTTTAATTTTCCTTGTCACTACATTAACTTTCTATGATCAGAATTTTTTTGTGTTATTTGCTCATTTTCCAGACTATTTCTTGACTTTTAACTTTATGCTAAAGTAGGGCTCTGCTTTCCAAGTGGAGGTGCACTGCCCCAAGCTTCAGGGTTTTTTTGCAACTGTTTTCAGAAATAATTCTGGGGACCTATGTTTTTGGCTCTTCCAAGGTGGTATGATCTAGGGAGAGTTGTGTTTACTCCTCTCCTGTATTGTACACTGGTTTGTGAGTGACCACAGGCACTAAATATTAAGATTATCAAAAACAGTCTAATTATTTTTCAACCCTGGATCTGTGACCAGGGTTCTTGCTCCCCTGAGGCCACAAGCTCTGCTGTGCTTGTATTCCTCCTCACATTGGGATTGAGACCAAGCACTGCTACACAGATCCAAGTATTGGTAATGCAATGGAGGTTTGACCTTGGTGCCAGCAGAAGGACACCTATAATCTCCTTCTGACCAGTTGCTTGATCCCCTTACCATCTGTGGGCTGAGAATTCTGGAAACCTCTACAGTCTCCCTCAGCCTGCTTCTGGTTTGCTGGGGCTAGTCTGTACTGGCATGGCCTGGGCTGGATTGGTCTCCTCTTTTACCCTGATGCAACATGACTTTTCTTCCAACCTTCGAAGCTGTCTTGGACCTGAAAATTATTTCAGTCCATTTTTCTCTGGGTCTTGCTGCTCTAGAATTTGTTTAGAGTCATTATTTAAAGGTATTTTGAGGATTTTGGGGGAGAACTCAAGTAAGTCCTTGCCTTTACTCCATAATCTTGGCTCCATTCCTCTTCCTCCCTCCCTCCCTCCCTCCCTTCCTTCCTTCCTTCCTTCCTTCCTTCCTTCCTTCCTTCCTTCCTTCCTTCCTTCCTGCCTTCCTGCCTTCCTGCCTTCCTGCCTTCCTGCCTTCCTTCCTTCCTTCCTCTTGCTTCCCTCCTTTTTCCTCCCTCTTTCTTTCCTTCCTTTCTTTCTTCCTTCTTTCTAAAGACAGGTGTCATCACAGTTGGAATGATGAAAATTAGATAAAATAGTGCAGGAACTAGGTAGACAGGACATCAAGAAAAATACAATTCATTAATAATGTCATAGTACTAATTGGAGTGTTTGATAATCTTAACTTCTTCAAAAGTGGAGATAATCTAATTAGATCACAATAAATGTAAGTCATGCATTATCACATCCATTTTCTTTAGTATTGTGATTTCTCCTAGCATCACGATTGGGGAGCAGCTAAGAAAGCAGCATTGAAATATGGTGCATTATCCTAATCTACCTCATTGCAGTCTTGGCAGTAGAATGTACCATCTAGTCAATTTCCAATGGAAATTAAAAAGAGTTATGAATAAACTACCCAGTAGCACTGATATGATATTCATAGCTCCTATGGCGGCTATGAATATACCAGCACGGATGTGAATCACAAAATATAACAGACTTTCTCCATGGAAAACTGAACCAAAACATTTATTCAAACATCAGAAAGTCTAATCCCAACACCAGTAAACCAAATCCCTCAGTCACAAAGAAATCTATACATAATAACAATGCAGGGGACACTACCATGTCCAAGCCTTCCCTCTGTTTGGTTTCCCACAAGCCAGCTCCCTTAAACAAAATTACAGACAAGCTCTCCAACTCATACTACTTGCTGCCTGCTCTTTCCCAGCTCTGACTAGTCTGATCAACTTCCTCTTGGCTCTGCTCCAGCTCTACCTCTTCCTTTATTCTTGCTCCACCCCTTCCTGTTCCATACATTCAGCAAGCTCCTCCCACCACAGGCTCCATGTGACTCAGACTTCCATGTGACCCAGGCAGGTCACATGGGCCTATTAATGAATGGGAAAGAGCTTCCCATTTAAAATATCATTATATACCCCCATGGCTAACTTTCTGTCATTATTGTTATTGTTATGCCTCCGTGACTTTGACACCTTGTCATGGTGTGGAGAAGATCCTGGGTTCTAAAGTAATGGAATATGAGTTTTAACAGGTCATACCAAGCTGGAAAATGTATGCATGTGAACCCAGGAAAGGGTTGTATGTTTGTTATCTGAGGGTTATCCAAGTTATGTTTGGAAACAATCATTTTCAGCAATGCTTTTATTTTTATCCAAAAGTCAGAAAAACTGT
Organism: Notamacropus eugenii; assembly: GCF_028372415.1. Lineage (NCBI taxonomy): Eukaryota > Metazoa > Chordata > Mammalia > Diprotodontia > Macropodidae > Notamacropus > Notamacropus eugenii. The sequence goes on from NC_092878.1 coordinate 7,293,296, forward strand.
ATACTATGGTATAGACAGATTGGAATCTGCATCACTGAGGGATGTAGCAACACTGATGAAATAATGTATTTTGGAAGTATTAAATCTCACTTTTCCTTATTCATCTTCTATTTTTGTTATTGTCACATACACACAAACACACACACACACACACACACACACACACACACACACATACCCTTTCTATGCCCAGCAAAAACACCCTCCCTGATGACTTCATTTGGATGGACAGCTAGGAATAAGATTCTTTTGGTCACTGTGAGTAACAGAAAATGTAAATTAAAAATAACGATAACGATGGAGGAAAATGGGGCTGGTTCTGTCTTTGTTATGGCCTTCATAGATCCCAATCAAATGCTGAAGATAATGTTCATCTCATGCATCCTGTAAGTCCCCCATTCCAAAACATTTGCCCAGTTATTGACCTGCCCCTATATCTGAAATGGCATTGAGTGATTGAAGCTATACGTCCTGGCCAGGTGTAACTCATCATTGACCTGTTGAGGTTAGCTCTCTCTCCTGTTTCTCTGACAAGCCAGGGCTAAGATCCCACTTGTTTTAGGTACTGATTGCTGGAACTTGTATTGACTTCAGCCTCCCACAGAGTGACTTTTCTCTGAACCTGTACAGATTGATGGCCATTTTGTGGTTCAGTTCTAAATCAGATAGAGGCACTTTCTGATGTTTCCCTTTAACCATCTTCCTCATTTTTCTATCTGGCAACTTTTTAGGTCTTGGCTGAAGTATATATGGGAAATCTGTACTTTTCTTTGATTCTTTGCATTGCCACCTTAAGGAGAAGTTCTCCATTCTCTTAAAAATGCATTTGTAAAGTTTTATTTTTACCTTTTATTTTTTAACATTCATATCTTTAGAGTAGACCACTTCTAAGGTTATTCTTCATTGCAAGTAAGAAGAGTTAGTCAAAATCAATCAGTATCTCACAGTCCCTGATAGACTTTTTTTTAACACTTTATGTCAGTAGCTATATCTATATAAATATAATATATATAATATAAAAATAATAAATATCGATATAAAGGATATCTCACTCCTAACATTTCTCTACTTAGAGAATGAAAGTGTGGAACCAATACTAGTCACTCCATTTAGTCTAATTTCATGCGCCTTTTTAATATTGATGTTTTAATCATTACGTCTGTTCTCTTTTCTTGCTCTTTGGTCATTGCAGTGGTGTCTGACTCTTCATGGCTCCTTTTGGGGTTTTCTCCACGTGGTGTCTTCTCCCCCAGTTCATTTTACACATGAGAAACTGAGGCAAGCAAGGTTAAATGACTTTCCCAGGGTCACACAGCTGATAAGTGCCTGAGACCAGATTTGAACTCACAAAGATGAATCTTCCTGGCTCCATGCCTGGCACGCTGCACCACCTAGCTTCCCTTGTTCTTCTCTTAGTTTTATTTTTCACTCTACTAGTCAATGAATAGCTTCCCAAGGTTTGTTCATGTGTTTGTTTCTGAATTCCTCATATTCACCCTTCCTTTGGTGCAATAATATTCCATTTTATTATATTCATATATAATAATTTGTTAACCCATTCCCTGGTGATGGCTATAAAATTTCTTTCTAGTCTTTTGCTGCCATGAAGTTTTGTTTTGAATATTTTATTATATGAGACAACTTTCTATTTTTCAGTTCTGTGGGGAATATGGCCAATAGCAGTTTTGTTAGGTCAATGAATTGGAATAGTTCAGTCATTTTTTCTCATATAATTTCAACTTATTTTCCAGAACAGTTGTGTAAATTTATAGGTCACTAAGAGTATATAAGTATGTTTTTTGTTTTTGTGTTTTTTCCAGAGCTCTCTAACAATGTTTGGGAACAATATTCTTATATAGTTGTGTTTCTGATATAGATGTTGAAAGGTTTTTTTTTTTATTTAAAAACTTTTTTTATCTTTTGATAATTTACTGAGGGATGGTTCTTACTTGTATATGTTTGCATCAAGTACATAGGTATCTTGAATTTCTATCATAGTATATAGTTATGAATTAGGAAGTATACAACTCCTCCCACGTATTTAAGGTTATAAGGTTTGAAGTCTGAATTCACTTACTTCTAGGTCACTGACTTCAACCTAAAACTTGCCTTATTGCTCTATAATTGAATATTGCAATCTATGTAGCACTATGGGGATATGTTCTGATATTTTATTTCAGGTTACTAAACTTGAAATTTTTCTCATTAAAATTTAGCTCAAGTCCTCACTTCATTTCATTAAAGATTAATTAGCTAATGAAATGGAGAAACTATTTTTCCCAATAGTAATTATGCTTATTTATCCATAACTAAATATAAATGTAAAATCTTTGAAGATTTACAATTGACTCAGCAACTGGAATCAATAAGATGCATAAAAGCATATATAACCATTACAATATTTTGTCTAATACCAATGTCACAGCCTCAGTCCCCTTGAGCCCTCATTATAGCAATAGTCAGTTTCTCTTTGCTTGTCTAGAAACTCAGTTTTGGACTCTTTGGTTCACTCCAGACAGATTGAAGTCTCTTAAGAATCTTCTTAATATCCAGTATTCTCCATTAGTTTTTTGGGGGGAGGAGGGTAGTTTTCCATTAATTGCAAGAATAAGTCTTTCCAAAAATACATTTTACTTCTCAGTTCTTCACAGACTTTTAGAATTCTACATTAAAATTTTCTTTATGTCGCTTACAACTGTTCTGATGAAGAAGAAAGATCACATAACCTTCTACCTCTACTCTTCTCAGATTTCCCATAGAATTTCATGGATCACAAACAAAATATACACCTTTTTTTCCTGATTTCATAGGGAGAAAAATTTCATATGAATCTATTCTCTCAACTTTTTGTTTAAACATGCTAGCACAAACTGCTTTTCTCAATAGTCTCTTTGAGTTCTTAAAGCTATATCTGTTATGTCAGTATGCTATGTATCAAAACAAGTGTTACATAAAGTCATGTATTAAGAATTGAAAAAAAAGTGTTAGAAGCTATCTATTCCCATTCCTAATAATGTGAATGAGGAAACTGAGGTTCAGAGAGCAATTTTTCCAAGGTCACATACACAGTAAGTAGCAGAGTTGGGATTTAAATCTAGGTTGTCTGACTCAAATGCAGAATTCTTTCCACTATTCCCTAGTAGCGTTTGATGTAAAGATTCCTAACCCCCTTTCCATTTGCTACCTCCCACCTTTGTAGATTACTTAATTATAAAAATATTAGTACTCAAAATATTGTTTTCCAACTAGACTATACATTGGATTCAAGTCTGAGAGGACCTGCAATTTCCAAATCTAAAAGACCAAATAAAGTTGATAATTGTATACATTTGTGTAAGTTTCTGATTTTGTGTAATAATGCTTTCCTCATAAATAGTATTTTCATTCAGTCTCTAAATATTTATCTATGTCCCTGTGATATTTTAGAATCATTTTAATCTAAATATAATGCACACAATTCAAAAGCATGGACCTCAAAGTTATCACTCTGTAGACTTTTAGAGAAGTACCTACTGTCTTTATTGTAGAAATATGATAAACAGGCAACTTGCTTTCCCCAAGCAGAATAATCTTCTATTTTTTGAGCTATTTATGTTCATTATTTTAGCTCAATGCACAGTCAGAGTCCTATCTGATCCAAGTGATTGTGTAAAGCAGGACTGAGTAAGAGAGACTTCGGAACTTCTCTGGAGCAGAGGATGTGTTCGATGTGTCTACAGATAAACACATTTTGAAACATCAATTGGTTTTCAATAACAAAGCTTAGCTCCGGTGATCAAAAAGCTTGCTAACGGTGCTTTAATTGAAACTTTTAATCTGAAAATTGTCGGAACTTGTTGTTAAATGTTACTTTCTTGCTTCAGTTCAAATTTTCTTACTCTTCATTTTACGTTGAATATTGTTCCACTGACTGCCTCATTATGCTAAAGAGATGAAGTAAGCTATTAACATGCTGAACAGCCTATGAGATGTTATGATATAGAACGTCATTCATTTTTATGAGCTGGCTGTCAGTGTGTGCTGCAATAAAATTATAATTCCTCCCTGACAGTATGAAATGCCTAGTGTTGCTGCAAAATCCTTATTAAAATTTCAATAATTGTAAATCAAAGTAAAGCAAATAGGACTTTTATGAAATGGTTGCTTCTCAAAGTCAAGTAGTACAGAATGGGAGTCTCTCCAAGATGGACATTATTCTTCTGCTGTTCGGAATCATTCTCATCCCAGAGTTATTCCTGGTTGCAAAGGGGTAGGTATAGACCTCAGTCACATATGAGGCTCTCAGATACATCAAGCAACTTGCTGATGCTGATCAAGACAGGTACATAGATAGCATGACTTCACCAAATCTGCTTTCCAAAAGCTACAATGCATAATTTATTAAAAAAAGAAAGATTTTTGTTTCTTTCTTTTTTAACCACTTGGTTGCCATTCAGGGTATTTGATGCTACTTTAGGTATGTTTATTAAATGAATATTATAAATTCATATGCTAAATTGTAAATAACCAAAAGGGTGAGATAATAAATACCTCAAATGAAGTTCATGTAAGTTCATTGTTTATTATTTGGTTATTGTTGATATTGACCAGACCTGTGCCTTTTGGGGATTGGGGAAGGGTATAAGAAGCTTAGGTGAAGTTCCCTACCATTGTAGGTTGGCACCTTCTCTGTAACTTATATTCTTTTTTTAAATTAATTTGTTTTCAGTTTTCAACAATCACTTCCATCAGTCTTAAATTTTCTCCCATTCTCTTCCCCCTCCCTACCTGAGATGGCATGCAATCTTATATGGGTTCTACACACACATTCTTATTAGACACATGTTCACAGTCATGTTGCATAGAAAAATTAAGATGAATGGGAGAGACTATGAGAAAAACAAACCCAAAACAAAACGTAACACAAAAGAAAATATTCTGCTTCATTCTGCATCCTGATTCCATAGTTCTTTCTTTGCATGTGGATGGTATTTTGCCTCAAGAGTCCTTTGGGAATGTTTTAGGTCCTTGCATTGCTGTGAAGGGCTAAGTCTATCAGAAACAGTTCTCGCATACTGTGGCTGCGTAACTTACATTCTTTATGGATCTGACTAGAAAATTACTGAGCAATGACAGGGCTTGTCCAGGACCACACAATCAGTGTTTGTCAGGGCCATGACTTGAGCCCAAATCTTTTCAACTCTTGAGGTCAGCTACCTCTGACACCCCCACTCGCATTTTTCATTGCTGGTGTTGGGATTTTTTTAGTTATTTCATTCTTTTTATATTATTGCTTGTTTCTTAATAACATTTGATGTCTATTAATAATACGTGGTGTATATTAATGATAACTCTTTTTGATACAAAGAAAAAATATATCAAAAATCTTGAATTGGAATCAATAAATCAAATAAAACCAAAGCTTTAAGGTGATACTTACACATATTTTTATTTTCTCTATTTCCCTACTATTATTTTTATATGTTTAGTAATCAGTCAACTTCTTACATGGGTGGATAAAAAAATGATTTTTTTCACTGAATGAAACTATTGGGATTATAGGCTTACTTAGACTTAATGAAATCTTCATTCAAAACAATTTTAGTAGCAGGTAGAATGACAGGGATGATACATGCTGCATCCCATCCCCACTTTTAAAAAATGTCTTCCAGAATAAGAAATATTTATATTATAATCTATTATATTATGTAATGGTACATCACATCTTGTCGCGTCATACCGCATTATGTTGTTACATTATGTCATGTCAATTCATGTCATGTCATGTCATGTCATGTCATGCCATGCCATGTTATGTTATGTAATATTGTGTTACAGTTAGGTGGAATAGCAGATAGAGCCCCAGGCCCGGAGTCAGGATGAATTATCTTCCTGAGTTAAAATTTGGCCTCAGACATTTGCTAGATGTGTGACCCTGGACAAGTCACTTAACCCTATTTGTCTCATTTTTCTCATCTATAAAATGAGTTGGAGAAGGAAATGGCAAACCACTCCAGTGTCTTTGCTAAGAAAACCCCAAATGAGTTCACAAAGAGTCAGACATGCCTGAAAACAAAGATGCTATATTATAATAATTATATTGTATTGTTATATTTTGAAAATATTTTATTCCATGTATTTTGGATCTTTTGAATTCCAAAATGGCAACATCTACTAAAATTTTTCATCACCACTTAGTACAGTTTCTGGCACACAGTAGGCATTTATTAAATGTTTACTGTGTATCTGACTATATTAATTTTTGTGGGTCAGTGTTATATCTGGGTGACTAGGTGATAGCTTTATCTGTTAGCACTCTAGATCCAGTACACTTTTCTTCATTGAATGTTCAATGTTCTTTTGAGGTTTGTATTTGTAGCATTTCTATTTGTTGTCAATTTCAAGTGTAGCAATGACTTGGTCAGTTACCTCTATCATGAATCTTGACTCAGCCATATTCAGTTCTTCTTTGCTGATGTTTCACCGATGACTTGGATGTCACCTATAGAGGGGCTTTTGATTCTCTTTCTTGGTGCAAGCCTTTTCAGAGGATGCTATATGCCTCTGGGCAAGTCATCTGCCCCAGTTTCCTGTAAAATGAGCTGGAAAAGGAAATGACAAACCACTACAATATCTTTGCCAAGAATACTTCAAATATTGTCATGAGAAGTCAGATATGACTGAAATGATTGAACAACAACAAAATAGTGTATAAGTATTAGTTTTAACATTTGATCTGTGATACTATATTGGTTAGTTCAGGAAATACTTTGGACAAAATGTTCAAAACCTGTTTATCATGCAATCTAGTAATACTTATAAGTCCTCTACCCCTCTTTTTATAAGGAAGTATCACTATTTTTATGACTGCTTTGGAGTAGTAGGCTTTGTATTTTGTTAATAATGCCACAAAACATTTTTTTTTTCATTTTTGAATCCATTGTTGTGCATTTCATTATCCCAGTACTTTATGTTAAAACTAATATTGAGATGTTAATAGGTGTAAATGAGTCTTCCCTTTCAGACTTTACTTCAGGATGCCATTGAGTTTATTGATATACACAGATACTACTTACTTTCTCCTTCTAACTTTGTACTTGGTGTGTCTAGCCTGGAAAAGATCAAGATATTTTAAAATTATCTTTATTAATTAAGCCTTTAGTTCTCTATGACCTATTGATTCAAACTTGAGACTATATATGTATGCATATATGTGTATATACATATATGGTTAGGGTTAGGGTTAGAATATATACATATATTTATATATGTAATATATATGTATATTTTCTTGATATCAATAAGAATTTTGCATTAATAGAGCTCAAATGATATTTTGATGAGAAAGTTTTCTGTAAGAAAGAGAAGCTGTATAAGGTTTTCGGTTTTGTTTTTGCTATGTTTAATGCCATTTGTTCTTAATATTCTCATGCTGGCACAATGTTTTAAGTAGGGATCAGGTTTCCATGTAGAAATAAAAGTCTTTAGCATTCTCACTATATTTGAGTTCCTTTTATATTACTGAATGCAGAACTGAGTCAAAGACTCTGCCACTATCACTAAAGGCATTAAAAATATAATGGTATTTCTTGACCACTTGTTAAATAGTGATTGATTTCATATTAAGCTGCTCTTTAAATCCCTGGGACTTTTCGGCCTACCGTCTTTGGGTCTTGGTCAATATATTGTTTTCTTGTAAGTGGTTATAAGTGTTTCAAGTGATAAAAGCTGTGAATGCGTTGTATAAACATATGATTCATTTATAGTTGGAGGGGTTAGTGCTGTTCTCACCTTTTCATAATAAATATGCAGGGCTTTCTGACAAGAAAGATAGGAAAAAATAAAACTTATGTCTGAGAGGAAACTATGAAAATGTTTCATTAGTAATTTATGTGCTACTGTGAATAGTTTAAATCAATAAGTATGAGCCTTATATTTTTCCATTTTTTAAAGAGAAGCTAGAGTTTTAGTCACCGTCCTTGATATAACTTTTATTTTCTATCACATTAATGGTGTATAAACTTTCTGTGTCTGATTTCATTCAACTTATATTTTCTTTTCTGTTTTGGACTTTTTGCTGCTAGAAATAATGATGATAATTTTTCTTCTTGGTCCCTTTATTCTTCTTTTTTCTTTGTCCTCCCTCTCTTCTTCTTCAGCTTCTTCTTTCTTTTTCCCCCCTCTTCCTACTTCTCCTCTTTTTATTTCTTCTTGGACTTTTCTTGTTTCTCAAGTTTCTCAAGTGCAGTTTTTTGTCCATTTTGAATTTCATTTCTTTGACTCCTCAGTGTTTTGATTTTTTTTGCTTTTAGTTACTGATTAAGGGAATATATACTAATATGTGGATATATAAATATAGGTATATGTGTATATACATACATCTATGCACACACATATATTTAAATATAATTTATTCCTATCCACATTTCTCTTTTTTGTTATTTTTAATCAGCTAATAGAGTAGGCACATTTTTCTACAGCTAGATGTTGATGAAATCTTCCACTGCCTTCTGTCCAATTTCAGTAATAATATTTTTTCTTACCTTTCTTTGTACTCTTAACACACCATAGAACCTGGGGCATGGTTGTTGTTTCATCATTTTAGTTGGATTCAATTTTTAATGACCAGATTTGAGGTTTTCTTGGCAAAGACAATAGTATGTTTTGCCATTCCCCTCTCCAGTTTATTTTACACATGAGGAAACTGAAGCAAAGAGGGTTAAGTGATTTGCCCAGGATGACACATCTAGTAAATGCCTGAAGCCAGATTTGAACTCATGAAGATGAGTGTTTCTGACTCCAGGTCTGAAGTTCTTTCTACTGTGCTACCTAGGTGTCTGAGCCTGGGGCATAATAGGTGCTTAATAAATGGTTGTTAACTTGTAAAATTCATTCATTCATGACAAATCACAGCAAATTCCAGTCAAAAAAATTATTCTGTTTTGATATAGTTGGTCCATTAGTTGGAATTATGCTATAATGTTCTAAAAGTATTTTTCAAAATTTTATTCTAGGTATGCTCATCTCCTTTCCAAAATCATTAGTGACATCTGAATTGTTTTGTCATTCATTTAGTCATTAGGTAAAATTTTCCGGGGTTTGTGTTAAGAGCAGATTTTCAAAGATCATAGTTTCTATAACTTTTTCCTCTTCAGTTTTCAGTAACTCTTTAATTTCATCTCTAATTTCTCTTTATCTAGAATAAGCTTCTCAACCTTCTTCGTGTGTGTAAAGGACCCTTTCGACCATCTGGTGAAACCTATGTGCCCCTTCTTAGAATATTGCTTTTTAAGTAATTGAAGGAAATGTTCAATTTCAGTTAGAGGATGACGAAAATAAAAAAGGAATTATTTTCCCCATCCAACTACACTGACTTTCTATAATGTCTTCATTGACCTTGGTTCTTGGTTTAAGAATCCATGATTGTTATTTTTTGCAATTTCAATAATTACAAATTCACTAATTAATTGGCTATATGTTCTTGTGTGCCTTGGAACTGGGCATGTGAAGGACAAAAAGTTGCATAAAGCCATTGGATTTAACTGGTAAAATCAGTTCCTAATTTTGTTATATGTCACAGTATATAACCAAGGTGTTTTGTCCTTCAGTCATTTCACACTTGTGATGTGCCTAATTTAGTGGTCATTGCCCTCTTCACTGATGTAGTTCCAACAGGTACAAATTGTTGCTTTACCTTTGTTTTGGTATCTCGTGTTTTCTGGTAAAGGAACATAAAGAAGTACCATATTCTTTCTTGTCTTCTGCTGTTAATCTGATTATCATCTGTGACACTATCTATTTCAAGAATTTGCATTATTTCAACTAAATGTTAACCCAATCAATGGTATAGCTAGAACTCAATCTGTAAATTTTTCAAGGTCCTGATCAGGCCTCCTTAGATGTTTTAACAGTCGTATGGCAAATTAACCTCCACTTCCACATCATGATGATGTCTGGCATTCCCTTAACTTATCGTTGCCATCTCTACTTCCCTTTTAAACACATGTACAATTGATTGGATTTTGACTTATTTATCATAATTGTTATTGGTAGTCTGTGTAGAAAGAGCTATTTTCAGAGTCAGGAAGACCTGACCTTCTAGTCCAATACCCAACACATTATGACTATATGACCCCAGGAAAATAATATAACCTCTAGGGGTCCCAAGCCAAGACACTAACTTATAGAATACTTTTTTAAGACACTAAGATATAAAGCAGTTGCCAATCGCCTTTGGTTGAAAACATTTCTGTAATGTTTCGTAAACAAACAGAATCACAGGTCTAGAAAAAAATACTACTTTTACAATTATTGTTTACTTTTGCAGTTACAAAATACTTTCACACATATTACAGTATTTCATTCTCACAACCAACCTGCAAGTTAGGTAGGGCAACAACTGTGGTGAAATGGAAAGCACCTGAAAGGAACGTCAGAAGACCTAGATTCTAGCCCCAACTGGAGCACGCATTAGCTATGTTTCAACATTGAGACTGTATCTTCACCCGTAAGATGTAAGAGTTGACCTGGATAATCATAAATGTAGAGCTCCAATGGATCTTAATGGCCACCTGTTCCATATCCCTAATTTTACAACTCATGCAATCACTGAGGCAGAACTAGAAGTGACCTCAGCAGTTATATATTCCAAACCCCTGTCATCTAAAAGATGAGGAAACTGAGGCAGAGAGAGCTGAAGGAACTTATCCAAGGTCACATAGGATGACAGGACACAAGGGAGTTTTGAACACAGGTCTTAGGAAACCAAATACATTGCTATTTCAGGGCTGTGACCCTGTACTCTGCAGCTTCCCACTTAGTTTTCTAAGCCTCCCTTCCAGTTCTTAAATTTTTTCGTCTTCTCTTCTTTGCAGGTGACAAAAATGAGGCCACTGATATCATAGGTGAAAATCCAGAACTGATATTCAGATCTTCCACCTCCCAGTGCTCTTTACTTGCTGCCGTGTTGTCTCGTGTCTTCTTTTAAAATCATAGTTATCTACTTCAATAGGCCATGGAGCTATGATTTTCTAGGTGTGCGTACTTCCTTCACTTACACAGACAATGACCCCTTTGCTCCTTTGTACTTGGTCTGTGGAGTCACTGTGGTCAAAAAAAAATCATTATCATAGTCTAACTTTCAGATACTGAGTTCTATCATTCTTAGCTGAACTAGTTCTCAAAAAATCAATACCCATAGTCTAACCTTCAGACAATGAATCTTATCATACTTAGCTAGACTAGTTCTCAGATCATTGATGGGAGGGTACTGAAAGCCTTTCTAGGTTGGCAGAACCCATTCAATCTTAGGCTAGTATAACCTTTGAGGATCCAGGCCATATTGTGATGAGGCAAGGGAATAAGGCTTCAGGGGAAGATTTAAGCAGTCACTATAAAACCCTGTAAATTGCCGTCTAAAACAAGAGAAGTTATACCCTGTGGAGCTGTCTTCTTACAAGTACTCCTTTCGCTCACTGAGAAGTATCAGTGGGAGTTATTTTCGATTAGATACCTAACAAATTTCGTCATAATGAATATGCCGGGAACAAGCATGTGAAGGAAAACAGAGCACAATTAAAAAATAAGTTCATATCTCTTCATATTTTTGTTTATTTGTGTCATTGCTCTCTTTGCCATAGCTGCTTCTGGTCAGGACCAGCCTTACCTACATGTGGTATTCACTATTGAAATGACTTGGAGAAGCACCTTACCTCTATGTACTCCATTTTCTCATTTGTGAAATAATCTATCTAATAATCTAATAATGTGAACAATAGTCTGCTTGGCCTGGAATTTCCCTGTTATAATCATTCATTTGGAGCATGAAAGCTTTGGGTTCTTCCATAGGACGTTTTAGGGGAACTCAAAGATAATAATCGTAGAGCACTCAGCATATTGTGGGACTCATGGAAAGTACTTACTAAATTCTAGCTTTCTTCCCCCCCTCAGTTTCCCTTTAACATAAAAATAGCCCTAGAAAGAGTAAAAGCCTTGGTCACAATTGGCTAATTGAGCATGTTATTATACAATAAGATGGAAAACTACACAAGGACAAACTAGTGTTGACTGTTACTGGTTTTCATTTGACTCACTTGGACTTTACTCTGTTGTATTATAAGGGCATACCTCTTACTTTTGGGTTGGTTATATCTGCTAATGAAAAGGCAAGGAAGGTGCTTAGGCACGTGGAAAAGATAACAACTCTAACTTCTGGGCTTAGTTTGTCTCTATGCCTTTTTTTCATCCATTAATTTATGTAGGAGAGCAAAAGAGACTTAGGGTTAAGAAACTGGTGAACCTCAAACTCTAGAAGTATTTGGTAGTAATTAGTTCAATAACTGTTAAATATATCTTCATCATAAACTTATGTGAGGTCTCTGATAGAAGGACTCAAGCCCCTGGACCATGAAAAGGAGTACAAAGCAAAAATGAAGTCTGATGGTATTATCTAATTGAGGGGATACCACTTTTTTTCCTAAATAGCTTAATACTTGCGACTGAGATATAGGCCTCAGTTATCAAGCTGCAGAAGGAAGGCTTTTTCTGGTTCCCAGATAAGGGTATCTTTCTTTTCTGAAAGAGCTGGGAAAAGCTTATGGGTTTTATTTAAGCTGAAAGAGCACGGCATCATGTGCTTTTTCTTGGTAGAGATAGCCAAGGATTTCAGCTGAGCCAGAAGCTTTAGCAGCAGCATCCAGGAGAAAAGCACCCAGGAGAACTAGAGGAAAATATAGCAAAACATCATCCAGCAGATAGCAGAATATAATCAGGGAAGAGGGAGTAGTATGATGACATCACTAAAAGACAGCCACAGCCTTGTAGCATTGGAAGTGCGAGTGACCTTTGCCCACATGCCCCCTGGCCACATAGGTTTCTTACATAGGTGTCCCTCCCTTTGAGCTTTGGATGAAGCAAAATACGAACATAGAAGACAGCAAAGTGAAAATTGCTACATCCTTCCTTTTCTCCACATTAATTTACTGTTTAATTCAAAATTCTCCCAAATCAAATGGAATTTCCCATTCTTATTCTTCTTGACTTATCTATAGCCTTTGACAATGTTTCTTACTTACTCCTCCTTGATACTCTCTATTCTCTAAGTTTTTGGGAAACCACTCTCCTGGTTTTCTTCCTTCCTATTTTACTGCTCCTTCTCAGTCTCCTTCTCAGGATCCACCTCCAGATCATGTCTTCTAGTCTTAGGTATCCCTCTAGGTTCTATTCTGAGCCCTTTTCCTTTCTCCTTTATATTATTTCACCTAGTGATCTCATCAGATGCCATGGATTTAATATCATATCTATTCTGATGATTCTTAAATTTACCTTTCCTGCCTCAATCTTTCTGCTGACCTCCAATCTTGGATTTACAATTTTCTTTCAGACATCTCAAACTGGATATCTAGTAAACATCTTAAACTCATTATGTCCAAAATGGAAATTATTGTCTTTCTCCCTAAGCTTCTTCCTTTCTTAACTTCCCTATTAATATAGAGGGCAACCAGGGTGTATGGAGTATTCATTTGAGGGCTTACCAAGACCTTTCAGGGTTGCTCATCCACCTTTGGTGTCCATCCAACTCTCACCTGGAGCTCCAAGAAATTGTAGCATGTGCAGTATCCACACTCCAGTGAAACTTTCTGAACAGATGGGCTAAACCAGATCGAGGATAGCCAATAGACTTCAGAAGTATGAGTTAGGAGAGCATCAACTCCAAGCATGTGAAGATTCCTCCCCACAGAAGGGGCAGATGAGAACAATTTGTTCCTATGACCATGAAGGAAGCTGAAGCATGAGTGTGTAGAGCTTGGTCAAACACTCAAGACACCAAGGTCAACCATTGCATCCTGGGTGATCATCAGTCATTCTGACTTTTATCTTGCTATTGAACTTCAATGACTCTGGAGGAGAGAATGAGGCTGACAATTTTGTGCACCTTTGCCTTACTTCAATTCATGCACAAGTCAATACATCACCCTATGATCTCACCGACCCTCCTCATAAACAAAGGATGTACAATAGTGTCCCCCTCCAAACATGCTCCATGGCTACATGCATTCCCTTTATGTGTCTACCTCTGCATATGGGCTATGGCTATGCATGTTCCTTTTGTGTTTGTATTATTAAAATTGATTATATATTTGTGGGAGCCTGTACCTCTAATTTGTGAGACAATGCTCTTTTCTTTTTTTTTTTAACTATGTCTCTTCATTTAATGGTTATGCTTCAAATTAATTGCATTTCCAGCTAGCTACTAAAGGTAAACCTATTGGTAGTGATTCGTGAATTATGATTTTAAGAGATGTGGACTCAGAAAACACCTTGGACCAGGGGTAATAATTGTCTAATGCAGAAATGTCACACAACAGACCAGGTAAAGATGTTATTGGGAAATAGTTAATAAAATAAAAAATACAATAAAGCATAGATGGTGTAAATATATTTTTTTAAATCAATATGTAGCATCAAGAGTATTTATGTGAGGTTTAGGGACCCTGTTTGTATTTGAGTTTGGCAGTGCTGGCCTAAAGCAGGACTTCTTAAACTTTTTCTACTCTTGAACACTATTTTCATTTTGGCAGTGTTCTTGGTTGTTACATGATCTGAGGGCATGCACAGTGCAAAGTGTACACGTGTTGTGTTCAGAACCAAGGTTGCTGTGTGCTGCCAGAAACACCTCCAATTCGTTATACATTTAATTTTTAATTAATTTTCAATCTTTGTACATTCAGAAACCTTTTACTGTTGCAAAACATTTCATGACCCCATATGGGGTCAAAACCCACAATTTAAGAAACGCTGGCCTAGAAGACCTTCTCTGTGACTGAGGGGGTCTGGTGTTTCATTGCTCTAAGGAAAACTCAAATCTCTTCTATCACTGGTTCTTTTGGTGTCAGTTGGTTCACGCCATGCTTAAAGCTTCTTGAATCAATCACTAAGCATTTATTAAGCACTTACTGTGTGTCAAGCATTTATTAAGCACTTACTGTGTGCTGTGCACTGTGGTAAGCATTGGAATTGCAAAAAAGAGGCAAAAGACTGTATCTGCCTTCAAGGAACTTAGAAGGAGAGCATTCCAGACATGAGAGATGGGCAGAGAAATTGCCGGGACCTGAGAGACAGAGTGGCTTGTCAATAGAACAGTTTCTTGAAAACTCACCACTTTTGCCAGTTTTGCTCTCTTTAGCTTTACGTATTCATTGATTATTAGAGCTGGAAGGGACCTCAGTTCATTTAGGTCCACCCCTTAATGTTACTGAGAAGGAATTTGAGGCCTGGAGAAATAAGCCAATTAATTAAGAAAAATTTCTTAGATACCTATTACATGCCAGGATACAGAGACAAAATTTTAAAAATCCCTTTCCTCACAAAAAGAACAGATAATGAAGTGATTAATCCAACATAGCACAGAGTTGGAAATGAAAAATAAGATTCTCTAATCCAGTCATCCTCTGACTTCCTAGTTTTTTCACTGTGCCAAGTGTTTTGGTCCAGTTGCTTCCAGCATAGAAGCTTCAGGGCAGCTTTCAAAGGTTTTTGTTTGTTTGTTTGCAATTGAAGATAGTCTAAATTTGCTTAATTACTTCTCCATTGTTAAGACTGGACACTCGTCTTGTTATCACACTATTTCCTCTGCTCTATGATGTAGCCTCCAAATCCTCAATTCCACCGACCAGTATTCATAGGGTCACAGGTTTAGGGTTGGAAAGGATTTTTTGGGGGCTATATCATTCGACCTCTCCTCCTGCCCATTTTATAAGTGAAGAAATTGAGTGCTAGAAAGGTTAAGCTACTTACCCAAGATCATACACGTGGTAAATAAAGTAGCAGAGTCAGAATGGGAATGCATATAATCTGAATCCACTCTTTCCACTGAATGTCTTCCTCTTCCCCTTCTCCTTGGTGACCAGGCAGAAAAACAAACAAACAAAACAAACAAACAAACAAATAAACAATCTACTAGGCAAATGTTTGAGATTGTGACCAGCTAGGGAAATATTGTTTCTCAATCCCACCTACATATCATTTACCACCTCTATCATTCCTACTCCCTGCAGGCATAGACATTAGTGCAAAATGGAGTTTCCTTGGGAACATTTGCAGATTCTCAGCATTTTTTCATCTTGCCATAAGTCTTTCACACAATTTACTTCTAGCTTAATTTTTTTTCTTTTCTCCCTGAGCATTAAGAATGCATGAGTGTTACAACCAGGGAGGCAGGGCAATCGTTTTGTGAATCAGGAAAGTGTTCCCTGGATCCAGTAATTCAGAGAAGTTGGCTAGTTTCCATTGTCCTTGGATGTCCCAGGCATTCTTAACCTTTGGCAATCTGGTGGAGCCTATGGATCTCCTTTTCAGAAAAAAAATATTTTTAAATTCATAAAATAAAATAAATAGGATAGAAAGGGAAAACAATTACATTGAAACAACTATTAACAAATTCCTAGAATCATTTGTTCTTGCCAAACTGTAAATGGAGAGTTAACCTGGACTTTGGAACTGGTGTTGCTCAACGGCTTTTAATATTACCGAACTATGTTAGGAGAAAGCAGAGCTAGGGAACTCTGGGTGCTTTTCCCCTTGTGTTTCTGCTTTAGTTCCCCCAAGTAGCAAGTGTTTCTGGGGAGAGTTTGCAGCTGGTCTGTGCTGTAAGCTTCTAGACACTTTGAGGCACACAACGAGATCAAACGATCTAGAGACGTTGATACTGTATTAATGTCACCAACTGCTGTTTATTTGACAATGCCTTTCTGAGTCCTTCCCTATCCTCCTAGATATGCCTTGCCAGAATCTCTTAGACCCTTGAAGTCAGAGGCCATGGAACCGTTACAATTAGCATGGAACTGAAAATATGAGACATTAATACAATGAACTTCTAAGCCAAGCAATTATTTTACATTTAATCAGAAGCAGATTCCTAACAACTCACATTTATATACCATTATTTGTTTTCTAAAGCATTTATCTCATAAAACAAAACACAAGAAAACACCTGAGAGAGAAGGCAAAATAGGCATCAGAAGGAAGAATAAAAGACTGAAGGGTTAGTTTCGCCTAGAGCTGGCCCTGACTGGGGATTATTGCAGATACTTGCCTTGGCTAGACCAACTTATATTGTTTCTGAAGGATTGTCTTTACCAACAAAGGGTCATCATGGAAATTGTCAAAGGGGATTTTCCATTCTCGAAACACCACTGATTAATAAGCTCCTTTCAGATGTTTTCATCGCTATGATTTAGATTTGTAGACATAACTCAAAGCCTCAGTGTTGGGTATCATATGCACTCATGGGAGCCATAGCAGTAGCAATCAGAATCTAGCCTGTCTAAGGCCTCATCTTTCCAGTTTCTGTCCAATCATATACACTAGCTATAAAATCTATCTAGATGAAATCCTAGTGATCTAAGAGGGATTTAAATTTCACCTTGAAGATCCATAGACAGAATCTGTCATACCATGAGATGTGAAGTTTCTAAAGCAAAAAGTTCCCATTTCTGCTCCTTGAATTTCAAATCCAGGTACTTTCAACAATATCATGGAATTGTTTCAATAAAAATTTTAATGGTGATATTGGTGACAGTCCTTAACAGTAAGAGTTTTAGGAGAGTTTTAAAAGGTATGAAATACATATAAATATATCTGGAAAATGTTTTCTTTTGGGGGAGAGGTATAGAAGTGGAATAGATAAGGATATAGTGCTTCATCTGACTTGTTGACCTTCTTCTCTAGGTCACTGCCTTATTACTACCCTCCATTAAGTCTGGCTATTTGTATTATATTTTATCAGTATTGTAAATGCTGCCTACATTATTCCTTTCCCCTCCAAGACACTTTTTTCCATTGCAGATTATCTGGCAGAGACATTACCTTACTAAAAATAGTCAGTTTTTCATTGGCCCTTTCTCATACATATGAAGTCTTCTTGGGCTTCTATGCTGGACTTCTTGGCAACCACCACTTCAGACCATTCTGGAGCACCTAATTGGAGATACTCCTAACTGTACCATGCCAACTCAGACTGTGACTGGGATTTATTAAATATGGATGACCTAGCATGGCCCTCTTGAGCAAGTTATATAATTCCATTTCTAACTTCCCAATCAACACTTTGATACAGCAGTATCATTTGGTAACCCCAGACCTTGAGGGATTTGGATGAGCTCCTCCCCATAGTTACAGCTTAAGAGGAAGCCACATTACCTTAGTCTATTTGGGTTGTCTCTATATTTCAATCACAGAAGATTCCATCTGTATCACATGTCCAAGATATATGTTCATAAATAGAGAGGTCAGCTCAATATATCCACATTTCATCTCTGAAAATTTCACTTCACTGCTCTTTCACTCACTTTATTCATTTGTTAAATGGGGATAATAACATTTTAAGTGTTCCCTTTCCAAAGTAGTTTGTAAACTTAAAGTACTATAAAAATATATTCTTTGTTGTTATTGCATTATTGTTGTTACAACTTGTTTTATACTTTTTACTTTGTATGTACTTGGGATCTCACTGGTTCTAAAATGGAAACTCCTCTTCCCAATGCAGTTAGGCAATGTTCTGTAACTTATACTCTGTAAGTTAAAGGAACCCTCAACTTCAGAGAGGTGAAGTGATGTGCCCAGGGTGACACCCAAGAGATGTTAAAAGTGGGACTTAAACCTAGGCCAGCTCTATTATTGCTATAATATTTTAAATATCATTATTTTTTACCCCAAACTATCTTTTTTGAATAGTTATAGATTTTGAAAGGAGGCTTTGTAGTATTTTAGAACTGTGATGTAGTTTCCAGTATCCTTCTCTGTATTCACCTTTTTGGCTGAAGTCATGAAGTTTCAAGGTATGTATTGACTTAGTTTTATGACCTTGTGAAGATCTTTCCAACATTTCTTTACTTCTCCAATCTCTTCAACAGATGTTAGGAGTTAACCTATAATCCTTTTTGAGTACCCTTATTGTGAGCACTGTAAAGCGATATTAGTATCCCATGAAATGATGCTTCATGTCTTGGGCTTACAGGCCAAAGTCTCCCATTGCATCCCGGGTCATCTCCAGTCATCCTGATGGACATCTGGTCACTGGATTCAGATGACTCAGGAGAAGAAGTGAGGCTGGTGACTTTGCACAACCCTCCTTCACTCAAAACAAAGTCAAGTGCAAGTCATGTCATCTTTTCTCTGACGGCATGGTCTTCTTTGGCAAGGAAGGACAAACACAACAATAACCCATTCTATTACTTATTTATTTGTCTTTCTAAGGAGCACACCTCCATGATGTCTGTCTCATTTGCTTGCACTTTTCTTAATGTCTTTAGGTTTCATTTGTGTTTACAGTGTTAATGTTGAGTTGGATCAGTTGCTTCTGGAGTATATAAAGTCATTGGTCATTAGATAGGAACTCTATGTGAAAGTCTACTTGCAGTTTATGGTAAACTCATATTTGTAGAATTTCTAAAGATTGTGTGACTTTTTATTGTCCTGCATTCTCTCTTTCTTCCACTTTGCTACTGTCATTGTGAAAGTCTAAAAGGGTCATACATGACAGAGTTGTTTTGTATTTTTATACATTTCATAGTTCACTGTGCATGGTCATCTTTCTTTGGATAAGCCTCTGTGAACTGAACTATGGATCACAAAAACTATTCTCTGTCATTGAAAGACTGAAGAGGCAGCAGCCACATCCACAATTTGAAGAAGGCTTGCCACAGTTTTAAGTGATTGATCATCATCCTATAAGCTATAAAAGAAGATCAGGACATCTGCTGATGGGATAAATGGAGCACAAAGCATGAGTGTATAAGGAACATGGAATACTTGGTTTGAGTGATAGAATTGGTGCTGAAAACAGGGTGTGAGATGCCAAGAGAAAGGTGGGAGATGATTGCCTGTTGTGGGTGAGTAAGGGTATATTCTCTGGAAAATTTCAGAGTTTTTGGACCTTCAGATTCAAATCCTTGAATGTAGGGGAAACAATGACAATAAGATATTGAGGATTTAAGAATTTTTCTAATGAATGATAGCAGGTATCTCCATTTCATATGTTTAGCTACAACCTTTAAGTCCTTGCTCCCAGTCCATGAGTACATGGAATGATTCTAGCATCCAGAAACAGTGTTGAGAAGACCTAGAAAATGTGAATCTCTGGCATTTTTTATTTAGGAAAGAGAATATTTCAGACTCAACAAAGGTGGAACTTTCCCTGAACCAGAAAACAGTAGAAGTGTATGTGTGTATGTGTGTGTGTTTGTATGTGTGTGTGTGTGAGAGAGAAACAGAGAAAGAGAGAGAGAGAGAGAGAGACAGACAGACAGACAGACAGACAGAGACAGAGACAGAGAGACAGAGAGAGAGAGAGAGACAGAGACAGAGACAGAGACAGAGAGACAGAGATACAGAAACAGAGAGACAGAGAAAGAGAGGAGAGGAGAAATGGTGGTTGTGGTAGGGAAATGGATTCATTCTTCCTGGACCAACAATAAAAGTATTTAAATTTTGGTAGATTCTACCAAAGCTTATGTTCTTCTGGTCTCACCTTTGAGGACCCAAGATTATCTCCATCATATAGTGAAGCATTAGAGTAAGTCTTCTGTAGCAGAGTAACGAACACTATATCTAAAAATGATATAAAGTATAGCAAAAGAATTAAAGGAATATCAATTCATGTATAAGTGATTACTTTCTTCATGAATTTTCAATTTGCATTGATCACTGCTTGATCTAACCCTGGTTATATAGCATTTCTAGATTTGTGTATATTACCTTTTCAACTTACCCTGAAATTTTCTTGGCTTAGTTGTGGTCTTTTTTGCTTTTCTTCTGTGACTTCTGTATATACATTGAGCTTTGATTTCTACTAATTAAAGACATACTTTGCCATTTTCATGGCCCTTTCTCCTCTTATCTTCTCAGAAGACTCTCTAAGTTTATTCTATGAGTTATTTTATCCCATCTTGTAAATTTCTTCCTGAATGAGGGCAGCCTTCGCTGTGACTATGTTTTTCTAATCTAATGAGAGATCTCAGATCTTTGACTTTTTGTGGAGTATCCCGGTATGTTCCAAATTTGCCATCTAACTTCCCTTGATAATCCTTTAATTAATTAAGGAGTTTGTTCTCTCCCTAACTTCTGCTCTTCTTTGGTCCTTTACTCTTTGGAGCTACATTAATATCAATGATATTATCCTTAATTCATATATAATAATTAAGCTTATTTTTAAACCCTAAATATTCACAACTCCCTTACCATGTATGAAAGCCTAGTTTTTGAAACAGAATATCCATTTTCAAAGTGCCATGTCTGTATTTACAGAATGTTGTTAAATACATTTAAAAAGAACTTGATAAGATTTTAAAGTGAAAAATATGAATTTTTCCCCCATATCCTTCAAAGAGATATCAACCCTGGAAATTTAAATGCCCTGCCAGCCAGTTGAACTCATTAAAATCACAGACCAGGTGTTATATTATAAATGTCAACTACATGGTTCAGTCCTAATTCTTTACAAGATATGTTCCCTATATCATAATCCCAAGTGTGAATGTTAACCTGTGAGAATTTGAGTTTACACAGACTGACCTTTTGAAAACTGTCAAGATAAGCACGGTGGCATAGAAAAAGCAATTGATTGGTGCCACCCATCTGGGGATGACTTGCCCAATGAATGAGTATGATTCACCACAAAAATAGAAAGATTCGATCTCTCCAGGAATCTGGTTAAAATATAATGATTCATTTGTAGTAAAGAATGCAATTAGACTTTTAGCCTACCAGCTATACCTACCAACTAAAACTACCCATCCCCTAACAGTCATTCCCTTCCTCAAAGATCATTTTCCACTTGGAAAGCATACTTGTCAAAGGCAGGAAAAACTTGTTGTGAAGTTGAATTCTGAATTCTTAGGGGAAGTTTGAGCCATCTTTAATATCTCCATGGGAAGACTATAGGTTCAAGGAAAGAATTTAGAAGTCCATCTGTAGCCTGAATGTTTCAGAGTTCTATCAATTTATCCCATCAAAACTAAATCCTTAGATGCAAAGAAGCAGGGGAGAAAGAGTGTTGTCAAAACCAGTTCTTGACATAGATATAATACACTATACAAACTATGAAGGATGGGTTTATAGGAGGATGGATTCAGTTAAAATCTTATAAATAAAATACTTCTGCAACTAAGCTGAAAATAGATCCATCAAACTATTTATTCCCCTTCTGCTCATGACTCTGGATCTTTTATGTCTATTTCTGTTTAAACTTCAAACCAAATAACTCTACCTAGAATTTCTTTTCTTTTCCTTACCATTCCCTCTCCCCCAAGTGTCTCTTTAAAATCACCAAGTTTATTAGAAGCTCTGGTGGCTTTTTTTTACTATCTTTCCACCTACCTAGAGTTATAAAGTAGCCTCATCCAAGAGAATATAAACTCCTTGAGGACAGGGACTGTTTTTTCTCTTTGTCTCTCCTGAGCCCAGCAGAGTACCTTGTATACGTTATGCACTTGATAAATGCTCATTGAATTAAATTGAAGTGGATCCAATCTCCTGTGCCTAACAATTGAGGAAAGGATACCTTTTGGACCAGAGGTGTCAAACATTTGACCACCTACAATTCTCCCATGTGCAGTTTGAACCAGATTAAAATGTAATTACAAATAGTTAACAAAACTGGGAACATTAAATAAAATATTTAACAAAATAAAACAATAAAATATTTTACAAAGTAAAACATAGATAACATAGTTTAAAACTAAGTCAATACATGGTTCACAGGTATACTTTTATATGGATTACAGTCATCATTTCTATTTAAGTTTGACACCACTACAGTTGAAATAGCTGCAGTATTGTCTTTTGTGTTCATAGAGACAGAGGATCTATAAGATTAATTATGAGTTAATTTTAATGTTTTGTTCAGTTTGTTACTACTACTAATAATACCTCACATTTAGTATTCAATTTTATTCATTGTTATTTACTATTTATTCATTATTATTTACTATTCATATTTAGTAGAGGCAGCTAGGTGACTCAGTGGATAAAGTGTTGGGTCCCGTCAGGAAGACTCATCTCCTTTAGTTCAAATTTGCCCTCAGACACTAACTATGTGACCCTGGCCAAGTCAATTAACCCTATTTGCCTTAGTTTCCTCATCTCTAAAATGAGCTGGAGAAGGAAATGGCAAACCACTTCATATCTTTGCTGAAAAAAACCAAACAAACCCAGAATGAGGTCACAAATTTGTACATGACTGAAATGACTGAGCAGAATTCATATTCATATGACCCTTTAAGATTTGAAGTGTACTTTCATTGCAACAACTTTCAAGTTTGTAGTGGAATTCTCATTCTCATTTTTAAGGTAAAGAAAGTAAGGTGTGAGGTTCAATGACTTTCACATACTGAATACATATCAGAGTCAATATTTGAACCCGGGATTCTTGGTTCCTAGTTCAGCACTTTATTCAGTCTCCCATGGTGACTAGGTCTAACTTGGCAACCTCTCACACACTTTGTCATTTCTTTTCCTTCTAGAAAATTATTATTATTAACATTATTAGAAAATTCTAATAACCAGACTCTTAACAGCCTTTCATATTTAAAATGACCTTGATGTCTTGGTGTTTCTAGGTGACCAGAGGGAGGGGAAGGGCTTTGAATAGAATAAAGGTTGTTTATATATAACTTTTCCCAAGTTGTTCAGGAGAATTTAACCACAGATTATATAAACCATTTTATATAAACCTATCCTTAAGGTTATTTTTCCTGGTCTTAGAATATCCACCATAACAGAAATACAGCCTGGACTACATTTGAATGCCCTTATCATCACAGACTCAGTCTTACTGCAAAATTGAACCTTGTCACTAAAAAAGATGCTAAGCATATTCACAGTACACAAGATGCCCAGAGAAAGAAAATGCAGACACAAAGCATATTCCCCTGGCTTTCTTCTTGTCCATTAACACCCCAGGGAAAACATACAGAAATCCACCAGTGTTATGGAAATTTCCCTGAAAAAAATCAGACCTTACTTTTTCCTGAGACCCGGAAGCCTACATGGATCTGATACTCAATCTGCCAAAAGCAAAATCTGCTTAAAAGCATCAAGATTATAGCCAGCCTAATTATCTACTGACAATAGTCATTACCCTTCCTCTCCTTAAATGTGTCTGCTGCTGCCAATTTTTTTGGCCGACTGCTGGAATGCCAACATGGATCTTCACAACATATTTCACCTTGACAGTGTGTTTCTGAGGGTCTTCTCCAACTGAGCAAGGATGACCTACAGTAGATGGACTCCCTGAATTGCAAACTTTCTCCCATAGAATGACAAACTGCTGATTGAGAGGTAGAGAAGTCTTGTTGGGTGATATAGTGGCTCACTGATTTGCACAGAGGTGGAAATGATGAATGCATGCTTGTTATTTCTTGTGTTCAGCAGATCTGTATTCACATCCTATCAAGTGAAAATAGTTCCAAATCAGTAACTCAGTGAAGGAAGTGCTTATATGCCAGGGATGAGGTTTTTGTCTCCTGATATTCCAACTGGAAGATCAATGAAACTCTGCCCATTAAGGGTACAAATTTTCCAATCTGATTGGAGGTTATCTACACCAGATTTGAAATACCTTTACCACTCCATGGTTTCTTACCATAGAGTAAACAAAGTTCTAGTGCAAACAAGGAAATCCCAAGTCTTCTTCCAGCCTTCCCCCAACCGTACCCCATCAAGCAGCCATCTTTCATTACCGTGGAAGTGATATTAATGGATTTCTACAATGCATCAGAGTTTGTGTTTGTTTGTTTGTTTTTGTTTCCGGATGACTATGTTGTTGAGTTCTTTAAAGCCTTGTGGAGCATTCTCTTCTGACAAAAGGAAAGGAAACAAAAGTCATACCTACTTGGCTATTTATCTCTCTACATGCATAGAGTTCCCTGTGGCCACTTTAAAATTATCTATTTTAAAATCATTTAATAATTTAAATGATGCTATGGCTAATTAGCCAAAATGGAGTCCTATATGTCTTACATGAAAATACCAAGATGTATAATTTTGAAGTAGTTGTTTTTTTGTTTGTCTTAAATGGAACAATGGGATTAATGATGAGTCTGAGGTTAAAGTTCCTAGGTTTGATTTATCTCTGAACTTGTTGTGTGACCTGGGGGAGGTCCCTGAACCTCTCTGGGCCTCTGTTTCCTGATATGCAAAATAAGTGAATGGATTAGAGGATGTTCCTGAAGGATGACAGTGAGAAACTTTATGGTTCTGGTTGTACTTTCATTCATATCTCCTAACTTACTGGTTGTGGTTGAGGAGTCAGAATTCTTCCTCTTCTATCATCATTCAATAACCACTCCTCTTCTGATGTTCATTCAATCCAAATTTATCACTCCATCATGATTACAGTAGCTGTTGTGTATCCACCTCTGGGACATTCTTTCCTTCATCAAGGAGTTTAGTGTCTGGCTCCCAGTCTTTCTCTTCACTCTAACTCCTGCGCTGGTAGACTTCAGCATGCCTTAATATTCACTTAGGTACCCTAACATTCTAGCTCCTCAATCTACTCAATTCCCTATTCATTCACATTCCCTCTGTGACATATACCAATAATGCCTGTATTCCCTGCAGACCCTTCAACCATTATCATTTTCTTTTTTTGTCACTATGTCAATCTTACGGGCTCAAAGTTGAACCTCAGAGCTGCTTTAATTTGCATTTTTCTCCTAGTGATTTAGCAAATATTCCACATATATTTATTGATAGTTTGGATTTCTTCCCCTTGAAAATTGCCTATTCATGGGATAATTTTTGTTTTACATTTAAGACCCCGAATTCTGTTTTGCATAAAGTATATCGACTGTAACCAGAGAAAAATAGTGTTTGACAAATGCACAAGCCCTATAAAGCTTATCCACTAAGGTACAGGAAGAAGAGTTTATGCTCTTTAAGGGATCATCCCAAAAGATCTTAATTACCACATATCCAATGAGCCATGACTCCTTCACAAAGAAAACTAGACCTATTTATGAGTGAGCAAATCATCTGTATTTAATTATAAAATGGCATTAAGTTATCAGTTGTCTTATTCCAGTATCTGTTTGATTTGGGTTGGGGGTTTGGAGAAACTGATGCATTATATTTTTTAGGAGGAATTCCCTTCTATAGAGACACTTAAGCCCAAAGAGTCCCCAGCTTCCATCCCTACTTTCAGCCCCCAACATTGTCCTCTAGACTGCTGTATTGTTACAAGCATTCAATCTCTTTATTTCTCCTCAAGACTCTGATACTGCTTCTTTCCAACTCAATTTCAACAGGAAATCACCCTCACTTTCATTCCTCCAAAGCTTCCTCTTTTCTCCTATGCTATATCTCCAAACCTATCAATCCCTGCTCCTCCATTGTCCCTTCATTTCCATTTCTTATAAAGATGTATTCTTTCTTCTCACTAAGGCTCACCCTTCCATTTGTGACTGTGATCCATTCATTGTTGTGGTTGTTGTTCAGTCATTTCAGTTGTGTCTGACTCTTTGTGACCTCATTTGGTGTTTTCTTGGCAATACTGGAGTGGTTTGCCATTTCCTTCTCCAACTTATGATACAGGTGAAGAAACTGGGGCAAACAGGGTTAAGAGACTTGCCTAGGGTCACACAGTGAGCTAAGAGTCTGAGACCAGATTTGAACTGAGGAAGAAGAGTTTTCCTGACTCTAAGCCCAGCATTCTGTCCACTGTGCCACCTAGCTGCTTCAGTTTCCTTTGTGAGCCTTCTTCTTTTATCAAGCATCTTGGAATTCTCAGTCTCCACACCCACTAGCTAATTTTGTGCCGGCAACATTTTTCCAGTCCTTAGAAAAGGCATTTTTCTTGACTATCTCAGGCCCTTCCTTGACTACTGTTCCATGTGTCTTCACCCTTTTAGAGTCAAAAAGTTAGAAAAGTCAGCCTACACTCATTGCCTCATTTCTGTCCCATCACTGAGTTGTGTAACCTTTGCAATCTGACTTGGCATACTACTTCACTGCGGCAAAGTTCTTCAAAGATTATCAATAATCTCTTACATGCTGTTTCATAACTTGACTCCTACCTGTCTTTGTAGGATTTGTGTGTGTGTATGTGTGTGTGTAAGTAGGTTTACTTTTTAACTCCTTTTTTCACATATACTCTATTCCTGTCAAACTGACTCAATTTTCTCTGAACTAAACCTTCTATCTGCCACTTTTTTCATAGACTCTTCCCCATGCCTAGAATACCCTCCCATCTAGCCTTCTGTTCTTAGACTCCTTGGCTTCAACAAAGCTCACCTTGGGTTCCCCTTCCAATATGCAGCTTTTTATGTTGTTTTTAGTTGACTATGCTATCTTTCTCCTCAAATAATCAGGATGTGTGTGTGTGTCTATATATATATATATATATATATATATGTCAGTTTACATTTTGCATAGCTTTAATAGAATGTAAATTCTTTGAGAGAATAAACTTTTTTTTACTTTATCTCTGTATTGTTGCACCCATTACAATGCCTTGAATATTATAGGTGCTTGGTAAATAAAAATGAATGGATTGGGTAGAACCAATTTCAAGAACCATTTAATAAAACATGATTGAAATGAGAAGCACATCAGGATAGAATTATAGGAGCCTCCCCTAGATGTAACCCACTGCCAGATTTTCACAGTGAACTCCATAATCTTGTTCTCTATAATGGAGGCTGGGAAAACAAGGAATCTGAATGATGTCCAGAGGGACAATCTTTTCCTACATCCTAGGCTCTGGGGATGGATACTGCAGTGGGAAAGTGACTGGCTCATGTCATTTCGTCTTGATGGGATAGATAATCTCCTAAAAAAAGGAATTCAGTTCAAGACATATTTTTTATTGCATTCTTTATACTCTAGATGCCATGGTTACAGGGATATATATGCCACAAAGTGCAATGAAATTCATAGTTTAATAGGGAGGAGAAGATGTGTGTACAAAATGATACCGTAAACTGGATTATAGAATAAGCGCAAAAGAAAGATGAAGGCAAAATATTTTAAGTAGTTTGCAAAAGAAAAAGTGGAAAGCCATTAAGACATATTGTCTGGTTTATTTTTGTTGTTCAGCCATTTCAGTTTTCTCCAACTCTATGTGATCCCACTTGGCATTTTGTTAGTAAAGGTACTAGCACGGACTGCCATTTCCTTCTCGAGATCATTTTATAGATGAGGAAACTGAAGGCCGTAACACAACTATTAAGTGTCTGAGGCCAGGTTTGAACTCAGGAAGATGAATCTTCCTGCTTCCAGGTCTGGCACTGTATTCACTGCACCACCTAGCTGCCCCTGCCTGGTATATAGTAAGCCCTTAGTACATGTTTCCTAAATAATGGACTTATGGAGAAGATGGTATCTGGGCTAGACCTTGAAGATGAGGAGGATCTTCCACAGATGGAGATGAAGGGTGGGGAAAAACCATTTCTACATGCAGGAAATGGTATGGTCCCCAAAGCGTGAAGGACATTAAGTGCATGATGAGAACAAAGGATGAAGACAGTATATGTAAAGTGCTCTGCGAAACTTAAAGCACTGTATACATATCAGTTATCATAATCATAGTGATGGCTGTTAATGCTTTTTGCTGGTGGAATCTGAATCTAAAGTTTTATAGTAGAGTACATTAATTTGTATATGTGTATATGATGGCCACAGAGATTTAACGAACAATAGTTTATGAGGCAAGAAAATAAGTCATTTTAAAAATAATATTAACAAGATGAGAATATTTACTCACTATCCCTTGGAAAACACAAAATATAGCCATGAATTTAAATATACAGTTACTCATAATGAATTGGCTTTCCACATATGTACATTTTTCTCTCCAGCACTGGAGGCTTTTTAAAAAGAAGTGACCTTCTGATCCTCAATGATCAGTGACTGAGGTAAAAATCTGGGATGGATTTTACTAGTTCATTCTCAGGATCGACAGCAGCAAGTACACAGAAATATAATCCAGGCAGGAAAACCCTTGGAGATTCTCCTGGTTCTCAACTAGCTTGCAGAAGTGGGCATGGGACAACTTAAGCCAAACACGATAAAGGGACATTTAGAAGAAACCCCGAAGGGACACGATGTTCTAAGTTTCTTGATTCTGAGACATAATTCATTCACTGAGGACTATTACATGGGTGTATTTTTTGCATCTATATTGGTTGTTGCGCTATCCAGATGGGTGCAAGATAGAACTGAGAAGCAAAATTGCTAATGACGTAGATCAGTTATCTTTTATGATTGCTAGCATTTATACCTGTACAGCAGGTGTAGCAGTGGATAGAGAGCCAGTCCTGGAGTCAGGAGGACGGGAAATCAAATTCAGCTTCAGACACTTACTAACTGTGTGACCCTGAGCACGTCGCTTAATCTTCTTTGTCTCAGTTTTCTCCCCTGTAAAATGAGCTGGAGACGGAAATGGCAAACCACTGCAAGTAGCTTTGCCAAGAAAACCCCAAATGGGATCACAAAAATTAAGACATGACAAAAAAACCAAAACAAAATAATTGAGCAACAAATGGTGTCTTGAATCATTTTTTTTTTTTGCAAAGGAAATATTTTAAATATTTTCAAGGAATCTTATTATGAATTTTTTTGGTAAATAGAAAAATCTTTATGTAATGTGAATAATAACCACCTTCACTGACTTGTAAGATTTCACATGTCATGTTTTCTTAGAAATATAGGCATGTCCACTTTTCCTGGAGTCTGATTTGCATAGCTGTTACTGGAGAACTGGGAAGAATTAGGCATTTCAGGAGCAGCTAGCTGGTGCAGTAGATAGAGCACTGATTCTGGAGTCAGGACGACTTGAGCTCAAATCCAGCCTCAGACGCTAGACACTTATTAGTTGTGTGACCTTGGGCAAGTACCTTTACTTACCAAAAATAAAAAATAAAAATCAGAGATCTCAAAACTTCATAGCTAGTGCTTTTTCTTTTTTAACTACAAAATTTCATTTAGTTTTAAGTTTAGCTATCCAACCAGCATTTTTAAATGAATAAAATACATCATAGTATATTGCTTAGACTGAGATAATTCTTGTGAGAATACCTCTGAGATTAACATGTCTGCTTTTCTGAGTTACCTTAGGAGGCAGGTGCACTGAGCACAGGTCAACCTCTTTGCTGAAAAGAGACCGTCAGGAGCCTATGGTAGACCAAAGGCTTGCTTACTCCTAGATACCGTTGCTGGTGTTTCCTGGTTTTCTTGCTGAGTAGTGCACCTCAAACTGGCTTAAACCAGCCTTGTGGTCAATTGTTCCTGCAAAACATCCTGCTTTTGTGTCCCAACTGTTGCAGGGAAAGACTGTCCATTCTCTTTCTTAACCCCTCCTCAAATCTTCCTTTTATGGTTTTCAATTATAAATTGCCCCTGACTGTCCTGGGTTCCATTACCTGGTTGTGGGTTCCATTACCTTGTTGCCTCAGCACTAGTGTCTAATTTTCTTTCTAATAAAACCTTTCTGCTTTCATCTCAACTTGGATTCCTCTAAATTCCTCCTCCTCCTGTTGACATCTCCTGACCTATTCTTTGTCTGCAGGACTGCCATGTGTGTGTGGTGTGTGTGTGTCTGTGTGTGTGTCTGTGTGTGTAAGGGGAGGAGGGAAGAGAGGAGTATTTTAAGTTATACTTACAATTAATCTCTGAATGATGACTTTGAGTGAAGGCAGAGAGCCAGAGCTTTGTGGGACTCTTCCAGTGAAACCCAGTTCAGGCCCTCATTACCCCTGGAGGTCTATACAGGAATTGAATTTGCAAACTTGTCCTCATTAGTACCAGGTTCTAATCAACTGAGCTGACCCAGATAATCATTTAAAATGTTACTAGAATTGAAAATATTTAGAAAGGACTAAATACAAGCAAAGCAGCTCTTCAAGAAGAGGCAATTTGAACTGGGAGGTCATTATCTAATTCCTGCGTGTATACCTGGTACACTTTTAAATCCTAAAAGCATTTTTGTAGTGTTGAAATCCAATCCCAAAAGGTCTGACCTTCTCATGGTTGTATTTTACCCTACACTGGATCTGCCTTAATAGCAATTGCTTCTGAAAATCTTAAATAGAATTTGGAAGAGATATTTGTGTACATTAGACCTGAACCCCCTGCATTTGAAAATTATTTTACTGTCCTTCAGTGCCTTAGAACCTTCACTGTAACACGTTTAGCTTAAAGTGTCTACATGGCAAGGAGAGTATAATTTGAGGAGCTTCAGATACATTTATGAAAAATAGAATTAAAAGTATTTCTCCCCATTTACTATAATGTGTTGTATTTGAGGTGGTTGGCTGCCTCAGTCACAGTCTGGCACTAAGGAATACGTGTAAAATAGGGGAATGAAGGCCTTTACTATTTTCAATTGTTTTTATCTTTTTTTCTTTTCAAACACCTTAGTTTTCTGTAAAAAAAAAATGCAGCTAATATTCCAAGTCATAATGGAAAGGGGAAAAGTTTGTCCTCACTGGACATTATGTTCACTGAAGTTGCTACAAAATCTGATACGTAGAAATTGCATGTATAAGAAAACTGGAAAGTGTTTGACTTACACCAGTACTTCTGGGCATTGATTCCACTGAGGCTGGTCATCCTCTTATTCAGCACATATTGGGTACTTACTATGGTCTAGGCAGCACAGAAATTACAAAGAAAAATCAAACATGATTCCTACCCTCATGGAACTTATAATATACTTGGAGAGATAAGGCATGTACCTAATTCAAAGAAAAAGTAGTGAATGTGAAAGTGTCATACAGCAGAATACGATTTCAAAGGATGGACAGTTCAATTGTGTGTGTGTGAGTGTGCTTGTGCATCTGTTTGTGTGAGAGAGAAACAGACAGACAAATAGACATAGTGATGCACAAAGAGATAGAGAGACCGAGACAGATGAAAAGGCAAAGGCAGAGACAGAAAGAGAATATGGAGGACAGAATGTAAGTGAAGTGGAAGATTTTATGCAAGACATGGCATTTGAATTGGGTTTTAAAGGATGATTAGGAGTTGGACAAAATGATCTAGGATGGAAAAGTATTTTGGATAGAGAGCATTGTGAACTAAAAAAGAAAATGAGGTAAGAATGCTTGGACATCTTCAGAGAATGGCATATAATCCATGTTATTTTGGAATGTGAAAGACAATAATGGGAGACAAATTTGCAAAGGCAGATTTGGTCCAAATAAAGAAGTCATGAATATTGGACAAAGGAATTCAGACCTCATTCATCCCTAATGGAGAGTCAAAGTTTTTAAGAGTATCTATATGTGTACATGGGAGCAGTGATAGGATCAAACTTATGCTACAGCAAGATTGATCTGACAGAAACATGTAGTATAGTTTCAATTAGAGAAGGAATCAAGTTAGGGAGAAGTATAGTTAGAAGACTATTGCAGTAGCTTAGGTAAAAGAAAATTAATTAGAATTTTGAATCATCTACCACAAAAAAATTGTGTCTTTAGGTATGTTGCTTAAGTTCTGTAGAATCCAATTTCTTCATACTCTGCACTATGGGGATTAGACTCAAGCTTGAAGACACCATCTAGTCTGAAATTGCTAATTTTATTCATGATATCTGAGAGAATAACTCTACTAGAATGTTGAGAATAGAAACAAAATTGAAAGAGGTGGAGGAGTAAATGTGTAATAAAGTAGATGCAACAAATACATATTTCTCTCTTGAAATATTAAATAATAAAGAGAAAGAGAAAGATTTAATGGAAACTCAAATATATACAGAATTTGAAGGATTTGTTCTGTTTTAGGATATGAGAGACCTAAATTTGCTTCTCCAATGGACCAGTGGGGGAGATAGAAAATGCTAAAAAAAAGAAAAAAAATGTTAGAGGAAGTAGGGATGCTACTGAGGATTCAAAGTGAAGAGGTAATTTTTAGAAATAAGAGGTCACGTTTCTTCTTGAGTGACATATGGGTATTATGTATGGGTTCTGAAAATACACCACAGGGTAATAAATGAAGCTTCAGTTCAAGCAGATATCAGAAATGTATCTAAAGTGGTCTCTGAAAAGCCTTCTCATAAAGACTTAGATTTTATTGCACTAAACAAGAAGAACTGCCACGAGATATTAGATACACACACACACATACACATACACACCCACACACAGGAAATTTCTCCTACTAAAGCCCAAGCATTGTATGCTTTCCATGCCCCGGAGGTTGATCTGGGTATTACTTTTGCCCTGTGAGTTAACAATCCAAATCATTTGAAGACATGGGGGTAAGTCAGTTAAATTCTGTTTACCTATATTTGGTTATAGTTCATCCTGTTTAAACATCTTTGGTTAATTTTGCCCTTATACACTGACATAATGGTAGCATAGAGCACTTACAGGGGCTCTGCTGTTGCTTTTGTCTCAATGCTGAAACTATCTACCACTATTTACCTCATCAGTACCCTTCACCTTGGTGCTGACCATCTCTCTGATAGCCATTCTGATAGAAAAAATTGAGGATAGCTGAAAACATAGAGACATTTCGAGGTGGAAATGATAACAGCCAGGGGAGATCTTGCTGACTGCTCTGTATGGTTCAGTTGTTGTAGGGGTAACTAGATAGCATAGTGGGTAGAGCACTGGGCCTGGAGTCAGGAAGACCTGAGTTTGAATCTGACCTCAGACTCTGGGCAAGTCATTTAGCCCTGTTTGCTTCAGTTTCCTCATCTGTAAAATGAGCTGGAGAAGGAAATGGTATACTGCTCGAGTATTTTTGCTAAGAAACTCCCAAATGAGGTCACAAAGAATTGGACTTAACTGAAACAAGTGAACAGCAGTAGGATGTGGACCCATTTATAAAGGGTAAGAGGGACCGGGTAGAGTAAGAGACTTGAGAATAGAAAAAAATGTATAAAATGACTGCTGTGAGCATGGGACAGAGAGACTATTAAAAAGAAATAAAATAAATATTGAGCATTGTTAAAATACCAACTGAGGTGAGATAATATGCATAGGTAACAGAAACCAATTGACCTGGTTTTGTGACTTTCACCAGCTATATTTGGCAGCCCAAGAGTAAAAAAGAGGAAATAAACAAAGAGTGGTGATATGGGATATGGATGAACAAGACTGGTACAGCTAAAGCCAAGACAGTGAAGGAGTCTGGGATGATATGTGAAAATAGTGAAATGGTTGATCATAGGATCCAGTCTAGACACTGAGCCAAGTGAACCTAGAACACAGGGAATGGGATGGGGTAAGAGACAGTCCTTTAATAAACAAGCATTGATTAAACACCTTCCTAAGTGCCAGGCATTGTGCTTATAGAGAAGAGTCTATGAATTTAGGAGTCAGGATGAAGCTAAAAAATATATTCTATTAGTTGAGTGGGAAAGGATAAGGCAGAAAAAGAGGACCTATGGCCTGAAAGAGGAATTTTTGAATTTTATCATAGAAGAATTTTGAATGCTGACAACGTCAAAAGTGTATGGTTTCTTGTGGAGGTTTAAGGAGAATGGAGAATAAAATCACTAGAGTTTTGGAGGGAAAGGAGCTATGAAGCTGAGATTTGAGAATTAAGAGTCTAGTTTATAGAAAGAAAAGACGAATGTGTAGTTAGAGGATGTGTTTAGATCCTGGTTTTGCTCCTTGCTAACTTTCTAAACTTAGGAGTAATAAAACTTGAAATGTATTTTGCGTTTTCATGTTTTCAGATGCTTTAAATGCATTTTCTCCTTTGACCTCGTACCCTCCGAGGTAGGTATTCACAGGTATTATAATCCTCATTTTGCAGATGAGAAAAGTGAGTTTTGGGAAGGTTAAAAGATTTAAGTGTTATTATATGGCTTGTAAAGATCATAGAGATTTCCAACTAAGTCTTCATTATTCCAAATCCAGCACAGAAACCACCATGCCACCCCTAATAGAGAGGCTGAGAGGGGTCAAATCAAACTGGGAGAGATTAAAATTAAGTTTTATAAGCTTAGAAATATGAGAGAAATTGGCAGTCTGCGAGGGGCTCTGTGTTGTGAGGAGATTTTCTTCTAAGATTGTGGATGTGGATAACAGGCAGGAAGGAGGCAAAGTATTGGGAGGTAGGCTTGAGAAGTCAAATTAGTAACAGATCATTGAATAACAGATTTAAGGTTAGAAGGGACTTTAGAAACCAGCTAGTCTAAATCCTTCATTTTACAGATGAAGCCCAGAGAAGTGAAATGGTTTTTCCAAGATCACACAGGTAGCAAGTAGCAGCATTAGGTTTCTCATTCAGGTGTCGGAAGGAAAGGTAGGTCTAGGAGGGCTGCTGATTAGGCTAAATAATTATTATTCTAGAAGAGTTTGTGGCACAACCCAGGGCCAAAGTGAAACTACCAGTTCATAAAATGACCACATCTTGGAAAACTTTTCTCCTCTGAAGATCTAGTTTAGAATAAATGGTGGGGGATGAGGGGATGAGAGAGAATAAAATCAGTTACTGAAGTCTCATATGAAGTTCTGTTTAGTAAGCAATCTATTTTCTGATCAGGTGAAATGTAATGTAAACCTGCGAGCTGTTGCTTCATTATTTTGTTTCCCATTAATGTTCACAACTGCTAAGAAAAGTAGTAAGTGAGTAACTAGGTATGTACCCCAAAGTCCCAAGAAACAAATCAAGCTTTCAATTTCTTTTCTATGGGCATTGCTAGCTCAGAAATCAATACTCAGGGAATACTTGCATTTAAAGGAATAAAGCCCCCACTGTCATTAAAAAAGCATTCAGATAAAGGCCAACCATTAACATGAAGCAGAAGGAATATTAGGTAACACTAAATTAAACGCTAATAATTTTAGGTAATGATTAAAAGAACAACACTTTTACTTCAATATGCCTTAAAAAGCATAAATTTTTATCTACATAATTACAGAGCATTTCTTTGCCTTCTTTCCTACCTCCCCCATACATCTTTGCTCATCATTTTACTCCTGTATTTTATGAACTAATGTATCCAAGTTATCACCAATATCCAGATCACATTACAATGCATTTTGAAATTTTGAAACTGCAAAATCTTTTTATTTCTTTGCTGATATTTTCTTCAAAATGTGAACTGTGAAATATTCTTCGTTGTTCTATTAAAAAATACCACTGTCCTCATAAGCTTCTTGATGACTGGAACTGTGCTACTATCCCCCATGTTTTGGTATCTTTGACAACTAGCACAGTGTACTACGCACGGTAGGAGTTTAATAAATATCCATCAAGTGGAGTTATGATTTTTCTGACAATTAAGAAAAATATATATTCCTATCACTTCTTGCTATGTTCTGAGCTTGTTTTATACCTACTAATCTGATAGAGAAATCTATTTTATTTTCTTCAAGGAATGTGAACAAGTCTTCAGAATCTTCAGTTCTCTGTTGGTTTTTTCTCTCTTTCTTTATCATGGTGAATATATTTAAATAGTGTATTATTGCTACAGGCAGATATAGAGATAAAACACATCCTAGTCCTTAGACATAGTCCTTTTCCTGCACTGATTATGTCAATTTAATTAGAAAGAAATGTATTAAAAGTGTCTACTGTGTGAATGACAGTAGGTTAGGTGCTGGTGATAAAAAGACAAACCTAATGGTCTCTGACATCAAGGAGTTAACATTCTGTTGTGGAGAGACCACATGGTTACAGATAAGGACATTTATGATGCCTTCAAAATGCGGAGACATTAATAATTGGGAGGATCAGGGAAGGCATCTAGGAGATGGCATCTGAATTGAACCTCGAAAGATGAGAATAATTCAGAGGTTGGTATGAGAGGGAGTGCATTCTAGGGAATGTTGAGGAAAGAGCTAGTAGTTAAGTTTGGCTGGAGAAGCAATCATGATACCAATGTGAAATTTGCCAGTTTAAGTTAGTTTGTGGAAAGTTTTGAGTGTCTGGTTGAAAGTGACTGGAAGAATGGTGGTATCTTTGACAGAAATAGGGAAGTTGGAGGGGTAAGGAGGAAATAATGATCTCTGTTTTGGCCATGTTGAGTTTGATTCTTCTTGGGACATCCAGGTGGAGATATCTAGCAGAGATGAATGTAGTGATTCCAAGATTATAATCCTGGGTGAAGGAGAGTATGACAGTGTCCTCAACAGAGATTGATAAGTTTGGAAGAAGGAGAGATTTATGGAAAAAATCAGTTCTTTTCTTCTTGACTTTATCTTAAGGATATTTGAGAGAAAGATTTCTCCACCAATTTCAGGTACTGACTAATTGTGCAACCCTGGGAAAGTCACAAGGTTTTTTGCCTTGATTTCCTCATCAGAAAACAGGGAATTGCAATAGCACTTACTATAAAGTATTGTTGTATGAATCAAATTAAAAAGCTTCATATGTAAAGTATTTTGCAGAATCTTAAAGTATTATATAACTTCTAGATGTTAATTTCTGTTTCCTGTAGGAATTCATTAGCATAGGGGAAACTATTAATAAATTAGAGGCAACTAGATTGTATAGTGTATAAACCACTGGATCTGGATTTTGGACGACCTGAGTTCAAATACCTTACATGTTTACTGGCTGTATGACTGTGGGCAATTTATTTAATTGCTTTCTGCCTCAGTTTCCTCAAATGTAGAATGGGGACAATAGAAACAATTACTTCCCAGGGTTATTTTAAGGATAAAATGAGATAATATTTGTAAAGTAACAGGTAAATTTTAAAGTGCTACCAAAATACTAGGCATTATCATTAATTCAAAAACTAGTTCTGCATTAGCTATACTGTTGAGGCATTCTTGTCTTTACTGTTAGCTTTAGCTACCACCAGTTTAAATTCATTTTGAGCACACCTCTCTCCTGTACTTGTGATCTTTGATAGAATGTAAGCTCCTTAAGATCAGCAACTTTCATTTTTTGCCCTTGTATCCTCATTGCCTAGTACAGTGCCTGATACACTGATTCTGACTGATTCTGAGTGCTTGGTTTTTCCTCCTGGGGTTCTATTACCACCCCATCCTTTGTCTATCTGTTACTATCTCCCATTGCAAGTTGACCTGGGTCCAGGTCAATTGAATGACCCACTTTCACAGCTCTTTTCCTAGGGAAACCAAGTCCTGAGCAAATAAATGGGTCCAGTTCTTTTTAACCCCTTGTGAATTCCATATATGGCTGTTGATTTAACAAGTGTGCAGAAAAAATGTTATTAAAAGAGTTCCATGAGGTGAACCTCCTTGCAGCCATCATGACATCCTGCCAAATGAGAACGCTAAAGACTCCCAAATGAGTTTCAATGTTGTGCTTTCAACCCTCAGACTCCCTTGTTTACTAAGCTGAGGATATGAACCATAAAACCCCATCACAGTCAATCAGGTAAGTGAAGGCAAGAAGAAAGCAGATAAGTTAAAGCCACTGAGGAGGCAAACAGGGGCTGGGTGACCTTGCGTCTGCCGAGTGTTCAGCTTGGTGATTTTTACCAGATGGAATCTCTGAGGGCTTGGGGACATTCGTCTGCCTTTGTTTATGCTTCTCTCCAGGTAGCTCCATGCTGACAGGAAATTAAAGGAGTCTATCAAATAGGGTTCTTGAGGATGACAGACCTCAGGGGGTCCAGAGACCATGTCGTGGTAAGCTAACAAAATAAGTGGAAATTATTTTGTGTAAGAAAGTTTATCTCCCTGTTTTGATGTCAGTTACTTAGACTTCTGGGAATGGGAAGAAGGAATGATTCACAGGTGCTGAATATTTCACTTCTACAACAGTTTCATTCCCTTTTCTCTATTCTCCCTGATACCACACTAATATAGATTTTCTTGACCATCAACCCTAAACCGTGGTATTAGCCTCTTGTTCTTTTTCCACCTTCACTTTCTCTTTTCATTCTTTACATTCTTGCCAGAATAATTTTTTTCCCTCTACCTAGGAGTACTCTGTGTTCAGAAATATCTACTGCTTCTGTATTGCTTCCTGACTAAAGTTCAAACTTCTCTCTCTGGTACTCAAAGTTTCTTATAACTTGGCATCAACTTACCTAAGCAGCCTTATTATGCATTACTCTTGGTCCCTTCCTTCTAAACTTGAGTTAAACTAGATAGTGTTTCTGTCTGTCTCAATCTCTCTCTGTCTCTGTCTCTCTCTGTCTCTCTGTCTCTATCTCTGTCTCTCTATCTCTGTCTCTCTGTCTCTCTGTCTCTCTGTCTCTCTCTCTCTCTGTCTCTCTCTCTGTCTCTCTGTCTCTCTGTCTCTCTGTCTCTCTGTCTCTCTCTCTCTCTCTCTCTCTCTCTCTCTCTCTCTCTCTCTCTCTCTCTCTCTCTTCCCCACCCTTCTCTCTCTCTCTCTCTCTCTCTCTCTCTCTCTCTCTCTCTCTGTCTCTCTCTCTCTCTGTCTGTCTCTCTCTCTGTCTCTCATGCACTAGACTCTTATTCTTCTGTGTTTACTGTCTACTAAAAATTATTCCTCCTTTCTACCTGTTGAATTCCTGCCCATCTTTTATAGCCCAACTCAAATCTCACTTGAAGCTTCACCGATTATTGTCCCCTACTCAGACCTCACAAAGAACTCTTTTGTACCTTACTAATGCACTTATAATGTAACTTTCTCTTCTATAGCATCTTGTCCTTGAAACTCTATAGCCCTGTCAGCTTTTAAGTTCCTTGAATACAGGAACCTTGTCTTCTTTTTATATTCTTTTAATATATTTTATATTCTATTTTATATTTTCTTTTTATAACAAAATGCCCTGTTTTCAGAAGCTACTTTAAAATGTTTAGCAATTTGGAGTTACCAGCACTTCACCATTTAATCCACTGGCTCTTTTTTTTTATTCAGGTTTCATATTCTTTGACTTCTTTAAAAATTTTGGCAGTCTTGGCTCTCCCATGCTCCATCTGAGTTATCTTTTCTTGTTTTCCTAATTCTCTACCCACTCTTATTCTGACTTTGACTTCTTCTAATCTTTCAGGGTTCTTCTCATCCATATTTTATCTAAATACCAACTACTCCTTCTGACTTTACTATTTCTTTTGGTGACATTACTATTCACTCAAATCTGTTTATTTAAACCATGGGGTTCTCTTACCCCCTTTCAATTCTCTTTTCTTTCATTTTGAATTATTTATCAAGTCATAGTAATTATATATCCAAACTATCTTTCATAGGTGTCCCCTCTTCTTTATCATTTCTGTCAACACCCTAGTGTAGGTCCTCATTTCCACCCAACTGACCTATTACAACAACTTCCATATAGGTTTTCTAATTCCACACTCTTCCCATTCCGATCCATCCTTCACACTTCTGCCAGACTAATCTTTATGATGCAGATTTGAACATTCCCCTCTTGACTCAAAAATCTTCAGAGAATCTGTATTGTTTTTAGAATTTAAAGTTAAAACTCCTTAATTTGACATTCAAGGCTCACAACAATTTGAGATCTATCTTGTGAGCCTTAACTCATAATAGCTTTCTTTAGCTTCTAATGAAACAAGACTAGTGTCTGTCCCAGAATATCCCTTCCTTTTACCACTTTTGCTTGTACTATTTCCTATGCCTGGAAGATCTTTTTTTCTATTTTCTACATATTGAGTTTTTAGATATACTTTAAAATCTGCCTCAAATTCCACCTCCTCTATGAAACCTTTCCTTTTCTTCCGTGTTTGGTCATCTTTTCTCACATTTCATAAGGTCTATCAATTTGGTATTCTCATAAGTTTATGCTGAATTAATTACTATGTACTAGGAAAGAAATGAAAAAAAATTCGGGTAGTGATATGTGAGTCAGGATGATGTTCAAGATACTGAAGCGGTAGAGTTCATCAAGATTTGGCATCTGATAGTAATAAATGGGTTGTCATATCTGCAAACTTGTCTATAAACTTCATGAGGTCAAGATCCCTGTCCTGTTTAACCATCACGCCTCCTACAGCACCAAGAATAGTCTTCTGAACCCAGCAGGTCTTTAATAAATATTGCTTCAACTCAACAGAGTTTATGATCTGGGCTCCCTCAGAACCTTCTCATTTATTATGCTTTTCTGTTTCCTTCGTGTAAGTCTGTTACTCATCAAAATGATAGCAGAGGTCTATGCTCAATGCACTGTGAGGAGATATTAACATTTCCTATTCACCTCTGCCAATACGCATAAATCTATCCCAGTTTGGGCCTGCTCTCTATCAGATGCTTGGAATAAAATTGTATTCCCAGGTTGTTCTAATGGCTGGTATTATGACCCTCCTGGAGCTTAGGATGAGATCACTGGACACATTTGTATTTGCGTACTCACATACAGTTTTGATCCAGGCTTTCAGAAATGAAGATTGATACTTTCACTTACATTCCCACTTCCTGAATCCCTAAATTACAACTTCCAGGGAAATGATAAAGAAATGTAATTCAGCATCTCCTTGTCTTCTACAGTTTTCTTTATTAAAAATGTTTGAGGTGCTGAAGATAATTCATCATTATCATCATCGTCATCATCATCAAACTGGCAAGTATCAAATGCTTTAAGATTTGCAAA
This sequence comes from Notamacropus eugenii, assembly GCF_028372415.1. Classification (NCBI taxonomy): domain Eukaryota; kingdom Metazoa; phylum Chordata; class Mammalia; order Diprotodontia; family Macropodidae; genus Notamacropus; species Notamacropus eugenii. The sequence goes on from NC_092878.1 coordinate 7,334,721, forward strand.
GTGTTTTACATATATTATCTCATTTGAGTCAATCCCAAACACTTTGAGGTAGGTGCTATTTTTATCCTCAGTTCACAGAGGAAGAAACCTAGACTTGAGAGACTAAATTCCTTACACAGCGTCACACAATTGGAAAGCTTTAGATGCAGGATTTGAAGTGAGTTCTTGGATCCAAGTCCATATCCAACTATGACACCTAGACTCTTTCCCTACACTCTCAACCAAAATGGGATTTTGCAGTATACTAAAGGACATGCATGAGACTGAAACCCAGTCTTAGTTTTAGTCTTTACAGAAGAGTGAGGAGGCCATCCACAAGAGTGCTTTGAGGGGCAACTGAAGGGCCAGTCACCCTTCATCACCCTCTGACTGATGACTGGAATTCCAATAGTAGCGAGTACTTCTGTTGTGTCAACTGTACCCAGTAGCTAGGATCTATATAATGTTTCAAGGTTTGCACAACTCTTTACAGATATTATCTTATTTTTTCTAACAGCTCTGGAAAGGTAGATTGTATACGATCTCCATTTTGCAGACAAATAAATTAAGGTCACCATTCTTTAAAAAAGACACCATCCTTGATATAGTATAACTACGCTCCACTATAGAATTACCAACCTTCATCAGAATCTATATATTTCTGCTTGTCTTTGCCTTCCTTTCCTAAAGGTTCTAATGGTGCTACTTTTCTTCTTCTTTTTCCCCTCACTGTCATTTTCTTTAAAAAAATGAGACTGTTTTCAAGAAGCTTATATTTTCATGGGGGAGATAAATAGAAAAATAGCTAGGTACATATGATTTATACACAGAGTAGTTGAAAGGTGATTTCAGAGAAGAAGCAACTAGAAGCTAGAGGGACCAGGAAAGAGCTATTGCAAGAGGTGGGATTTGAGTTAGGTCTCAGCAAAAGCAAGGGAAACTAAGTGACAGATATGAGGAAGGAGAGTATTCCAGTCATGGGATGACAAGTTGCATGACAGAAATATCAGTACTAGTGTATGACTAAATCATCAAGTGAATGAAGGAGAGTAAAGTGTAAGAAAAGTATTAAGATAAGAAAGGGAGGCCTTGTGCTGAGGACTTTATATTGGATCCTGGATGTAGGCAGGAATTAAGGTTTATTGAGGATGAAGGGGAAGCAGGAATTTACATAGCCTGTTGTATACCATTTTTTAAAAATTAATTTATTTGTCTAAGGTTTTCTACAATAACTTCCATAAGTCTTAAATTTTCTCCCCCTCCCTTCCTTCTCCCTCCCTGAGATGGCATGCGATCTTATATGGGTTCTACAAATGCATTCTTATTAAACATATTTTTACATTAGTCATGTTGCATATAGAAGAATTAAAATGAGTGCAAAAAACCATGAGAAAAACCAAAACAAAACAAAATATAACACAAAAGAAAATTGTCTGACTCATTCTGCATTCTGATTCCATAGTTCTTTCCCTGGATGTGGATGGCATTTTGTATCAAGAGTCATTTGGGAATGTTTTAGGTCCTTGAACGGCTGTGAAGGGTCAAGTCTATCAGAAACAGTCCTTGCATACTGTGGCTGATACTGTGTACAATGTTCTCCTGCACATGATGTACACTTTAGAATAATTACTTTGAGATGAGAGGGGGAGAGAATAAGAAAGGGATCTCTAGATGGAAGGGTGAGGGAATAGGTTAAAAGGGTGACATAGAAAGGCATTTTAATTTATGGGAATAGGAGAATATGGGAGGGATCCTTGGATGGGGGATAGGCTAAGCAATAGGAGGGCAATAGAGGAGTCAGGAGGGATAGGAAATAAGAGATGCACAAACATAAAGGCAAAGATCAAGTATAGAATTTTCTAGGGAAAATACATTTTTATGTGTGTACATATGTCTATATGTGTATATATATATATGTATATATATATATATATATATGTATGTATATACTCAATTGTTGGAGGGGACATAAAGAACAAAGTAAAAAGAGATGGACAGCTCTCAACCCAACATGTAGTATTTATCATATAGGCTTTCTTGAAATGAAAATTTATTGCTATGTATGCTGAATCCTTTCTTGTGTTCTGCTGTGCACATGACATGCTTTCCCCCCTTTTTCTTATTTTATATTTAGGTTTCAATATTCAAGTTTATGTTTTTTCCTCTATTCTGTAATTGTGCTATATTGTTTGAGTCTAAAATTAAAAAAAAAGAATGATCGCTTTGGCAGCTGAGTGGAAGATGGATTAAAATGAGGAGAGTTGTGGTCATTGTGTAAACAGCTGGTCTAGTTCTGCTCATTTTATTCTCCGTCATTTTATATGTTTTCCTAAGTTTCTCTAAATTCTTTATATTTGCCATCTGATAATATTCCGAACGCTGTTCTTATGAAACCAGCTGAGTCCAGGATAGTTAGTTAGTTCATCTCAAATTCCATTTTGAAGGAGTCATCTAATGACCAGGGGTGGGCTATATGCCCTCGAAAGGGGATAACACCTGAACTTCTTAGGGTGGATGAGTTTATCAGTCACTTTCTTCCCTGATAGGAGAGGCATAGATAAGGTAGAATAGGAGGAGGTAGGGAATAAGAAAACAAAGATTTTCCTATTTTGCAGATGCTCTTATGACTAGCCCAGCCTGTGCCTATTGTATGATAATCCAGAATCTCCCTGCCTTGGATCCATGCTCTCTGGAAAATTCTCAGATGAGCTGGCGTAGTCCTTAGCTAAATAGTTTCATCATTCTCTATCATTTTCTCTCAGAGGTATTTTTGCTGTTATCACCAATGTTGAATTCCAGAGATAGAAAGAGAGAAAGAGGGAGAGAGAGAAACAGAGAAAGACAGAGAGAGAGAGAGAGAGAGAGAGAGAGAGAGAGAGAGAGAGAGAGAGAGAGAGAGAGAGAAAGAAGAGAAGAGAAGAGAAGAGAAGAGAAGAGAAGAGAAGAGAAGAGAAGAGAAGAGAAGAAAGAAAGAGAAAACTTTCATTAACCAGAAACTTACAATGGAGTAGTGCATCCTTATTTGCCAGTTCATATACTGTTACCAGAATTTGATGGGAATATGTTGGCAAGATCAGTGTCATGTGTAAATAAAATGAGTACTTCCTCATGTAATACAGTTTGAATGGCTCAGGAAGGCCTCTTGCCCACCCCCTCTCCCTCATCTCTCTGACTTGTTTAAAATTTCTAAGACAAGACATTGATTTTATACACTCATTACCAACAGGCTGCTTTTCAGCTTTGGAGATTGTATCTCAGATAGATCATTTGCCTGATATAAAATATTCATTAGAGAGGTAGCATGGAGTGGTGGTTAACATCCTTGACTTAGATTCAGAAATGTCTGTGTTCAGATCCTGTCTCAGATATTTACTGACTTACTAAGATACTTGACTTCTTTGTGCCTCAGTTTCTTCATCTGTAAAATGAAGGAGTTGAACTAGAGAGTATTTAGGGCCTCTTTTAGTTATAAATTGACCATGCTTCCTTTGGGCTAAGCAATTTAAAATGACTTGTAATAATCCATTGTTGGAATTAACACCACATTATAAATTAGTGTATCAAATTGCTTTGAAGGTATGGCTAGCTGATTACTAGGTCACAGAGGGAATGAGATACAGGGCAGGTTAATTTTGGATGAAGGCTAAATTGATAATATTAGGCATTGCCTGAGGAGGCTGACCTAAGGGAAAAGTGGTGGAGGGCTTAGGATAGCCATGGAGTGGCACTGGGGAATGGGGTTGAGGGGCTACCAAAGAAGATGGAAGAGCACCAAAGATGTATCCCACCTACTTTACAGTTTTGCCTGTTGTTGGACCTATGAGTAACATGCACATGCTACTTAACCCATCTTGACCTTCCGTATTTCAATCAACTGTGATAGAAAAAAGGGAATTGTTAACAATTTTGGGGGGAAAGTAAGGATAGGGATGAATTTACTACAGTATTTTCCCTCCACTTTATAAAATATTGAAGGATTAAGAGAGTTTTCTGATCTCCTATATCTTGTTTATTCCTCTTGGTGTTGCCTTTCGTTACTCTGGTTGCTAGGTTGTCTCTTTCAAGCTTAGCCTTTTCCTAGTTGGAAATCATCTCAGAGAATTAATTGATTGGAAATAGAATATTTGTTCCTGTTAGAAAGCATACAGAAAGCCATTAAGAGTGTATCCTGTGGGGCAGAGCCAAGATGGCAAAGAGAATCCAAGAAGTTACCTGAGCTATCCTCAGTTTCTCTCAGAAACAACATTAAATCAAGCCTACGAATGGATTCTGGAGCAACAAAAATACAAAAAGATAGTGAAACAATTTTCCAGTTTAAAATAACTTAGAAGGATTTCAGGAAAGGTCTGTGTCACTTGAATAAAAGGGGATCACAACCCAGCAGAGACAACATCTGGATAATCTAATGAGAGGCTCTTAGCCATATCACTGAGAAACAACTGAGACCCCTTCATTGTGGCTCAGCAGATTAGTGCCACAGGAGGCCAGCTGTGAAACTTCCAGACTGAGCACAGAAGACAAATTACAAGCCCACATACCTTGGCATAATGGGTGCAACTAGACCTGACCACCCCAGTGTAGTGGGCAATCTGCCAGAATCTGAGGCACTGGCACAGAAAGTCAGTAACCTGGACCTTAGCTCACATCAAAAGAGGAATGTGATAGTGCCTTCTGCACCTCAGGAACAGAGTTCAATTTTAAAAATCAGAAAGTAGTCTAAAAATGAGCAAAAGAACAGAAAAGAGCCCTGACCACAGAAAGCTACTACAGTGACAGGAAAGATCAAAACACAAACTCAGAAGAGAACAACAATGATAAATGCCCATATATGAAGTCTTAAAGGGGAATATGATCTCAAGCCTGAAAAGCATTCTTGGAAGAGCTCAAAAAGGATTTTAAAAGTTAAATAAGAAAGAGGGAAGAAGAAAAATTAGGAAAAGAAATGAGAATTATTCAAGAAAGAGTCAACAGCTTGGAAAAGGAAGGACAAAACATTGACTAAAGAAAAAAGGTAGGAGAGATAGGAAAAAAGAGATGCACACAAACATAAAAACAAGATTAGGAACCACAGTATGCAATAATTGATTGATAAACTTAGCCCTTCTCGGCAATGCAAGGTCCTAAAACAATTTCAAAGGACTCATGAGGGAAAATGCCATTCACATCCAGAGAAAGAACTACGGAGTCTGAATGCAGAGTGAAGAAGATTATTTTCTTTTTCTGTTTTGTTTTTTCTTCTCATGATTTCTCCCATTTGTTATAATTCTTATATGCAACATGACTATTGTAAAAATGTGTTTATAGCAATGTATGTGTAGAGCTTACAGATTGCATGCTGTCTTGGGGAGGGAAGGGGAGAAATTTAATTTAGTTGACAACTAAAAATAAATATATTAACTAATAAAAAGATAAAAACAAGATTAGAAGTAGAATCTCTTAGAGAAATATATGTTCATATATGTATGTATGTATGTGTAGTTATGTATATGTGCATGTGTATATCTATATCAATATGTCAATATATTGTAGCCTTGGGGTGGTGGGAAGGGAGGAAGAAGGAGGAAAAGAAAGCAAAGCAAAAAGTGTACAGTGAAGATGAAAAGAAAACCTACAAGGAAGCAAAGAAAAGGTGGACAGCTTTAAACGTAACACACAGTGTTTAATATATAGGTTTTCTTGAAGTGATCCTATTGCTATATATTCTGAATCCTTTACTATGTTCTGCTGTACACATGACATATTTTTTCTTTTCTTGTTTCATATTTGGTTTAATATTTAAGTTTGCAATGTTTCTTTTTTCTTATGTATTTAAGTTTAAATATTTGTCTAAAATTGAAAAAAAAATAAAAAGAAAGAAAGAAAATAACTCCTTAAGAAATAGAATTCACCAAATGGAAAAGGAAGTACAAAAACTAACTGAAGAAAGTAATTCCTTGAAAATTAGAATTGGGCAAATGGAAGTTAATGACTCCATGAGACATCAAGAATCAATCAAACAGAATCAAAAGAATAAGAAATAGGAGAAAATGTAAAATGCTGTATTGCCAAGGCAATATTCACAGCACTGGTAGTGACAGCAAGACAAAGGGGTTTGGATTACAATCAAGAATCAATTAACCAGCAAAAGTGAGCATAATCTGCCAGGGTAAAAGATGGACCTTGAATGAAATAGGGAACTTTCAAACTTTCTTGATGAAAAGACCAGAGTTGAACAGAAAATTTGATCTTCAAATACAAGCCTCAATAAAAGCATTAAAAGATCAACAGGAAAGAAATGATACTCAATATGGTTAAATTATTTACATCCCTGCATGGGAAAATGGCACTTGTAACTTTTAAGAACTGTATCTCTGTTAGGGCAGTTAAAAGGAGTACACTTAGACAGAAAGTGTGGCTGTAAGTTGACATTAAGAGTTAATAAAAAATAATTAAGGAGTGAAAAAAGGATAGTACTGGGAGAAGAGGAAAGAGAGATGTAGAATGGGGGTAAACTATATCACATGAAGAGGCATGAAAGATATATTGCAGTAGAGGGAAAGAAGGGAAGGTGATGAAGATTGTTCCAACCTTACTCTCATTGGATTTGACTCAAAGAGGGAATAACATACACACTATGTTGCACAGGGAAATCTATCTTATCCTAGAGGGAAATGGAAGGGGGAAGGAGAAAGAAAAGGAGGGCTGATAGAATGGAGGGAAGAAGGGTGGGCAGAAGTATGAGGGAAAAGGGGGAAAAAGGGAGATTGAGCTGATAGAAGGGAAGGAAGATTGGGGGAGACAGCGGTCAGAAATAAAACACTGGTGAGGAGGGACAGGATGAAAGGAGAGAGATGATTATAAATGGGTGAAAATAGGATGGAGGGAAATGCACAGTAACCATAAGTGTGAATGTGAGTGGGATAAACTGTCCCACAAAACTGAAGTGGATAGCAGAGCAGATTAAAAACCAGAATTTTACAATATGTTGTTTAGAAGAAAAGCATTAGAAGCAGAGACACACAGACAGTAAAGGCAAAAGACTAGAGAAGAATGTGCACCAAGCGGTATAGCATCCCAATTCTTGGAGAAATTAAGTGAGTTACAGGAAGAAGCAGACAGCAAAACTATCCTAGTGGAGGACCTCAACCTCCCTCTCTCAGGACTAGTTAAATTTAACCACAAAATAAACAAGAAAGAAGGTAAGGAGGTGAGTAGAATTTAAGAAAAGTTAGATATGATAAACCTTTGGAAAAAACTGAAGATGAGGTGAAAGGAAGATACCTTTTTCTCAGTGGTATATAAAACCCATGCAAAAATTTGCTTTGTATTAGGGCATAAAATGTCACAATTCAATGCAGAAAGGCAGAAATATTAAATGCAGTCTTTTCAGATCATGACACAATAAAATTACAATTTTGCAATATTGCAACAAAATTGTAATATTGCAAAATTATAATAAATTTAAAAATTGCAACAAAGTAAGTGTCCATGGAAAGAAAGATTAAAAATTAATTGGAAATTAATCTACTCTTAACAAATGAGTTGGTCTAACAACAAGTCATAGAAACAATAATTTCATCAAAGAGAATGACAATAATGAGACAACATACCAAAATTTATGGGATTCAGACAAAGTAACAGAAAGGGGAAACTTTATATCTCTAAATGCTTACATGAATAAAATAGAGAAAAACTTGATCAATGAGTTGATCATGCACTTAGGAAAGCTAGAAAAAGAAGGAATTAAAAATACCCAATTAAACACCAAATCAGAAATTCTGAAAATCAAAGGATAGATTAATAATTAAAAAGAAGAAAACTATTGAACAAACAAACAAAAAATTAAGAGCTTATAAAAATAAAATAGATAAACCTTTGGTTAATTTGATTTAAAAAAGAAAGAAAGCCAAATTATCAGTATCGAAAATAAAAAAGGTGTACTTACTACCAATGAAGAGGAAATTAAGACAATAATTAGGAGCTATTATGCCCAAATATATGTCAATAAATCTGGCAATCTAAGTGAAATGGATGAATAGTTACAAAAACATAAGTTGCCCAGATTAACAGAGGAGAAAACAAAATATTCAAACAGCCTCATTTTAGAAAAATGGAAAGTGAGTAAGCCAGCAATGAACTCCCTAAGAAAAAAAAATCTCCACAGCCAGATGAATATACAAGTGAATTATATCAAACATTTAAAGAACAATTAATTCCAATGCTATAAAAATATATTCAGAAAAATAGATCAGGGAAGAGTCCTATCAAATTCCTTTTATGACAAAATATGATGCTGATACCTGAACCAGGAAGAACCAAAGCAATAAAAAAAAGAAAATTATAGATCAATTTCCCCAATAAATATTGATGCAAAAACTTGAATAATATATTAGCAAGTAGATTGCAGCAATTTATCATGAGGATAATACACTATGATCATATGGGATTTATACCAGAAATGCAGAACTGGTTCAGTATTAGGAAAATTATAGGCATAATTGACCGTATCAGTAACAAAAGCAACAGAAATTACATGATTGCCTCACAGGCATAGAAAACTTTTGACAAAATATAGCATCCTTTTCTATTAAAAGTATGAGAGCATTGCAATAAATGGAGTTTCCCTTAAAATACTAAGCAGTATCTATCCACAACCATCAGCAAACATTATATGTAAAGGGGATAAGTGAGAAGCTTTCCCAATAAGATTAGGGGTGAAACAAAGATGCCCATTATTACCCCTATTATTCAGTATTGTGCTAAAATATTAGCTTAGCAATAAGAGAAGAAAAATAAATTGAAATAATTCAAATAGTTAATGAAGAAACAAAACCATCATTCTTTGCAGATGATACCATGGTATACTTAGAAAATTCTAGAGAAGCAACTAAAAAACTACTAGAAATGATTAAAACTTTAGCAAAATTGAAGGATATAAAATAAACCCACATTAATCATCAGAATTTTTATATATTACCAACAAAGCCCAGCAAGAGATAGAAAGAGAAATTCCATTCCCAATACATATAGATAATATAAAATATTTGGGAGTCTACTTGTCAAGACAAAACCAGAAACTATATGAAGACAATTTCAAAACATTTTTCATACACATAAAGTCAGATTTCAACAACTAGAAAAAACATAAATTGTCCATGGGTAAGTGAAGATAATTTAATAAAAATGACAATTCTAGCTAAATTAATTTACATATTCGGTGTCATACCAATTAATCTGCCAAAAAGTTATTTTATAGAGTTAGAATAATTATAGCAAATTTCATCTGGAAGAACAAAATATCAAGCAATTAATGGGAAAAATGCAAAGGAAGGTTGCCCAGCCATACCAGATCAAAAACTATGTTATAAAGCAGTAATCCTCAAAACTATTTGGTATTGGCTAAGAAACAGAGTGGTGAATGAGTGCAATAGGTTAGGTACACGAGAAACAGTAGGTGGTGAGTAGAGTCATCTAATGTTTGATAAACCCAAAGCTTTCTGGGACAAGAAGTCTTTGTTTGATAAAAGCTTCTAAAAAAAAATGAAAAAAAGCACTGTAGAAACTAGACATGCACCAACATCTTACATTAAATACCAAGACAAGGTCAAAACGGGTACATTATTTAGACATAGAGGGTGATATCATAAGCAAATTAGGAGAGTAAAGAATAGTTTACCTATCAAATCTATGGCAAAGGGAAAAATTTATGACCAAACAAATGGATGATTTTGAATACATTAAACTAAAAAGCTTCTCACAAACAAAGCCAAATACAACCAAGATTAGAAGGAAAGTAGAAAGATGGGAAACAATTTTTACAGTGAGTGTTTCTGATAAAGGTCTCATTTCTCAGATACATAGAGGATTGAGCCAAATTTATAAGAATGTAAATCATGTCCCAATTGATAAATGGTCAAAGGATATGAACAAGCAGTTTTCAGATGAAGAAATTAAAGTTATCTATAGTCATATAAAAAAATGCTCTAACTCACCATTGATTAGAGAAACGCAAATTAAAACAACTCTCAGGTACCAGCTCATACCTGGCTAATATGACAGAAAGGGAAAATGAATTATTTTGGAGATGTAGGAAAATTGGGACCCTAATGCTTTGTTGGTGGAGATGTGAACTGATTCAGTCCTTCTGGAAAGCAATTTGGAACTGTGCTCAAAGGGCAATAAAACCGTGTATACCTTTGCATCCAGCAGTGCCACTACTATGGTATTGCATATATCTATATCCCAAAAAGATCATAAAAAAGTTTAAAAATCCTACATGTACAGAAATTTTTATGTGATTGCAAAGAATCGGAAGTTGAGATGATGCACATCAATTGGGGAATGACTGAATAAGTTTTGGTATATGAATATAATGTAATACTATTTTACTATAAGAAATGATTAGTTGGTGGATTTCAGAAAGAAAAATTGGACTTACTCGAACTGATGCTGAGTGAAATGAGCAGAACCAGGAAAACACTGTGCATAGTAATAGCAACATTGCTTGATGAACAACTGTGATAGACTTACCTCTTTTCATCATTACAATGATCCAAGACAATTCCAAAAGATCATGATGGAAAAATGCTATCCACATCCAGAGAAAGATCTATGGAATCTCTTTGCAGATGGAAGCATACTATTTTCACTTTTTTATGTGGCTTTCCCCTTTTCTTCTGTTCTTTCTTTCACAATATGACTAATGTGCAAATATGTTTACAAGATTACACATATGTATCCTATATCAGGTTGCTTCCTGCCTTGGGAAGGGAGGATGCAAGGGAGGGAGAAAAAATTTGAGACTTAAAATCTTGTATAAAAGGAACACTGAGAACTATCTTTACATGTAATTGGAGAAAATAAAATACCTTTTCTTAAATGAATAAATGAACAAACAAATAAATAGGTAAAAAAGGAGTGTATCATGAGCATCAGAACAGGTCAGGGTCCATTAAGGAGCATGCCAATGGATTGCTCAATAGCAAACTGGTCAGTAAAGCCAAGGAAGGAGTAGAAGAGTAATGAAGCATAGTTTTATGAATGAATTACAAAAAACAAGGGTAGGATAAAAGACTAGGAAAAGATCAAAGTAAAACACAAGGACATTTGTGAGGAAATAAGTAGCGTCAAAATAAAACCGTCTGCACCTAGTGATGGGCTAGAATAAGGGAAATCAGGGAAGAAGATGAGACATGTAAGGAGAATACACCGAGAGTGTCAAGGGTCCAAGCAAGAGTTTGATGCCATGGGGTGCTAAGGACCTTCCCTCCCTCCATTCCAGTCCATCAACTCCACAGATTCTAACTGTGCCTAAGAATCTATCTCATCAATTTGCTATTTTCCATCAGGTGCCAAATAACACCACCACCCTCACCTTTCCTTGAGGGAACTCATTTCACTGAAACTCTTAGACCCATTATCTCCTTCTTAAGAGTCACTGGTTAGGAACTTCTGGCCTGATATTAGTTCCAAAGTTCTATAGGGACTTATATATCCTGTTTTGTTTTACCCTCTGAATTCCTAGGCCTTTCCATTTTCACTGAAGCAAATACTACTGAATTGTGACAAATACTACCAATGCTTTTTTCCTGTTTCAGTATGACCTCAATATACAGAGTTAACTGTAAAATCAGAAGATAAATCCTAGTATGTTTGGGAAATCACGTAAGAAAGATAATTCCTGCTGCTACTGTTGGACAGAAGTAGCAAACATGAGCTTAAATGTAGAAGTTCTTTATATGAAATACTCTTCTTTTGGGAGTTGTATTTATTGGGTTATAGAAAAAAATCCCATTATAAACAATTGCATAGGACCACAATCATGCTGTCATATGCTTATAGTCAGAAGGGACCACTGGAATCAATTAGATTCATCCCTACTCACATTATGAATCACCTCTGTGACATCATCAATCAATGCTCATGCAGCCATGACTTGATTGACTCTAGGGGTTGAAAATACACTATTGTTTAGGGCACCCATTCTACTTTTGGACAACGCTCATTGGTGAAAAAATCTTTATGTGGAGCTGAAATCTGGTTCCCTTTAACTGTTATCCATTTATCCTTGTTCTAGCCAAGACGACATAGAACAAATCTAATTCCCTTTCTATATGGCAACTTCTAAGTAATCTTGAAGGTTACCAGAATATCTCCAGCAAGTTTTCTCTTATGCAGGCTAGATATTCCCACTTCTTTCAATGAATGCTTTTAGAATGATTTTGAGTATCCTTTCTAGTCTGGTTTCCTTTCTCTGCTCTCTTTTCTATGTTTCTTGAAAAAAGGTGGCACCTAGAACCAGGTGCATCATTCTGTTTGTATTCTGAATAGGGGTCGTTTGCTCTCAGTCAGGACACTAAATTTCCATTTACGCAGCCTAAGAGTTTGTTAGAGCTCTTTTTGGCTGCAACAGCTCACAGTTGAGACATATATTGCATATAGAATACCTATTCATTCAGTTATTTTCCCATAAATATTCTTTTTTCTGTCTCTGTGTTCAGTTGAGGCCTTGAATTCAAAGAAAGCTAGGTGATACAGAAGGTAGAGCTCTGGGCCTAGAGTCAGAAAGACTGAATTCAAATCTGGCATCAGATACCAATGAGTTGTGTGACCCTGGATAAATCACTTAACCTCTGTCTGTCTCAGTTTCCTCACCTGTTAAATGGGTATAATAATAGCCCCTACCTCCTAGGGTTGTAAGGGTTAAAAAAGATGATATTTGTAAAGTGTTTAATATAATGACTGATGCATAACAGGCATTTAATAAATGTTTCCTTCTTTCCTATGTTCCTTCCTTCCTTCATTCCTTCCTTCCAAGTATTGGATACACACTTGAATACATATACACACATATATGCATATGTATGTATGTATGCACAATATATACATACATGTGCATATATGCATATATACATACATATAATATATACACACATAAATGTATACATATATACACACACACGTATCCATCTAAGTGATATAGAAGATAGCATTCTGGATTTGGAGCTGAGTTCAAAATGTGCTTCATGAACTTGCTAGTTATGTGTTTAGTAAAACATGACCAAGGCTACTTGGAAACTCCACAAGAGACCTTATATCAGATAAAATTTGATCCATTAATTTAGTCTTGTTTGGTTGTTCAAATGGTCTCAAATGTACCTTCACCTCTTCCTATTATGACTTCAAGGTTATCATGAAATATATCAATATCATGAAAATCATGAATGATTTTCAGAGGACTTTTTGAAACCCTGATATATTCACTATCTTATAACTCTTTCCAAAAAGGAACACAGGTTAGTCTTGCAGGACTTCTTTAGCTATGTTGACCTAGTGATCACTCTTTCTCTCCCTAAATGCTCAGAAGTTTACTCTTTAATAATCTTTTCTATTTTTAAAATACTAGAAATAGACATGAAAATCAAAAGTCCTTGGTTTGAAGCATCCACATTCTTTCCTGTTTTGGAGACCACGATAATATTTATCTATGTCTGCTACAGTAACATCTCTCCTGTTTTCTGATTATCTTAAAATAAAAAAAAGACCTTGATTATTTGAAAAGTCCAACAGAATTACACATTTGAAAACACTTTGGGAACAAATAGAAGGTGATGGCTTTATGAGAAATCAAGAAATTATAAAGCAAAACTAAAAGAAGAAAAAAAATAGAAGATAATGTGAAATATCTCATTGGAAAAAATCACTGACCTGGAAAATAGATCCAGGAGAGATAATTTGAAACTATCTATCTACCTGAAAACCATGATGAAAAAAAGAGCCTAGACATCATCTTCTAAGAAATTATCAAGGAAAACTGACTTGATATCCTAGAACCAGAGGGTAAAATGTAAATGCAAAGAATCCACCAATCACCTCCTGAAAGAGACCCTAAAAAGGAAACTCCTAGAAATATTGTAGCCAAATTCCAGAGCTCGTAAGTCAAGGGGAAATGTTGCACGCAGCCAGAAAGAAACCATTCAAGAATCCTGGAAATACAATCAGGATAACACAGGATTTAGCAGCTTCTACATTAAGGAATCAGAGGGCTTAGAATATGATATACCAGAGGTCAAAAGAGGTAGGATTTAAAACCAAGAATCAATTACCCAGCAAAAATGAATATAATATTTCAGGGAAAATGAATTTCAGTGAAATAGAGGACTTCCAAGAATTTTTGTTGAAAAGACCAGAGCTGAATAGAAAATTTAAATTTCAAATACAAAAATCAAGAGAAACATGAAAAAGTAAACAGAAAAGAGAGGCCATAAGGGACTCATTAAAGTTGAACTATTTGCATTCTTGCATGGAAAGATGGTATTTGTAACTCATGAGATCTTTCTGAGTATTAGGATAGTAGGAGAGAATACACACACACAAACTCACACACACATATGGATGTATGTGTACGTGCATATTATATATGTATGTATATGTTTGTGTGCATATATGTACATATATAATACATACATACATACATACACACATATAGAGAGAGTGAGAGAGCAAGCATAGGGTGGGCTGAATATAAAGGGAAAATACATAAAAAATAAGATTAAGTGTTGAGAGGGATGTACTGGGAGAAAGAAAAGGGAGAGGTAGATTGTAGTAAATCATCTCACATAAAAGAGGCAAGAAAGAGCTTTTACAAAGAGGGAGTAGGTGAGGGTGAGAGGGAATAAGTGAGCCTTATTGGATTTGGCTTAAGGTGGCAATAGCACATACTCAGTTGGGTATGGAAACCTATCTTACCCTGCAGGAAGGTGGGGAGGGGGAAGGGGATAGGAGAGGGATTATAATAGAAGGAATGACAGATTGGGGGAAGAGGTAATCAGAAGCAAACGTTATTCTGGAGGGACAGGTCAAGGGGGAGAATGGAATAAATGAAAGGCAGGACAGTACACAGGGAAATGTGATTACTCTTTCACAACATGACTGTTATGGAAATGTTTTGCATGGCTATACATGTATGACCTATATCTAATTGCTTACTTTCTCAATGAAGGTGGGTGGGGAGGGAGGAAGGGAGATAATGTGGAACTCAAAGCTTTAAAAATGAATGCTAAAAATTGTTTTTGCATGCAATTGGAAAATAAGATGTACAGGCAATGGGGTATAGAAATCTATCTTGCCCTACAGGAAAATAGAAGGGAGGGAGATGATAGAAGGGAGATGATAGAAGGGAGGGCAGTTTGGGGGAAGGGGTAGATGGTATGCATGCTATCCTGGGGTGGGGTGGGAAGAGATGGGGAAAAAATTTGGAATTCAAAATATTGTGGAAATGAATGTCGAAAACTGAAAATAATTTATATGAAAAAAGAAAACACTAAGTTATAAAGTTATAAAAATAAGTATTATAAAATATCATTTTGCTGTAGCAAAATTTTCTTTAATGAGTAGAATTCTGTAGAATTCTGGATCACTTTTCCTGTAGGTGTAACCTAGAAATTCAATAGAACTCTTGACCTATATCTCTGCACTAAAATAGTATTTGAAAAAATATACTCTGATCCTTGCCAAAACAAAAAGTGAGAAGCATTGTACATATCAGACTTTTAACCCTATCCCTTTCTTCTCCCAAATTTCTAAATCATCCTGAATGTTTTGTTTTTGGTGAATGTTTTCAGATCACTGGGATATTTGAAATTGGAAGGGGCAAATGAAGTGGACCACTAATCGCCACTTAACAGCAGGAAAAATAGAGCCCTGAATGACTTAGCGCCTTTCTTCTTCTGGAAGTGTAAACAGCACAGATTCAGGTACTTTCATTATGCAGTGACATTTACATGGATGTAGACCAAAGAAATAATTTGTTTTATAGGATTATTCATTGCAGAGAATCCATTCTAATCAAACCAACAGAGCACTGTTACTAAGGGCCAACCACTGGAGCATGGAAATCATTTTCTTATGTAGAACTCCTCTTTGTAATGGTATTCAGTGTAATCAGATTTTGCCAGTATTTACTTGGCACACACTGCCTAGGCTTCTGGGTAACCATTATGGCCTGTCATTTGACTATCTATGTAGACAATTTTAATACTGCTTATTGTTTACTTGATAGATAAATGACATCCTTGGAACTACTGCATTCTGTAGTGTGTTGAAAATTCATGGCGAGGCTTTGACAAAGATGCTAATACAGATAAGACATTATTAAAAATGTTATGAGAAAAGTCAAAGATGATACAGCAACCAGTTTAAGAAAAACAACACCCTTCAGCAGCCACATTGTTGATTTTTTAATAAGAAAGCCCTGCCCACATGCAGAGATGACTGTCTAACCTACTCTCACTTGGACATATATGCTTTGATTTCCTTTTACTGGTTGTAAGGATAGAATTCATAGAATCTTAACCCTGGAAAAGAACTTCAAGCTTATTTAATCAAACCTGTGTCACTTAATGCAGGAAGCCCCTCTATTCAATTGTGCTGATTTTACTACTATTCCCACCGGTGAATTGTAGACACTTTTATGATGATTAGGAGAGACGATTTAACATTGCTAAACCACATTAAAAAAAGAAACCCTTTTAAGTAAGATGGAACATAAATTCAAACCCCCAAATTTTAATTAGTCTTGATTCTGCCATTTGCTCTGAGGAAGTAACCTGACTATTCTGGGCCTCAGTTTCATTATCTGTAAAACTGGGGATATTCATACCTACCTTGCCTATTTCTTGAGATAATTGTTGGCTGGCTTTTTTCCTTCATTCTCAAAGAGGACCAAAATGACATTACTATCCTAAAATCAAGGTACAGTGTGTCCAACTGTGACTGATCAAGACCAATACAAGTTCAAAATGTTCTACCACAGTTCAGTGGTAGTTCAGTCACAAATAGTCCATGTGAACATTTGGAGTGGATTCTCTAAATTTATGTATCTTGTGTTTCTTTTGTGCTAACTCAATTCTGCTTTGCTCATAGAGCACAGCACCTTCTTTGATGTGGGGTCACCATGCTGGGCAGTCCTGTGCCAGTGTCTGCCATGTCACACAATAGAATTATTGCAGGAATCAATGATATCTTGTATGAACAAATGCTTTTGAAAAACCTTTAAGCCCTGTGTGAGTCTAAATTATTATTCTATACATCCATTCTCAAAGTCATAGAAAAGTAGATACAGAGATAGACAGGTATTACTTTCTTTATATAACCCTACTCTTTATCCACACCATTACTTCTAAATCCCTTGATGCCTCAATTCTTTACCAGACCATTTCCATCACACCAGCCATTCTCTCTTCTTCTCCCCATCTGGACTCCTTGGTGAACCAATTCTACTCTACACTGTCCTCTTCTCTTGGATCCCTAGCCCCTTTGTCAATTCTGCCTAGCCAAGTCTCGCTCTTGGATCACTTCTGCCAAATGTTCTGCTGAAAGAAGAAAAAATCATGCAACTTTCTGTTTGGGTACGCTAAAAGTTAATGTTATATAACCTCATCTGGGCTTTCACTGTTGCTAGACACTCCTACTGTATGTCCCTTATCAACTCGCTATACCACTCTCCTTAGTGGCTCTTCCAAACCTTTCCACTCCTCCTCAAACCTTCTATGGCTCTCCCTCTCCTACTGTTTCAGCTGAGAACCTTGTGTCAAATTTTACCAAAAAAATAATCTGTTTTCTGTGAGCTCCTTCTTTTCCCCTTTTCTTCACCTCCTATCACTCAGATACCTTCTGCCGCTTCCTCCTCTTCCATGCCTTTCTCACATGGCAAAGTGGCCTTAGTCCTTATCAACACTAACCCTCTCTTTGTTCAAGTGATCTCATTCTATCCCATCTCCTCCAATAGATTCCCTCCTCTGTCATCCTCATTCTTTCACTTATTTTCAGTCTCTCCATGTCTATAGTCTCATTTCCTCCTGCCTACAAACATGCCTATTTCTCCCGATCCTTATCGACAAAATAAATAAATAAATAAATCAAGCAACCTTCACTTGGCTCTTCCATCCCCACTCTTCTGCTTTTCGTAGCCAAAGTCCCAGAAAAGTCTATCTACTGTAAGTACCTCCACTTTCTCTCCTCCCACTCTCTTCTTAAACCCTTATGATTTAGCGTCTGACCTAGGGATTCCACTGAAACCACTCTGCAAAACCACTAGTGACGTCTTCCTTGCCAAATCCAACAGCCTTTCTCAGTCCTCAATCTCCTTGATCTCTGTTCAGTCTTTGACACTATTGATAAATCTCTCTGGCTTGGTACTCCCTTCCCTTTAGGTTTTCAGGATCCCCCTCTCTATTTTCCTTCTACTTATCTGATCACTCCTTCTCTTCCCTTTCCTGGATCCTCCTCCCCATCATACCCTCTAGCCATATGTGTCACTCAGGGTTTTGACCTGGGCCTTCTACTCATTTCCTTCTCTATTATTGGACTTGATGATCTCCTCAGTTTCCATGCATTACATCTCTATGTGGATGACTTTCAAATCTACCTTTCCTGCCCTAAACTCTCTACTTACTTCCAATATTTCATCTCTAACTCCCTTTCAGATATCTCAAACTGGATGTTCAACAGATGTCTCAAACTCAATATGTCCTGAAACTGGACTCATATTTCCCCTAAACCTCCCTCCCTCCTCCCCTCCCTATTATTGTAGAGGGCAACACCATTCTCCCAATACCCCAGGCTCAAAACCTGGGGATCATCCTGGAATGATCACAATCTCTAAATTTTCATATTCAAGCTGTTACCAAGACCTGTTGATTTTACCTTTCCACCAACTTTTCAACATTCCCCTTTCTGTCCTCTGACACTACCACCACTCTCATGCAGGCCCTCATCCTCTCAGACCTGAACCATTATACTGGCCTGCTGGAGGGTCTGTCTGCCTGCCTCAGGTTTCTCCTCCTTCTTACCCTCCTTTACCCACCAAAATGAAATTCCTAAAATGAAGGTCTAATCATTTCACCCCTCCCTCCAACTACTCAATCAGCTCCATTAGCTTCCCATTACCTCCAGGAGCAAATACAAAATGCTTTGTTTGGCATTCTAAGTCCTTTATGACCTAGTCCCCTCATATCTTTTCAGTCTTCTTACACCTTAACCCCCAACACTTGGTTTTCTAACAAGTAACATGGGCATCTTTCCTCTTCCAGAAATAAGACAATTTATCTCTTATCTCTGGGGATTTTCTCTGTCTTTTCTCAATCCCCAGAATACTCTCCTTCCTCAACCTCAACTACTGACTTCCTTGGGTTCCTTTAAGTCCCAATGAAAATCCTAACTTCCCCAACCCATTTTAATTCCAGTGATTTCTCGCTTTTAATGATTTCCTCTACATAACTCACTTTATGTATATTCATTTGCATTCTGTGTCTTCCATTAGATTGCAAGATCCTTAAGGGCAGGAATTTTCTTTTCCTCTTCCTATCTCCACTGCTTAGCACAGTGCTTGACATATAGTAAATGTTTAATGAATATTAGTAGGTAAATCAATAGATAGATAGATAGATAGATGATAGATAGATAGATAGATAGATAGACAGATAGATGATAGATAGATAGATAGACAGATAGATGATAGATAGATAGATAGATAGATAGACAGATAGATGATAGATAGATAGATAGATAGACAGATAGATGATAGATAGATAGATAGATAGATAGACAGATAGATGATAGATAGATAGATAGATAGATAGACAGATAGATGATAGATAGATAGATAGATAGACAGATAGATGATAGATAGATAGATAGATAGATAGACAGATAGATGATAGATAGATAGATAGATAGATAGACAGATAGATGATAGATAGATAGACAGATAGATGATAGATAGATAGATAGATAGATAGATAGATAGATAGATAGATAGACAGATAGATGATAGATAGATAGATAGATAGACAGATAGATGATAGATAGATAGATAGATAGATAGATAGACAGATAGATGATAGATAGATAGATAGATAGACAGATAGATGATAGATAGATAGATAGATAGATAGATGATAGATGATAGATAGATAGAGTGCTAAGTAATTACTACGTACTAGGCACTGTTTTAAGTGTGGGGAAGACAAATAAAATAAAATAAAAAGCCCTGTCCTCTAAAAGCCTACATTCTAATGGGGGAAATCCACACATAAAATTGGTGGTTAGGTTGGTGAGGGGTAGGATGGTGAAGAGTAAGGTTGGAAAGGTATAAAAGTTTAGAGTTTCAGGAGCAGAACCTTCTGGAAGAGAAGTCTTAAAATGTTATTCAAATAAGTTTGTCTGAGGGGAGGGAAATATAGGTAACTAAAAATTGAAACAAAGCTGTAAGATCATTTTATCATATTTATTTAGCATAGACTTAAAGAAATTCCATTGTTATGGTATAAAGGGGGGTGTTTTCTGAAACAGCATGGTCACTCTTAAAAGGTGGCCTCTAATACTCTCATCTCCTTTAATAACAAAATTAATATAAAGCTGTTCTTGAAGAGACCTATTTTTTTTCTGTCTCCTATGTATTACTTTAGCAATTTCAGCTGCACAACTTTGAGCCTTCTCCAATGCCAATATTCCTTGTGACCAGAATGGTACATAACTAATATCAGGTCTGAATACCCCCATCCATTTTCTCTAAGAGCACAACAATGCCAATTGTTGTATTTCTAGTACCCTCCCTAATGATACCCAGCACTTTGTTGGTCTTTCTGGCTAAAATACTGATTCTCAATCTATTTTTATGCTTCGTAATCCATAATATCTTTATGGATATTTGTGTTATTTTTCTTTCTTTGAGGCTTGTTCCATATTATTCCACTGTCCAATCCCCAAGTCTTAGAAATCCTCCTGCTGGATGAACCTATTAGCATGAACTCTACTTCCGACCTTCCTGTCTGTGTCTTTAGTAATGAGGGAGTCAGATTCTTGTTCCTGATATGAAAGATCCAGATATGATTTGGCACTTGTATTCCTCTGGCTAAATCACTCACATCGACATAATCTAAGAACTCCGTATCTGACACCTCCCCCAATGGAGTATAGGAGCATGCAAGTAATAAAGACTTAAAGAATAGAGATAGATTTAAGTTAAAAAAAAAAAAGAAAGGAGATTCATATCAGTCCCTAGAAAATAATACCCACTAACAAACAACTAGATACTTCTCACAATACCATGGGAGAAGTACCAGTCCAGTAAGGTGCCATTCAAATAAGATGGTTTCCTCAGCTCTTCTATACCGGAAGAATCTCTCATGTAAAGCACACAATATTGCCCATTTTCTCTTTCGTCCTCATTTCTTTCAGTACCTTGTTCTCTCTGGCACCTCTAATCATTCCTGTCCACTACTGAGAATCAAGTCTTGTGAGTTTTAAACTAATTATTATAGGAAGGAATCATTTGTCTTATCTAAAACCCTCATTTTTAAATTCTGATGAAGTATCCAGCCAATCTCTGAGTGACTAATTGAAGTCCTTTTACATGACCTAATTTTTTAGCTTCCCAATTTTAACATTTCTAACTTAATCTCTTCCTAGACAAAGAGTCTCTAACATAACTTTATTATCAACTTTATATGACCTAACGATGGAATCTTTACCCACAGAGATGTTATAAATAATCATGTGACATTCATGTTTGTATCACTTCGAAAATGTGCTACATGCAGCCCAACTCAACTGTTAAGGAGTCCATTGAGTAACTTTACCCATTAAGTTGTTATTTTCCTTCCCTCAAGACCCTGAGATTCCATTTCAATCAATATTTTCATATGCTAATTAGCATTCCAATTCAACTATTCTATTTTTAAAAAATGAAAATAAAATGCCTAAATTTTTCTAACTATAGTAAGGAAGTATTTATATACATCTGCTTTGCTTTTCTGTGAAGTCTCATGACTTCTAACATTCCAGTTGTCAGATTAATTAGGCAAATTAATTGTCCCTATTGTCTTTCCAATCACTTAATTGGGGCTTTTGTTATTCTATGTACAAATACTTGTAAAAGAAGCAAATTAACCTAATAGCTTAATAAACCCAAAGACCCCAACTACTGGGCTAAGGGATGTCTATTCAACAAAAGTCATTGGACATCAGTTTGGTAGAAATTAGGTTAAACCAATATTTCCCATCCCATACTGAGATAAACTCCAAATGAATATATAACTTAGATGTTAAAAAGGCAGCATTGTCGCCTTTGTCTGATTTTCTACTTGGGATATCTTTGACTGCTTCTTAAATGATTTAATACCAATATCCTGGTGCCATTTTGATTTGGGGAAAGTCCGTCTTTTAAATGTAGATTCTTCCATTCTAGTTATCTCTTAATGGATTTTCTTCCTTAATCTTTGAACAATTGTATTCTCTTTCCATTGAAGAGCTTGAAACATAGTCTCTAAGTTCTTTGTGTGAGAACATACTGAACTGTAAATCTCAGAACAAAATTTCCTGCAGAAACTTAAAGATGTTTTGTAGGACTTCTCTATTATAATTCCCGATGTCACCTGCATTTCTAGTTGATGTTTCCTTGCTCATGCAAGTGGTGTGAGTAATCAATGTTTCTCCAGAAAGCGATGAAGTTGGATGGAGGAGTTGACTTAAGGATTTGAGAAGGGAAGAAACTCTGGCATACCTTCCAGAGGAGTGAGAATGAGAGGACATCATTGAGTCAAGAGGAGGAGGAAAGTGGAAAGGGTCAATTGGCAGAAAGCTTGGGGTTTGGAAAGGATTTTACACAGCATCTGCTACTCTGTTATCCTTGAGAAAGGATCTGATTGGACTTGGGCAGGGAAGGAGAGGGGTCTTCCATAGTACCATCTTATTCTGCGTCCTTTGGACTGGTCTTTTCCATAACATATTCTTACTCTTCATCAGCCTGAAATCTCTTCTTTCTCCCCTCCAACACATATACATACTTCTTACTGAAAATGTGAGTCTTTTGCAAAATCTTTTAAAGTCTCACCAATCAACCTCTAAATTTCTCAACTATTTCAGAGAGCTCATTCAGAGCTCTAATGGTCAAAGGCATGTTATTTCCAATACATATATATTAAACCCATCCTGTACAGACTCACATGATCATATAACTTGAGGCTCTTGACACTAATTCCCTTATTTTACAGATGAAGAAACTGAGACATAGTAAATTACAGTAACTTGACCAGGGTCACATAGCCTAGAAAGCATTTGAGATGGAATTTGAATTTAGGTTTGAGTGACTGCAAGTCCAATGTCCTATCTATTATGCCAAGGCATTCTCTTTATTTCATGGAATTCAATTATTTAGATATCCCTTCTTTAATGCAGATGGGATTTCTACCCAACACCCCCTAGCTGGTTTCCTGTAGAGTTATTACAGAGTCTATCAAAGGACTGGCAATATAGTAAATATTTACTTGGCTGTCACAAATCTCTGCACACAACAGGTAAATATAGATTACTTGAGTTGATGGATTGACTGTGATTAATCTGACTTGCTAAGTCTTATACTTTCTGTCAGTCTAAGAATCAATTTCAAGGAGAAAAATCAAGAGATAATGGGAAGAAAATTAGCCTGGATACCAAAAAGAAGAACTGTGGAGAGCACGATAAAAGCTGAGTTAGAGTACGTGAGTTCAAATCTTAACTATTGTGCATGTGATTTTACACAAGTCATTTAACATTTCTGGGACTTGGTTTGCTTATTTGTAAAATGAGAGAGTTGGACTAGTTGACTTTTAAGGTAATTTCTTATTATAAATCTATGATCTCAAGAAAATTTCATTTAAAAATTGAAGAGTTTGTCCTCGATAATCTTCAAGCTTCCTTGAAATTCAAAGTAAAAGATAAAGAAGACAACTACATGAAAGTTGGCTTTTAACTATGCAGAAGTTTCTAACGGATTATCAGTATTTCTTCAATACACCATGCTCCGTGACATTTCCACATACATTTCTGCCCCTACTACTTGATCCTTTTTACTTCATCTCTTCAAATGCAAAAGAAGCTTCTTCTGATACAGGACATGATGATGGCAACCAAAAGGCATCAAGGTGAGAGACTTCATTTAGTAATGATTGAACAAAGAAGCAAAGAAAGATGGCGGCTAGTGATTCCTCACAGAGGGTTCCTTGAGTAACCATTTGTTGACCTGGCATGAGATCAGGTTCCTCTGGGCATGTTGGATAATACAGACAGCTTTAAGAAACCTATCAAACCTGAAAACACTTGTTCTTTTGAAGTAATTCACAGGAGGACAGATAATATCACCAATATTTGGAGTCAGAATGCAGAGATTAGAAATCTGGTCATTTATTAACTTTGTCACCATAAAGAAATCATTTTACTATTTTGAGACTTCATTTACTTATCTATAAATTCTGTGGTTAGACTATATCTGGAGTCAGCAAACTCCAGTCTTTTTATATGACTTGAGCTAAGAATTTTTTATATTTTAAAATCATTTTATTTTAAAATTAAAAAAAAACTATTTTTTAACACTAGGCAATGCAAAATTACTTAGGGGCTAGGATTTATCCCGGGCCATAATTTACCAACTCCCAAACTAGATGACTTTGAAATGAAAAATGGAAAATGAAGATGAAGTCATGTAATTTTTATTTTTTCCATCGGAAGATAGGGAATTCAGAAGAGGAAGGCATACGTTTCTGGTGAGATGAACAACTGGTGAAGATCTTATCTAAAATTTGATTTGAATTTCTAAACTATGTATTCAAATGTAGCCTCTTGGTCACGGATGAACATTGCTTGGAATCTTATGAATCTGACCAAAACAACTTTAAATTAAAAAAAAAATGGAGTGGGAGAGGGCTGTTTACCTTCATCTACAGCATGAGATATCATAAAGTAGGTACAATTTAGAAAGAAGTTTAGGTAACCAGCAGTTCAGAGAAGGAAGGAGGAAGGAAGGGAAGAAGGAAGAAGAAATAAATAAAGAAGAAAAATAAAAAGAAAGAAGAAAGGAAAAGAGGGAGGAAGGAAAGAAAGGAGGAGGGAAGCAAATACTTATTAAGCATATGCTATGTACCAGGCCCTGGTCTAAATACTCTACAACTATTACCTGAATCCTTGCAACAACCCTGAAGGTGGATTCTATTATTATCCTCATTGTTCAGCTGAGGTAACTGAGGCAGAGGTCAAGTAACTTGCCTAAGTGCCTAAGACACTGACAGCTAGTCAGTGTCTAAGGCCAAATCTTAACTGGGGCATGGCGTTCTATCTACTATGTCACCTAGCTGCTAATCCACAAGGAGACAATGAACAACAAAAGCCATGGTCTCCCCTTAGTAGACTGTAAGATCTTTGTGGGTAGGGATTGTTTTTGTCCCTGGGATTCAGTGTCTGGTACCGCATAGTTGTTTAGTAAATATTTAATGAATCTAAAGGTGTCTATGCAGAAATGTATAAAGCATTGATAATAAGTAGGCTAACATCCTAATGCAAGGAAGCAAATTCAGTCTAACAGTTATAATTAAGACTTGGTGGGATGGAAATCAAGCAAGAATATGGGTATGGAGTGACATACCAGAACAGAAGAGAATAAGTAAAATCTGACATGAACATCATACAATAGTGGGGAGATGTCTCAGCAATTTGTATATCTACCCTTTGACAGAAGTAGAGCAAATGGGGCATCATGACTTGCTTTAATGAAAATTCAAAGTAGGAGCAAAGCAATGATGGAAATTGATATCCTGGACATGATTATGAACAAAAAAATGGAGAGGAACCTAATTTCTAAAGGAGAAATGACAGCCACTTTAGGAAAAATTGACCATTCTATTTTAGAATGTGATAGAGGTGAGGAAAGCAAATCAGAGTCAATTACGTTCCTTGGATTTGAGAAGACTATATTGCAAAGAACTCTGAGAAATTACTGATAGGATGTTATTAAATTTTAATGACACAAAGCTAAGCAATTCCAATCAGGAAGAAAAGGAAGAAATGTCTAAGGAGAACAATACAGATGAACGAGGAGCTCAACAAACAACTTGGATTTTAAAGCTACAAGGAAGCAAGGGCAGTCATTGAAGGATGACTACAAAAGAGGGATTCAGTCTTGTAAGAATAGGAATAATGTCAGAAGTGCCAAAAATTAATATGAACCAAAGTTTGAAATAAATGCAAATGAAAGCAAAAAGCTTTTAAAGCTATGTTGGGGACAAGAAGAGGGCCACATAAAGCTTAGCCCAAATCCTATATTAGATGGGATGATGATCATGGATGATCACACAGAAAGCTTGAGTACTCAACTCTTTCTGTCTTCATTGCTAAGGAATATTATCCTTTGCTTAGAAAGCCAAAAAACAACAACAAAAATAGTTGCCAGAGTGTTGGAATCCAAAGAGGGAGGGTTATAGCAAGAAAGCATCTAGCTGGTTTTGATGACTTAAGATTATCAGACTCTGACAAAAGGCATCCCAGAATTTTCAAAGAACTGGTATATGTGATTCTGAACTGTTCTCAATGATCTTCAAAAATCCTGGAAAACAAGAAAGGTTTTCCAGGATTGGAAATAGTCAAATAAGCAAATTTGCAAAAAGAGGGAAATATAGGTTTGTGAAATTTTGAAAATGTAGGTTAATGAGCTTGATTTTAATTTCTGAGGATATTCTGTTGTTAAGAGGTCTATCAGGCATCGTAAAAGGGATAACTTGCAAACATTTAGAAAGGAAAGTGATGATCCCTGACATCCAATATGTTTTTTTTTAAATGTATCATACCACAATACTGTATATGAAAACAACACTAATAGGTAAACTCAGGCCATTTGCAGTGGGCTGTCTTGGTCCCAGAAAAGAGATGTTAAAACACATTTCCTATATTTCTATTGCATTCACTGTTTAATGCTCTCATTTCATTATTTGGTGTTACTTAATTGTTTTTTATTTCTTTTTTTTACTTTTAAACTTTTTTTACAGTTCAATGGGGCAATAGGTTAAAAAATGATGAGGATGAGGAGGATGCAAAAAAAACCCAACTTTTTAAAAAAAGATTGTGCTATATCTGATGGAAATTTCTTTTGGACAGGATTACTAGCCTGATAGATCAGGAAAATGTTATGAATGCAGTAGATTTCAGAAAGACCTTTAGCAAAAATTTCATTAGTTGAAGAGATATGAGCTAAACGTAGGTTATAGTTGGGTGAACTGTGAACTGGCTGGATAACTGGACCCAAAATCTAATGATTCGTTATTGGTACTAATTCAAATAGAGGATCTCTAGTGAAGATCCTTTGGGATCTATCCTTGACACTATGTTGTTCATTGACATAGTTAGAAAATTTGCAAATACCAAAGTTCATTTTATAATGGAGTCAACTTCCAGAGAAGTCTTAAACAATTAGAATAATGAACCAAAAGTAATAAGATTTAATTTAATGGGGACAAATATTTAAACTTATATTTGTTTTAAAAAATGCCAAAACATGAGTTCACTGTGGAGTAGGTATAGTCAGAGAAAAGTTCAGTGGGGACAAGATGTAGAAATGTAAGTGGACAGAATGCTCAGTAAGAGTCAGTAGTGTGACATGGAAAAAGATTATCATGGTTTTAGTTTATATTTAAGAGGGAAACATAGAGTTCAGAGTACAGGAGGCAAAACGTTACACTACTCTACCCAGCTGTTATTGAAACCTGAATATAGATATGATGATTTTAAAAAACTTCCAACCTTTTCAAGGTAGTCAAAAGAAAGGGGTCAGGTGAACCCAAATTCTTATGACATGTGGAGGAAGTAGAAAAAGAAATACTTTAAAATAGTCAGTAGAGAGAGAAAAAAGTCACTTCTTTCCATGGGTCATGGTCAAGGGGGCATGTATTATTTTCAGCAGATCTTGAGTTCTACAGAAAGTTAAGTCTAACTACATAAAGTTCTTTTGACCACTGCCATCTTCAATTTTCCCTCCCTTCTAACCACCCCCTCACTTTTCTTTCCCCTTTACCCTCCTACTGCCTGTAGAACAAGTTAAATTTCTATACCTATATTATTCCCTCCTTGAAACAAATCCGATGAGAGTCAACTTCAAACAATGCTTATATCCCTCCCTTCTTTCCTTCTACTATAATATCTTTTTGTGCCTCTTCATGGGATGTAACTTACCCCTTTCTGCCTCCTCCTTTCCTCTTCTCTCATTACAAACCCTTTTCACCACTTAAGTTTTTTATCATCACATCAGTTAACTTATACCCACACCCTCTGTTTATGCATATCCCTTTTAAATGTTGTGATAAAGATACAATTCTCAATATTTGCAAGTATCTTCTCCCCATGTAGAGATGTAAACAATGCATCCTTATTGCATAAAATGTGGTTTTTTTCCTTTTACTTTTTTATGTCTCTTTTGAGTCTTGTATTTGAAGATCAAATTTTTCACTGAAGAATTGAAGATCAAATTATTCATCAGGAATGTCTAGAAGTCCCCTATTTCATTGAATGTCCATCTCCTTGCCTGAAAGATTATGCTCAGCTTTGCTGGGTAGTTGATCATCATTTGTAATCCAAGCTCCTTTGCCATACAGAATATCATATTCCAATCCCTCTGATCTGTTAGTGTCAAAGCTGCAAAGTCTTGCATGATCCTGATTGTACTTTCATGATATTTGAATTGTTTCTTTTGGGCTGCTTGCAGGATTTTCTCCCTGACCTGATAATTCTAGAATTTGGCTATAATATTCTTTGGCATTTTCAATTTTGGATCTCTTTCAGGAGGTGATTGGTGGATTCTTTTGATGACTATTTTACCCTTTGGTTCTAGGACATTGGGGAAGTTTTCCTTGATGATTTCTTGGAAAATTCTGTTTAGGCTGTTTCTTTCCTCATAGCTTTCAGGTAGACCAAAAATTCTTAAATTATCCCTCATGGATCTATTTTCCAGGTCAGTTGTTTATTAATGAGGTATTTTATATTTTGGGTTTTTTTCTATTTCTACATTCTTTTAATTTTTGTTTGGGTGATCTTTGATGTCTCATAGAGCTATTAGCTTCCACTTGCCCCATTCCAATTTTTAACAAATTATTTTCTTCAGTTGTCTGTTGTAGTTCCTTTCTCATTTGTTCAATTCTACTTTTTAAGGAGTTATTTTCTTCCGTGTCTCCCCTTCTCATTTTGTCAATTGCATCTTTAAAGGAATCATTCAATTTTTCTTCTACCTTTCTAATTTGACTTTTAAAATCCTTCCTGAGCTCTTGAGACCAGTGCATATTCCCTTTGAGTTTTCAGATGTGGGTATAGTGACAATGCTGTCCTCTTCTGAATTTGTGTTTTGATCTTCCCTGTCCCCATAATAAGAATCTATGAACTTTGATTTTCTGTGTTGCTTTTTGCTCAATATATTTGCCTTTTTCCTGGCTTTTAAAGTGGAGTTTTGTTTCTGAGACACAGGGAACTCTGTCTCACACTTTTTTTACTGGAGGTTAGGGGCCTGATCATTGGCTATTCGTGCTGGGGCCTCATTTTCTTACAACTGGAAGATGTAGAGGCTGTAGCTTACATGGTGCTGAGCTGGAGCTAAGGGCAGTGGCTGGTATGTGTTGAGGTCAGGTGGAGTTTTTCTGCTTTTCTCTAGAGTTACACTGAAGCTCATAGGGTAGGGGTGGTCTGGCCTCTGCAAGTTGCCTCCTCTTTGTGGCTATGCTAGAGCTTAGTTGCTGGTGGACACCCATGCAAGTGATGGTTCTCCACACTGCTGTCTGCCAATTCCCATCTGTGTAAAGGAACACAGGGATTTTGGTGTTGGTAGTTGCCCACACTACCACCCTAGGGCTCATGATCTCCAACTTGTTTACTGAAGAGAAGTTTCCCACTGGCTTGTCTGGATGCCTCCTATACTGTACTAGTCCCCTTCAGCCCCTAGTGAGAGGGTACTTTTCCACTAATCTCTGTAGTCTCATGAGCTAAAAAAATTTCTATACCCCATCTTTCTGCTGGCTCCACTGTTCCATGATTTTTCCTGGGACTGTATTTTCTGAGTTTTTCAAGGTCAGAAAGGGAGAGTGAGAGTGACTTACTGCTTACTCTGCCATCTTGGCTCCTGGAAGTCTATAAAGTTCTAAAAATAAATAAAATAAAATTAAGTAACTCATGACTTTCCATGAAACCAATGTTGTTCAAAGTAACTACTAGACTGGTGGTTGCTCATGGTGGATAACTAATTCTTCTCAGTCACTTGACGTGCCAAAGTGTATCATAATATCAAATTCCCCTTTGCATCAAGCATTCTGTGAAATCCAAGTTGAAAATGAGTAAGTTGTTTAAGAGGAGCTGACTTCATTTTGATGAAAAATTAATGGATGTTAGTTAAATCATACAGGAATTGCTAGCATTCACATACTACTCTTACATCTACACCTTCTGCCTCATTGACTTGTCTTTTTCTTTCTGTCTTTCAACTACAAATTTCCCCTAAAGTTCATTCCTTAGCACTCCATTCTCTACTAACCATAATCTCCCTCAGACAATCTGTTCATGCAGATAATCAACAAGCATTTATTAGCAGGTACTATGTGTTAAGCACCGTGCTACACTCTGGACATAGAAATTCAAAGGTGAAATAGGCCCCTCCCAAAGGAATACATTCTACTAGATGTATCACTGCCCTATAAGATTGATTTTTTTAAAGGGAAAAAAAGGCTAGAACACATTCTCAAATGAATATTGTCCTACAAGGTGACTTTGTAGACAATTGCCAAATTAATCCCATGACTGCCTTAAGAGGCTGACACTCTAATGATGCTTTCATTGCTGAAAAATACAATTAAAATTGTTTTTATTGAAAGCACCAATGCCATTTTCTCAGTCCTATCCAGACCAACTTCTATACAGCTACTAAAACATCGTTTTTCTCAGATACAATTTCATTATATTGTTCATTTGCACCAGAAACTGTAGTTGCCATGTTACCACTAAAAATCCTGTGATACAATATTCATCTCAAGTTTAAATCTACTATCTCTGAAGGCATTCTATTTTATATTCATATATTTCTAATTGTTAAGAAGTTGTTATTCAATTACTTAAACTTCAATTTGCCTTTGTGCAACTTTTACCCATTACTTCTAATTCTACTGTCTTGGGTCATACAGGGTAAAGCTATGACCTCTTCCCTGCAGATATTGAATCACTCAATCAATAAACATTTGTGAAGTGCTTACTACATTCCAGGCACTGTGTTAAGGGCTGGGCATAGAAAAAGCAAAAGGTCAACCCTACTCTCAAGCAGTTTACAGTCTAATGGGAGATGATCTAATCAGTCCACTCTAAGTCCTCTCTTCTCTAGGTGACATATCCCCATTCCTCTGATCATTCCCTATATGAAATTCATTTGAGGATCTTATTTGTATACTCTTCAGACTGTCATTGTCCTACCCAGAATTAGACCCAGCACTCTAGATATCATCCAATCAAAGTGGAGCAAATTGGGATCATTTCCTTAGCCATGGATATTGTGGTTCCTTTAATAGCTACCTATACTGAATTATTTTTTTAGCTGTCAAATCTTATCATTGACTCATACTGAGAAAGCATTGCATGAATTGCCTGGATCCTTTTAATATAAATTTGGCTATTCTTTTCACATTTTATACTTGTGGTTTATGAACCTAAATTTTAAGACTTTTACATTTATCTCAATTAAATTTTATCTTATCCAATTGAGTCCAATGTTCTAGCTTGTAAAATCATGTTTGGATCTTTGCCATCCATTATTTAACTATACTTACTTTGCAAAACATTACACTTCTGTTAAAACAAAACAAAACAAAATGAATCAATTGCATGAATATAGTATGGAAAGAGTAGTGTTATATTATTAGTGATGGGGAAAAAGATTTGGAGGTTTTGGTGAATTGCTGTACTCTCTAGTCGATTAGAACTAGGAAAAATTTTAGAGGTCATCTTGTCCTAGAATGTTAGAACTTGGATAGGAATCTAGAGGTCCAGCCTGCCTCAATTTACATATGAAATATTCCTATCACATTACTGAGTTTGAACTGGTCATAGAGTTATTGCCAAGGGCCAAGAGAGAACTTCCGGAGATGAGATTCTGGAGCCATTACTTCATTAACCAACTTGGCCTATGGTCTATACAAAGTGAAGTAAGTGACGTTACAAAACGAGCGCAGTCACTCCAAAACAAAAATCTGAATAACTCATTTTTTAAAAGAACTTTTTTTCTCTAACTTTAGTATTTTGTCAAAAATATCTGGATAATTGCTTCGATTCTTGACTTGACCTGGATATAAAGAACCTAGGAGGCCAAGTACACTGTGCTATTTGCCCAGATGTCCTTTAACTATTCCTAATTGATTATCCACATGACTTGTGTGGCTGGTAATGAAATGTAATGACAGAGCAAACATGACTTAAATACACTGCTTTACTATTTAACTGGTTTGGCCCAAGTTCATTAGCAGGAATGCCCCTAAGCAGGGAGCTCTAGGTCAATAGCTGTAAAAGGCTAGCTTGTTAACTAATGCAAGGAATTTCTCAGAGTTGAAAAGGGATATTGAAGAGGAAAATGTGTCTAATTCAATGGAGGAATTCAACCTGAAAAGAAACAGTATGATACAAGCTTGGACTGTAAGAGTGGTTGAAGATACTATAAAGTATAGCACTGGTGTCATTTAGTCTTCTTTTCCCCATGTCCTTCACTCTCAGTTTCTGCAGCAGACTAAATTTAGCTTTCAGAGTCCAACTTCTCAATTGTGGATGAATATTTTAGTTAAGGGGAAAATTGGCAGCTCTTAAAGCCCCAGAGGCCAGTTCTGCCTTGAGGATTCCATGCCAGCAGATCATGGAGAGTTAGGCAATGGGGACCATGGGGGCCCAAAAGAGTGCCCTGGTATTTTATGCAGCAAGAATGAGGTCTATATGGAGCCATTCTCCATTACCAGGGCTGGGAGTGATGGAGTGCAATGGGAATGGATTGTGCTGGTGCTTCTGACTGGGTATCTTATAGAACCAGACAGTGGGAATAGAATGACCTATCTATGATCGTTGGGAAAAGTACCATGATTGAAATTGAATGATGTCAACTCAAGCTGTCCAGGAGGAGATGCGGAACTCCAGTACTCACATAGTTGCAAACTGATGCTTTCTCTTTTTAAATATCATTTTGGTTAATGAGGAAGACCATGACTATCTGTGTTCTGAAGTCCATGAACATGTTGTTCCATGGCTCATGGAGAATAGACATCAAAATTGAAGAATGAATGATGATATGTAGCTGGAAACAGATCTAGCCTCAAGAGCTCTACTCAAATTGTACCAAATTAGCTTACTTCTAATCCACTAACACAAAGGAAGGGTTGTTCAGTGAATATATATTGGGATGAGCATTGAGATGTAACATCTCATTGAATCCCACAAAAATAGCAATAGTTCGTATTTAAACAGCACTTTGAGGTCTACCAAGTAAGTGTTTTACATACATTATCTCATTTGATCCTTCTAAAAATCATGTCACTTAAATTCTATTATCATAACCATTTCCCAGATGAAGAAACTGAGGTTCAGAGAGGTCATAGGGTCACTTATGCACAACCCTGAGAGGTAGGTGCTATTAGCATTCCCCTTTTATATATGGGAAAACTGAAACTCAGAGAAAATAAGTGATTTTTCCAAAGTCATGTAGCTAGTAAGTACTTGAGGCTGTATTTGAGTTCAAATCTTCATTGCTCCAAGTCCTAGACTCTATTTAATGCTCCTAAGAGTAGCAGTTCCTTGTCTAAGTGCTCCTGATAACTATAAATCATATCTAATAAGGCTTTTAAGTCCCACATTATTTTTGTGTTTTTGCCATACAGTACCATGTTCTTGTTTTTGTCATGTGTCAAGTCACTAGCATTTTAAAGAGTCTACTATATGTCAGGCACTGTGCTAAGAGCTGGAGATACAAAGAAAAAAAATTGAAAACAAAGTCTGCTCTTAAGGAGTTCATAGGATAAATTGGAGACAATCAACAAAGAAAAAGCACCAGAATTAAGGAGGATCAGAAAGGACTTTTTATCAAAGGTGGGATTAGTTTCAAAGAAGGTGAGATTCCTAAGTGTCCAGTTTTTCAGGATTGTATCAGACAGGAGGCTTATTTTATTCTGTGAGTTGGTCAAAAGTAGGGCTCGTGAAGTAGAATGCATTAATCAGATGTTAATCTTATTTTCAAAGAGATTTTTCACAAGGGAATAGACAAATTTGACCACTACTGCCTTTTAACAGCTACAGTTGTAATATTGAAATGTAGGCCATATGCTGACGTATAACAGCATGGGGATTTCTAATTCAGGCCAATCAGTTAATTAGCATGATGGTGCTAGGAGTAAAGGGATCTTAACCAGGAGCTAAAATAGAAGTTGTTCTTAGAAGGTTGGTACACAATAAAAAGAACCACAATTCTTCTCTTTCTAGATCAGTAATTCTCTGTAAATACTTTTATACAGTACCACAAATGATGTTCGAAAAATCAATTCTTTTCACTAGACAAAAAAAAAATTAAGAAAAGCAATGACATTTCGTTTTACTTTGGTGTGAGAAAAATCACTTAGTTCTCCCAGGTAATTGAAGATGAAATAAAACCTCAGGGTAATGCATCTGAAAAAAAATAATTTGGTACTTTAGCAAACTATCACAAACACACACAAGGCATTTCTCCTCTGTATGAGAGGAAAAATGGGTAGTCGTATGTAGTGCAATGGAAAGAGTGTTAGATAAAGCTTCAGAGGTTCTGATCCAAGGGTCACTACTTAAGAGTCAAATGACTGTGGACAAGTCATTTCACCTCCATGAATCTTGGGAACTTCTCGGTAAAACAGGGATCATAATACATGCATTATAATCTCATAGCATTGTTGTAAAAAAAGTACTTTGTGGAGAATGACAGCTATAATTATTAGAGACGGAGTGGTATAATGGAAAGGACATTGAACCTGGAATCATGGGACCTCAGTTTGAAGTCTGGCTCTTATAACCTATGTGACTTTCAGTAAATAACGTAACATCTCTGGGTCTCAGTCTCTTTACATATGTGTGCATGTGTGTTCGTCTTTCGTTGCCAAAGAAGACCATACCATCAGAGAAATAATGACATGACTTGCACTTGACTTTGTTTTGAGTGAGGAAGGGCTGTTCAGGTCACCAGCCTCACTTCTCCTCCAGAGCCATCTGAATCCAGTGACCAGATATTCATCAGGATGACTGGAGATGACCCGGAATGAGGCAATTGGGGTTAAGTGATTTGCCCAAGGTCACACAGCTAGTGAGTGTCAAGTGTCTGAGGTGAGATTTGAACTCAGGTCCTCCTGACTCCTGCACTGGTTCTCTATCCACTGCATCACCTAGATGCCCCCTCTTCATCTATAAAGTGAGGGGGGATGACTAGATGACTTCTGATGAATCTTTCAACTCTGCTTTCATGATGTCTTCTGTCTCTTCTAATGGTCTGTGACTCCTTGGCTGAAAGTACTCCTGATGTGGAAGCTCCCTTCACCAATGAAGATTAACGGGAGCTCCCTGGAGTCAGGAAGACCTGAGTTGAAATTCATTTACTAGTTGGGTGACCCTGGGGAAATTGCTTAACCTTTGTCTGCCTCGGTTTCCTCTTCCATGAAATGAGGATGGCAATAGCCCCTACCTCCCAAGGTGGTTGTGAGATTGTAATGAAAGCGTATTGGTAAAATGCTTGGCAAGCTTTAAAACACTATATAAATTCTGGCTGTTATTCTTATTACCAGGACTACTTTGGTATTGTTACAGCTCTTCTACCTCTCAGTGATTTACTACATAAGTTCTCAGAGCTGCCAGAAAGCTGTTGTTCTTGTCGAGTCATTTTAGTCATGTCTGACTCTTCATGACCCCATTTGGGGTTTTCTGGGCAAAGACACTGGAGTGGTTTGCCATTTCCTCTCTAACCCTTTTTACAGATGAGGAAACTGAGACAAACAGCGTTAAGGAGCTTACTCAGTCACATACCTAGTATGTGTCTGAGGTCAGATTTGAACTCAGGCTTTCCTGACTCTAGTCAGGACACTGTGACACCTAGCTGACACATACACAAACACACACACACACACACAGAATATATGTGCATGCCTCTGCATACCTACACATATACAAATATACATACATATATCCATACACATGTATATACAAATATGTGTATGTATATACATACATATGTATATATGATATATTATTTAATATATATGTATGCATATAAAATTATTGTATATTATTGTTAGTTTTACTTTATTTTTGTTAATATTTCATCTCTCATTGACTTAGGACATTAGTCCTTAGAAGCTGCCAAAAAGACATAGAAATTAAGATACTTATCTAGATCTCATAATATGAGTCATTTGAATTCAGAGCTTTCTAAATCAAGACCAGTTCTTTCCCTACTAGACCTGGCTTCCTCTACATAAGAAATAAAAAGTACACATTTTTATTTAGGAGACTATAAATTTCCACAATAGAAGTGAATATTTCTCAGCTACATTTTATACCTTTCCCATCAACCAGTACAGTGCTCTGCACAGAGGAGTTCCTTAATTTATTTGTTCAATTGAATTGAATGCTTAGCCTTCCTAGACATTTAAAAGAGGGGCTTTGGTGTGAGACAATATAGAACAATTTTAAATGCTAAGTAAAAACAGTATCAAATTCATCACTAGGTTTAGGAAAGTAGAAGGAAAAAACCAGCATTTTCACTATGGTATTGAAGTACAATACAGATTTCATTCATTATGTGTTATAAATCCCATTACCAAGTTCCATGCTTCCGTTTACTTCACTAATACTGAATGAAGGCTGGGTTGCTAGGCATTCGACCTGAAAATGCATCATTATACTAATTCTGGTCTAAAGCCTGTGGGCAAGATCCGTTAAGTCATTATGCAGGAATAAACCAGATATTCATGGTGTTGAACATAAGGATTTACATCATTTTCCCGTCCATGTCTTGATTAACGGCTCCGTTTGGGAGAATGCTTAGTAGAGTATCAAGGAGAATTAGGTTGTCATAGGGAGATGTAATACTAATACTAGACCATTTACAAGAAATTGGAAAATGACTCCGATTACCGAATGTGGATTTTTCTCTGCCAGAAAGACACAGGAGGGGTTTATTTTATGAAATAGAGAAGTTGCAAAACTGATTTCTTTTCATTAGACATTTCATGCTCTCTGCTTTTGGTCAAAATATCTGAAAATAAATGAATGATTTATTATGAAGGACACTCAATGGGTTTAATGGAATTAATTTTGTCTTAATTATATTTTTCTAATTGTTGCAACTCTTTTGGAACTATTTCATATCTGGGTTGTTGTTTACTGGGTTAAATTTTTTTGATTTAAATGGCTATCAAGGTCACAAGTCTATGCCTTTTTTTCTTGCTCTTGAAGAAATGGTAGAGACCATTTAGTGTCCTTCCCTTTATTTCAGCCGAGGTGACTCAGGTTCTAAGCAAACATTAAAGAGAAGGAATGAAGGTGAGGAAGTAGCGGAGAATTAGTTTGCTCATTGACTCTGAGTGACCCTGGGCAATTCTGCCAGCCACTTGATGCATCATTTTCCATACCTATGTTGGGAAGTCAATCACTACAGTTCTGCTTTTCTTTGGAGGTTATTGTAGGGCTTATCAGCAAAAGCCGATACATCTGCTTCTTTTTATGGCCTGGAAGATGAAGGTTTTTTTGGCAGCAGTTATAGGAAATGACTGGTGTATAGAGACGTGAAAATACTAAGTAGGTTAAGATTTTGGAAGAGTTAATGGTCAGTATAAAATAGTAGTATACAGAATGGAATGCAGATGGAATTGTTTGCCTGTTCTTTCCCTAGTCATAGGCAGTAAGAACACTGGTGAGTTCCAGCTGTATAATCAGAATTGGGTAGGTTAGGGGAAGAAAATGTTTTGTGTTTATTGAATTCCCTTTGTTATCAGAAGAAGAAAGAAAAAAGGACTCTTATTTAGATTCTCTATAGGGAAGAGGACTGTGAAACTACTCACAACACAATTCACTTTCTGGGTAAGAGTTAAAGGAGAAATTACCAGGTGCTTACAAAGGGCATATCAGAGGAATCATGAAACTAAATGACTAAGGAGGGCTTCTTTCATCAATTCTATCCTCTCTTTCCTCCTCAAAACTCTCTGCACTCCAATCCAGGCTTCCATGTAGCCGTCAAAGTGATTTTCCTAAACCATAGGTTTCATCGTGTCCCTGATCTGCTTAGTAAACTTCAGTGACTGCCTATTACATCCAGGATCAAATGGAAAGTCCTGTGCTTGCTATTTAAAGTTCTTTAGGCCTTATCTCTTCCTGCCACGCAAATCTCCTTACATTTTACTACCTTACGCCTACTCTAAGATCTAGCCATTCCACATAGCCTGCCATTCGCCTTACAGGACATTCCACGGTCTGTCTCTGTACAGACATTAGACCTGAGGTTGGGAAGACCTGCGTTCAAATTTACCCTCTACTACTTACTAGCTGTATGATCTTGGGCAAGCCATTTAATCTCTGCCTCGTTTTCACCATCTACAAAATGGGGATAATACTAGTACTTGCCACCGAGGACTGTTCTGAGGATAAAATGAGATATTTATAAAATGCTTTGCAAACTTGAAATCACTATATAAGTAGTAGTTATAATTATTGTCAATAATTGTTATTTTGCATTGATTTTCCCTATGCCTGGAATGTTCTTATTCCCAGCTTTCAATTCTTAGAATCTCTGCCTTCATTGAAGTTTAAGTTCTAGTGCTAATTCCTCAGAGAGGCCTTTTCCAGTCCCTCAGTTATCTCTTCTAAGTTTACATTTTCTATGTTCCAGTTTCATATATATGTTTCTATGTAGACACACACAAATACTTATATATACACATATATATATAAACATACGTATATTCTATCCTGTTTAGATAGATAGAAACAGACAGACTGACAGAGAGAGAGAGAGACAGACAGACAGACAGAGACAGACAGACAGACAGACATTCTCCCCTCTATGAGGATGGATATTAATATTATTTTTTTTGTATCCCTACTGCTTAGCACAGTACCTGGCACATAGCAAATGTATAATAAATAGCTGTTGATTACTTTTTCACATACAATTTCTCCTTTCCAACTAATTAGACCATAATGTATGGCTACATGCATAGAGAGATCACTGGAGAAATTAGGCTATGACTTGGTACTGAGGGAAGTAGGAAAAAGGTCACTCGTATTTTTAGGTTCCTTAAAACAATCTACAACATAGAAGCATGATTGAGTGGAGGGTTAAAAAAATAGTTTCCTCATGGTAGCTTCACACACTTCTTTTTCCATTGGAGAAGGTAGAGTTCTATGAAACTTGCCTTTGTTGGGGAAGGGGACAGGATAAGAAAAGAAAAGAAAGTTGAATGATGGAAATCAGTGGAGATAATGGTAGAGAAAGAAGTAAAAAGATGCTCTGGAGTCCTAGCCTTACCACCTACTTCCTTCTGGTGCATTCTGCTTAAGAGGGAGTTCATCATAGTCACTGAATTAATGTAGCTAAGGTATTGCTGGAGAAAGATTTACTAATCAAAACACTCACGCTCAGGGCAGAGGTTGGCTAAAAAAGTGACTGATAGAGTTACAGGCCTTTGCTACCAGGGTAAGATTTAACCCAGCAATTCTGTTAGGCAGTGAACACAATAAGAAAAACAAAACACTAGTTGTTTGAATGCATCCTTTTGAATGTCAACTATTCCCACTGAAGATGCTCATTTGAGAGAGTACACTCCATGTTAGGGTGGGGGGAAGGGTTCTACTGTCCCTTCTATTATTATGTTTCACTATGCTCACTCTTGTTATAAGCTGATGGAAAACAGCCCAAGACCCTGAACTTAAAAGCTTTGGGAATAGATCTGCTTCCAGCTCAGTGCCTTCAGTCATCATCCTGAGAAGTAAACCTTTGTGCAGAGGCAGCCTATCAGTTGTTTCTGCAAGCACTATAGTCAAGCTACTGAATACTCAGAAAAGAAAATTAATTGAGTGTTTACTTCTGTCAAATGGTTCAATGTTAGAAATGGATGTCATTTTATCAATGAAAGTATAATAAAGAAGCAGTAGAATTTGTTTTGTCTTTGCATCTTACATAAAAGTCATAGGACTTTTCCATCTAACTTGTAGCTAAAGCTTTCCACACGCATTATCTCCCCCATTAGAATGAGAGCTTCTTGAAAGCAAGGCTGTCTTGTTCTTCTCTCTGCATGCCTAGCATTGAACATGGTCCTTTAAACATGACAAAATGTTTAGTAAAATCTGTGTTCATGGTCCTTTGTGCATTCATTGGGCTATTTAAATAAATACCTGTGATGTGTGCTAAACAAAGTTAGAAGCACTCCTTTATTATCTGTCCACTTTCATAGATTTTTCAAAAAAAGCTTTTTTTAAAAGTTTTATGGGTATTGTGATGAATTTGTGAAACAGATCTCTATCTGATGGGCTCAGTAGGAAGTGAGTGCCATGGGCTGTCCTTATCTCAAATCTCCTTGAAAATTCAGGGGCTCATGGTTCCTTCCCACAGAGAAGTCAATAGAGGATCTGGGTTAAGCCAGGAGAGAAAAGGGGCCTTACCATCTTCCCTGCTGTAACTCCATATGGATATCTGGTATCCGTATGGATACCAGAAATCAACATTTGTCCTTCCAATATACCATTTAACTTCTGGGCCAGTCATCTGGCACAGAGCTACCTCCTTAGAACTATCAGGTCTTTCCATGCACCTTGAAACTGAATCCTTCTAAATGTATTGTCTTACAACATGAGAAGCGACTTTCTTGCTTTTCTATTTGTATCCCAAACACAACACAGTGCCTGACACATAGTGAACACTTAATGATTTTTAAAATTTCTTCATTCATTTATTCAAGCATTATGCAATTGCTGCTAAGACTCTCAGTGATTGTACCCATTGGTACAAGGTTGGATAATAGAGGGCAGAGGGGAAAAGAAAGTACATTTGGCCTGACCCTGTCAATACCATTTGGAAATCTTTGGGATGGAAATGTGAATGAGATTTTAGCCAGTTTGTCAGCTACCTCCCATGTGCAACATTGTTGGCTTATTTAGACATTTTATATGGTACATTGACTTTAGCCTGGAGGGTTTGGCAGTAGGTGTATATGAAGAAAGTTGTCACCAGGGCTCTACTGCTTTTTAAATTTTTAATATTTTGTTATTCTCAACTTGACAAACACCAAGGAAAATAAACATATTTCCATATAAAAAGAAAAATTATGTATGGAACTGTGGATGTCTATTATATATACATAATTTGTATTAAAAAAATAAAAGCATAAAAATTCAACATATTCATTTCAAAGCTGTGGTGTTAGTCTGTGTCTCCCTCTGAACTTCTTTCTGTTCTCTTATATGCATTTTTAAATGTTTCAATGACACTTTTCTCCTTTTTCCCTTTTTTTTACTTCACTAACACTAACCTCACTCCCTATTTCAAATCTCATTTAAATTTTAAACTCTCCCTTGTAACAAACAATCATATTAAAAAAAAAAAAAAACCCAAACCAGATTCACAGATCGGCTAGGTCCAAATAAAGATATTTCATAGTGCACCTTTGGCCCCTCCCCTACCTGTCAGAAGACGGGTAGCATACTGCATAATTTACCCTCTGGAGTCATGAATAAGCATTAAATTAGTTACTAAAGTCCTTTAAGGTTATTTTTTTTTAAAAATGTTATAGTCAATGTACTGGTTATCCTTATTTGAATCATCTGACTCTGCATCACACAATTCTCTCCACGATTTTTTTCCCTTCTTTTGAAAATTCATCCTTTTCATCATGTCTGGGAATATAATAGCAATTTATCATATCTATCTTCCATAATTTATTCAACCATTCCCCATTTTGTGAGCATCTTCTTAGTTTCTATTTCTTTGCTACTAAAAGAATTACTATGAATATTTTTTTTATATACATGAGTTCTCTCCCTTTTTCTTCTATCTCCTCAGGTACTTGCCTCATAGTAGCATCACTGGGCTAATGAATATGCATAGT
This sequence comes from Notamacropus eugenii, assembly GCF_028372415.1. Classification (NCBI taxonomy): domain Eukaryota; kingdom Metazoa; phylum Chordata; class Mammalia; order Diprotodontia; family Macropodidae; genus Notamacropus; species Notamacropus eugenii. The sequence continues at coordinate 7,376,645 of NC_092878.1, forward strand.
TGAGTGTTTTTTGAAGTAGAGTTCCAGTTTACTTTCCAGAAAGCCTGTGCCCATTAACAGCTACACCAACAGTGCATCAGCTAGTCTATCATCCCACATTCCCTACAGCAATTATTATTTTCCTTTTTTTTTGTCATCTTATCTGAAAGACATGAAGTGAAACCTCAGGATTGCTTTGATCTGCATTTTTCTTATTATTGATTTAGAGCGTTTGTTGGTAGTTTGGCAATTCAAAGTTTGAGTATCTCCCCTTGAGACATGACTGTTCATCTCCTTTGACCATTTATCTATTCTGGAAAGCTTATTGCTTTTGAAGTAGAATATTGACTGATAGGGAGGCTCATTACCCCTACACAAAATGGAAATTTTTGACTTTCAAGTAGATAAAATGGATGTGTTCCAAGACTTTGCATGTGGAACTTAATTTCCAGTATAAGTTGACAATAATCTATAGACAAATTCTGACTAGTCTTATGTTGGATGCTGTCTGTCAGAGATGGGGAGCCATGCTAGACAGTTACTATTTGCATTGTTATCCAGGAAAATTAGTGTGGGTGGAAATTTCATTTCCTGTAGGCTATGTAAGGACCGTACTATGGCAATAACCATAGAAGGGGAAAAGGTTATCTGTGCTAATCAGGAAGAAGGACAAATAAAAATGCAATGGAAATTTGGGGACATTTACTATGCTGGCAGTATATGTGAACTCTGTTCAAACATCCATTGCCTTGGTTGTCCTTGGATGTCTCATGGCAAGAGCAATTGCAAGATAAAAAAAAAAAAAACTATCATGGAAGCCAAGAAGTGAAAGAAGTATTCTTTAGGATTCAGATTTCTTTCTCAAGAGAGATCCTTGCTGTTAAAAGAATGGCAGAATTCAGTGCCATAGACAACAGTATTTTACTGTGTAGTAAATAATCCTGCACATACTACCTGGAAGATGTTGGTGCAATCCAAGGCAGCTCAACTCTTTTATATGATAATACTACATCATGATTCTGGACACCTGCATCAGGAAAGAAAACTAGGGATCTTATGAAACAGATTTTACTGACCAAAGAGAACAGTCGAGGTCTTTAAGAACTGTGAGACTCATGCCCTGGTTCAAGGGAAAAGGCTACCAACTCATACTGTATCTTTGGAACATATATGTCCTAGCAAGTTTTGAGAGCTTATACATATGTATATAGACATAATCTATGTTTTTATTGTTGGATAGACATAGGAAAACTCTCTAGTAGGCATAAGTGTATCTCATCAGGAATAAGAAAGTTTTTCTAATTGTTAAGTCATGATAAATATCTGCATATGAGTTTTTCAGGGGGGTGGATAGGTAAGGGGGATCAATCTATTTTGACAAAGACAGGACTTAGAGAATAAAAACTGTTCGAAGGGATATTGACTTTGAGAAGAACTGAGAAGTCTAGAACAATCTAGAGAAATATATTGCGCTTTCAGGGTAACTTACAGCCTTTGTGTTTTAACTGCATGCTGCTGAGACCGCTGGGTACCCTCTGGTTTGTGTGAAAGATTCAGTGGAATCAACCTGTGGTTTTTCAAGTATATACGTATCATCGAACAATATAGTGAGAACCAAATGATCTCAAATGAGATAATATATGTAAAGTTTTTTACAAACTTAAAGTACCACAAAAATGTTATATATGGTTAGAATGAGTACCAGTAATGTTATTGTGACCGTATTAGTATTCATTTATTATGCACAGTTGATAAATGTGATAATAGCAATGCTACCCATATACTATTGCCATATATACATACAACACTTCATTTAAAAATATTTATATGTAAGTATATTTTAAAAGTGTTAACTCTTGCATGAGACAATGTTTTGGTTTAAGTGTGTGCACTTTTATCAGATGTTCTTTTGAATTTAAGGAGTCTGTCTGCAGCAAATGCTTATGTTTACTCCATACCATTATAATGTGACTGTGTACAGTACAGTTGAATTTATTTTCTGCCACTTTGCTTTATGTTGCTTTCTGCTGTTTAACATGATTCTAATGATGTATGTTGCTTATGCTAAAGGGTATCCCATGTAATTTTCCAGTACTGCAAACAGTTTACTTCAGGGAGAACATAGAGAACCCAAGCAGTGATTTGTTGCTGTGGGGCAGTGGAGCAAAGATCAACAGACTTTTTTCAGTTTTCTCTATACAGCCCAGACACTTGTGATTTGCATGGAAGAGTGGAGTCCAGCTTGAGTAGTTTTAAAAGCAGCTTTCTCGTTGGAGTTTCCCAGGAATAACTGGGAAACGAGTCTGCAAAGTTAAAGAAAAATTTCTAGTATTAGAAGGGATCTTAAAGGTCATTCATTCCAGTCTTCTACCTGATACATGAATTTGCTGTACAATGTCCATGACAGGTGTTTAGATAGCTTCAAACTGAGCATACAATAGTGATAAATAATGACAATAACTAGCGTTTATATAGAACCTACTATGTGCTAGGTACTGTGCTAAGTACTTTACAAACATTATTTCATTTGATTCTTATATCCTTGAGAGGTAAGTGTTTTATTAGCCCCATTTTACAGTTGAAGAAACTTACACAAGCAGAGGTTAAGTCACTTGCGCAAGGTCACATAGCTAGTAAGTGTCTGAGGAGTGATTTGAACTCAGAACTTCCTGACTCCAGCCCAGAGCACTGACTAACTGTTACTTAACTGCCTCAATTCTACTTTCTATATAACATTTCTAGTGATGGGGAGTTTTGCAGTCAATCACAACAATCCATTTTGCTTTTGAACTGCTCTGATGAGATATCTATGCCAGGATAAGACCAAATCTGCCTTCCTCTAATTTCTACCCTTTGGTCCTAATTCTCCCTGAAGAGTTTAAACCTAGGTCTTAAAGGTTTGTGCAAAAGGAAGAATGATTGGAAGATAGATGGCATCTTCCATTGAAATATTCTCTTTTCTAGTTCTCTCACTGTCCTCTGGAAACACTCTAGTTTGTCAATGCTTCTCATAAAATGTGTTGCCAATAAATGACCACCATAGTCCAGATGTGATCTATTTCAGAGTAGAGTAAGATTATTTCTTACTTTTATCAAGACATAATATTTCTTTTAATACAATTTGATATTAGCTTTTTTTTAAAGATTTCTGTCATCATTGAAAATTTTATCTCTACTTAAAAGTATTCTTGGTATCAAAAATGCAAAATGTTCAAAATGGAATTTACTGTTTTTCTCTTCTCAGTCCAGTCCTGTAAATTCCCATCTTTCTGCTGAAGGTAAGACCATCTTTCTAATCATCCAGGAGTGCAACCTGAGTCGCTTTGTTTTTAGTTTTTACCTTTTCATCATTCCATGTATCTTATTTTTCAGAGTTCTGTCAATTCTGCCTCTACAGGAGCTATCATATCTGTCACTATCTCTCTACTCATACAGCCAACACCCCTATTCAGCATCCTGTAACTTCTTGTCTGAATTAGTATAATAACCTTCTACTTATTTCAATTATTCAACCAAATACCACCCCCCCAAAAAACACAACAAAACAAAACATGCATTAAAGTTTTGCTATATACTGGGTATAGATAGAAAGACCTAAAAACAAACTAAGCAGTCCCTGCCTTCCAAGAGCTCACATTTTAATGGGGGAAGATATTACATACATAACTAGATTATGTGATTGTGTGTGTGTGTGTGTGATTTGTCCTTCATTCTTGAAGAGGGCTATCACATCAGGAAGATGATGACATGATTTGCAAATGAGGGAGGGTTTTGCAAAGCTGTCAGTCTAACTTTCTCCTCTAGAGACATCTGAGTCCATCAGATTTCCATCAAGATGACTGGAGAAAGTTCAGGATGCAATGGGAGACCATGGCACTTTTAAACTAAGGTCTTTGAGTGAGGCAACACCCATTAGGCGAATAAACCTCTTTAAGAAATGAGTCAAGGGATAGGCCCTTTAATAATAATAATGCAAAATAGCAAAACTGGGATACATGTGTGATAAATACAGAGTAGATGAGAAATAATCTCAATAGTTACTCCCAACTAGGGGAACCTGGAAAAACTTCTTATAAAAATAGGATTTTAATGTAGGATTTAAAAGAAGTAAAATAAATTATGAAGCAAAGGTAAAAAGAGAGACCATTCCAAGCATGGGGAACAGCCAATGCAAAGTCATGGAGAGAGGAAACGGAGTGTTACGTTTGTACAATAGGAAGTAGGCCAGCTTGATCACAGAGTATTTGGAGAGAAGTACAGTGTGAGAATATGCCTTTTTTTTAGTATTTCTTCTTTTCAATCCATCCTCCACAAACCAAATAAAATAATCTTCCCAAGAAATGGGTCTGGCCATGTCACTCGGTCAGCACAAAAATCTCCAGTTTCTCCCTATTATTGCCATTTAGAAAGTTTCTTTGCTATTGGAACATGTACTATTATATTATTTCATCGTGCTACTATATTATGACATTTAACAAACTCCACATTGTGTCTCCCACTCATAAGGGTACATAAAGCATAGACTAACATGCCCTGGAGGAGCAAAGTTCTTCCACTTAAGGGAGAGATCAGTAGTCATGCTCTCCCAGGGGTAAGCCAGTACTTGAAATATTCACAATTATAAGAAATGTTGTTGTTTAGTGATTTTTCAATTGTGTCTGACTCTTTGTCACCTCATTTGGGTTTTTCTTGGCAAAGATACTGGAGTAGTTTGTCAATTCCTTCTTCAGCTTATTTTACAGATGAGGAAACTGAGGCAAGCAGGGTTAAGTGACTTGGCCACATGAAATTGAAAACAAACCCAATGCAACCAAGATTAGGATGGAAGCAAAAAATTGGCAAAGAATTTTTGTAACTAGTGTTTGTGAAAAAGGCCTCATTTCTAAAATATTATAAAGAACTGAGTCAAATGTGTAAGAATACAAGTCATTATTACCCAACTGATAAATAGTCAAAGGATATGAACAAGACGTTTTCAGAGGAAGAAATTAAAGTTCTCTATAGTCATGTGAAAAAAATGCTCTAAATCATTATTGATTACAGAGATGCAAATCAAAACAACTCTGAGGTACCACATCACACCTATTAAATTGGCAAACATGACAGAACAGGAAGATGATAAATGCTGGAAAAGATGTGGCAGAGTTGGAACACTAATTCATTGTTGGTGGAGCTGAGAGCTGATCCAGCCATTCTGGAGAGCAGTTTGGAACTATGCCCAAAGGGCTACAAAAATGCGCATACCCTTTGACCCAGAAATATCGCTTCTGGGACTCTATTCCAAAGGATAATAGAAATGGGAAAGGGTCCCACATGTACAAAAATATTTATAGCAACTCTTTTTGTGGTGGTCAAGAACTGGAAATCAAGGGGATGCCCATCAATTGGGTATATGAACAAGTTGTGGTATATGAATATAATGCAATACTATTGTGCTATAAGAAATGATGAACAGGAAGACTTCAGAGAGGCCTATAAAGACTTGATGCTGAGTGAAAGGAGCAGAACCAGGAATAATGACTTGTATTCTCACACATTTGACTCAGTTCTCTATAATATTTTAGAAATGAGGCCTTTTTCACAAACACTAGTTACAAAAATTCTTTGCCAATTTTTTGCTTCCATCCTAATCTTGGTTGCATTGGGTTTGTTTTCAATTTCATGTGGCCAAGTCACTTAACCCTGCTTGCCTCAGTTTCCTCATCTGTTGTTGTACCCAGCAACAACCACAGTGTGAGAGGAATTTTTCTGGTAGACTTAGCCTTTCACAGCAGTGCAAGGACCTAAAAGATTCCCAGTGGACTTCTGAGGCAAAACCCCTTCCACATCTGGAGAAAGAACTATGGAACTGGATTGCAGAATGAAGCAGATCATTTTCTTTTATATTACATTTTGTTTTGTTTTATGGTTTCTCCCATTCATTTTAATTCTTCTATGCAACGTGACTAAAGTGAAAATATATTTAATAGGAATGTATGTGTAGAACCTATATAAAATTGTATGCTGTCTCAGGGATGGCATGAGGAGGAAGGGGGGAAAGAGGGAGAGGGAGAGGGAGGGGAAGAATCTAAGACATATGTAAGTGATTGTAGAACACTGAAAACAAATAATTTAATAAAAAAAGTGACAGCCAGCTTCACACAACTTGGAAGTGTCTGAAGCCAGATCTGAACTCAGGAAGATGAATTTCTTGAGTCTAGGCCTGGCATTTCCTCTGTCCACTGTGCCACCTAGATGCTGTATGTGGAATGTGGCGATCTACAATTATGGTGCTAACAGGAAAGGCAATCATATGTATGTGTATCCCACTCATGCTTTATACACCACTATGCTCCTGCTTATTTTTTAGACTTCTCACATGGCTTCACTTCATATACTCTATGTTCTAGACAACCTGACCTAGCTATTTCCTGAACTCAACAGTTCATCTTTTTCTTTCATGTGTTCACCTCATTTGTATTTACTTAGATGTGCACATGCTAGGCTCACCTGAAAGAACATTAGTTCCTTGAGAAAAATGACTTTTCATTTTTTAGGAAATGAAAACATCTCCTTTATCTAGAACAGTGCCTTGTCTACGTTGTTGTTTTTCATCATTTTTCAGTTTCATCAAACGGTGACCCCATTTGGGCTTTTCTTGGCAAAGATACTGGAGTGATTTGCCATTTCCTTCTCCACCTCATTTTACAGATGAGGAATTGAGGCAAATAGGGTTAAGTGTGCCCAGGGTCACAAAGCTAGTAAGTGTCTGAGATTGGATTGGAAATCAGGAAAACTAGGCTTCCTCATGCCAGCCTGGCATTCTATCCACTGTGCCATCTAGCTGCCCCCCACCCACCTGCCCCATCTTGCCTGTAGCAAGGCTTCTTCGCCTTTTTCCACTCGCAACTTCTTTTGGCCTGAGAAACTTTTACGCGACCTTGACCATATGACTATACAAAATAGGTGTACAAATAGAAAATTTACTAGTAATAAATCATAAATTTATTTTAAAACAGTTTTTACCATTTATTAAAGAGGAAAGCAAATTTGCCAACTCATGAGTTTTACATTTTCCATTACATTCACAAACTGATTTAGTTTTACCTGAAGAATTAAATCTTGGCATAATGTTTGATATTACAGGATTCAGAGTATCTTCAAGGTTTTTCAGAGTTGATCGATACTTTGATTTTATAATCGTCAATGCTGAGAATAATGTTTTGCATAAATAAGTAATGCAAAATGGCAGAAAAATATTTAGGACTATTTCAGTAACTGTAGGAAATTCTTTCCTAATCCCAAGTCAAAATTCACTTAATGATTTTGTATGTATAGTAAAAAGCACTGCAATTCGTAGCATACAATAGTCTTGAATCCAAGACCCAGGCAATTCTGGCAGTGTTCGGTGGTGTTGCGTGGCGTGATAGCATGTGCAGTGCAAAGTGTGCGTGTTGTGTGTTCAGAACCAAGGCTTCAATGAAATTGTGCAATGTAACATGGGCTTGCCCTCCAGAAACACCTCAGATTCATTATGTGTTTGACTTTGAATCAATTTTTTTGGTCTTTGCCCATTTAGAAACCTTTTACCATCACGAAATTTTTTGTGACCTCCACATTCAGTTGCACAACCCCCAGTGTAAGCAACACTGGGGGCCTACAGCAAGTACTTAATATGTTTTGAATTGAATTAAATGAACTCCTAATCAATGTGAAGTCCAACAGTGTATTTAATTTGAAATTTTCCCTTGTATTTCTCTCTCTCTCTGTTAGATTTTTCCAACTCTGAGAAAGAGCCCTCCTCCATAGATTTGTTTTTTTTTTTTTCTTGCTTTGTTTTTATCTGATCATTATTTCTGCTACAGGCCCCAAATGCTTCCATTTATTCTTATCTAAATTCATTCTTCAAGGTTCTGATGTGTCTTTTAAACCATCCTGCTGTGGCTCCCTGCTCTTTTTATAATTCACGGGGTTCTGGGCTTCATCAGAATTGGTTCAATTTCCTTAGTCTCATTGATTTCTTTTTTTAGATGTCCTGTTATACATCTTCACTAATCATTTTAATTTCTTCCCTGTTGATTTATTTGTTGATTTATATCTTTGTGCTCTCGGTTTCTAAGTGAGTTTTCTTCCTCCGGAGATCTTTGATGGTTTTAATTCCCCCCTACCCCTAATATTCAGCTGTTACACACTTTCTGATTTTTTTCCCCTTTAATAATGGATTCTCCCTGCTCTTCCCCAAGGCTGAACCTCTGAGTAGTTTCAGCCTCCTCACACTTTAGGGAATTTGTAAATTCTAGTTAAGCAAGACTACTCTGGCTGGATGCTAGTCTCCTTTCTTTCATGTTACACATGCTGGACCCCTGTCCCATTCTTTAGTTCTCTGTAGGGCCTGAGTCCAAGCTTAGAGAAGGGTTGAGTGGGTGTTCAGTGTAGAGCTTTTGCTCTAAAGGAATTGTGGGGTTCTCATCCTAGTAGCCATCCTAGGCTGCGTGCAGCCACTCCAGGAATATTCCTGTCCTCTGTCTCTCCCCTCTCCCCTTTTGCTTACATATGTTTTGGGGAAGATGTGAGATCCATTGCCACAGTCAGAGAGTGTCAGTATAAATTATAAGAGCAGAGAAATTGCCCAGTGAGTCCCAAAGCACAAGACAGTGAGTCAGGCAGTATATTCCGCAGTCACGATAATGTATTCTGTAATCATAACAATGTGCAGGGGAGGGGTGCAGAGTGAATGCTAGGAATTAGAGTTCTCCTCTGTTCATTAAAATGTCTTTTTTTTTTTTTTGATCTTGTTGAACTTATTGCTTCCATGTCCTAAGGAGACAACTTTGCTTGTTCGATCTTGGTGCATAATCTCTCTTTGGGATTTCTGTCTTTTTTCTGTCTTTCTTTTTAAGATTTGTTGAGGATTGAGGGAAATTTCCATCTTCTAGTCTGTTCTGGGGATCTATTTTTCTATTTTGTAACCAGTAGTAAATGATTTTTCTTTTACAGTAGAGGAATATAATATCTGAAATTGTTTTTTTCTTCCTCATTTCTACATTTTTCATTATTTATCATGATATATAGATATTTTGTTTTTCCAACGTAATGCCATTATTGTTTTATCTTGTTCTGTAAAATATTCCTAGGGTAATTTAATTGGGTATAGCATTAAACTGTGAATTAACTTTGAAAGTACTGAAAATTTTCTAATATTCTCACAACCCATCCATGAGCACTGAGCATTTTTCCCAGCTATTTACCTGGGTTTGTATTTCTTTAAGGAATATTTTCTAATTAAATTTGTATAAAGTATTCCTGGATGGATTGATTTCCAAGTATTTTACAATGATCTTGAATGTGGTTTCTTTTCCAAATGGCACTTGGATTTTTTTGTTCTTATATCAAATGCTATTGATTGTTGTGAATTTATTTTGTAGCCCAACATTTTGTTGAAGATATTGTCTTAATATTTTTACTGATTCCTTAGGATTCTCTTAAGTAAACCATCATATAACCAGCAAATAAGGACACTTTTGTCTCCTATTTCCTAATTTTTATGTCTATTTCTCTTGCCTTACTGCAAGTTCCAGTTTTCTACAACTATATCAAATGATATCAAGAAGGATCTATTCTTGCTCTAATCCTCTGTTTCCTGGGAAACTTCCAGCATATCCCCAATTACATATGATGTTTGCTTTTGGCTTTAGATAGATGCATTTATAACAATTTTTTAAAAATTATTTCCTTCTTATGTCTTGTAGTGTTTTTAGCATAAATAGCTATTGTACTTTATCCAAAGATCTTTCTGCATCTATTGAGATAATCATGTGATTTTAGCAGGGTTTTTTGTGACATGATTAACTTTTTTTTTTTCCTAATGGTAAATTATTTTTGCATCCTTGGTATCTATACAAATTCGTGATAATAAATTTAATTTGGGGGGTAATTTCTTGCAAGCTTTTTGACAAGGTTTTACTTAAAATTTTTGAATTAGTATTCATTAATTATATTGATCTATAATCCAGTTTTGTTTTCTCCTTCCCTGGCTTAGTTAGCAAGGCTTTATTGGATTGAATAAAGAAGTCCGATAGAGTGAATTTTTTCTCATATTCTGAGAGTAAGTTTGGAAGTTCAGTTTCCTATAAATCCATCAGAAAAAAGAATGATCACTTTCTGCAATGCATAGTTGTATGCCAACAAAACTGAGAAACAAAATAAATAGATTACTTTCAAAAATGCAAGCTGCTCACATTTATAAAACACCAAGTAGATATCTTACATAATCTCACTCCTAAGAAAAAGAAAATAGGGAACTAGTTGTAAAGGAACTGCAATGTCAAGGAGGGCTTAGCACAGTGTTTGGCAAATAGTGCTATATAATTCTTAGCAATTATTATTAAGAGAGCAGCGCTGCAATCCTTACTTTTTCCAATTCACTTGATGCACACTACAATTCCACCCTCTCATTTTTACTGTATTTTTTTCTTTTTAGATGTGGTTCCTTTAAGAAGCAGATTGTGGTATTGTGTTTTCTTATCCAAATTGTTAATCTCGTTACATTAATCAAACTATCCAATCCATTCTAATTTAATGATTTAGGTTTATTTTTTTTTCTATTTGTTTCTTTAAAATTGTTTTTCTAACAGGATTTTTTGGTTCCCTTTCCTCCGTTAAGTGAGGACCTTGTTCTTGTAGTTAGTTTTACCTAGCCTATTTTAATGCAACTTTCTCCCACCACCACCAACCCTCTCACCCAAGGTCTCTTACTCCCATTAATTTCTTTTTCCTCTTTCTTAACGTTTTACTGTAATTTTGGAGTTTTACTCAAATTATTGGTGTTGGTCTTTGTTTTATTTACTTACATAAATATTTATTAAATATCACTTTTATTTACTTACATAATTATTACCCCCTTTCCTCCCTTTCTTTTCCTTTCTGTGAAGTGATTAATTCAAAATTACCACCTCCATTTCCCCGTAGTTTTCCTTTTATTAGTTTTTTTGTTTGTTTTCCTCTAGTTTTTCTAGGCACCTCCTTTCTTTGCAACTTCTTAGTCTCTTGCCTCTTCTCTAGGTCCAATTTTGATTATAATAATTACATATATTTCAATTTCATCTTATTGTTCTTTCAGCCTCTATTGTTGAAGTCATTAATTATATTGTTTTCCTTGTTCTGCTTATTTCACTATATCCATTTATTTAAGCTTTACAATGTTTCTTTCAGTTCCTCAATATTTGCATTTTCTTGTACTATATCACATTCATTTACCATAATTCCTTTAGTCTAAGAGTGAGGAATCTGCGGCCTCAAGGCCACATGTGGCCTCTAGGTCTTTGAGTGCATCCTTTTGATGGAATCCAAGTTTTACGGAACAAATCCTTTTATTAAGAGAAATTGTTCTGTGAAGTTTGAATTAAGTCGAAGGGCTGCACTTGAGGACCTAGAGGTCCACATGTGGCCTCGAGGCTACAGGTTCCCCACTCCTGAGACATTCCCCAATCAATGGGCATTCACTTTGTTTCCATTTCTTTGCTACCAAAAATAGTAACTAGAATGATTTTGATGTATATGGCATTGTTTGTACTAACTTTGACCTCCTTGGGACATATGCTGAGTAGTGAGATCTCTGGGTCAAAAGAAATGGATATTGTAAGTACTTCCCCTGCCCTTCCATAATTCCGAATAGTTTTTTTTTTTTTTTCCAACATGGTTGGTCCAGGAACTCTTGGTATTCCAATACTCTCTCATGCGCTGCCCTCTCTGGGGCTAATGCCAGGATCTGAGGATCTTTGCTAATGTATAAACATTGTTCCCTGCCCCCATAGAGGACTGGTCTGCTCTCAGGTATCTAGTCTGAACTATGATCTGCTCTATGTAGAAAAGGAAAGAGTAAGGGACTCAGTTCTGCAAATGACTTCTTACAAAGCCAGTATAAAGTCTCTAACCCACAATGATTGAAGCAGATTTATTCCCAATAAGATAATCAAAACCCTGAACATAAGTTCATAATCCTTTATACTCATCAAGTTAATCAGGGCTCTATCTTACTCAATCCCCTCCATATTGTAGAACACAGGGCAGATATAAAAGAAGGCAAGTAGTATGCATTTTAGGGTACCCTCCCACCCACCTCTTTGAATGCCCCCCCTCCTTCCACTCACTTGGAAATCAGGGATAAAATGTGGAAAAGGAAGAAAACAGTGACTGAGATTTGGCAAGGTGGCAATGGAAGACATTTAGGAAGTTTGGGAATTGGTGTCATATTCAAAGAAGGAGCTCCCAAAAGTAAGATAGAAAGGCAGTGAAGCTGGAGTAGACCTGATTCAAGAGAGAACATGGAGGAATGTGGAAATAGGACTTCACAACACAGATAAAGACTAAATTCAGCAGAAGTGTGTTAAAAGGAAAGGTCAAAGGATAGACGGGGTGGGGAACCTGTCACATGTAGCCTTGAGGTCACAGGTTTCCCACCCAAGGTAGAAAGTTGTAGTCAGATGTGGATAGCTCCAGGTTTATCTTGTTTAAAATAATGAACATATTTTAGAAAAGTTATATCAAGTTAATTTTTAGAAAAATAGCTTCCCATTACTTTACATGACAATTTCACAGATGAGTCAGCTCCAAGTAATTGAGCTTAAGTTCATAGCAGCATTTTAGCCTTTGATTTCTCTGTCCCCATCTTGGTCAATTTTTATTTTTTATTTAACAATATGTAACAAATATATGAATGCAATGAGATGATTCTCTGTTCAGAGGAGCCTTGTGGTGAATCCTTTGCTTTACCAAAAATCTATAGTGATGTGAATAATTGCCTCTGAATTTGTGTTTTCAAAGTTTACTTTTTATTTCATTAGATTTTCTTCAAATGGGATACACCTTTATAAATAATTATGGCACTACTGACTTTCTTCACCTCCTAGATTTTTTTCCTCTGAGTCTTCAGGAGTTTCTGTCCTCTTGGTTCTCCTCCTATTGTACTGATTGCTTCTACCCAGTCTCTTTTGCTGGCTCATCCATATCACATCCTTACTGAAGTGAGAAGTGGGTATTTCCTAAAGTTCCATCCTGGGATCTCCTCTTTTCTTTCTCTGTACTATCTCACTTTGTGGCTTTATCAACTCTCACAGATTCGATTATTGTTTCTATCCAACTTCACAAATCTATACAGCCTATATAATCTCTCCAGTTTCTCTACAGACTCATAGATTTATACATCCTTCTCCAGTGTCTTCCTTGAACTTCTGTCAGCATCCCCAAATGCTTATTGGACATTTGAAACTAGACATTCTAGAGACATCTCAAAATTGACGTGTCTATAATCTCTTTCCCTCCAAACCAATTTTGCTTTCAAATTCTCCTGCTTCTGTCAATGGTATCACCATTCTTCTAGTTTCTACAATTTGTAACCTCAGTATTATCCTTGACTCCTTTCTCTCCCTCACCTTGTATTTTTTATTCATTGCCAATTGTTGTTTGTATCTCCATATCTCTCCCACTTGACCTCTTCTTTCTAATAACAGAAACCATTTTAATTCCAACTCTCACTGCTTCTCCCTTAAACTATCGCAGTGCCCTTCTAACTGGTCTCTCTGCCTCAGATCTCTTCCCATTCTAATCCATCCTCCACAGTTACCTAAGTGATTTTCCTTAAATACACATCTAACTATGTCATTCCTCTACTCAATAAAGGTCAGTGGCTCTCTATTTCCTTTAGGATAAAGCATAAACTTTTAGCTTTTAAAGCTCTTCATGGCCTTAACTCCCATTTATATTCCTAGGCTTATTACACAGAACTTCCCTTCCCATACTCCACTATCAAGCAAACTGACCTTTCTCTCTGTTGCTAACAGATGGCAATGCATCTCCCAACTTTATGTCTTTGCACTAGGTGCCCTTATGCTTTGACTGTACTCCCTCCTCACCTCCAATTCACAGAACTCATCTTTTCCATCAAGGTGCAGCTCAAGTACCATGTCCTACTTGAAGTCCTTCCCGACCACCACCCCTCATCCCCCCTCCAGCTTCTAATCCTTGCCCCTAATTATGCTATATGCAATTACCTTGTATTTATTCTATATATTCTTATAGTGAAAGAAACAATCTTGACAAAATGAATAGAAAGCTGACCTTGGGTCCAGGAAGACCTATTTTACTCCTGCCTTTGACTCATACTATTTGTACAGCACTGAACAAGACACCTCTAAGCAGCTCTCTGAATCTGAGTGGTGGAGAAGGTTCTGACCTGCCTTACTAGAGAGAATTTCTTAAACTTGGAGTTCCCTATATTAGTTAAGTCCTAGATCTGGTAGCTATCCACCCTTATATTTATGTATATGACTTTTCTCTAACCCAAACAAAATGTAAGCTCCTAGACAGTAGGGATGGTTGGATGGTTTCACTCTTTGAATCTCCACCTTCTAACATAATCTATGACACATAGTGGCAGGACAGCTAGGTGGTGCAGTGGATAGAGCTGGTGCTCTATCCTGTTGGTGCAGGAGTCAGGAACACCTGAGTTCAAATCTCACCTCAGACACGACACTAGCTGTGTGACCTTGGGCAAGTCACCTAACCCCAATTGCCTCATTCTGAGTCATCTCCAGTCACCCTGATGAATATCTGGTCACTGCATTCAGATGGCTCTGGAGGAGAAGTGAGGCTGGTGACCTGCACAGCCCTCCCTCACTCAAAACAAAGTCAAGTGCAAGTCACATCATTACTTCTCTGATGTCATGGTCTTCTTTGGCAACAAAGAACGAACATACACATGACACATAGTAGGCACTTAATAAATTCTTGTTGAATCACTGATTAATTTGAATATAGCTACTTCGTGTTCTTTGGGTCTTGCTAATTTAACAAAATATCAGTATGAGGTTGGCATTCTAGTTTTTCCATCTAGTAAAGACAATAGAGCCTTTATATTTGACTCTTTTATCCATTACAAGGGCGTATATTTCCCTTATGGCATAGAGGAGTCGCAGTGTTAGTTCAAAGTCTATCTCATCCAACTCATATAGAGTACTATCTCTGGAGTCTGAGGCACTGGGTTCAAATCCCATCTTTGACATATATCACCTATGTAACCTTGAGCAAGTTACTGAACTTTCCTTAACCTTATTTTCCTCCTCTGTGCAATGAAGGATTAGATTTTGATTAGAGTAGCCTCTGAAGTTCCCTCTAAATCTTTGAGCCTATGATTTTTGTTAATCCAACCTGATCATAATGAAAGGATCATTGGGAGTAGTACCTGTCTTGAGACATGTTTCAAACTCTCAGTTCTTTCATACGTAAGGGTCAGGATTAATGATTTTCTCAGGTATAGCACCTGTCTCACAGAGATGGGAAAATTAAATGAGATAATGCAGAGTGCTTATTTACAAACACTGTGCAAACCTTCAAGTAATCTCTCTCTCTCTCTCTCTCTCTCTCTCTCTCTCTCTCTCTCTCTCTCACCTATTTTCTTTTCCACTCCTTCCTCTTTCCCTACTCTTCTTCCTTTGCCATTTTCTTCTACTTTTTCCTTCTCCCCTTCTCTTTCTTTCTCCTTTTCCTTTTCTTTTTGCTCCCCCTCTTCCTCCCACCCTTCTCATCTTGCTCTTTTCTTCTTTCTCTTTTTCCTCCTACTTCACCTACTCCTTTTTCTTCTTTATTATTATTTTATTTCCAATTTCTTATCTTCCTATTGCTGCTGCTTTCATGGGGGAAGGAGCAATGGACAAGGAATCCAGAGGCCTGAGTTCTAGTCTTTTTTTTTCTATGACCATGGCTTCACTCTGGGCTTCAGTGTCTTCATTGGTACAATGTGAAAGTAGGACTGGGACTACCTTGAAAGTCCCCTCCTACAACTCTAGGTCTAGGTAACAAAAGGACTGCCCATGTACAAAACTTGAAAAGATTCCATGGAGACAAGTACAGAGTAATTAAGGCCCAGGGCTGACAGGAGAAAGGGCTGAGTGAATGAGAAGTAAAAGAGTGATGATGTTAAGAGAAGGGGGAGAGGAGAGGGAGAATGGAAGGAGGACTTGAGTAGAAAGAGTTAGAAATTAACTCTGCTTGGGATAAAAGGAAGTAATGATAAGCACAAGGAGTAAAATAATATTAACTGAATCTAGAGTGGTGATTTTTGAAGTTCTGGAAAAAGAAAGCAGACTATGAACAAAGTATACAATATACAAAGGGTTTGTATGTGCTTCCTTGGGAAAAATGGTGCCTGTCTATACCTTTTTACATATTCTGCATACAGTATAGTATAGTAGGTCTGTAAGCTCTCTGCAACTCTGGCAAAAGTTTCAAGAGGCTCAACTAGATTCAAAGTCAGAATGAGATAGTATTTTGTACTATACTGTATTCCATGTATAATATATGATATATTATAAGTACTAAACTATTTATAGCACAGTATAATGTACCATAGTTATGGTATATAATAGTGCTATACTATAGTATGTGGGGGTGTTTATGTGTGCATACATATATACTATATATAATATTGTCTATCCCATACTGTACTATAATATACTGTACATAATATAGTGTATATTGTATAATAAATCATATATCATATGGTATACAATATGCCATACTGTATTATATTTACTTTATTGTGTTACACATTATTACTATATCATACTGCTATCCATATCATCTATCATATTTGTGTGTATCATATATATGTTTTACATGTATATTACAGTTTATATCGCTTCTTTAGGAATATATAATATGATGATATATAATATGCATTATATAATGCATTATATATGTGATTGCTGTATAATCACACTATATACTCCTAAAGAATGAGATATTAAATTTATATACATATATACATATACTTATGTATATAAATATGGGATATTACATATATACATATATGTATTCATATGTATATGTGTGGGTGCAAACATACATCATACTATATATTGCTAAAAAATGGAGAAAGATTAAGGATGAGAGATGCAACTATGTAAGAGGCTACATAAAGACTATAAGCCTGGATCCTTAGGGATGAAAAAGAAACCTTTTTATCCATATAGTGTCCCCCAGCCTCCGAATCTTCAAGGAATACCTCTGGTCCAAAGATAGCCATCTTGAAGAGGTGATGGTTGGTGTGTTTGTTGTTTGTTGCCAAAGAGGACTGTGCCATCAGAGAAAGGATGACATGACTTGCACTTGATATTGTCTTGAGTGAGGGAAGACTGGGAAAGGTCACCAGCCTCATTTTGTCCTCTTGAGACATCTGGATCCAGTGACCAGAGATTCATCAGGATGACCGGAGATGGCCCAGGATGCAATGGGAGAGCTTGGCCCCTTTAGGCCAAGGTCTATTCAGGTAATCACTCAGGGTGAGGTAGCACTCATTCAGTGAACAGGCCAGTTTAAGAAGTGATCAGGGGGTGGCCCCTTTAAAAATGAACCAAATTAAAAATAACTAAATCAAACTGGGAGGGAAACAGTAGCAGATACTATTGATAATCATTCTTAATCCAAGAGGGTTCAGAAAACAGCCCTTAAGTGGAGCTTATACAGGGGCCTAGTGTTGTCCAATCTACAGACTTCAGAGTGCAGTAGGTTTAAGGTTTGGGGAAATAGAAGGGAAGGGAAGGGAAGGGAAGGGAAGGGAAATCTAGCTGGTAAACCCCAAGTTAACTGGGCATCCTCTGGCTGTCCAAATTTACCTTCCTTTGGTGGGGAGAAGAGAGAGCAGGCAGAGACAGGAGAGGAGGAGTTGAGGTACCCATCTAGCTGAGTCCCCACTCAGGCAGCTCATAGATTATTGTGTTCATCCTTCACTGCTGAAGAAGTACATTCCATCAGCAGAATGATGAAACAGTTGCATGAAAGACAGTTTTACAGAGAAGGATGTACCCTAGATAAGCATACTTGTACCAGAAGGAAAAGACATTCAATTAGTATCTTGCTCTAGCTTCCCTGCCAAATATAAAAAAAAATTAAAAATACCCCCTAACTACCCAGCTCATTGGGAGAGGAAGGTCCTGTGAGAGGGATGGGTCATTCAGGGCTGGTGCATGCAGGCTGGATAATAGTTATGGGGAAGAAAAAGTAGTTTTCTTTCTCAATATTTAGGCACTCTGGGACAAAGCCCCAGGCTCTCTGACTTAGTTATGGCTCAGTATAACACTTCTTAATTGAATTGAACTGCTGTAAAATCTAATTGCACTAAAAGGAGGAAGGATATTTTTCTTTCCTGTCACTAGTTTCCTTCTGGGCACAAAAGGAGAATAGACTCATTGGATCATAGCATTCAGAGGAGAAATTGACCTTAGATATAATCTAATCCAACCTTCTTATTTCACATAGGAGGAAACTGAGTTCCAAAATGATTAAGTCACCTAGATAATAAGTGTCCAAAGTCACCTAGATAATAAGTGTCCAAGTCAGGATTCCAACCAAGTCTTCCAGTCTCAAACTCGTTGCTCTCTCAATTACACTGTGAATTCTTTATGGAAAGGATAAAGGGAACTATTTTCCACAAAACATGGTTTAGTTCTACAGAATTATCTTGTAAAACTTTTCAACATATAAGTAGTTTCACTGAAGTGCATCTTTGTTAATGGAAAGTTCAACCATTCTTTTTCATCCTTTGCAATTTCTGTCCATGCCTTCCTAATTTTAGAAAATTAATTATGAATAGGGGGTCCACCAAGAATTTGGGGGCCTTGCCAATTTTCTTGGCATTTCCTGTATATCAGTGGAATACAGGAGCTATCCATTGTCAAAAGACCAACCCACACTTTGCTCTCTCTCTCTCTCTCTCTCTCTCTCTCTCTCTCTCTCTCTCTCTCTCTCTCTCTCTCTCTCTCTCTCTCTCTCTCTCTCTCTCTCTCTCTCTCTCTCTCTCTCTCTCTCTCTCTCCTTCAAATCAGTTCTTTCACATAAGTTTCAATTGTTGTAACTTACTCACACGCTATATACCTCTTCATTGTCCTTTGGGTCATTGTCAACCTTTATTCTCTGGAGAATTATCTGTATAAAATAGTTCTTTGGTAGTTTAATTGGTATGTCATTGAATGAGCAAATTAACTTGGGCAGAACTGTCATATTTATTATGTTGGATTGACCTACCCATGAGCAATTGGTATTACTCCAGTTGTTTATATCTATCTTCATGTGTATTTTGCAATTATGTTTATATAGTTCCTGGGTTTGTCTTGGTTGGTAGATACCCAAGAATTTTATAATGTCTGCAGTTATGAAAGTCCTGCTGTACTTTGTTGGCAATAGATAGAAAGGCTAATTATTTATGTGGGTTTACTTTATATCCTGCAACTTTGCTAAAGTTGTTAACTGTTTCAAATCATTTTTTATTTGATTCTCTAGAATTCTGTAAGTATTTCATCATGTCATTTCTACAGAATGATAATTTTGTTTTCTTATTGTCTCTTCTAATTCTTTTAATTTCTCTTGTTTTATTGCCATAGCCAGCCTTTCTAGCATAATATTCAATAATATGCATGAAAATGGACATCCATGATTTACCCTGATCTAACTGGAAAGACTTCTAGCTTCTCCCCATCACATATAATGCTTGCTGATGGTTTAGATAGATATTACTTATCATTTTTTAAAAAGGTTCCATTTATCACTGTGCTTTCTAGGGTTTGTAATCGTAATGAGTGTTGTATTTTGTCAAAATTCTTTTCATGGATGAAGATAATCATGATTTTTTTTTTATTGCTATGGCCATCTATGTTGATAGTTTTTTTTAATATCAAATGAAACATGCATTCTTGGTATAAATGCTACCTGGTCATAGTGTATGATCTTTGAGATGTATTGTCATAATTTCCTTGCTAGTATTTTTTTGAAAATTTTGTATCAATATGCATTAGGGAGATTGGTATATAGCATTTTTTCTCTGTTTTTGCTCTTCCTGGTTTAGGTATGAGCACTATATTTATTTCATAATAATTTGGAAGGACTCCTTCATTTATCATTTCTAAATGGTTTACATAGTATTGGAATTTAATATTCTTTAAATGTTTAGTGGAATTCACTTGTGAATCCATATGGTACTAGGGACTTATTTTTAGAGAGTTCGTTGATGATTTGTTAAATTTATTTTTCTAAGGTAAGGTTATTTAAATATTATAATTCCTTTTCTGTTAATCTGGGCAATTTGTATTTTTAAAAAATAATTCACATATTTCACTTGAATTGTCAAATTTATTCAAATACAATTGATCAAACTATATCCCAATATTTCTTTAATTTCCTCTCCATTGGTGCTGAATTCACACTTTTCATTTTTGAACTTGCTAATTTGTTTTTTTCTTTCTTTTTTTTGATCAAATTAACCAATATTTTATCTGTTTCATTGTTATTTTTCATAAAGCTAGCTTTTAATTTTACTTGCTAGTTCAATGGTTCTCTTCTTTTCAAATTTATTAATATCTCCTTTGGTTTTAAGAATTTTCCAATTTGGTGCTTAATTGGGGATTTTAAATTAATTCTAAAATGTGAAATGGCTTCAGTTTTATGGGTAAGTTCATTCCATTTACATTCACAGTTATGGATACTGTTCATTTCCCTGGATCCTTTCTCTCTCTCTCTCTCTCTCTCTCTCTCTCTCTCTCTCTCTCTCTCTCTCTCTCTCTCTCTCTCTCTCTCTGTCTCTCTCTGTCTCTCTCTCTCTATCTCTCTCTCTGTCTCTCTCTCTCTGTCTCTCTCTCTGTCTCTTTCTCTCGTGTCCCTCCTCAAACACTTATTTTACTTCTAACCACTGCCTTCCTTTCCCTGCCCTTCCTTCTCTCAGCATACCCTTCCCTCTTTGTCTTCTTTCCTTTTCCTTCTATTTCCCCATTGGATAAGCCATTTCTATGCCCAACTGAGTGTATGTGTTATTCTCTTTATCAACTAATTCTGATGAGAGTTGCTTGCATTCCTCTTTTATGTGAGACAATTTCACCCATTCTTCCTCTCCCTTCCCCTTATTCCAGTGCATGCTTTCATCCTCATCTTTTTTTTTTTTTATTCTAGAGATGATCTCACCATTATTGATGTATATTTGTGCCTTCTGTCTATAGAGACTCCTTCTCGTTGCTGTGTTTGGAATGCTTTCTCTCCTTACCTCCACCTCTTGGTTTTACTGTTATTACTTTTCTGAGCCTAAATCCCCTCCAAAAGACAGGAAATATTTCTTTAATTTTCCCGTTGTCATTGTTTTCCATCTGTGAGTAGTTTCCATTCAGTCTATTTTTATCTTGTATGTATCGAGTTATTTTCATGTTGTCTTCTTAATTAGAATGTGAGCTTCTTGAGGGCCAGAACAATGTGTTTGCTTTTCTTTATATCCGCAATGCTTGGGGTGGTACTTGGCACATAATAAGTGCTTAAAGCTTGTCGTCTGGCATTAATCTGGCATTTTGTTCTTTGTGATCAAAACCTTTTTTTATATTTATCAAATAACAATCACTCAGTCAATAGTGTAACAATAATAGCACAGCCAGCTGTTGGCAAGAAGTGTTAGGAAATTTCTTTCTCCAGAAAAAAAAGCTTTGAAAAATAAAGGGAGGAATCTATGTAAGAGGTTCTAATTAACTCTTGAAAAAAATTGGGGTGGTTGTGAAGGTCAATAGAGTATATAGATAATGAAGAAAAAACCTTCCCTCAAATAGAAAATGTAACATAAACATTTATTACAGTCGTGGTTACCAAGGAGTACATGGCAAAATTAGAATCTGATGTCAATGAAAGCAAATGTGAAGTGACTGGAATATGAAGAAAGAAAAAGTAGATTTTCCATTTATCACTGCCACCTTTACTATAAAACCAGCAAACAAAAGCCTCCAAACCCCCTAAAGAGTAGTTCATTATCATAGTTATGGAGAAAGAATATCAATAAAAATAAAGAGCAAGACTAGATGAAGGTAAGAAAAAACAAAACATGAAAATAGTGGAAGAGAAAGGAGTCGTCTGGATGAAATCAGCATCATCAGAAATTTTTAACTTGAGTTTTTTGTCTGTTTTTAATAAAAGTCAAACCCCTTGACAACAATTACATGAGAAAGAAGGATCCTGATGAACAGAATGTTTCCCTCTGTTCAGCATATGGTCCATAGAAACAGGGCTTTGTTGAGCAGAACATAAAATTTTTTATATGTAACTAATCCTGATTACATACTTTTACAATTCCCTATCATTGTAATGATCTCTCATTATAAATAATAGAACCCAACTGTATTATTTGAATGGATAAAAGAGGGATATGAACTGAGCTATTTTTGTTGGCTACCAAGGAGAAATTATCCTTTAGCTCTCTCTATCTCTTCCCATTTCAAATACCTTAACCTAAAATTCAGTTAAACCTGCAAACATTAACTATTCAAAAAAAAAAAAAAAGCAGAGGGGGAAGAGATTGAGGAACTTGAAGGAATCAAGGGAAATAGAATGTACTACTATGATATCTTCTGATTGAGTTCAAATAAATTCTTTATTCTTGTTAATGTTCCACAATGAAATTCACCTGAAGTTTATTAAGCCTCAGAATGTGACTTTGGGGAAGTATTTTTTTTTTAGCACAGCAAGAAAGGTAGTGCAACTGAACTGTGGATATGGGAAGACAGTGACTGTGATCAATAATTCTCAAAGAGTACACTCACCATTCTCCCATAATGAGACTATCTTAGCCACCATTAAAAAAAAACCAAACATAAAGGAAAGGAGTTTGTTGTATAAAATATCTCTTATATTGTACCATGTGCAGAATGTGTAGTTGGAGAATGAAAAGAATAAGGAGCAGATCAATGTGGCTCTATGGGAAAGTATCCCTGACTGCCTTTTCCTTTGTATCATATCAGGCAAATGCCCTTGACTACATAATTTGTTCTCAGGAGCCTCAGGGCTTAGAACAGTGTATAGTTGCCCATAACAAGTGCTTAATAAATGTTTATTGATTGACTTTAGGGTGTGTCCATGTTCAGAGACGTGTAGTTCCTGACATAGTTTAACAAATTTAAAATTCCTTGAATTTTTTTTTTTTAATTCTAGTGGTCTTTGTATGTAGATATGAATCTGGCTGCACCAGTGGGGAAGAAGGTTGCATAGCCTCTTAGCACCATCCCTACCTCTTTCACAACAAGAAATTTCAGAAATTTTGTCTTGCCTTGGTATGATAGTTGGGGAAAGAAGCTTTTTATTTTCTTTCCTCTTTTTTCTTTCAATAGTATGAAGGAGGCTCTACTGTGTTTTGTGACCACTAGAAGTCTGAGACAAGCAAGATTATCCCATAAACAGTCATGATCATAAGTAACAAGGAATGAGGACTCAAGATAATGGTATTGATACCAATTGTCTTGTTTTTCCTCCAACAATATGATGAGAATTAAGATGTTGCTTTGAACCAAAAATTGTCTTCTGAAGTGATGTCCTTTTTTCTGATTTTAATAAAGACAAGTAGACCAAGGTTGAAATGTGAAAAGATTTTTCAGTTTTTATTTTTCCCCCTTGGAGTGATGGTGGAGGGTAGACAGTATATTCTGAAAAGATGAGAATAAGGACTTAGAAACCATTGGGATCTGAAAAATAATAACAAAACATCAACAAGTAAAGTCTGAGCAATTAAAGATCCCAAACTCAAAATGGAAATACACCTGCCAGATCCTTGGAGTTCTGGATAGGACTATGCAGTTTATTCCTCTATCCTTTTCTTCATATAAGGGACAGAGCATTGATTTAATTATTGTTGCTTATTTTGTTATGCTTGTTTTGGCTAATTTCCCCCCACCCCATACCCTATCACATGGCCTCCAGAAGGCTTCTTCTTCTTTTTTTCCCTAGGTAGGACTAGGCATTGTTTTTTTTTTGTTTGTTTGTTTGTTTTATGCCAAATGAATAGAAGAGTAATGGAGATCACTGCTGGATTTATGAGCATGAAGAAGAAGAGATGGACTAGGACGGAATAGACCATAGGACAGGAGAGAATTACTTGGGGCAACTCAACCTGGGTTCTGTTCAAGTGACCAAGAGTTAGCAATTCACATGTCATAGAAGGAGAATTTTTCAGGGAATACTAAGGATGACAATGCTGAAAGTTTCAACCCTCTCCTTCTAGTTACACTTATATACTTTGCCCCGAATTAACTTCAAAAGGTCCCATATTTTCTAACTAGGTGAGAGGTAAAGATAGGAGATTATCATAAAAAACCCCCACAATTTCAATCTGTCTTTGAGGGTGCATAGATGATAACTCCATGAGACTTATGGGCTATAAGTATATGTAGGTAAGACAGGGTTTCTTAGTCCAAGGTCATTGGACTTCTTTTTTCACAAAGTATATTGAAAACTGCATTTCTGTATAATTTGTTTCGTTATAATTATGTATTTTATCTTACTATTTTAAAAACATTATTCTGAGGAGTTCATAGGCTTCATCAGACTGTCAAAGGGATCTATGACATACAAAAAAATCTTACGAAACCTCTTCTAAGGAGATTCCATGAATAATACAGCAAAGCAGAAAAATTTTAGGAATAGGAGGAATGAAGTTAATGTAAATCAAAATCCATTAACCTAACATCCAGGGAGTATATAATGTGGTTTGTTTAATGTGAAAAACTCCTCCTTTATTATCTTTTACATGCTGTTCTAGGACTCTTCTTTATCTGATTTTTTCTAGCACATAACAGATTTAAGTAATGAGTTAGAAGCTTTCAGTAGCTAAAGGTAAGAGACACTGATGAGAAGTTAGAGTTGATAGCTTAAGAACAAGAAGGATAAAGGGCAAAAATAAGCCTAAAAATAAATAATAAATACACATCTATTTTGGTCCACTTGGTGAAGGGGCAAACAGTGCACATGCTTAAACAGCCCAGAAGGGATCACGGCATTAAAGCACAAAGAGTAACTCATGTTCATAATGACTCCTAGTTTAACTTGATAAAGCACATAATACACTTTTAGAACAATTTCCATCAGAGTTTTGGTTCCTAAAACTGCTGCCTAGAAATTTTCCTTGTGAAGAATACTTCATTCCACACTAATGTTTGACAGATGAGGTGTTACTGGGTGATGTTTGAGAAGCTAGAGAACCTCATGTGAAAATAAAGAGAGGCAAAGATGTCTCCGACACTCAATAAGAAGCAAGTAAGGAAACAACTTAAGAGGATTTTGAAATCTTGGAAATCAAAGGACTGAAAGTGTATGGAAAAAATAGATCTCCAAAACTGAGCTAAGGAGAAGTTGGCAATCATCAATATTCTAGAAAGTACAGGCTTTCTAGATAGCTAGAGCTAGGAAAATGTTTTTGATTTTGCCTTCTTAAAACAATGTTAACATTATCAAAAAATGTTCAGCTGACAAATAGAATTCAGAAAAAAAAAAGAAATGAGATCTGTAAAAAAGTGAAGAGGTGGCCTGTTCAGTTCTTTGACATTCTTTGAAACTTGATTTTTAAGATAAAATTGCCAGAAATATATCTAAGCAAGAATGTGGGGAAGATGGAACGTGTGTACTTCATCTGTTTGGAAGGATGTTTCCGTATTCATATGCGACCGCAGAACTTTTCTTGTAATAAAAAAATGTTATGATGAATGAGGTAATATGTTAGATGATTTGAACTGCTCTAAACCAAGCCACTATATAAATCTTAGGTATTGTTTGCTAAATTAGGCTTCCTCTCAGTTCATTTGGAATGCCTGGGACTGCCTGAGAATTTGGCAGTTATTTCTGTGAACAAGCTACCGGGAAAACTTGGGGATTTCAGGAAAACTGTACCTTGGCATTAGGAGGTGAATGGCCTTAACCACAAGGCTGTCTCCCTCAACTGACTTTTTAAGGCCTTACTTTATTTGGCATACCAAATTTCTTGGTATTTGGCATACCAGCTTTATTTGGCAGAGCCAGACCAAGAAGAGAGTAGCTTCCATCATGATGCTGTCCTTTTTATTTGACCACAATACTATATCTGGTGCCTTTCCTCCCCCACCCTCCATCTCTCTCTCTATGTCTCTCTTTCTGTCTCTCTGTCTCTGTCTCTCTCTGTCTCTGTCTCTCACTCTCTCTCTCTCATTCTCTCTGTCTCTGTCTCTCTCTCTGTCTCTCTCTCTGTCTCTCTCTCTCTTTTTCTCTCATACACACACACACACACACACACACACACACAAATACATACATATTCAAATTAGCTACTATTGTAGTTAAAACACATTTGGCTAATTGGAAGGACCTTGGGCTACTTCATAATCACAGAATGAGTTTCCTACTGATTTTACAACCAGAAATTAGTGAGATCATTTTCCTAATGTGTGACGAGGATCATTTTTCCATTTTCATGATGTGAAGATAAATGCTATGACCAGCTGGACTCTTGTGCATTCGTTTTTATACTGCCTATAATTTCTGATATTTTTAGGTTGCTGTTGTTTGAATGAAAGTTTCCTGTATTATTCTTTCACAGTGCCAGGCTAGGGCAAAGAGGGACAATTTCCCTTTAAATAGAATGAAACATAAGAGAGAAAAATTAGACAGTATGTGGTGACAGATTTATATTTTCTGGTTTTATGGAATCATTCTCCAGGGATTCTTTAGGCTCTACATGTGGTACTTGGGTGTAGCATTTTGAATGATGTTGAGACCATTAGCAAATGGGATAAGCTTTCTATATTTGCACATGTGTATGTACATGTGTGTTTCTGAAACATCTATTGACATCTAACTCTTTATTAAAAGCCCTGCATTGAGAAGAGTTACTAGTATTAAATATGTTTTAATAAATTGTTGTGATGCCTTACCCTCCTTTGTTCCAAGTTTCTTCAGGTTATTCAGGCTTCTTTTTAAGGACTGACTTGTGTGGTCCATGTATCCACAGTGTACACTAGGCTGACCATTATTCATTCATCAATAAGCATTTATCAGTCATCTACTATGTGTCTGGCACTATGCTGAATCCTGGAGATAGAAATACCAAAATATAGGAAAGAAGGAAAAGAGCAAACATTTATTAAGTGCCAGGCACTGTGCGAATCCTTTACAAATGTTGCCCCTTTTGAGTTTCATAACAACCCTATGACATAAATGCTAGCACCATCCCAGTTCCTGATGTCATGGTCCTCTTGGAGAATGAAGGGCAAACCACAATACTGTGCCACCTCCTCCCGACCATCAAAGAACTCTTAATCTATACATAGTGTGCGTACTTGAAACTATAACCAAATGATGAATTTTGGAGGTTTACACCAGAACTACTGTAGGAAAACATCAGTGAAAATTAGAATAATCAGGTGAGTCTGAAAAGATGGAGAAAATTATGATAGTAAGAAAAATAAATAGAGGACCAAAGGAGGTTAGCTACCTTCAGCAAAAGCCTGAGGATGGAAATGACATTGTGGTACCTGTGGGACAATGAGGAAACTGACCTGAGTATGTTAGAAGATGGGGTTATAAATGAACTGAGAAGAAAAAGGAAGTTTGACTTGGTAGGGTGGGGTAATTTACAGAGTGCTTTGATAAAACAGGCAAAGGATTTAGCACTTGTTATGGTCGGAAGTCAATGCAAGCCAGGTGATGATTTGTGTGTCTTTTGTCTGAGGACCAATCCAGCTAGCTTTGAAGAGATTCATTACCAGGTTGGCTATGAGGTGATGAATTTTTCAATCACAGTAATCAATCATTTTGTGAAGTGCCTACTATGCTTCAGGCATTGTGTTAAGAGTTGGGAGTTCAAGTTCAAGGAATGAAACAATCCTTACTCACAAAAACTGGCATTCTGATGGGAGGGTAGGAGCAAGTATACATACACATATGCATATATGTAAATGCTTGTATTTTTATGTATGTATATAAACAAAATACGTACAATTAAAACAAAATTGCTATAATATAATTTTGTAAGTAGGATACTAGTAGTTGGGGATACCAGGAAAGGTTTCATTTAGAAAGTTGCACTTGAGATGAATTTTGAAGAAAGAGATGGATTCTGTGGAGTAGGGGTCAAGAGGAAATGCTGAGTGCATTCCAGGGATGGGGAATAGCTAATTTAAAGGCAGAAACATGGAATATGGGATATTTTGAGTGAGAAACAGAGGTGATCTGCTTGGCTTTATTCTAGAATGCAGGAATGAGAGTCCTGTACAAAGAAGTTGGAAAGATAGGTTGGGGCCAGGTTATAAAAGTCTTTAAAGCTAATTAGAGGCATTTCTATTAGATCACAGAGCTAAAGGGAGTGATTGGAGTAGATTGAATTAGAGACTGACAGGATCATATCTGTGATTAAGGAAAATTATTTTGGCAGCAGTATGGACAATTGACTGAATTGGGGAGAAACTTGAGATAGGAAAACTAATTAGGAGGCTACTGCAATAATCTAGGTATGAGGTGATGAAGAGCAAGAACAAAGGAAAGGCTTCTTAACTGAGGTTCATGAAACTGCTTTCTAAAATATTTTGATAACTCTATTTCAATGAAATTTATTTCCTTTGTAGTCCTGTGCATTTTATGTTACGCATTTAAAAACATTCTGAAGGGAGGCAGGCAGAGAAAAGCCAGGAAGTTGGCTGAGCTCTACACAGTTTCTATCAGAAACATTAAACCAAGCCTCTAAATGAATTCTGGAGCAACAGAACCTACAAAAAGATGAGTGAAACAATTTTTCAACTTGAGATAACTTAGAAGGACTTCAGGAAAGGTCTATTCTCACTTAGATAAAAGAGAAGTGTAGCCCAGTACAGACAGTATCTGGACAAGTCAGCAGGAGGCTCTTAGCCAGAGCACAGATCAGCTACTGAGGCCCCTTGTTCCTGGAACAGCATGCTGGCTGTTAGGCTTCCAGCCCCAGAATGCCTGGCAGAAAAGGCAGAACTGGACTGGGCCACCACCGTGCAGTGGACAGATCACCAACATCTGAGGCCCCAGGATGAAAAGCAGGTGACCAGACCCCTTGCCAGCAGCCCAAGAAACTTGCAACTGTGGCCCCTGTACCCCACAAGCAAAGTTCAACCTTAAAAGTCACAAAATAGGCTAAAAATGAGCAAAAAGAGCCATGATTATAGAAAGCGCCTATGGTGACAGGAAAGATCAAAACACAAACTCAACAGAGGACAACAATGCCAACGCACCTACATGTGAAGCCTCATACAGGAACATGAATTTGTCTAAAGTCCAAAAACCATCTTGGAAGAGCTCAAAAACTATTTCAAAAATCAAATAAAAGAGTTAGAAGACAAATTGGAAAGGGAAATGAGAGTTAAACAAGAGTCAACAGCTTGGAAAAAGACAAAAATTGACTGATAAAAGCAATTACTTAAAAACACAATTGGCCAAATGGGGGAAAAAAAACAGTCCACTGAAGAAAACAACTTCTTAAAAAGTAGAATTGGCCAAATGGAAAAAGAAGTACAAAATCTAACTGAAGCAAACAATGGAAGCTAATGACTCTATGAGACAACAAGAGTCAGTCAAAGAAAATAATTTTTTAAAAAGAACAAACAGAAGAAAATGTAAAATACCTCTTTGGAAAAGGAGAAAAAAATGAACCTAGAAAACAGATTGAGGAGACATAAATTAAAATTATTGGGCACCTGAAAGCCATGTTCATAAAAAGATCCTGAATGATATTTTTCAAAAAATTATCAAGGAAAACTGTTCTGATATTCTAGAACCAAAGAGTAAAATAGTCTTAGAAAGAATCCACATATTACATCCTGAAAAAGATCCCAAAATGAAAACTCCAAGGAAGATTGTAAACAAATTACAGACTTATAAAGTCAAGGAGAAAATACTGCAAGCAGCCAGAAAGAAACAATTCAAATATCAAAGAATCACAATCAGGATTACACAGGACTTAGTAACTTCCATATTAAAGAACCGGAATGTTTGGAATACAATAGTCTGGAAGGCAAAGGAGCTTGGATTATAACCAAAAATCAACTACCTAGTAAAATTGAACATAATTTTCCAGGGTAAATTAAATAAAATAGGGAACTTTCAAATTTTCTTGATGAAAAGACCAGTGGTGAACAGAGAATTTGACCTTCAAATACAGGACTCAAGAAAAGGAAAAAAGGTTAAGCAGAAAAAAAAAAAAATACTTGTTCATTAAGGTTATTTATAAACCCACACAGGAAGCTGTCCCTTTTAACTCTTGATAACTGTATCTCTTTTAAGGCGGTTAGGAGTATACATAGACAAAGAGAATGGTAAAACTTGTGTGATGTGACGATATTAAAAATAATTAAGGAGTGAATAAAGTCTTGTACTGGGAGAAGAGGAAAAGGAGTCACAAAACAGGGTAAATTACGTCCTATAAAGAGGCACAAAAGACCTATAAAAGCAGAAGGAAAGAGAGAGGATGAGCATTGTTTGAACCTTACTTTCATCATATTTGGATCAAAGAGGGAATAATACACACATTCAGTTTGGTAGAGAAAATTATCTTATGCTATAAGGAAGTAGAAGGGGGAAGAGGGAAAAGGGAATGGGTAGACTGGTAGAAAGATGGACAGATTGAGGGAAGTAGTGGTCAGAAGCAAAACACTCAAGCAGGGGCAGGATGAAAGGACAGAGAAAAGTATAAATGGGGGAAAATAGGATGAAGGGAAATACATAGTTAATAATGATAACTGTGAGTGTGAATGGGATGAATTCTCCCATAAAACACTACCATATGTTGTTTACAAGAAATGCTTTTGAAGCAAAAAGTAAAGGTAAAAGGTTGGAACAGAATATATTAGCTTTCAGCTGAAGTAAAAAAAAAAAAGTATTAATCCTGCTCTCAGATAAAAAAAAGCAAAAATAGATCTCATTAAAAGAGATAAGGAAGGAAATTACATCTTGCTAAGATGTACCATGAAGTACATCTTATGTGTACCATGAAGCTAAACAAATAGGCACGACATATAGCATCCAAATTCTTAGAGAAGTTAAGTGAGTTATGAAAAAAATAATAGACAACAAAGTATACTAGTGGGGGACATAAACCTCTCTTTCTCAGAGCTAGATAAATCTAAGCACAAAATAAACAAGAAAGAAGGTAAAGGAGATGAATACAATTTTAGCAAAGTCAGATATGATAGACCTCTGGGAAAAGAATAATGGGAATAAAAAGGAATATATGCTTTTCTTAGTGGTACCTGGTACCTACATAAAAATTGATCATTTATTAAGGGATAAAAACCTCACAATCCAAAGCTGAAAGGCAGAAATAATAAATGAAGCCTTTTCAAATTACGAGGTAATAAAAATTATATGTAATAAAAGGTTACACAAAGATAGATTAAAATTAATAGGAAACTGAATAATTTCACCCCAAAGAATGAGTCAAGCAACAAATCATAGAAACAATCCATAACTTTATTAAAGAGAATGACAATAATGAGACATATCAAAATGTATGGGATGCAGCCAAAGCACTTCTTATGGGAAATTTTTTATCTCCAACAAATATTTGCAGGAATTAAATAGAGAAAGAGGAGATAACTGAATTGGACATGTAACTAAAAAAGGTAGAAAAAAGAACAAATTTAAAATCCCCAATTAAACATCAAATTAGAAATTCTGAAAATCAAAGGACAGATTAATAAAATTAAAAGTAAGAAAATTATTCAACTAACAAAAAACCAAAAGCTTACAAAGATAAGATAGGTAAACCTTTAGTTAATTTGATTTAAAAAGAAAGAAAACCAAATTATCAGTACCAAAAATGAAAAGGGTAAACTCACTACCAATGAAGAGGAAAGTAAGACAATAATTTGGCAATATTTTGCCCATCTTTATGACAATAAATCTGGCAATATAAGTGAAATGAATGAATAGTAGATAAAATATAGATTGCCTAGACCAATAGAAGAAGAAGTAAAAATTAAAATAACCCCATTATAGAAAAAAAAGAATATTGAACAAGTCATCAATGAACTCCTCACAAATAAAAGCAAAACTTCAGAACCAGATGGATTTACAAGTGAATTCTACCATATATTTACAGAACAATAAATTCCAATACTATAGAAAATGTTTGAAAAAAATAGGTGGAGTCCTGGCAAATTCTTTTTATGAATTAAATATGGTGCTGATACCTAAACCAGGAAGAGTCAAAATAGAGAAAGAAAATTGTAGACTAATTTCCCTAATGAATATTGATGCAAAATTTTTAAATAAAATATTTCTAGAGATATTATAGGAATTTATCATGAGGATAATGCACTATGACTAGGTGGAATTTGTACCAGGGATGGAGGACTGGTTCAATAGTAGGAAAAACATCAGTATGTTCGACCATATCACTAACACTAGCAGAAATCATATAATTATCTTAAAAGATACAGAAAAAAGCTTTTGACAAAATACAGAATCCATTCCTATTAAAAACACAAGAGAACATAGGAATAAATGGAATTTTCCTTAAAATGTTACAACCATCAGGAAGCATTGTACACAAGGAGGAAAAGTTACAAGCTTTCCCAGTAAAATCAGTGGTAAAACAAAGATGCCCCTTATCAATGCTATTGTTCTATATTGTATAAGAAATGTTAGCGTTAGCAATAATAGAAGAAAATCAATCAAAAGAAGTATAATAGACCATGAGGAAACAAAACTACCACTCTTTGTAGATGTCATGATGACATACTTAGAGAATCAACTAAACATCTCTTGAAAAAATTAACAGCTTTAGGAAAGTTGAAGTATATAAAGCAAACCTACATAAATAATCAACCTTTCTATATGTTACCAAAAAAGCCCAGCAGTAAGAAATAGAGAAATTTCATTAAAATGCCTGTAGACAATAGAAAATAATTGAGAGCACAGCAGCCTAGACAAACCCAGGAACTATATGAATACAATTACAAAACATTTTCATACAAATAAAATCAGATCTAAATAATTGGAAAATAATATCAATTTCTCCTGGGTAAGCTGATCTAATATAATAAAAATGTCAATTCTACAAAATTAATTTACTTATTCAGTGCCATGCTAACCAAACTAAGAAAAAGGTATTTTATCTAACTAGGAAAAAATAATTTAAAAATTCACACGGTAGTACAAAACATCAAGAATATCAAGAGACTTAATGAAAAAAATGCAAAGTACAGCAGTCTAGCTGTACCAGTGCTAAAACTGCCTTAAAGAATGGTAATCATCGAAACTATTTGGTACTGACTAAAAAATAGAATGGTAGATCGGTGCATTAGGTGAAGCACACAAGACATAGCAGTAAATGATCATAGTAATCCACTGTTCGATAAACCCCAAGATTCTAAATTCTGAGATAAGAACTCACTATATAACAAAACCTGCTGGGAAAAAATGGAAAATAATATTGCAGAAACCAGGCATAGACCAACATCTCCTACCATATACTGAGAGAAGGTCAAAATGGATACATGGTTTAGACATAAAGGGTGCTACTAAAACAAATTAGGAGAGCAAGGGAGAGTTTACTTCTCAGATCTATGGAGAAGGAAAGAATTTATGAACAAATAAGACGTAGAAAATATTATGAAATACAAAATGGATACTTTTGATTACATTTAAGTTTTTGCACAAACAAAACAAATCCAACCAAGTTTAGAAGGAAAGCAGAAGGCTGGGAAATATTTACAGCCAGTGTTTCTGATAAATACATTGTTTTTCAAATATATAAAAACAGAGTCAAATTTATTTTAAAAATACAGATCATTACCCAATTGATAAATGGTCAAACATTATGAAGAGGTATTTTTCAGATGAAGAATTTAAAGCTCACTCTAGTTGTATGGGAAAATGCTCTAAGTCACTATTCATGAGAGAAATACAAACTGAACCAACTCTGAGGTACCAACTCACATATTAGATTGGCTAACACGACAGAAAATGAAAATGCAAAATTTGGGAGAAAATGTGAGAAAAAATTGGGACACGAATGCATTGCTGGTGAAGTTGTGAATTGATCCAAGCATTCTGGAGAGTAATATAGAACTATGCCCAAAGGACAATCAAAGTGCATACCCCTTGATCCAGTAATACCATTACTAGGTCTGTATCTGAAAGGGATCATAAAAAAGGGAGCAGACTTACATGTACAAAAACATGTATAGCAGCTGTTTTTGTGGTGGCAAAGAATTGGAAATTGCGGAGATGCCCATCAATTGAGGAATGGCTGAACATGTTGGGGTATATGAATGTAATGGTATGCTATTATGCTATACAAAATGATGAGAAGATGAATTTCAGGAAAATATAAAACCTGAACAATCTTACATGAACTGATCTTGAGTGAAATGAGCAGAACTGGTGAACATTGGACACAGTAACAATTTATGAAGATCATTTATGATAGACTTAGCTTTTCTCAGAAATACAATGATCCAAGACAATTCCAAAAGACTCATGATGGGAAATGCTGTCCATATCCAGAGAAAGAACTATGGAGTCTGAATGCAGGTTGAAGCTTGCTATTTTTATTTTTGTTTTCTTTTTGTTCCCATAGTTTTCCCTTTTGTTCTGATACTTCTTTCACAAAATGACTACTGGGGAAATATGCTTAATATGACTGTATATGAATACCTACATCAGATTGCTTGCTGTCTTGGGGAGGGGAAATGGGCAGGAGCAAGAGAGATATTTGGAACTCAAAATCTTACAAAAATGAATATTAAATACTCTCTTTACATATAATTGCAAATAATAAAATATTCTTAAGTGGAAAAAATTTTTTAAAAATTCTGAGAAGGGATCCATAGATCACACACCAAATGTGTATAATGACACAAAAAAAGTTAAGACTCACATAATAAGGCAAAGATGGGTCATGATTGGTCTTAACGGAAAGAATATCACAATGAAGCAAGTGTGGATCCTTGAAGTACAGCAACTTGGGAGGAAACCTTGGAGCTGTTTGAATGGGGAATAGCACGATGAAAGCATTGTTTAAAGGGCTAGTTATGATGATATATAACAGAATCAAGATTCAAAATTGGCTGGACTGGTTTTAAAATGGAGAAGAATCAATAAGTTAAAATCTAATAGAGAGATATAAATTTCTGCGTTTAGGTATTTAAAAAAAAAAATCAATCGCACAAATTCAGGTTGAAGGAAATCCATCTTGACAGCAGTTCATATGAAAAAAAGACCTGAGCACTTTAGTTGACCATAACCCCAATGCAGACCAATAGCGTGATATATCTGAAAAAAAAGCTAATATAATTATAGACTACATTAATAGAAATGCAGAGTCTAAAGCAATGGAATTATTATGCCTGCGGTATTTTGACTTGATCAGGCAACATATGGCCCACTGTGCTCACTCCTGTCACATATCTTAAAATGTTTATTGAAAAACCAGAGAGTATAGAGTATTGCCAGCAAGATGATAGGTAGGTTAGAAATTATACCATAGGAAATCATTGAAACAACATAGTGGTGAATGATGGCAGTCTTCAAAGACAACTGTCTAAAGAACTTCAAGGTGGAACAAGCAGTAGAATTACCCTGTACTGCTAGAGAAGTTAGAACTAACACCAAAAAGAAGCAGTGGTAGAAAATAGTATGATAGCAATAAGATGTGAACAGTAATAGAATGGACCAATAAAATGGACAATAAAAAACAAATGTCTCACTGTAGTGAGACATTATAATGTTAATGGAATGGGAAGATCTTTCCCACCCATTAATAAGCCTATATGAGCTTCTTTGAGCTCCAGACCAGCTGACTGCTGTGATGGAGCCCTAGTCACCTGGCATGGTGGGAGGAGCTGGGCAAATGGGTGAGAAGGAAGTGGGAGTGAGGTAGAGCTGAGACAGAGCAGCTAGCATGAGTGACAGAGGGAGGAGTTTTGCCTAGGGGAGCTTATTTGTGGGGAGGCCTAACAGAGGGAAGGCTTGGAGGTGTCAGTGCTCCCTAGATTGGTGATGTCTATAAACTTCTTTGTTACCATGGTGGAAGTGACTTTCTGGTATCTGAATATGTATTTTGGATTTGCTTTTAGAAAGAGAGTTATTTATATTTTCCAAATTTACACACATGCATATTCATAGTGGTTGCTATGGGTATCACACTGGTGGTATAGTGTCAATAGTTCTGAGCCTGACATCAGGAATATCTGAGTCCAAATGCAGCCTCAGAGAGCTTACTGGCTTTGTGATGTATACATATATACATACATACATACACACATATACATATATACATATTCATACACATACATATATGTATGTATATGTGTGTAGGTAGGTAGATATAGATATTCCTTTCTCTCCAATCACATAAGCCCCATCCTACTTCAAGTCCTTATTATTCATTGCATTGTGTGGTGTATTGTGATAGCCTTATAATTGGCTATTATTAGACCATCATTAGATCAAGTGCCTTGCCTATCCAGTCCATCCTCCATTTAGCTGCAAAGGTAATTTTTCTATTGTAAAGACCCAGATGGTCAAAACCAAAATGGTGGATTAGAGAAAGTCACTCATGTAAGCTTTCCCAACATTCCCCTCCAAACAACTTTTAAATAAGTCCTCAGATCAAATTTTAGATTGGCAAATTCAGCAAAAGTTTTAGTGAGACATTTTTTCCATCCTAAGACAATACTTAGGAGGTGAGCAGGAGAAGTGTGTAATGTCAGCATGGGAATAGGCCCAGAGGCCCAGTCATGGGCATTGGATATAATTATGATAGAAGAGGCAGTGGCAGCAGCTTCAGAAACTCTCAACCCAGAGGTGGTAAGGGGGTTGGATGATGGGTCAGAAACAGATTACTAAGGACCCTTTACTGTCACTGGATATATAAGGTGCTAATTGACAATTCTTTTGCCCAAATATAGTTCTGGGTTGCAATTCCAGAGCAGAGAGGAGAACTTATGGTCAGTCACAAGAGAGCAAATGTCTCAGTCACAGTTTCAAGGAGGAAAGGAACACTAGCACATGTACCTTCAGAAGAGCAGGGAACCTGGTCACAATTCCAGAGCCAAGAGTTGTGGCTGCAAGTGGGCAAGGTAAAGGCCAGAGCACAAAACAGAACAGTGACCAGATCTCTCCCAGGATCACAATACGTTGGAAGCACTGAAAACTTGAAGACCTCCAGAATTAGTTCTGAAAACAACAGCATGAAAAAGAATGACACTTATGACCAGTGCCTCCCCACCCCCAGAGGAGCAAAGCCCAATATCAACATAAATTTCAGGGTTAAGAAATAGGCTGGAAAACTGAGCAAACAACAACAACAACAAAAGAAACCATTAATAAAAAGCTGCTATGGTGACAAGGCAGACCGAGACATAAACTCAGAAGACAAACGTGAAAATATCTACAAGCAAAGGCACAAAGGAAAGATGCCAATTGTATCCCAGCCCAACAAGAATTCCTGGAAGAGTTAAAGAAAGAGATGAGTGATACAGAAAAAAATGGGAAAATAAATGAGAGTGATATAAGAAAATTATGTCAAGATAATTAAGAGCTTAATAAAAGAGATTCAAAAAATTGAAGAAAATAATAGCTTAAAAAATAGAAGTGATGGGCAAAGCCAAGATGGTGGAGAAAAGACATTTACTAGCCTGAGATCTCCCAAATATCCCTTCAAAAAATTTTAAATCCTGCCTCACAATGAATTCTGGAGTGGTAGAATGGACAAAAGAATGGAATGAAAACATTTTCCAGCCCAAAATAACTTAGAAGGGCTTCAGGAAAGTTCTGTTTTACTCAAGTAAAAGAGAAGTGTAGCTCAGTCTATCAGTGTCCAGTCAAGCCAGTGGAAGACTCCTAGCCCTGGCACAGATCAATAACCAAGGATCCATGGTCCTGGCACAGCAGGCCAGTGGCACAGCAGGACACCGATGAGGCCTCCAACTCTCAGTGCTGGAGAAAAGTGGCCAGAATTGGCAGGGCTAGTAGACCCAATGGCCCCAATTCACTAGGTGAGTGATCAGGTGTAGAGCCCCTGGCATAAAAAGCTAGAAAAGGAAAGTAATTAATGTTGGAGTGGATATGGGAAAATTGGTACAATAATGCATTGTTGGTGCAGTTGTGAACTAATTCAACTGCAGACAATATAAAATACTTGTGAATCTACTTGTCAAGACAAATCCATCAACTATAAGAACAAAATTACAAAGCACTTTTCACATGAATAAAGTCAGTTCTAAACAACTGGAAAAATATTAACTGCTCAGAGAGAGGCTGAGCAAATATAATAAAAGTGATAATGCTACCCAAGTTAATCTATTCATTCAATGCCATACCAAACTACCAAAAATTTATTTTATAGAGCTAGAAAAATAATAGCAAAATTCAACTGGAATAACAAAGGCAAGACTTTCAAAAGAATGAATCAAAAAAAAATAAGGAAGTTCTGTGTCTTATAGATACCATAAAAAGTGGGAAAAGATCTATTTGTACAAAAATATTTATAACAGATCTGCTGTAGGGGCAAGGAATTGGAAATGTCCATCAATTGGAGAATGACCAAACAAACTGTGGTATGTTATTATGATGGAATAGTATTGTGATGTAAGAAATGATAAGCAGGATGATTTCAGAAAAATCTGGAAAGATTTACATGAAGTAATGAAAAGTAGAGTGAGCAGAATAAGGGGAATGTTGCACACAGTAACAACAATGTTGTATGATGATTGTGAATGACTCAGCTCTTCTCATCAGCACCGTGATCTCTCAAGGCAATCATAAAGGACTCTTGATGAAACGTGTATCCACCTCCAGAGAAGGAACTGATATAGTCTGCATACAGAGTGAAGCACACTATTTTTCATTTTCTTTCTTTTTCTTCCTTCCTCCCTCACTTCCTCCCTTCTTTCTTTCTTTTGTTTTTTTCTTTCTCTTAATTTTTCCCTTCCTTGCTTCCTTCTTGCTTGCTTTCTTCAAGTCTTTTTGTACAAAATGTCTCATATGGAAATGTTTTACATGATTATACATTTACAATCTATATCAGATTGCTTCCTACCTCAGGGAGTTGGAGGGGGAAGAGGAAGCGAGGGTTAGAACTGGGAACTCAAAACTTAAAAAAAAAATGTTAAAAATTGTCTTAACATGTAATTAAAGAAAAAATTAAATATTAATTAAAAAGAAATTACAAGGGGGATGGTTTCAGAAAGACAAAATAAAACAGGGCAACGCCAATATGAACTGATGCAAAGTGAAGTGAGAAGAGCCAAAGGATAATTCTGTATAGTAATAGCAATGTTCTAATCATGGTCAACTGTGAAAGACTTAGTTATTCTGATCAATACAACGATCCAAGACAATTCCAAAGGAATCATGATAAAAAATGTGATCAACCTTCAGAGAGAGAACTAATGAACTCCAAGTTCATACTGATGTACGGTTTTCCCACTTTATTTTTCTTTCTTTTTGTGTGATATGGCTAATATGGAAATCTACTTTGCATGGTTTTACATGGATAGTTGATATTTCACTTGCCTTCTCAGTGGATAGGGAGGGAAAGTATTTGGAGATCAAAAGTTTAAAAAGAAAGGAATGTTTAAATAAGTAATAATTTAAAAATTTAATTGGGAAGTTTTTAACAAGATAAAAAAAATAAAATCTAAATCTTTAAATTATTAAAAAAAATATAAAGTGAAGACCCAAACATGTCACTCTGCCCTCTCAAATAACTCTCACCATCCCTGGAAATGTTCCTGCTAAATATTAACGTCAGTGATAGATCAATCAATATTTATTGAGTGTCAGGCATTGTGCTAAATACTAAGGATTCAAAATAAAAACCCAAAAGATAATCCCTACCCTCAAGAAGCATACAGTCCACTTGAAGAGACAACATGTAAAGAAATATATACAAAGCTACCTGTATACAAGATAAATAGGAAATAATTAAGAGAGGGAAGGCAGTAGAAACAAGAAGCATTGAGGAAATGTATCGGTTGGAAATAGGATTTTAATTGGTACTTCAAAGAAACAGGGAGGTTAGTAGGCTAAGCAGAAGAGGAAAAGCTAGAGAAGGGTGGAAGGTACTACAATTAAGATAATTGAGGGGGAAAAAGTAGAGAGAGGAGTTCAAAGGAACTTGAAAGTTTGTATAAAAACAGTTAATATACTTTGTCTTGAGACTCACAAACACACTGAGAGCGAAGCACACAGGTGTTATAGTTATTTCCGTTTTACAAATGAAAAAGTTGGGGACCAGAGGGATTGAGTGATTTGCCCAGATTCACACAGCTATTATGGGTCAGAAGTAGAATCTAAACCCTTTTTCTTGACTCCAAAACTAGTAATCAAAATGCTAAAGCATGCTAGTTAAAAGACATGAAAAAAGTAAGTGGTGACTAAGTTGGGGTGCTAACAGTAAGAATGGAATTGGAAGAGTTAGATGGATAAAGGCATATGCTCAGAGAGAAGCAGAGGAGGACACACACACACATAGACAGGTAGAGATTGAAAGATTGCTTCTGTAAAGGAAAAAAAACATAAACCTGACAATACTTAGTAAGTGACTGGGTATAGAGCTGAAGGAGAGGAATAAATTGAAGGCAATTTCTAGATTTCCAACCTCAGTGAGGAGGAAAAAGGCTTTACCACATTTCTTCGGGAGTTTAAAAAGCTTTTTTTTCTCCCTAGGAATCCATGATTATCTCTATAACAAAAATCTTACCTACACATCTGGGTCTGAAAAAAAAAGGAATCATCATTTTGTGTGTGACTAACTGGAACCTCCCCTTCCCCCTATTATTTCCACCTGTCCCAATTTTTCATTTTCCCCAACTCATTTAACATTTTCAGCCTACTCTCATTAAGCTGGTCAAGCAGTACTATGCTCATCTGTAAAATGGGATAAAAATAGCATGTTTCTCACCAGGCTATGGGGATGATCAAGTGAAATAATATATCTAAAATGTTTTGTTAGTCCTAAGTCCTATATAAATGTTAACTGTCATTTTGGTCTCCTTCATTATCATCATCACCATTATTTTAAAGTATCATTTCAGTATGGAATTTCTATCTAGAGAATCACCAGATCTCAGATTTGAAAGAATTTCTGAGGTATCTATCCAACCCATACCCAAACAGAAATCTCTACAATATGATAATGATAACAATGGACATTTATATTTTGCAGAATGTTTTATGTGCACTATCTTATTTGAACCTGGAACAACTCTAGGAGGAAGGTACTATTTCCTTTTCTCACTGGACCTGTGATTTCCTTGAAGTATGAAACTTCTGTTCAGAAAATCTCCCTTACAGCTGTGTATCCTACAGTATTATGGAGGACAAAGCCATTAATTGACTTGCTCAGAGGGGTCACACAGGATGTGATGATGAGGTCAGTGCCCCATCCTCTGTATCATGCTAGTATAGTTCAGCACTCTGTCTAGCGTACCATACCAGCTCTACATTGCTGATATTGACTTTTCTGGCCTTATAGAATCTCCAGTGATGAGTAATTCAATATCCAACAAGGCAGGTCATGCTACAGCATTAATTGTCATTATAGTTTCCTTTACACTGAGCCCAAATATACATCTCTGCAAATTCCACTCATTTATTTCTATTTCTATCCCTAGGGTTCAAGTACAGAAGTCGAATCCTTTCTCATGACATCCTTTCTATAGAGTTATTGTACTCTATAAGTCTTCTCTTCTTTAAGCATCCCTAATTTCTTTAATCAATTCTCATAAGGCATATGAGGAAGGACTCAAACTCAGGTCATCCTGATTCCAAGTCTGGTTGTACCACCCAGATACCCCGTAGTAAATAGAGAACTTACCTCAGAATCAGGAAGACTGGGCATCATGTCCTACCTCACACACGTACTGACAAATCATTTAAATTCTGCAAGCTCCATTTTTCTCATCTATAAAATACTGAAAATAATCACATCTACTTCATAGAGTTATTCTAAGGATTAAATAAAATAATGCTGCTAACGTGCTTCCCAAAGCTCCAAGCTCTGTATTAATGTTTTATGTTATGATTACTACAATTTTTATTTATCATTACTAATACAAAGAAAGAATGAAGTAAAAAAGGAAGGAAACAAGCAGTTTTGAAGTACTTACGTGCCAGGAACTGTGCTAAGTGCTTTGTATGTATTATCTCATTTGATCCTTACAAGGACAGCTCTAGAAGGTAGATGTTGTTATTATACCTTTCTTACAAATAAGAAAACCAAGGCAAACAGATTAAGTGAGTTACTCAGAGTTACACAACTAGATTTGAACTCATGTCTTCCTGACTCTGTGTGTAACACACTATCTATCTCACCAACTGACTGCCTTAAAAAACAGAAAATTATCCATAAGAAGTGGTATAAAGATATATAGGTAAATTAACGTAAAGTGGCATGAAAGCTATCATCAAAGAAACAAACGATCCAAACAGAATATGGATCAGTCTATCATAAGAGCAGAGATAACTAATGGACAACCTGCTTATTCCACTAATGTTCTTATGGTGTCAAAAGAAGTTGAGTAAAGCCTGTAGCACATCTCCTGTGGTGAATTAATGGAAAGACATGAAAGAGAGTCACAAAAGATGTGCAAGTATTCATGAGTTATGCATTGTGTCAATGGAGAGAATACTTAAATTAATTCAGAACATAGATCAATTTTCCTATTGAAGGATAAAAT
Organism: Notamacropus eugenii; assembly: GCF_028372415.1. NCBI lineage: Eukaryota > Metazoa > Chordata > Mammalia > Diprotodontia > Macropodidae > Notamacropus > Notamacropus eugenii. The sequence continues at coordinate 7,419,121 of NC_092878.1, forward strand.
CAATTTATCATAGTGTTTACCTTATCTAGAAGATGTTTTTATGCTACCCTTTCTATTGTCTTGTACTGACAAGTATGTACCTCAAATGGGCATAACACTACCACTGCATTCCCCACAAATTTTTAAAAAAATTATACTTTGGAAATATGCCTGCTTTAGAGGAAATACAGCTTGTCAGTACATGAAGAACATTCATTGTGAAAATAAAATATACCGTGTATCTTGTCCAACGATAATGGGGATGAGCTTCAGAGGAAGGGGACATTTGATAAAGGCTTCAATATAATGCTGATTAGATAATGAAGACCTTGAATACTAGGCTCTTCCTTAAGTTCTATTCCAACATTGCCCTTAATGGCCTTTTGGGAATCTTGACTTGGATGGTATCTTAACTCAAAATGTACCCCCAAAAAAGAATTCATTAGCTGCCCCACCTATATACACAAACTCTCTGTTCTTCTAAAGTTATCTCTTACTACTGAAGGCATTACCTCTTTCCAGTCACCCAAACCTGCTTCTTCTTCATCATCCTCATTCTTATTGTCCCCATCCATACAAATACACACACACACACACATATTTTCCATTATGTCCAGTTACATAACTACCATCCTCCTTCCTAACCCTTACTCCCCATCGTCTACTCCATTACAATGGTCTACTAATTATTTTGTTGTTAGACCATTATTATATCAATTTCCTTCTCTATTCAGTCCATCCTTCATTGTTGCAAAGGTGATTTTTTCAAGAGTCTGGGTTTGAATATATCACCCCCATTCTCTCTCCAACCCGCTGTGAACTCTCTCCCTCCTCTTTGCTAATTAAACTTCTAGATTCCTTTTAGTTCCTGAACCAAATATAGGCTCCTATCTTTTTAATTTAAATCTATTTGTAGCCTAGCCCCTTCCAACCTTTCCAATTCGCTTATACTGTACTTCTTTCTATGCCCTATCTAATCTAACAACATGGGCCTACTTGCTTATCCTGGAACAAACACTCCCACTTCCATCTTTAGGCCTTTGAACCTGTTGGCCCTCATGCCTGAAATGTTCTGCCTCAACTCTATCTTTTCGTTTCTTTGTCTTCCTTCAAGACTTAGCTGGAATCTCCTAGACTTTCCTCTAGTGGTCTCAGATTGTCTTCCATATACTTCATACACACATACATACATGTACACGTGGAGTATGTATACATATATGTATATAAAATATATGGTTGGTTCGTTGTTGTGGCTCAGCAGATAGGGTACCTGACCTGACGTCAGGAAGACCTGAGTTCAAATCCAACCTCAGGAACTTCTTAGTTGTGTGACCCTGGGCAAGTCTCTTGCCCTAACTACCTTGAGCAAATAAAAAAGATATAAAACATATATAATATTTCCAGTTATTTACAAAATATAGAGAATGAAAGTGAGTTCTTAGCTCCAGAAAACTTAACATGCCTAATGAAGCCTATTACAATGAAGCATAGAAGATCCCAAATGTGACTAATTTTAAGTTCTTTTGCAGATATGGTATTGAACTTGCAATGACAAGTTCAATGGCAACGTCAGTATAAAGTAGGACGTATTTCAATGACAACTCTTACATTTTATAGCACTGCCCCAACCTCAGTCAGATTGACACTCCAGGATGGATTTGGGGATGAGTCTGAACATGAATGTGTCCAACCAAAGGTACCATAATATAAACTGCTGTTTCATTATTCAAATGCCTTCATTAATCTGAATTTTGTCTCAATGAAAAAGAGTCTAGAGAGAGACTAACAAAAAAGATTAACTAGAGATAGATTTAAATGAAGATTAAGGTAAAGAGACTAACCTCAGCCTAAATGTTAGAAATTTTTTCTAACCAGAGGTTTGGCACAATTATGATTGACTTTATAACTTGTTGTTAAAACTAAAAAGTAGCTGCTAAGGATGAAACTGCATCTACTTTGGGTGCCATAATATTCCCCTCCGCTTAAAAGAAGCTAATGATTATAATGAAGGGTTATAAAATACCCCCCTACACACACACACACAAACACACACACAGATATACACTACCTCTATCAGTATTTTGGTAAGAATGACCCTACTAGAGTGAGTGTACAACTTTGTAAGATAACACTCATTTGACTGTATGAGTCACAGCAAAATTGTTTAAAAAATCAGTTTCATCTTATAGGAATCATTACAGTAGATGAGCTGCCCAGGGTTGCTTATACCGAGAAAGAAAATCAGAGTGCTTAGATTGAATCTCATGGGGAGTACACAGTTAAAAAGAAGAGTCAATGAAAAAGAGAGTAAACTGAGAATGGAGAATGAAGACGTTTTCTACTGCTCCCATTGATCTCCTCCATGAAAGACAGCATAGCTGGCAATTCTTTCGTAACCACTTATAGAAATTTTGTTTCTGGAATTAATTTGATGATATGAGGAGATTTTTCTCACTGGTGCTTCCTGGGACTGAGGGCTCATGGAAAGAAGCAGTAATTTACAAAAAGGATTAGTCTAGTGGTTTTATTCAATGACTGCACATGACAGGTGCTAAATATATATTTTTGATTGTCACTTTGCGTAGCGTCATTTCCATGGAAAACTCGTGGTTCTCTCTCTCTCCCTCCCTCTCTCTCTCTCTCTCTGTCTCTCTGTCTCTCTCTCTGTCTCTCTGTCACTGTCTGAATGTCTGTCTGTCTGTCTCTCTCTCTGTCACTCTCTGTCTCCCTTTCTCCATCTCTCTGTCTCTCTCTGTCTCTCTCTCTGCCTCTCTCTCTGTCTCTCTCTCTCTTTGTCTCTCTGTCTGTCTGTCTGTCTGTCTGTCTATCTGTCTCTCTCTCTGTCTCTCTCTCTCTCTTTGTCTCTCTGTCTGTCTGTCTGTCTGTCTGTCTGTCTGTCTGTCTGTCTCTCTCTCTCTCTCTCTCTCTCTCTCTCTCTCTCTCTCTCTCTCTCTCTCTCTCTGTCACTCTCTGTCTCTCTCTGTCTATCAGCACTAGATATAGCATTAGGTAACTCTCATTTCTAGGGAAATATCCCTTCCTTCTTTGACCATGTCCCTTAAAGATTTTATTTTCTCTCTCAAAAATCTTCCTTAAAGAGATCTATTTCAGCCTTTGCTTCTGGGGATCATGAAATAAACAGGAAGTTTACTTTCCCTGGCTTCTGTCTTTTGATAGTTTTTGAAATTTTGGTTTGTTTTTAAAAGTCCTTCTGGCTACCATAAGAAAGTTTAACTCTTTCTGGTGCCATCCGCTGTGATATAGGGTCTGAAAGTGCTCAGTATTTGCTGCAGTATTGTGGAGCCTGATGGCCCTGAGCTACATTATTCACCTTATCTCTGCAGGTAGCTGAAGTAATTGAAGCTATACTATAAACTGGCCAGACTAGCTACCTCAACAGTGGAACTCTACCCTCTTGACTTTTTTATAGAATCCTAAAATCACAACATCTCATATTTCAAAGTTCAACTTAGTTCAACTCATACCTAAACAAGAATTCTCTTCTATCATATACCTAGCAGTAGGTTATCCATTCCGTTTTTGGACTTCCTCCAACAAGAAGGAACACATCACCATACAAAGGTAGCCCATTCTACTTTGGCATAGCTTTAATTTTTTTTAAAATAACAAATAATGTAATTTATCCAAATCAATAGCAAAATAAAAATCAGAGAAAATATACAGATGAGAACACATAGAATGAATTAGCTCTCTCTCAGAGAGGGATAACTCAGCATGACTAAGAGAAAGAGAGTCCCAGATCTCAATGAAAGAGAAGTTCTCTGAAATCTCCGGCAATGCAAACTGGGACTAGGGATTTGGTAGAGACTGTCAGTCCATCTACCTGTCTATTTCTCAGAATCTTTCTCTTCCTTTGGGAACCAGAAGAAACATCAGAATATCATGCCTTTTCTCTTAAAACTGGAAGTCAAAAGACAAAAGGAACTTTCTTCTCTCTAGCTCTCACCAACTGCATCTCTTAGAAAGGCACAGGGCATTGAGTAATCAATGTCAAATCAATTCTTCAAATGAGGAGAGAATCCCATGTAATTAGTCCTTTCAGTTAAAGATTGCATTCCTCCCCTGGGCCAAAACTCTTTGCACTCCCTTGTAAAGATCAGCTGAGACAAGCTTGACACCTGAAACTGTACAGTATAAATACAAAAATCATTACTTTAAAACAATAAGTGTGATTTTACTGGTATCCCAGGTAACAACCCATGATGCCACTGAAAATAAAATAAAACAAATGCTCATTAACAGTACATGAAAGATGCTCAGATTCAATCCAGCTCAGACTCTGTCTAGCTGAAATTCTATCTGGCCTGCTTGTGAACGCAAGCATTACAAATGCTTAGGCTCCTTAAGAGTCAACTCAGCATGGAGAATCTTTAATAAACTTTGTTTTTCTTTGGCTTTAAGAAGGCTTGTGTCAAATTCATTTGGGCAGGACCCAGCCCATCAGTATTTTGGGGTCCCACAGTACCAATGAACCTCAACATTTTGGCTCCCTGAGTGAGAACTGCTAATCTCAAGTTCTTCTGCCAAGACTGGAAGGTATGTAAGCCTCCCCCTCTCCCTATCCCCTTCTCTCTCTCCAAGCACCTTGGAAGTGGTTTTCATACCTGACCTCAGGTCCCAGTAGATCAGGCAGCTAGAAGGCTGTCTTCACTCAGCCTGACGCTCTCAGGTTGTTGGTCCACTGGTTGTGTTTGAGGCTGTGCACCTGGGCATACCCTCCAAAACAAGTGTGTGCTCAACTCTCTGAATTCCCAGGGCACTAGGGAATTAGGGAAATGTCAGTTACCTCTTTTCTCTTGTTTTTTTTTCAAGATTTACTCCCACATCCTTCTTTAGAGAGGAAAGGACTTCCAGTCCCACTCCTGTAATGGGTTAATCCTCTTCAATCCCCCAAAATTCGCCTTTGGGTTGCCTCTTACAAAATTGGAAAAAAATTAGGTTCTCTAAAAAACTTAAAAATAAAAAGTTGGTGTTCTTTTACAACACAGTTTGGCCTCAGTATCACCTGGAGGATCATGAAGTATGGCCCATTTGGGGGACCTTACAATGTAATACTCTTTTACAGTTAGAATTATATTGTCTCCAGAAGGAAAAATGGATAGAAATACCTTACATAAGGGCCTTTGTCAAGTTCTCTAAGAACCCTATTCTTACAAAACACTGTAAGATGCTTGTAGCTAGAGCTGCCCCACAAAGGAACAATGGTGGTGAACTGGATATTTTGGATGAACCCTATTTTATGGTCCCCAGGGTTTCAGCCCCCTCTCAGTCCCTACCTCCATTCCCACCATCCCAACTCCTACCCCCACCCCAATCTCCCCTGAGCCATCCTCCTACTACTACTCCCCAACCTCCCCCAGACTTAACCTCCCCCTCCTTGACTACCCCTTCTTTCCCTTGGTTTCCCTTTCCTTTTCCTCTACCCCAACCCTTCTCATTTCCTGCCTCATTTACCTTCCACTTCTACGCTGCATCTACTCCAATGTCCCCTTCCCCCTTGGCAATTCCTGTTCAGGTCCCAGTCATGGGTTTTGCTGAAGTGCCTCCCTGTGCAGCCCCTCTCTGTGGGGCAACATGCACTAAGGCATCAGGGCCTGGTTCCACTGTAGTCTCTGGGGTACCTCCCCCTCTGACCCCTTCCCTTCCTCAGGTGCCAGCTGATCTTTCACCCTTCCAGCCTGATCCCTTGATCTTGTACCCCAATCCAGTTCAGTCAGTTCCCCAGTCTCTTCCTCATGAAAACCTGGACTTCCTATCTCTCTAACCAAGCTCCTGCCCCCATAGCACCTCATGTCCCATTCTCCATCTCAGACCTCATTCAGGTTAAAGAGAAATTGGACAGATACTTGGAAGACCCCACTAGATTTACTGAGGGTTTTAGGAACATATCCCTACAATTTGAGCTTTCTTGGAAGGATCTGCATATTCTTTTCTCTGCCTGTTGTACCATTGAGGAGAAGGGGAAAATTTTGGAACATGCCCAAAGGTTTGGGAATCATATGGCTAGCAACAATCCCATAAAATACCCCTCAGGAGCAGCTGCTGTTCCAACTAGTGACCCAGGATGGGATTATCAAAAGAGTGAGGATAGAGGAAAGAGAGATCATAAGGTAAGGTCTAAAAAATGCGTTTCAAAAACAAGTAAATTTTCAGAAAGTTAGGGAAATTACTCAGGCAGAAAAAGAAAACTCTGCCCTTTTTCAAGACTGGATAGTAGAAGCTAATAAAAAGCATACAAATTTGGATCCTGACTCTATAAAAGGGGCAGCAATCCTTAACATATATTTCATTAACCAGTCTGCCCCAGATATTAGGAGAAATATGCAGAAATTGGCAATGGAACCCCAAACACCTCAGGCCCAACTACTGGAGACAACCTTTGGAATCTTCAACAACAGACACCTAGCCAAACTAGAGGAAAAAGCACACAGAGCCAGAAAACATGCTCAATTCTTAGCTGTTAACATGGCCAGGAAAAGACCCAGGGAGCACTCCTCCAGGGAACCCTTTGGAGGAAGGTTGGCTACTTGGGCAGTGGGGAAACCTGCTTTTGATGCCACAAGGAGGGCCACTGGTCTAAGAAGTGCCCCTCCAGAATGCCACCCCCCCCAAGAGCCAATGCCTGTGGAACCATGCCCATGTGACTAGGAGGGACATTGGAGGAAAGATTATCCTTCAGGTTGGAAAAGTGGTGGAACTACCCTCTAGTACCCTGTCCTCCAGTCTTCTCAAGACTTGGAATGATAGGAAATGATAGGTTCTGGAAGTGCTCCCACTTTCTCCACCTCTCTCATCAAACCCTGGGCAGAAACGGAGGCTGAAGGTAAGGTTACCCACTTTTACATGACTAAGTTCTCTGCTTTAACCAGTTACTCTGGCCCTACTCACCCATTGACCCATTGGGTCATAAGCATGGAAGGGGATATTAAGAGATGTCTCCAGACATACGCCCTCCCCAACCTAGTTGAGGATCTGTTATTTAAATTCTCCTTCCTTATGATCTGCTCTTGCCCTATCCCCTTGTTGGGAAGGGACCTGATGGTGAAATTGGGGAGCCAATTTTCTCTAGTTAATCCTCCCATCTCCCTTTTCTTTCTGCTCACTTCACTTGAGAGTGTGGGAGACAGTTGAGTCAATTGTTTGGGATCTGGGAATTCCAGGGCGAGCTACTCCTGGCCCCCCAGCTGATGTTAGCCTCCCAGATCCTAAAGTGCTCCCCCATCTCAGTCAGTATCTGATTAAGCCTGAGGCCTGGGGAGAACTACAACCTTTAATTGAAAACTTCCTTAAGCATAAAATTCTTGTTACTTGTTCATCTCCATACAACACTGGAATTCTTCCTAGGATAAAGCTTAATGGAGAATACTCACAATTTATTTTTGCCTTTGAATAGACTCTTACTGGGGAATCAAGTCCATGTCTTACATGGACAGTCTTGAGCCAAGGGTTTCAAGAAGGTATTTAAGGGACCTGAAACTAGCAGGTAATAATTTAATTCAGTATGTGCATAATATTCTTATTCATAGTCCCACCCAGGCAGCTTCTTTGGTTGTTGCCACAGAAGCCCTTAATTTCTTAGGCACTCAAGGTTATAGGGTCTCTTTGAATAAAGTCCAGAGAGCATGGCATTCCATGAAGTATCTGGGCCATGAACTCATGCCCACCTCTCTCTCCTTAACCTCTGAGAGCAAAAGCACTCTCCCTGTTGCAACCACTAAGAAACAAGTTCCAGTTCTTTTAGGCATGGCTGGATTTTGCAGATTCTGGATTCCTAATGGTTTTATTGCTAAGCTCCTTTATGGCTCTACTCAAGGCCCTGACTTACTCCCTCTAGAATGGGGTCTGGATAAGGCTAAAGCTTTTGAGACTTTGAAAACTAATTTGACCACCACCCCAGCTCTACCTCTAATCAATCTAGACAAACCTTTCACTTTGTATGTTGATGAAAGGAGAGGACAAACTTTAGGAGTCTTAAGCCATTCCTTGGTACCTGACCCTACCCAGACCAACTAAAGTTTTTATTTACTTAAAATATGTTATTATGGCCTGAGTTTGTATTGAGATGGAAAGAGTAGCTATATGCCCACAGAGCAATCTGGAAAGAAGGGATATCTGACAGAAAAAAACTCCCCTATCAAGCATGCCCTTCTATGGTTTGGCCTTGCACTAGTCTTCTTTAATCCCCTCCAGGGAATTTTTTTTTTATTTTTTACTTCTCTCTCTCTCTTGTGAAACTGTTTCCTTTTGAATTGGCAATGATAATGTAAACTCTTTTTCTCCTGCTCCCTGATACTTCAAATACATTTGGTCTCTGAAAGTGGGAGGATAACTCCTTGGTCAAACTGGAAAAGTCACTAGGCAGAGGGGAAATCGATTTTTGTGAAAGTTCCCCTCCCCATTATGACTTCCTCAGAGGTCTATGCCACGCCTTTTACGTAGGCCACCCCTCTATGGGCTACTCTTTCCATCTCAACACCTTGCTTACAAGTGTATCTGGAACTTTACATTGGCCAGCTGTACCAATTGTTTCAAGGGAGTATTCCGTACTTGCACCTTTGACTGCATCCTTTCCCCTACTCTCCTAGTAGGTTTAAGGCACAATGTCACAGTTCCTACTAGTTCCAATACTCTTCTTGATCTCTTAAAGATACCCGTCTTAACTGGAAACTTAATGTGCAAGCATTCTGATCCTTGGGGTACCCAAACTCAGACCGTAATAATTTAGTGCCCCCAAATCATCTTCTTCATGGGAATTCTGGCTTCTTTCTATACTGGCCCCTATTCTTATTCCTCTACTGGCTATAATCCTTTTGTTCCTGTTTGACTGGTGTGCTTAACATCCTTGCCAGATTTGTCTTTTCCAGAGTGCCAGCCATCAACTTCCAAATGACAGCCCAGGCTATACACCAACCTCTGACTGAATCCAAGGTCTCCAGCCCACTGGACCTGGCACTGCCCAGGTTCTGGGGACCCAGAGAGGCAGGGCCAAGTCTATGTCATTTGCCAGCAGAAAGCAGTTTTAGAAATTGAGACCTTCTCCCCTTACCACAAAAGAATTTGGGTCCTACCTGTTTGAGAAGGGCAATGATGAGATACAAGCCCAAGCCAAGACCTTTTCCCCTTGGATCAGGAGGGCTTTTGTTCCACTTGTCTGAAGGGTCCTCAGAAAGTCTGACTTTGTGGGGAGGGCTCCTTGGATTCCCCTTCCATTTCTCCATGGCCAGATACTCCCTATCTTCTGTTTTGCATTCTTCTGATATCCCTTCCTTTGACCCTATTACCAGCCACTGCCATCAGGATCCTCCCTGGGTTTAATCTATGGAGACCATCCCTGGGACCCCAGACTACCTAGTGACACCTGGATTCTTCCCTCAATCTTTTTCTGTATTTAAGTTCCATCTTCCCTTCATGAAGGTGCTCAGATTCAATCCAGCTCCAGACTCTGTCTAGCTGAGATTCTATCTGACCTCCTTACAAATGCTTAGGGTCCTTAAGAGTCAACTCAATATGATGAATCTTTAGTAAACTTTGGTTTTTTTGGCTTTAAAAAAAACATAAAAAAACAGTACATGAAAGAGCCATGATATTATACAGAACTTCACCTGGAAGAATACTGTAGCGACAACATGCCTAGCTATATACAGGACATAACACGTGCATATTTCAAGAGTACATGTATATCCATAGTACGTAGCAATCAGTTAAAAGCAACAAGCTAACAAAGCATAGATGAACTAAAAATAGAGCATTATTGATAGATCTGTATATAAATATTCCTTATCTATAACAATTAAGACATCGCTATAGTATGAACATAAAACAAAACACAGTCAAATAAACATAACAGCAAAATAAATAAAAATAAAAATATTCAAATATGTAGTATTTCAAATTTGTAGCTATAAATGCATGCAATTACATCCAGTAATATTTCACATGGACAATATCTACTATTGCCACCTAGGCACATTTATAGCTATATCTTCAGGTTACCTGTACCATCATAACTGAGCCTAGTGGCTGGAAGGATAGTTCTAATTCTCTCCTCACTAACTGATCTCAGCTCCAATGCCACAGCTAGTAATGGGGATAGATTGACCATCAAGATCATTATAGACTTATGTGCTCCTGGACTGGCAGCCATGCCAGGTTGCTTTTTGGTATATTCCTGTTCCGCTGGTTGAATCTGTATCCTACGAGCCTCTGTAGCAGTTTGGGGTAGGATAAACGTTACCTCTCTGGGTTCAATTCTCCTGTCTTGTAATAATATACACAATCTCATTCACTGAATGCATCACTGTCAGATACCATGTTTGGGTCAGAAGTCTTTAGTACAACAAGTACACAGTTTCCTTTTTTTTAGCCTTTGCCTAGGTGAGTGCCCATCAGTTCCCTCCTCCTACTCATTAGAAAGTCCCAATAACTCTCCAGAGGGAAATAAGTGGTTGCAGTGAATAAACTTCATAGGATTCTTTTCATCCTCAGGGACCGTTTTGTAAAAAGTCAAGTTTCCCAGTTTCACTAATTTTGTATGAGTTAGCTTTTCATTGTTCACCTAACTTGTGAGTCCTGCAAATGCCAAGATTTCTGAAAAGAACTCTCTTTCTGTTTCTTAGAGTATCCTGCTACAGTTGGAAAAGATTAGAATTAGTAAGAATTGACTCTGACACTCCAATGAGTATTAGAAGGTCTAGACATACAAAGCCATAATATATATTTTTCTGTTGACATCAACAACTACTTTGGAAAATTTCAAGCCTGCTCTGTTGTATCCCAGGTATGAAAAAAAACCCCCACTAAGTCCAAGCTTTAAAGACTTTACCCAAATATCTGTCTCAAAAGATTAGAAGACAAACCATGGTCCTGTCCAAGAGATTATTGCAACCCTTGTACTCCATTTTTACCAACATTTCTACATTAGGCTCTATGAGTTGAGGTACAATGGATTCATAAGGAATTATTGATGATATCAATATGATTATCCTTAGGACCCAATACGATCTCCTTCTCTGGCCCCGCTCCATTTCTCCTAAACTGGATCAGAAGATTTTAGCTTCTCTATGACCAATGTGACATTATCTTTGCCAACAAATGTAGCTGAGCTTTTGAAAGTTACCAATTTCTCTAGCATAGTGCCAGATATATCCCTTGTCGTGTGGTTAAGGGTAATAGCCTCCTTGATTCACTGCCTGCCATTTGATGTTCCCATAACTCCCATCTACCATGACTAACATGAACATCATGAAGTGAATTGGAGAAAGGGAAGGGGATATTCATAAACACACAGACACACAGACACAGACACAGACACACACACACACACAGACACACACACAGACACACACACTTTTTTTCTACTTAGGCTTTGAGAAATCAGTCTGGAGATGCTTGACCCTGCTCTGTGTTGTCTGTCTTCATTTTTAGATACTGGAAATGATTCAGGCACAGCCATTCTCACTCTGAGAAGTTGTGGAGCATCTTTTTTCATAAAAGGCAAGCAATTTAGGCTGGCATAAATGCAAAAAGAAAAATATGAACATTTTCCACTAGACAATAGAAATCTAGTGATTCTGAATTTCTCACAGCAAATTTAATATCAGTACTTATACAGAACTCAATAATTTAGAACATAACAGTATGACAATCATTATACATTGATTTCAATAATAAAAAAGTATCAATACTTAAATAGTCAAGCAATCAACACATGCAAAATTGGCAAAATTATGCGAATGGAACTGACTTTTTAGGGAACACTCACTGGGGGAAAATTAACTGTATATTTAAAATTTAATTTATTTTGAATTCATGGAACAAAATAAGCATTTCCATAACAGTACAATAAAAGCAATGATTGAATATGAAACTGCACATATACCACGTACAACTTGCTATTCCCTCCAAATATAAAACAAAGTTATTATGTAAATTTCATTTTTTTCCTTCCCCATCTTCGGCCCTACAGATGGCTATCATTAAACACACATACATAGACACACACTTTTCAGAGGCAGAGGGCATGACCCTCTGACTCAGCGGCTCAGTAGAAGAAAAAAAAGTGCTTGTGGAGGAGCCAAGATGGCAGAGTAGAAAAATACACATATACTAGCTCCTAACCCACAGCCCATAAAATACCTGTAAAGAAGAACTCCCAACAAATTCTGGAGGAGCAGAAGCCGCAGAACAATGGAGTGGAGGAGATTTCTGTTCCAGAGAGACCTGAAAAGCCAACAGGAAAAGTCTGTTGTGCATATGACCCAGAGCAGAGCCCAGCCCTACCTTGGCCGCATGGCACTGAGGGGAGCAGATCAGAGCAGGCTTCAGGGATGGAATCTCCAGCAGCCGTGCAGGTCCCTCCACCCACTGGTAACAAAGGTCAGTGAGAGGGTCTTTTCAGCTTGCCAAGAGGGGAGCAGAGTGTCTCCATAACTCAGGCCCCCTCAGGAGGCAGCAGCAGAAGCAGCAGCGGACAGGGGCTCCCAAAGCAGGCAGGAGCTCAGATTCATTGTTGAAGGTCTCCTCATAAACCCCCTGATGGAACTGAGCCCCCTGTGTGGCAGCCCTGCCCCAACCCGAGCAGCTGAACTTAATCTCACACTGAATAGCAGCCCCACCCCCACTCAAAGCCCTGAGGCTGGGAAGCAGCATTTGAATCTCAGCCCCCAACCACTAGTTGCGCAGATCTGCAGGAAAGGTGGGCGTGGAGAGGAAACTCTGAAGTCAAGTAACTGGCTGGGAAAATGCCCAGAAAAGGGGGAAAAAAAATAAGACCACAGAAGGTTACTTTCTTGGGGAACAGATATATCCTCCCATTCTTTCAGATGAGGAAGAACAATGCTTACCATCAGGGAAAGACATAGAAGTCAAGGCTTCTGTATCCCAAACATCCTAAATAAATATTCAGTGGGCTCAGGCCATGGAAGAGCTCAAAAAGGATTTTGAAAATCAAGTTAGAGAAGTGGAGGAAAAACTGGGAAGAGAAATGAGAGACATGCAAGTAAAGCATGAAAAGCAGGTCAACACCTTGCTAAAGGAGACCCATAAAATGCTGAAGAAAATAACACCTTGAAAAATAGGCTAACTCAATTAGCAAAAGAGGTTAAAAAGCCAATGAGGAGAAGAATGCTTTAAAAAACTGAATTAGCCAAATGGAAAAGGAGGTTCAAAAGCTCACTGAAGAAAATAGTTCTTTCAAAATTAGAATGGAACAGATGGAGGCTAATGACTTTATGAGAAACAAAGAAATCACAAAACAAAACCAAAAGAATGAAAAAATGGAAGATCATGTGAAATATCTCATTGGAAAAACAACTGACCTGGAAAATAGATCCAGGAGAGACAATTTAAAAATTATGGGACTACCTGAAAGCCATGATCAAAAAAAGAGCCTCGACATCATCTTTCATGAAATTATCAAGGAAAACTGCCCTGAGATTCTAGAACCAGAGGGCAAAATAAGTATTCAAGGAATCCACAGAACACCTCCTGAAAGCGATCCAAAAAGAGAAACTCCTAGGAACATTGTGGCCAAATTCCAGAGTTCCCAGGTCAAGGAGAAAATATTGCAAGCAGCTAGAAAGAAACAATTCAAGTATTGTGGAAATATAATCAGGATAACACAAGATCTAGCAGCTTCTACATTAAGGGATCGAAGGGCATAGAATAGGATATTCCAGAAGTCAAAGGAACTAGGACTAAAACCAAGAATCACCTACCTAGCAAAACTAAGTATAATACTTCAGGGGAAAAATTGGTCTTTCAATGAAATAGAGGACTTTCAAGCATTCTTGATGAAAAGACCAGAGCTGAAAAGAAAATTTGACTTTCAAACACAAGAATCAAGAGAAGTATGAAAAGGTATAAACAGCAAAGAGAAGTCATAAGGGACTTACTAAAGTGGAACTGTTTACATTCCTACATGGAAAGACAATATTTGTAACTCTTGAAACTATTCAGTATCTGGGTAGTTGGTGGGATTACACACACACACACACACATGCACACGCACACACACACACACATAGAGACAGAGTGCACAGAGTGAATTGAAGAGGATGGGATCATATCTTAAAAAAATGAAATCAAGCAGTGAGAGAGAAATATATTGGGAGGACAAAGGAAGAAATGGAATGGGGCAAATTATCTCTCATAAAAGAGGCAAGCAAAAGACATTTTAGTGGAGGGAAAACGAGGGGAGGTGAGAGAAAAATATGAAGTTTACTCATCACATTCAACTAAAAGAAGGAATAAAATGCACACTCATTTTGGTATGAAAACCTATCTTACAATACAGGAAAGTGGGGGAGAAGAGGAAAAGCAGGATGGGAGGGATGATGGAAGGGAAGGCAATGGGAGGAGAGAGCAATTTGAAGTCAACACTCTTGGGGAGGGACAGGATCAAAAGAGAGAATAGAAGCAATGGGGGACAGGATAGGATGGAGGGAAATATAGTTATTCTTACACAACACAACTATTATGGAAGTCATTTCCAAAACTACACAGATTTGGCCTATATTGAATTGCTTGCCTTCCCAAAGGGAATGGGTGGGGAGGGAGGGATGAAGAGAAGTTGGAACTCAAAGTTTTAGGATCAACTGTCGAGTACTGTTCTTGCTACTAGGAAATAAGAAATACAGGTAATGGGGTATAGAAAGTTATCTGGCCCTCCAGGACAAAAGAGAAGATAGGGACAAGGGAAGGGAGGGATGATTGAAGAGAGGGCAGATTGGTGATAGCGGCAATTAGAATGTTCAGTGTTTTGGGGTGTGGGGAGGGGACAAATGGGGAGAAAATTTGAAACCCAAAATATTGTGAAAATGAATGTTAAAAGTTAAATAAATAATTTTTTAAAAAAGTGCTTGAGACCCTCCTACAAAACAATTCCCCTAATCAAACTTCCCTCAAAGGGAAGGCTCGTCAATGGGTAGGGAAGATCTCCTTTAATCACATTCAAATAGAGGCATTATACTTCTTGATTATACTGAAACAAAAGCAGCTTGGCCTCACATATGTACATGTGTATATGTATATGTATATATGTTTATATATATATATACACACACATATATATGCATATGTACATGTAAAATTATTGTATATATACTTCTATTTATCACTTTCTCTGAATGCAGATAGCATCTTTGTATGGTCTTTATTTTTAATTTGTGTATTTATAATAGTTGAAATGACTTAATTACTCAGTCCTTCTTAAAATAATATTGCTGTTACTATATAAAATATTCTCTTTGTTCTGCTTACTTTGCTTTTTCTTGTTTCATGCAAGCCTTTCCATGTTCTTCCAAGATCATTGAGATCATTAGTTCTTATGGCAGTATTCCATTACAACTATACAACACCACTTGTTCAGCTCTTCCCCAATTGATGGGGATCCCTGCAATTTCAAGTTCTTTGCTACGAGGAAAATTGCTATAAATATCTCAGTCAGATTCAAAGTTATAATTAGTATCTGAGTATTTGTCAGATTTATGGAGAATGGATAAATTTGCAACCAAATGAGATATAGAGAACATTATGAAGTGCAAAAAGGATAATTTTGATGACATCCAAGTGAAAAGTTTTTTTGGAGGGTGCATTCTTTTTTGAAAATGTATTTGTTTATTTTTAGTTTTCAACATTCATTTCCACAAGATTTTGAGTTCCAAATTTTCTCCCCATCTCTCCCCTCCCCCACCCCAAAACACCTTGCATTTGGATTACCCATTCCCCCAATCTTCCCTCCCTTCTATCACACCCCTTTCTTCCCTTATCCCCATCTCCTCTATTTTCTTGTAGGGAAAGATACCATTACCTGTACTTCTTATTTCCCAGTTGTATGTAAAAACAATTTTTAACATTTGTTTTCAAAACTCTGAGTTCCAACTTCTCTCCCTTCCTTCCTCCCCACCCATCCCCACCGAGAAGGCAAGCAATTCAATATATGTTATTATACATGTGTAGTTATGCAAAGGACTTCCATAAAAGTCATGTTGTGAAAGACAACCTATATTTCCCTCCATCCTATCCTACACCCCATTTATTCTATTCTCTTTTTTGACATTGTCTCTTCCCTGACAGTGTTTTCCTCTAATTACTCCCTCTTATCATTTGCCCTCCCTTCTATCATCACCCCCAATACCCTAGTTCTCCCCTTCTCCCCTACTTTCCTGTAGTGTAAGATATATTTTCATACCAAAGTGAGTGTGCATATTATTCCCTCAAGTCAAACCTGGTGAAAGTAAGCTTCACTTTTTTCCCTCTCACCTTCCCCTTTTCCCTTCCATTGGCAAAGATTTTTGTTGCCTCTTTTATGAGAGATAATTTGTCATATTCTATTTCTCCCTTTCTCCTCCCAATATTTTCCTCTCTCACCCTTTAATTTTACTTTTTTAGGTATCAGCCCTTCCTATTCAACTCACCCTGTGTTTCCTGTCTATGTGTATATAATTGCTCCAACTACTCAAATACTGAGAAAAGTTTCAAGAGTTACAAATATGATCTTTCCATGTAGGAATGTAAACAGTTCAACTTTAGTAAGTCCCTTATGATTTTTCTTTCCTGTTTACCTTTTCATGCTTTTCTTGAGTCTTGTATTTGAAAGTCAAATTTCCTATTCAGCTCTGGTCTTTTTGTCAAGAATGTTTGAAAGTCCTCTATTTCATTAGATGACCATTTTCCCCCCTCAATTTTACTGGGTAATTTTAATCCTAGCACATTAAATTTCTGGAATATAATATTCCAAGCCCTGTGATCCCTTAATGTAGAAGGTGCTAGATCTTGTGTTTTATTTATTGTATTTCCACAATACTCAAATTGTTTCTGTCTGGCTGTTTGCAATATTTTCTCTTTGCCCTCTGAGATTTGACTACAATATTCCTAGGAATTTTTCTTTTTGGATCTCTTTCAGGAAATGATAAGGTGGATTCTTTCAAAATTTATTTTGCCCTCTGGTTGTAGAATATCAGGGCAGTTTTCCTTGATAATTTCTTGAAAGATGGTGTCTAGGCTCTTTTTTTGATCATGGCTTTCAGGTAGCCCCATAATTTTTAAATTATCTCTCCTGAATCTGTTTTCCAGGTCAATTGTTTTTTTTTTTTTTCCAATGTGATATTTCACATTGCTTTTTTAAAAATTCCTTTGGTTTTGTTTTATAATTTCTTGATTTTTCACAGTCATTAGGTTCCATCTGCTCCATTCTAATCTTTAAGGAATTATTTTCTTCAGCGAGCTTTTGAATCTCCTTTTCCATCTGACCAATTCTGCTTTTTAGGGCATTCTTCTCCTTGTTGGCTTTTGGAATCTCTTTTGCCATTTGGTTTAGTCTATTTTTTAAAGTTATTTTCTTCAGCATTTTTGGGGTTTCCTTTAGCAAACAGTTGACTCCTTTTTCATGATTTTCTTGAATCACTCGCATTTCTCTTATCAATTTTTGCTCTACTTCCCTTACTTGATTTTCAAAATTCTTTTTAAGCTCTTCCATGACCTGACACCAATTTATAGTTTTTCTTTGAGGCTTTACATGGAGGAGTTTTGACTTTGTTTTATTATGTTTGTATGTTTTGGTCTTTTTTGTCACCAAAGTTAGATTCTATAGGCTGATTCTTTTTTCAGTTGTTTCTTATTTCCTCAGCCTTTACTTGACTTTTGAGGTCTTTGTCAAGGTAGATCTCTGCTTCCAGTGGGGTTGGGTTGTGTTCTGTCAGCTCAATTCCCCCATAATCTGTGGGCATAGAGCTCCAGAAACACTCACTGTCTCTGCCCCTGCTGCTGCTATGGCTGCCTCACATTCCTCTGTCTCATCCCCACTCTGCTTCCCTGGGGCTGGGGCTGGGTCACTCACCTCCCAACTTGTCCTCTATGTTTTGGAGTCCTGAAGTCTGGCCACTGCCACAGATGTGAGAGATTCAGTCTCCCCAAAGCCTGCTCTGGTCCTGGCTGTGCTGGCACAGCCCACACTGGACTGCACTGTGCTCCCACTGTGGCACAATAGACACTTTCTGGCCACCTTCGAAGCTGTCTTGGCCTGGAAATTTGCTTCACTCCATCCCTCTGTGGGTTCTGTAACTCCAGAATTTGTTTACAGCCATTTTATACAGTATTTGGCTGGGCTTAGTGGTAGCACTGTAGAAAGTCCCTACCGCTACTCTGTCATCTTCGCTCTGCCCCTCTCAACCCCCCACTGAAAAGTTTTTACACAACCAAACCCAATGCAATCAAGCTTAGGAAGGAAGCAGAAACTTGGAAAAGAATTTTTGCAACTAATATCTGTGATACAGGTCTCATTTCTAAAATACATAGAGAACTGAATCAAATTGGCAGTAATACAAATCATTCTCCAATTGATAAATGGTCAAAGGATATGAACAGGCAATTTCCTTTATTTTTTATTAACTAATTTGTTTTCAGTTTTCTACAATCACTTACACAAGTCTTATACTTTCTCTCCCTCCCTTCCCAACCCTCCCTGAGATAGCATGCAGTCTTATATGGGTTCCACACATACATTCTTATTAATCACATTTTCATATTAGTCATATTGCATAGAAGAATTAAAATGAATGGGAGAAACAATGAGAAAAACCCAAATGAAGCAAAACATAACACAAGAGAAAATATTCTGCATTCTGGTTCCATATTTCTTTCTCTGGATGTGGATGGCATTTTGCCTCAAGAGACCTTTGGGAATGTTTTAGGTCTTTGCATTGCTGTGAAGGGCTAAGTCTACCAGAAAAATTCCTTGGACACTATGGTTATTAGTGTGTACAATGTTCTCCTAGTTCTGCTCCTTTCACTCAGCATCAATACATATAAGTCCTTCCAGGTCTCTCTGAAGTCTTCCTGTTCATCATTTCTTATAGCACAATGGTATTTCATTACATTCATAGAACACAGCTTGTTCAGCCATTCTCCAATTTATGAGCATCCCCTCTATTTCCAGTTCTTGGCCACCACAAAGGGAACTGCTATACATATTTTGTACATGTAGGAGCTTTTCGCATTTTTATGATCTCTTTGGCATACAGTCCTAGAAGTGATATTGCTGAGTCAAAGGGTATGCACATTTTTGTTGTCCTTTGGGCATAGTTCCAAATTGCTCTCCAGAATGGTTGGATCAGCTCACAGCTCCACCAACAATGAATTAGTATTCCAACTCTCCCACATCTTCGTCAACATTGATCATCTTCCTGTTTTGTCATGTTAGCCAATCTGATAAGTGTGATTTGATACCTCACAGTTGTTTTGATTTGTGTCTCTCTAATTAATAATGATTTAGAGTGTTTTTATATGACTATAGAGAGCTTGAATTTCTTTCTCTAAATACTGCCTGTTCATATCCTTTGACCATTTCTCAAGTGGGGAATGACTTGTATGTGTCAGTGTGTTTGCTGCTATACCTCACCATCCTCTTGCCTGAACCCTCTCAAATCCTAATCCACACATCCCTCTGAAAGTCCCTCCCCCATCCTGTTCCCCAGTTTTCTTACCTCTTTATATGTTCAAAAGAGTTTTACATCCTTCCAGATGTACACATTGTTTCCTCTTCAATCCAGATGAGAGTAAGAGTCCAACATTACCAGCTCTCCACCCTCATCTACTTCCTCTCTATTAGCTCTGCCTTTTGTGCTTATTTTAACAATGTAGTTGCTCCCTTTTACTGTTTCCTACTAAATTTTGGTTTTTAGAATTATACTGTAATACATAACTCATCCATTATATTTCTTTCTGCCTTACTAAATACAATTTTAAGAATACTGGTAACATTTTCACACATATAAGTAAACAGTTTAACCTTAAAAATAACATTTCCAAGTTTCACTAGGATGTCACAGTGTAGAGTATTACAAAAAACCAAAACTGATGAGCAAAGGATCTCTCCAGTGGACCCCTCAAAAATTTTTATTCCCCAACATGGTCCCACATGTATGATTGTGGAGCTTTTACAAATCACAAATATACAAACTTACTCCCCTAACACTAAGAGCCATAATTCCACCCTCCCCATCCCACCACCTAAGCCTCTAGGTAGGAGAAGATCATTAGTTTTGTAGTCTAGCTGAGTTTCCATGCAGCATAAAATCCTAGACAAAAGAAAAATGTGCTTCAAGCCTTATAAGGAATCATTTAAGAATCATTCCATAAATTGCAGGAGGATTTGAGGGCAGTTTGCGATCCAATGTAAATTATACTTAGGGATAGTTGGGAAGTCCTTTTATCCTAACTTTTTCTTTATAGTTCCTTTCCTTTTCCCCAAGTGGTATAATTGCAATAGATAATATCACAATTTAGCGATTTTGGAGGGGGAAATGAAAAATAGTTAGAATTTTAAGATAGTGGACCTCTGGATATATGAGATAAGAGATAAAGATGCATACTCTATTAAATTTGGGATTGGATAATGAAAATGATAGCCATGAACTTGAAGAAAGATCAGAGATAGTGAAGAACAGGAAAACATCTTTTAACTTTCAGAAAATATCTCAAATCCTGAACTTCCCAGTAATATTGATTAAATATGGATACACAATAAAATCTTAGTCCAATATTAGAATAATATAGTTAAATTGTATTTAAAGCTTCACAAAGCACTTTCTTTGTAACAATCCTATTAGGTAGATAAGGTAGATGTGATTCTCCTTTTGTAGGTTTGTAAAATGAGACATAGAAATGAAGTTATTAAACTTAGACCTTGGAATTCAGAAGTTTCTTAGGGAAACATTTTCCCCAGGTCAAAAAGGCAAAGTACTTCTTTCAAAATATTGTATTGACAAGTCAATTGGTATAAGCATGATTCTCATAACCTGTCTACTCCATGATTTAATTTATCCTTTTCTAATTTATGAAATTGCACTAATATTTAGTTGACCACCACTTTCTCAGTCCAGGTCCTCAAAACTTCATTCTTGGACTATTGCAATATCTTTCTAATGGTTCTTTTTGCCATCACTCTCTCTAATACCATCACCACCTACAACTTTAACAACAACAAATACTTTTCTCTCAGTATTTTTTGAGATGGATAGTCCAAGTATTCTACCCGTTTTACAGAGGAAGAAACTGAAGTAAAGAAAGTTTATTCAGTCATTTTCAGTTGTGTCCAACTCTTCATGCCCTGATTTTGAAGTTTTCTTGGCAAAGATATTGTAGTGGTTTTCCATTTCCTTCTCTAGTTCATTTTACAAATGAGGAAACTGAGTTGAAACAAGGTTAAGTGACTTGCTCAGTCACAAAATTAATATCTGAAGCCATGTTAGAATTCAGTAATATGAGTCTTCCTGATTTCAGGTTTGGCTCTCAATCCATTATGCCATCTGGCTTCCCTAAGAAAGATGAAGCTTAGTAAATAGGCAAACCAGGCTGCCAAACCAAGGCATTGGCTTTCCTTTATGTAATGCTCCCTCTGACTTATCTTTGTACACAATATCTCTGATCATGTCACTACTCTTGACCATACTCCTGTGGTTTCATTTTCCCACCAGATCAACATTGAACTCAGCATTAATACTCATCCTGCAAGGCCTTTCACAATCTGGGCTAACATCTGTTCAAAACCCCTCTCCCTCTACTTTATAACTTTATTAGTATAGGTTGAAGAGGAAGTCAAGGCTAGATAACAATTATGTGAAAACATTTAGACACTTACACATGATTCAAAAGTGTGTGTGTGGGGGGAAAGCAAATCCTTTCCTGGTAGTAACAAAGGTAGTATCCAAAATATGAAAGGTAGTAATTACATTATATTTCTGCACTCATCAAGGCTATATCTGGAAGACTGTTTCATTCTGGGTATAACTTAGAAAATTTGTAGCACATGTAAAAGAGAGCAACCACCATGATGACAAGAAGAGAAAACATGCCATGTAAGAAGTGACTCAGGGAACTAAGGATATTTAACTTGGGGAAAAGACGACATGATAATCGTCCTGTATTTTAAGAAATGTCACTTGGAAGAGGAATTAGAACTCTTTTGTTTAGACTCAAAGGATATGACAAGGAGTGATGGATGGAATTTTCCAAGAGACTGATTAAGATTTGAAGAAAGGGAAGTATGGACAGAATTGGCTCCCTTGGGAGGTAGCAGTCTTGAAGTGGAAGCTAGTTGATCATTTATCTGGAGTATAGTAGAGGGAATTCTTGTTAAAATAGGAGTTAAATAAAAGTATTTTCCAACTACAAGTATCTGTGATTCTACAGTGATTATTTCTGTTTTTATGGCTTTCTTTCGTTTCTGGTGTTCTATATTTGAGGTCGTAGATGGTATTATTATCTATGCTCTAATATCGTAGCTTGATAAAGGCTAACTATTAAACATAAAGCTCCATCTTTAATAGAACTTCTTAGATTTTAATGGGACATTATAATTTTGTCTTTTGCCCCTGCTTGGTTTTAGTACTAAACACTTGTTATTATTTTACCTAGTTCTGTGATTTTCTTTTCTTTGTGGATGGGTAAGGAGAAGAAAAAAACTCATTGGGATTAAACAACTTTTTGTCTCATCACAAATCCATCACCCCAAAGGAAAAGAGATACATGACATACTAGAAAGAGTGATGTATTGGGGGCTAGAAAAACCTGGTTTTGAGTCCTACCTCTCTCATAAATACTACTTGTGTAACCTAATCCCTGGAACTCAGTTTCTTCATCTGTAAAATGAGGGAATGAAACAAAATGGTATGCAAATTCCTTTTGGGTTCTAAATCACATGATCTTGCAAAAAGTATAAAAATAATCCTATACTGAGATTGAGTGTTTTACTAATGCATTAATACTCACACAATCTTCAGATCATTTATATCCTGCAGTCCATCATATCAAAGCCTATTGGTAGACTTTAATCCATGAATTATTGACAGCAAAGTCAGTATTGGCTCCTTTGAGGCTATTACAATCTATCTTATGAAGGCCTAAGTGAAGTTCTTTAATGTGTGGTTTGACAATCTTGTGCTGTACTAGAGCTCTTAAGTGTTGGGATCTATTTAGGGAAGCAGTAAAACTTCACTTAGACAAGAATTAGAGGAAAAACCAGTTTGAAATAGTGCAGCACTTGAATTTTAGACTGCTTAGAAAGAAATAACGTTTATTATTCAAGTACAGGTAAAATCTTATTTTAACTAACCATATAGTAAAACAGTTTTGTATCATAGTAGAAATTTGCTTACTTTTAAATGAAAATTTGTCATTATAATAGAGGAAGTGGGACTGGGCTTTTCCTTACATTAAACAAATGTCTCAGTATAGATTATATTTGCAAATATTTGCATTCTTGCAGGATTTTCTTTTTTGCATAGGAGAATTTTGGTGGTTCCCTTAGAATGTGGGACCAATGATTGTTCAATGGGTGTGAGTGAGGAAAAACTAGAGGTGGTGGCGTGGTTCTGGAAGATTGCGAAATTTT
Organism: Notamacropus eugenii; assembly: GCF_028372415.1. NCBI lineage: Eukaryota > Metazoa > Chordata > Mammalia > Diprotodontia > Macropodidae > Notamacropus > Notamacropus eugenii. Next base: position 7,442,510 of record NC_092878.1, read on the forward strand.
TAATGATACATTTTGTTTTCAAATTGCATATGTGTGTGTATGTATGTGTGTGTGTGTGTGTGTGTGTGTGTGTGTACACACACACACACACACACACACACCACTCTGTACAAGATATCATGGTCAGTAGGGGTGAGGAGGAAAGAGAAATCCTCTCTCACTCAAGAGGTGAGGAATGATTTCCTATCAAGAGCGGGATGCACCTTCTAAAGCTTGTTTTCCTCTTCTACCAGGAGTAACATTCTGTAAAGTTATCGCTTGTCTCAACACTCAGATTCTTAACTTGGGATGTGTAAACTTGTTATAAAATCATTTGGGTAACTATATTTCAACCAAATTAGGTTTTTTTTATATTCTGATGTTATTTCATTTTGTTATGTCATTTGTTATTTCATTTTTGTTATTTCATTTCATTATATTCTGATAAGAGGTTCAGGAGCTTTATCAGACAGTCAAAGGAGTACACTACACAGAAAACACTAAGAACCTCTGTCCTAGAGAATGTTTCCTGCTTTTTAAGGGCCACTAATGTGGCTGGTCTTTTTCTCCAGCCAGTAGCTAGCCATTCTCTATCACCATCAAGTCTGACAGAAAAATTTTGTACCTCATTTCAAAAGGGTCTTTTAAATTAAACAATTCTTTGCATTTTGTCTAAGACCTTAGTATCTCCTTGCCTCTGTTACCTGCCCTTTACCTTCTGAAATGTGATCCACTGGGCTAAAGAAGAATCAGTTGATCAGGGGTGTCCTAATAAAATCCTTCTCCTCACAAGTAAGCATTTGCTATCTTTGACAAATCACTAGTGATCTTTTGGGTACACTTGTTTCCCGTTGTTTCAATTCTGGATAGCTGTCTAATGACTCAGTGATATTTAGCATTATCCACTTAAACATCGTTTCCCAGTGTTTTGTACTAAAGAGTCACCAAGTTCAGACCATCTGAAAACAGCCATCCATGACAGTTTAACCCTACCATAGCTGATGAGCCTGAGGATTATATTTATTCTTAAATAGTTATAAACTTCAACAAAATATGACTTTATAAATCTCTTAAGTTACCATTGATTTTGGTACCCATAAATACCTGCCCCAACCAAAGTACAATAAAGAGGGCAAATGAAAATCAAGTTTCCCCCTTCAGAGGAAAACTCTGGTCTTAATATAGGTCCCAATAAAAAGAGGGTAAATGATGTTAACCTATTCACTCCCTTTTGAAAAACAAAATACCATAGACAAAAATTCCTCTTGGTCGCTACAATTCTTAATGTATCTGAAATGTCTCTAGTGGATGAAGGAACACATAGAGGATTCAAATAGGCAATATGGTAAAAAAAAAAATTCAATGGGTTTCTGTAAGATGTGTGACAAGGAAATTTCTCCAATGGATCTTTGTGTTTATAAAGCATTCCAAATGGAAGTCTATTCTCACACCTCGCTAGGATAAACATGCTAGCTTAAAAGAAATCAAACAATTCAGAAAAGCCCCAAATAGATGTGAGCTTCCCAAAAGTAAGCACTTGGCATTGATTACTTGTGGTTTTGAAGCCATCAGGTAAACTTTGTCCTATGAACCAAAAGTCCATAAGGAGCTTAGCCAATCTGTTCAGACTCATGTTGCAGTAAGGCAAGTAGCCTAGATTTTCTCAAAAGTAAAATTAAAAAAATATAGAAGAGCTCTCAAAATGTGCTCTAGGTACATTGATAGGCACCAGTATTCTAGGGATACTATGTGGATATGGATATTGATCCATACTACTCCTATCAGTCTCCATACTCATAATAGACAAAATAGTACTATAGATATCAATAAAAAGGCTCAATTATGAAAAAAGCTATAAAACTATCTCCAAGGAACTGGTCTTACAAATGAAACATTGTAGAAAAGTAACTGTCTAATTATAGTATGAAAACAGAAGAAAGCACAGTTTTTTTTTCCCCATTGGGTCAATGGATATATATATATATATATATATATATATATATATGTGTGTGTGTGTATATATATACACACACAACATACACATTCATCCTGGACAAAACCCCCACAGTGGAGTTCCTCCTTCATAATTACCTCTTCTGTGAACTCATATTCACAGATTGCTAGAGAGATCTTCAAGGGGATACACAGGTTCAGGGTACTCTTTGAGTCCAAACTACTAAACCATCTCATTAAAATTCTGACATATATTTACCTTTTATAGTCAGAGGACGTGGTTCAAACTAAAAGTGCTTTCTGAGATGGCATCATAAGAATATCCTCTGCATTAGGAAGAATGCTACCCTAGTGGAAATGTACATACTTCAGTCCAATCAAAAGAACATTTATTTGTTACTTAATATTTGCCAGATACTATACTAAGTGTTGGGGGAAAGAAAGAAAATCAGAGTCTCTGGTTTTCCAGACTTCATATTTAAATGGAAGGGGAGGGGAGAGATATGCAAATAACTAAATATGTAAAAGATATACGCAGAGTAGCTTTACAGTAATCTCAGGGCAAAGCATTAGAGTGTCCCAAGAGACTTTCATTTAGACATTGCAGGGTCCAATGTCCTTTACCTTTTCAGGAGGTTCCCCATGGTTGTATTGTTTCTACAATTTGTTCAGCTGGAATCCCTGGGCTTATTTCCCCTGCTCTACTCCAATGGACATGGCTAATTCATTCTTGACTCCCAAAGGTTCACCAGTCTCATTCCTTGATTCACGGATTCTATTCCTTACTGAGTGTGGTGTATCCTTTGGGTAAGTGATTAATCTATAAGTCACCAGGTCCAGTTTGGGGGAGGAGAAGGGAAGATAGGAGAGGAAAAGAAGGAGAGGAGAGGAGAGAGTAGGGTAGCAGAGGACAGGGGAAGGGAGGGGAAGGAAGAGCAATTCTGATTCAACCACTGTCCTTTGCTAGAAAAGCACAAGGGAAAAAGCAAAGAGTGGCCCCCTCTTCAAATGTGAGTTCTTTCTCCATTGCTTTTTATTTCTTTGATGCCAGAAGTCATACTTCTTCTCCAAGCTGTCTTGCCTTAAATCACTCCCTAGAGAATGTATTTTACATTTTGAAGAACCAACAGAAGTGTGGATTATTTGGAAAGAGTGAAGGATTTGAGACCTCAGAACTTCATTGTCTCAGTTATATGTCCCTCATTTGTTTGGTTTTCATCAATTGATCCAGGATATTTTGATCAATGACTCCCCACAAGTTCATGAGTCTTCATGTTTCTCTGTTTTCATCATGTTAATTGATTTTGAAGGACCATGGGATCATAACTTTTGAGTTGGAAGAGACCTCAGAGGTCATTATGTCCAATCCCTTCATTTAACAGAATTGGAAACTGAAGCTTTGGAAGATTCAAGGTCACATGAATAATAAGCAACAAAAATGCTTATTATTAATATTAGAATTCAGTAATATGTCATAACATTTATGAACCAGAATTTGTTTACTTATTTTCCAACTAATGCACATCTACTCTGTTTCCAATTATTTACCACTTCAAAGTGTTTGCTACTATAAATACTTAGGTATGTATGAGATCTTTCTCCTTGAAGGAAGATCATGGGCCAAATGGGTATGAACATTTTGATTATTTTGCTTCTTATAATTTCAAATCGATTTCCAAACTACTTAGACCAATTCATAACTTTAACTGTGTATTAGTGTGATTCTTGCTATGCATGTATTTATACCTTCAATTGTAAAATATGTGAAGCCTGACCTTTTGTTTTTCCAAGTACATCTCTGTGTCTTCTGCTGGACCAGCTGTCATACTCCCCCATTCATTTTTCTCTGCTGTTAAGCTCACTGATGCCTTATTATATAAATACGGAAATAGCAAAATACCAATATGCTTAATGAAAACATCAAGATTTTTGGTAAATACATTGACAAGTTAAGACATCATGAATAATTCTGTCCCAGAGAACATTTTGTTTAATCTAATTCATTAACTCCCTAATGGTGCTATGATAGCTAATATATTAAGGGAAACATAGACCATTTCCCAAGACACAAAAATCTGTTTCATAGATCTTGCCCAGCTACATTTGCCTGTGTCACTGATACAAAAACATTAATTTCAATGGTAGATTCAAAATGGATTTTACTTGTATATACAGTGAAACAAGCTAAAAATTAACAAGGTGTTGCCAGGTAGAGACTCCATAAGAATTTATTGTAAAGAACAGATAAGCATTGTTTATAGTTAGCCCATTAATTATTTGCACAGTCATAAAGGAGAGGGGCAGGATGGTGAGGTAGTTATTTAACTACAAAACACCATCCTTAGCTAAACATTAACTCTCAAACTTTTTTTAAAAATTAGAGGTGCAGGGAGAAGTAGCAAATTTCTTTTCCATTTCATTCTAACATAACACAGCAGTTTGATACCCCTGCTTAGCTAATCCCCAACCTACCATTCCACCCTCTTTTGATATTTCTCCCACTCTTCAATGCAAACTGGTCTCCTTTCTATTTCTCTTTCATCATATTTCATTTCTTGTCTCTCTCCCTTTAAAATTGCTGTCCCCTATGCCTGGAATGCACTTCCTCCTTATTTTCCCCTCATAGAGTCCTTCTCTTAAAGATGCAATTCAAGCAGTACTATCTCTGCAGGAAGCCTTTCCTTCTCCACCAACTACTAGTGCTCTCCCTCCCAAACCACCTCGCATTTAACTGCTTCACACACAGATTTGTTCAAGACATATTCAAAACACTTAATTTTATATTTATGATATATACCATAAACTCATTGCAAATAGAAATTGTTTCATTACTTGTACTTGCATCTCCAACGCCTAGCACAATGACTGGAACACAGTAGGTGCTTAATAAGTACTGATTAATTGATTGATTTGATAAAACTGTCCTGCAACAGTTCAATAATCTCAATAAAACTTGAATTTAAGATCTTCAGAAGGACCCTGTGACACCATGATGACAATAGCAGAAATTTCCATAGTGCTTTGTGATTTACAACATTTCCCCCTCACAATATCCCTGTGAAATACTATAGGCAATGTGTGTGTGTGTGTATTCGCTTTATTTATGGAGAAAATGAGGCACAAAGATGCTAGGTGACTTGCCCAAGGTGATATTTCTAGTAAATGGCAGGGCAAGAATTCAAATCTAGATTTTCTGACCCCGTACTCTCTGTACCCAGGGCTATGATGGATGGAGTTGGAGGAGCAGGGAACGTTTCTTTTCCCAGGGCTATGCAATTTACGAATACGATGATGTCATCTACATAGAACACCACATGAACAAATGTTTTGCCTTTCAGCTTACACTATCTTTTCAGTCTGGGATTTATGTTTTTCTTTCTCCTAGACTTTTAGAGCTAGACCTTTAGAGATCATTTAGTACACAAATGCCTGGGTACCTGAAGGGTCTGTGATTGTGTCAGTTTAGGAAACTAGTGGTGTGTGAATTCTCTCCTCTGATGCAGGGCACTACCTGTAAAATGGCATAGGTAAAATGCTTACTCATCTATAACTCCTTAAAAGAGAATGTTAGGGAGTCACCTAAGGCAAAAAGAAAATAAATGACTTCTACAAAGTCAGAAAATGGATTTGAATAAAAGTCTCCCTGTCTATGACCAGAATGCATTTGGAATAATCTCATTTTACAGTTAAGGAAATTTAGGCCCACTGAGGTAAAGGTCTTTAACCATCATAGAGTGTTTTACTTTAGTTTGAGGCAAATGTATCTGCATGTCTATGGAGAGAGACAACAGTTAATAAATTGCGGAGCTAGCCTTCATGACTCCAAGACCAGAGCTATTTTCAACAAGCCAACTAAGGATACTGTAGAAGAGGGGTGTCAAATTCAAATAAAAAGGGAAGACATATTAAGTTTATTAATATTAAGCATATTAAGTTAGAAAACTATGTATTAACATTATATATGTTCTAATGCGTTTTTATTTATTTTGTTAAATATTTCCCAGTTACCCTTGAGTCTGGTTCCCACTATACTCAGGAGTACATGGTCTTGGGTTTGACACATCTACAGCAGAAGACTTTTTTCTGGTTTTTTCTCCCTTTTTAATTCTTGCTTACCATACCAACTCTTAGAATTTCTTGGGGATACTTGAATGCAAACAATTTTTAAAATTTAATGAACCAAGAAACAAATCCCCAGACTAGCATATTCTACTAGCATTGGCACTAACACCTCTACTGTTTGGGCAATGATAGGGACAATGTGCTCTCCTGGTTTCCAATGGAAACTCAACATCTATCCAGGTATTTTCCACTAATTCTGACTCTACAAGACTTTCTGATCTTCCATTATACTTTAACTAGTTATGTATATATAGGTTGGCAATAGGGTTATGGATGCTCCATTATAAAGCCCAACATATGAAATTCCATCTTTAATACACACCCTGAAAATACCATTGATGGAATTCATGATGGAGAGAGGATGTGGTGTTCCAGATTTAGAGTCAGTAGACCTATGTTTAAATTCTAGCTTTTCTACTTTTATCATCTGAAACTTTGAACTGGTTACTTAATCTCTTTGTGCCTCAGTTTCTTTATCTTTAAAAAGAGGAGATTGGACTAAGATCTCTGCTAGCTCTAAAGCTGTAAGCTTTTGGCCACATATAGACAAGCACTGTTCCCATCAGTGATACTGGTACACACATTTGTTCTTATTTTTTTGGGTCCCTCAGGTTTCAGCTTTTTTTTTTTTAATTTTTGAATGTGATCAAATGTCAAACTATAAAGTTCAACATAATGGCACACTTCTGAGTGACTTTTACAACCTTCAATATCATGCCACAGATTATTAGGAGCTTTGTAAATGGTATATGATGATGATGGTTTCTCGAGAGAGCAATTGACTCCCCGAGGCAAACGTATTCCAGCATCTGAAGGCCATCAAGGCTATTTTTTCCTTAATAGCATCCACCAAGTAAAGGACAAACATAAAATTAGATGTTTTCAGGCTCATGTGTCCTATAGTTACCTGTAGCAACAAATCTTTTCCCTTCACTATAGATTATATTAACACATTGATTCTTGACTATATTGCTTTTTTCAGGTAAAAAATTAACAGTGATATATTATCTGGGTCAGCTAGCTTCTGTGGCTGGTACTTTCAGTATCATGATATGAGTCACAGGCCCCTGCTGGTAGATGTCCAGACAATTATGTGGTTAAAACATTGTTCTCCATCAAAAGAATTTTATCTCATAATTAAGCATTGGTTGCAACAGAACTCTAGAAATCCAGTAATTGTGGAAACAGATTTCCTAAACTGTGGGAAATGCAGCTCATGGACAAACATTTTGCCTGAATGGTAATATCTGAAGTTGGAAAAAAGCTAAAAAGGATACGAAACTAATTGGGAAAAATTTGGATGGTGATTGTTATCATGTACAGGCATGAAAACCTCTTCAATTCTCTCAAGGCTCACTTTATCCTTGGGCTGTGATTGTTTTAATCATATTACCTGCCTCAACTTCAGCAGGACAGACTAGTTCTGAAGAGAAAGAGTTTGAGGGTGGGAGTCATGGCTACAACTCACTTTCAAAATCCTAGGGACAAAACTGTTTGGGAAAATACATTTCTAGTGCTAGCCAATATGATTCTTGAGTTCCCACTGGTGTGCTTCCCATTTACACAATTAATTGTGACGCCATTGACTATTAGATGTGAAACATTTAGTATGAGAAAAGAATGAAAACATGAATAAGCATAATCAAAGAAAAACAAGAATAACAATTAAAAAAAAAAAAACACTTTACTCTTAAGCCTGGATTATGATCTTGCTTCAGTGCACAGTATCTGTGTGGCAGAGTGGACACACCCAGAAATCTAGGAGTGAGATCCATTTATAGAGAAATATAGAACTCTGGGAAATTCATGACTCTGAGACACAGGCCTGTATGTATCTGGTTTCTTTCAAGGAAGACTCTCCATTTAGCAAGTTCTTCTGAACTTCTCCACCATCTTTCTTGATGAAGCTACGCTCAGTCTGTTGAAGCCATGAGAGAACTGCAAAGCTCTGAACAAGGTAGACAAGTTCAAGCAGCTCTTCAGAGAGTAGGAATATGCTTTCTCCAATAAGACCCCAGCAGTGGCAAACAGCTCACAGGTCAGCTTGTCTTCAGTCAGTAATACAACTATTTAATGCAGTTATTTCTCAGTCATTTGAGGTTTCCTTGGCAAAGACTCTGGAGTGATTTGCCATTTTCTTCTCTGGCACTTAACAGATGAAGAAATTGAAGCAAACAGAGTTAAATGACTTGCCCAGGGTCACACAGCTAGTAAATCAGGAAGATGAGTCTTCCTGATTCTAGACCTGGTATTCTATCCACTATACCACTTAGCTGCCTCCATATAAACATTAAAACCATGAAAAATGTTAGATGCAAATGAGTTGATGGATACTTTGCAGCCATCTACACCTTCAATTAGTACTTTTGCCTTTGATGTGTATGGTTTCACTCAAATCGTTTCAGATGGTTTCTCTTCAAGCATTTGCATCTTTCAAGGGAGGTGGCATGGTAGAAAAAGTACTGGGGATGGCATCAAGAAGACCCCTCTTCCTGAGTTCAAATCTGGCTTCAGACACTTCTTAGCTGTGTGACCTGCTAGTCATTTAGCCCTGTTTGCTCAATTTCCACATCTGTATAATGAGCTGGAGAAGGATGTGACAAACCATTCCTCTATCTTTGCCAAGAAAACCCCATATTGGGTCAAAAAAACCTGAAATAACTGAAATGACTGAACATCAACAACCGCAAATTGTTACCTTTGTGCGCTCAGTGCCTAGCACAATATTTGGCCCATAATAGGAGTCTATTAAAAATGCTTGTTAATATTTTTGGTTGATTGATTGCTAGCATAAAATTGATAAATGGTGGTTATGGTGTTGCTCCTGTATTGGGCTGATTTGGTCTCTTTTCCTTTCACTCCTTTCCTTTCCAGATGGCCTGGCTTTGTCCCTAGGTCCATCTTTCCCTCGAATTTCTGTGAGTCCTTATAGTTGAATCAGTATGTTCAGCTATGTTCTCCTGCTCAGTTTACTGGTACCATGCATGTGAAATGGCATTTCTGTTGTGAATTGAAATTATGAAAATGGTGGTTTTTATAAAAGTATAAAAAAGTACTCAGGGAAAAACACCTTTTTCATTTGTAGTCAAATAAGTATTTGTTCAGTCCATGAGAGGACTTGACATGCAGTTTCTCTTCTTTGCACTTTTCTCCTCCACCAACTCAGTCAGCACCGCTATTGCCATTTGACAAAGATCATTGAATAATATGAATTTATATATACATTCCAAACATCTGAGTTCAAGGATTTGTTTCCTTATGCCTGACAGGTGCTCAAAGGTAGGGTATTTCCATCAAAGAGTGCATCTTGTCATTTTCAACAACTCACTAGGTCTTTGACTTCCTTTATGTCCCAATAAAAATTCCATCTTCTACAGGAAGCTTTCCCCAAGCCCTCTTAATTCTATGCCTTCCCGTTTCTATCCATTTCCTATTTTGTCCTCTCTATAGCTTGTTTGCACATATTTGTTTGCTTGTTGTCTCCCCCACTAGATTGTATGTTCCTTGAGGACAGGGGACTATCATTTGCCTCCTTTGGTATTCTCACCTCTTACCACAGTGCCTGGCAAATAATGGAAGTTTAGTAAATGCATAGTGACTGATAGATTGATTGAAAATGCTGCCAGAGAAGAAAATAATGTACACATGTATATGTGCAAATATATATGTATCTATACTATAAGCACATATACACAATAAAACACCACATTGCAAACATGCATGCATGTACACACATATACACACATGTGTACATGTATGGATATATGTATGCATACATAAGTCAAGCATATGTGTACATGGGTATATGTGGTATGTCATGTATATATTCATGCAAATGTATGTGAATCTCAATATATTTGTCTATCTGAATATATTCATATATGCACATCTATCTGTGTACAGATAAATAAACATAGGTGGTGTATGTGTGTGTGTGTGTGTTCTATATTACAGATGAGATAGTCAATTGGCTGATGGCATTGTGAAAGGTACTCTCTCCTTACTTCCTGGAAGGGATAGTGCTGAATTTCTCCCACATCTTGCCTGTCTCCTTTCACACTAAGCAGATTAGGGTGTGATCTATTTTTTCCCTGTCATCATTCTTTCCTCCCTGCCTCCACTCTGGTGATTTAATGAACCTCATTCTGTTCCAACAATTACTTCCCTTCTAAACTAGGGGCGATATAATGAGCCTCATGTTCTCTTCTGCTAGTCTGTTCTTTCTGAGTTTATAACAGGTAAAAGGTTATTGAATATAATCCCAGTGCTTCAGAGCTCCCAGTTAGGGAAATTCTTAAAATTTCTAAACTTGGCTCTCTGCCCTAGTTTGTATGTCTTAATATGTCCATATATTTTACATATTTCCATTTCATATACATACATATATGTGTGTGTTATGGGTGTATCTATTTCTATATGTGTATATATATGATGGAAATATTATATATATAATATATAAATACACACATAAATATGTAATCTTTCCGTTGTATGTAAATATATTTCCACTTGACACCTGGTTTCTTGATATTCAGGCAAAATCAGAATAGAAGAAACTGAGAGAAAAGAAGTGAGGCTAGTATATTATAATGTCGATTACCACTGTGGCTCAAGGACCAGGAACAGGAGAAAGAATAGGTCTTTTTGAGACTTTTCAGAGCCTTTAAAAAGATGATTTTAACTGTTAACTTAGATGGGCATTCTCTGTTTCAAGATGCCTGCAGGGAGCTGAGGACTCACCTGCATCTCTCTTTTCTCTGCTACAGCTCAGTTCTTTTTTTCAGTTTCAACTTTAGTCTGTTGTCCCTGTGTTAACCATTCTTTCCAACTCAGCTCATTAAGTGTCAGATCAGGCAGGGGATGCATATCTCTTTGCTGCATTTGCTATTACTCAGCTTGTGTAATCTCTGCTCCTTCCTTCTACTTACTTACAAACTGTATATCTCTTTAAAACGTTCTGGGCATGGACTCAAAATTTTACCTTTCAGCTCAAAGATTTCAATAGTCCCAAGTCAATCTCAAGACTGAGAGAGAATGCTTATCCCATTGAGCTCTAAATCCCAAGATGATGGCTACATCTCAGACTCTTATTACCTTTGCTTAAGGCTTTTTTCCCATAAATTAAATCCAGAAGAGCCCATAAGTAGCTTTCTTAATAATACTCTCAGAGGACTATTTTTCCACATATGAAATATCTTCCAATATTTCAACAAAGCTACTATTTCATCAATGTGGATACTCACTCCAGGGGTAGAGATTGTAATCTATCTACTCATATCTACTCTCTCTCCTCCTGTAAATCCTCTACCGAGGATCTGTAGGTCTCTTGACATTTTGTATGTATCGGTGAAGCTCATAGGCTATCCATCTTTTAGCTTCCTCTCTCATTATATAACTGACCCAACTCTTTTTTTTCCCCCTGAATGGGATGATATCTCTTTTGTTGCATTTTGAATGCAATTTTGAATTATATCTCTGAAAATCAATTAAGTAACTCCCTTTTCCTCAAGAGAATCTTTAAACAAAATATGAGCCCACATGGTCCAAAATATGACTCCAGTTCAGGCCGTCGAACTTACCTTATAGTTTTCTCTGTTTATAACCCCTTTCTCCTTCCTTATATCTTTCAACCACCATGCTCCATTACAGCTAACCCTACTTAAAAATAATAAATCACCTGCTGCCTGGGATGTTGTTGAAAGGTATTCTTTTAAAAATACATTTAAAACAATTGAACTGAATAAGCAATAATTAGGCTGCCATGTGGTGGAGTGGATAGAGAGTAGGGCCTGGAGCTAGGAAGTCAAATCCAGTCTCAGACACTTACTATCTGTGTGATAAGTAAGCAAGTCATTAAAAATCTCCATTTCAGTTTCCTTAACTGTAAAATGTAGATAATAATATTCCTTACTTCCAGGGGATGTTGTAAGGATCCATTGAGCCAATATTTGTAAAGTGCCTAGAACAGTTCTTGGCACATAGTAGTAATAATAACATTACATGTTTAATAAATGCTTATTCCTGTCTCTTCTCCATTAACAAATATGGACATTCTAACAGGTAAAGATCAATGAAATCAGAAAGACTCATCTTCATGAGTTCAAATCTGGCCTCAGACATTTACTTGCTGTGTGACCCTGAGCAAGTCATGTAACAATGTTTGCCTCACTTTCCTCATCTGTAAAATGAGCTGGAGAACAAAATGCAAACCACTCCGGTATCTTTACCACAAAATGCCTGGATGAGGTCATGAAGAGTGGGACATGACTGAAAAACAATCAAAATTCTGTTGTACATGAAATAATGCTTTAAACCTGCAAAGCCTTTAAGATTCATAGGAATTGTGTATTAAAATGAGAATTATCACATTCAAATTATTTTCAAAGTATAAATTAAATTCAATGTGATAGTAACAACTTTCCCTATTGAACTTTTCATATTTTTATGCTTAATTTTTTTCTTTGTTTGCATGCTTATCAGTACATATTAACTCAATCCCTCATTGAAGGTATATTTTTGGCTATAGATTATAGATTTGTGTGTATGTGTATATTATATATATATGCATACTTTCCATATGTACACATATGTTCATATATAATAGATTTATTATGTTTATAAAAATAAATATAATACATTTTGTTTATATAAATCTATGAGTATATATTATATCTCATCTATTACAGATGTTTATATATAAATACATGTAACATATTTTTAGATGACTGAAAGGACTTACTAAAGTCATTCAACTTGATATATATCATTCTATCCCTCTAGCCCATTATGCCAACTAAGAGGTATAATGGATAGAGTGTCAGGAAGACTCATCTTCTGGCTTCAGATACTTAGTAGCTGTGTGACCCTGGGCAAGTCACTTAACCCTATTTGTCTCAGTTTCCTCATCTGTAAAATGAACTGGATAAGGAAATGGCAAAGACCTCTAGTATCTTTGTCAAGAAAACCCCAAAATAGGGTCACAAAGAGTTGGACACAACAATAGCACCTCTGTTTCATCACATTGAAATAGTGATTGCTAATTATATGATTTTTGTAAATCCTTTCATTTATTGAATGAGAAGGTTGTGTTAGATGACTTCTAAAATATTGTGGAGGCCAGAGATTGATTAAATCTATGAGAGTGATCAAGTAACTTCTCACTTTGCCCTGCTCTTGAGCCTGACGATGTTTTTGACAGATTTTGAAAGAAATAATAAAAAGCATGGATTTGGTCCTTTGGACAAAAGAAAACCCTGTATAACTCTGAGGAAAGTGGAAGCACGGTCAAAGTAATAGGTCAGGAAGACAAATTTGGGAAGGAGAAGTTTAATGGACAAAAAGTCAGGCTGGAGGGCAGTAGTTCAGAAGGAAAGAAATCTGCCAAAGGCAGGTTGCCATACTCTAGCTACATACTAGCTGCAGCAGTTCTTTTAGATTGTTCCTGGGCTTCATAAAAACAAAGAAAGTGATGAACTTAAACCATTCTCTACCACCCCCACTTCTCTACTCCCCAATGTTACTATACATAAATATCAGTTTGGGGATGTAAGGTGACATCAAGACTTTTCTCTAGATACCTCCTTCAGACAAACCTAATTGGCACACAAAATGTTCTCATTGAAAAGGCATGGAAATGTACTTGGCTCCTTCAACTCCACTGGATAGTCTGGAATGTTCTCCAAGAGTGGGAATTTTAAAAGGGGTTTGAATCCTGATAACTATGAGACAGAAGATACTGAGGTCAAGAACATCAGCTTTACAAAACTACCTTGAGGGAAGCCCAGTTGTATTATCTGGGGGCTTTCCACCTCTTCCTTTTGCCCCAGAGACTCTCAATGAACTATCAATCCATTTCTAGCATTTTACTTAGCTATGAACTTCTTAGAGTTACAAGAAGGTGATTCATAATATATAGTAAGGCTTCCAGGAAGCTTTTTCAGTCGAAGCTACAGGGTAAGTGAATCAGCCCTTTGCTTTTTCACAGGAACTACTTATCTTCAATCTTTCAATTAAAGGTCAAAAAAAAATGAAAGAAGGCAGTCTGGTTGTCTATTATGGGTTTTGTTCCCATTGTAGGAGAATCTGTTCTTTACATAGATGTCTTTCAGCCCAGTTTAAGATTCTTAGGCTATTTTCCCCCTTTCTGATTAAAAATGTGAGAAATCTTCCCAGGAAGTCTTTGAATTTTTGTAAAATAAAAGGAACATGGTGAATAATTCTCTTTTTTTAAAAGTTGGTTTTTAAAAGGATCAGTCCGTTGCTGGACTGTGGTTCAAACTTTAATAGAAAGGTGATTAAATTGTACAAAGAAGGTATTTAATAAGTGCTTTTTGAATGAAAAAACTAAAATCAAACCAAAATAACTTTGCAGGGTATACCATATCTACAAGAAAGTGAAGTGTAGACAATTCAGTCAACACATATTTATTAAACACCCACTGTATACCAAACCTTGGTCTAAATGCACAGTTAGACCTTAAAAGCTTAACAGTATTTAAGTGTTAATTTGTGGTCTTGGTTCTTTTAGTAATTGTCTCAGTGTTTGACTTTTGGTGGCTCTATAAATATAAGATATGAAAAGGGGGAATTAAAAAGGTATCTCCTACAGCTAAATGATCTATGCCTTTATCTCTAACCTATCCCAGGCAAAAAGCCCTTACAATAGTTAGGAATCTTTTTCCAGTGTCCAAAATCTCTTCGAACTCAGGATGTTTATTATGCTGGTCTAAACCCACTCCTTTCACAAGTTGGGCATGCTGCTAGAAGGGTGGCTTTCTATTTTTAAATCAGAAAGGATAAAGTGCAAACCCTAGCAAAGATTAGTTGGGGACTTATATCAGCATACCTGAGAATACACCTTGGTTCAAAGGATTTAAAGCTTGGCCATCCTACTTTTTTTATCCTTTTGTTCTTTTCTCAATTACATGTAAACAAAAATTTTAACATTTTTTTTAAAATTTTGAGTTACATATTATCTTAATGCCTCTCCTCCCCTTCCTTATACTTGAGAAGACAAGAAATTAGATAGAGAGTATGCATGCACAATTATGCAAAACGTTTCTGTGTTAGCCATGTTCCAATAAAAAAGCAAAGAAAATAATAAAGAATATAGTATAATATAATAATAATGAAGAAAATCCCAAAACAACAAAGGTAAACAAAAGTGTGCTTCAATTTTCATTTAGACTCTATCAGTTCTTTCTCTTGAGAAGGATAACATTTTTCATCGTAAGTTCTTCAAAATTGTCTTGGCTCATTGTATTACTGAGAATAGCTAAGTCTTTCATAGATGATCATCATACAATATTGCTATTACAATATTCTCCTGGTTCTGCTCATTTCATTTTATATAAGCTCATGTAAATCTTTCTAGGTTTTTCTGAAAGCATCTTGTTCATCATTTTACAGCACAATAGTATTCCATCACAGTGACATATCACAATTTGTTTAGCCATTCCTCAATTAATGGGTATCCCCTCAATTTCCTATTCTTTACTACCACAAAAATAGCTGCTATAAATAATTTTGTACATATAGGTTCTTTTCCTTTTTCTTTGATTGCTTTGGAGTACAGACCTAGTAATGGCATGACTGAGCCAAACGGGATGCACAGTTTTATAGCCCTTTCTACTTAGTTCCCAATTTCTCTCCAGAATGGTTGGAGCACTTCACAACTCCACCAACAATGCATTAGTGTGCCTATTTTTCCACATCCCCTATTACACTTGTTATTTTCCTTATCTTTCATATTAACCAATCTGATAAGTGTGAAGAGGTACCTTAAAGTTGTTTTAATTTGCATTTCTCTAGAGCACTTTTTCATGTGATTATAGATGAATTTGATTTCTTCATCTAAAAACTGTCTATTCATATCCTGTGACCAATTATCAATTGGGAAATGGCTCATATTTGTACAAATTTGCCTCAGTTCTCTATATATTTGATAAATGAGGCCTTTCTCAGCGAAACTAACTGTAAATTTTTCTCCAGTTTCCTGCTTTTCTTCTAATCTTGGCTGCACTGGTTTTGTTTATGCAAAATCTTTTTAATTTGATATAATAAAAATTATACATTTTGTAACTCTCTATCTCTTGTTTGGTCATATAGTCACTCTATTTCAACAGTATTTTTATTACATATAAGATGAATAAGAACTGCCTGCAATCTCATTTCCCAGAATGCTTTGTCCCAATCCCTTAACAATTAAGAGGCATTATTCACAGACAAGACCTTTTCAAAATGCACCGAGGCTGCTGGAGGAAGTAGACTACATAAGCATATATTAAAAATCCATTAAAAAATGCCTAGATACTAAGTTAAGAATCTCTCAAGGAAAAAGAAAAACAGTTGGGTGTAATGGAAGAAAAAAGGATTCTTAAGCAAAGTAAAAATGTATAGATAGACAGGTCTATCTATCTATCTCTTGCAAGAATATTTATAAAGATACCTACCTATCTCTACGGAAGAACAAAAGCCAGAATTTGAATTGGGGAAATCCAAAGGAGCAAACATATGGATTAGACATTAAATTGAATTATAGTTTTATTTATAGAGAAGTATATAGCACATATTATTATTTTTAGAGAAGTCAGGAAAATATACTAACCAAATTAGAACAGAACCTCAGCCATAGATCAGCTCCCTCAGTAGCACTAGGGTTGGTTGGGCTAAGAGAGTTATTGACTAATGGAATACTAGTGGAGAATCTCATTGGCATATTTACAATCATTAGAATGCTAACACTGGATACTGACAAAGCACTGTCCTCCAGTTGATAGACATTTATAAATACTAGATTATGGAAATGTGTAGACAGTACCATATTAATATTCATATCAGTCAAGGCCAACCATAAGTTAAACAAGGAAAAAATAGGCATTAGTCTTCATTATGCTTTGAAGGATATGGAAAGAACTGGCTATATAAAATATAATCCTAAGTTGCTGGGTCTTAAATTACCATATTTAGGGTTTCAAAGAAATTACATACTACAAGAAAAAAATGAAAAGGGGTAAGTACTTTCCTCTGAGTTAAATAGAGAAGGCTTGCCAAAGTAAGTATCATTTGAGTTGCACCTTTAAGAGCACAGAGGATTTCCACAGACAAATGTGAAAAAGAATGTGTTCCAGGCAAGATGCTTTTGCACAGGCTGCCCTTTTCCCGTACCTAGAATGTAGTCCCCTCCTCACATCGTTTCTTATAATACACAGCTTTTCAAAGCTTAACTTAGATGTGACCTCCCTTAGGAGATTTTTCTGAATCCTTGTGCCTGCCAATGCCTTCTCCTCAACCTACCTTGTTTTTATTGTGTATTTTCTTATAAATATACATTCAGTCTCCCCAATAGAATGTAAGCTCCTTGTCAGGAAGTGATTTATCCTCATTTTTTTGTCTTTGCATTTCCTAGAAGAGTGCCTGCCATTCTTAAGATACTTAATAAATGCATGTTAACCTTTCTGGGTCTCAGTAACATCTACCATAAAATGAAGGTGAAGCGTTGGATGAGCTTAGAGGGGTCTAATACTCTATTAAGGATACACGTGGTCTATAACACTACCAAGTTTGTTCCTAACCAAATGAAAATGCAATTGGAAAATATTTAATGAAATGAATAAAACGTAGATGATGTTAATATGTGTTTTTCTAGTCAAAATATACTACTAGGGATCCATATACATAGTTTAGTGGTCCACTCTTACCTACTGTATTTTTGTAAGTTGTCCCTCATTGATCAATTAGTTGGTCATTAAATTTGAGCTTGAAGGGACTTATACTTGCTATTCAGTCGTCTGAGTCATGTCCAGTTCTTCTTGACTCCATTTCAGATTTCTTGGCAAAGATACTTGAGTGGTTTGTCATTTCTGTCTCTAGCTCATTTTACAGATGAAGAATTAAGACAAAGAGGGTTAAAGTGATTTGGCCAGGGTCACACAGCCAGTAAGTGTCTGAGGTCAGAAAATGAGTCTTCCTGACTTTAGACCCCACTGTCTATTCCCTGTACCATCCAGTTGCCCTCAGACGGACCTCTCAGGTCATCTCATCCAGTGGTGTCAGACTCAAATAGAAACAGGGGCCATTAAATCATATATGTCCCAGGATGCCCTCCCTTTATTCCTGGCAAAATTTTGCCCAGGTTGAAGCTCTGAAAAAACACGGGATAAGAATCAGGAGGAGAAGCAGAATATAAATGAGACAGGTTGCTTTTGCAAACACAGTAACAAAAACAAGACCAAAATAACAGAAAAATAAGATGTGGGATATTGCAAACTCTGAGGATGGAACATCCACTAAGAACTGCCTTCTCCCTTGGGAAAGCTTAGGTTTCCTGTTGGGTGGCAGAGACACCATGTCCCAGCTGTCCAGAGAATTATTTCTAGAGCTGATCAGAGAGAGTGTAGAGGGTGTATTGGTGAGGCTAACAAAGAATATTTTCTTCTGTGCTTTCTATGCGAGAGAACCCTCTCTCTTCACTTACCTACTGTAACATATTTGCCTTCACTCTTCCTGGTATAAATAGTCAGATGTCAGTCAACAAGAAATTATTAAATGATTCCTCTGTGGAAGGCACTATGAAAGGCACCAGGGACACAAAGAAAGTAAGCAAAGAAAACAAACTAAAACCCCTGCCCCTAATCTCAAGGACTTTGCATTCAAAGGGGGGAGACAACAAGCAAACAATCTTATACTTGATATAAATAGGGTAAATGGTACATAATCTCATATACGTTATGAGTCTTGGGGGTGGGGAGAGGACAGGGAAAGATTTTCTACAAAAGTTAGGATTGTAATTGAGTCTTGAAGGAAGCTGGGGATTCTGTCAAGAGTTAACTTTGTTCCTTCCCCTCCCCTTCCTGGCTGTAGCCTAGGCCATCACAGCTTAGAAGGACCTTTGGGGTTTTTGGTTATATTCTGGGAAACTCCATTGAAAAGATCTTGTCCATATCAGTGGCATTTGTTATGCATTTGGTACAGAGAGAACTCAAAAGAGAGAGAGATTTAAGTTGCTGGATTGCCAACTGGCTGAGGGCCATATGCAAAGAAGAAAGAGCTTGTGTTGATTTATTTTAATAATTTCCCAGGGCAGAGAGAATACTTCCACAGGGTGTCCCTAAGCTCAAAATGGATCAGGGATAGTAGGGTAATAGTAATAGCAATTACAGTAATAGGAATGGTACAGCCGGTTCCTCTGACCTGCTGTTAATCTCTTTCCTACCTTGGCTAGGTTTGAAAGGAAACTCTAGCTTAGGAGGAAGGGGTGGAAGGACTGGCGAGGGAGAAAGTGATACCCTAAGGGAGAAGTGAGTCCAGGGAATGCTTGGTCCACACAAAGATGAGAAATGGAAAGTAAAGTGACCAATAGCAAAGACAGCTCATTTATCATCCCACAAGCATCATTACAATCTGCTCATTCATTTAGAGGCAGAAGAGACCTTTGAGATCTAAACCTTCTCATTTTGTAGATGGAGAAACTGAGGCTCAGAGATTGCAGATAACTTGACCAACATCAGAAAAGTAGTGTTTGGACAGTTGCTGATTCATTTTTTCCTCCTGTCTAGGCTGCTGTCAACAGTTTAGGATTTTTAACGTGCTATTAAAGGGAAGGGAAAAAATGAAAAAAAAAAAGCCTCAAATCCAATGAAAATTTGTAGTCAGTTCTCTTGTGTGCGGCACTTTATATATTTGGTCATAATGCCGTGTTGGCACTCAAGAAATCCTCTTTGGAAGAGAGAAAAAGTAAAATAGCCATCATCAGACCCTGGAAAGCAGAGTGACCCTCTTTCCAAAAGGGATTTCTCTCACATTTATTCTACATGGAAGCTTCACGCATAACTCTTCTCAGAACATAGAAAGGAGAGGGCAGAATATACAAAGAGTGGCACGGGATACTTCATGGTTTCTCTTTGCCATGTGAAGGTACAGGAGTATCAGCTGCTGTCCTTTGTGAGGACATCTGTGAAAGCATTGGAATACACATACACACACACACATACACATGGTGTAGTGGGAAAAAGACTGGAATTAAAATCATAAGATTATAAATGTAGGTATAAGGCACCTCTAAGTCCATTTAGGTCAACCCTCTACCATCTTATTGATAAGAAAACTGAAGTCCATTGCTGCCAAGTGACTTGCCCAGACTCAGACAGGTGGCTAACACTGGCGGTGGCGTGTGAACACAGGTCTTTTGGGTCCAGATTCCTTTGACTCCAGAGATCTTATCACTTTTCTGTGCTTCTTCTGAGTTCATGGCACTTTCTCTATCATTTACTGTGTGACTCTTGGCAAGTCACTTAGCTTCTCTGAGACTCAGTTTCCTTATCTGTCAATTGAGGCTAAGACTAATACATAGCCCACTTTCTATATATGATTGTGGCAAATATTGAACAGAAGATGTATGTAATTTTTTTGTTTACTTTAAACCTCTATATACATGAAAATTATTATTTTTATCATTAAGAAATTGAATATTATCAGACAAGGAGTATGTTTTAAAGATAATGACAGTTTTCTTTTTAAATATAGCAGGTTAACATGATAAATTAGACATAAAACCCTGAAGATGGTCTTTATTCCATTGAAACTAATCAATCAGCAAATAGTTTCAGGGCACAGTTTCTGCTCAGAAGAGCTATACATCCCTAGCATAGCCTAAACTCCAGGATCACTGATCGGCATAGAAATGTGAGAATTGGATATTCTGCAGCAAAGAAAAGGGGAGCTGATTCACAATGACTTAAAGGAAGTATGAATATTCCTTAGCTCTACACCTAGCAGTGCCATTTGCTATCAGTAATTGAACCAAAATCTCAATGGTTTTAGCTTAACTAACAGCATAGCAAGGCCTTTAGAAAGAAAGAGTAGCAAAATGAAATGTTTTACTAGTGTTTGGAGCAACATATAAAGCAAAGCGAGTAGGAATTTACCTGGCATGTTTATGCGTAGAGATTTTCTGCCTCCATTTGTTGATCAATCAAAATGTCCAACACGTTACACTGAACCGTTTCCAAGCATCTCACCCTTCTCCAAGGTTCTGCCTCTTCTTGTGGTTTGGGAAGTCAGACACCATGGATCTGTGGCTATTCCATGGCTGCTGCCACCAGACAATCTAAGGGACAGGCCAACCATTCTCTTTATTAAATTTAATCTAATTTCATCTGACTGAGGCATACTGACCACTGTGACATTCCTCTACCCCAACTTCTTTTCCCTTGGGTATAAGAATTCCTAGCTATAACTCTACCAATGTTATTAGAATTTTTTTTGGGGGGGGGGGATGGAAGAGGTTCTGGGAAGGGACCAGATCTATGTTTTCATTTGTATGAAGAACTCCCCATGAGAAAAGACTCTCAATCAATGCAAATTAGCATCCACTCTGCAAGTTACATTCTAGAGTTGCCCAGGGTACGGAGAAGTTAAATAATTTGACCAGGGTCACAAAATCAGTGTGAATTCAATAGAACTCAAGTCTTCCTGATTGTGAGGCCAGTTCCCTGTTGACTGCACTGTTTCCTCTTCTATTCTGAGGAAACAAATCATGTATTTGTGTCCAGCTTTTGACTTTACAAGGTGCATCCTTATTGGTTACTTCCAATACCTCTGGGAAATAAGAAAGATAGGTGTTATTCCAATTCCACCAATGGAGAAACTTAGTTCAGAGGGATTAATCATATAAATATAATCGTATGATTTGTTAATAGAAAAGAAGGGTATCTAGATTCCCCATCTAATGTCTTTACATTACACCCAAGACCCTCCTGTTTTTATAGAACCAGAATCTTGGATTTGGAAGGAATCCAATGGATCATTTCCTCTTCAAACCCTTATTTTGCAGATGGGGAAACTGAAGCACAGAAAATTTAAGTGACTTACCCAAGGGTCAAACATGGGACTATAATCCAGGATTCCTGATTACCCATTCCCATATTTTTACCATTATATTCTACTGCTTCATTCTATTCTTATACAAGGTAATGTGGCCTCAATTTGTTTAGTATTATCAAGTTAAGAAGCAATGTGTGTAAAGTGGAAATGAATCAATAAACAAGTATTTACTAAGTGCTCACTATTTTCTGGGTGCTCTGTGAAATACTGGAGATAAGAAGAAAAAAGTAGTCCCTGGTCTCAGTGAGTTTATATTGTAATGGGGGAAGAGAACATGAATATAAATAGGTACACAGAAGTTAGGTACAGAATATGTGGAAGGTTACCTCAGAAGAGATGAATCTCAACTCAAAAGACCTGTACTCAAAT
Source organism: Notamacropus eugenii (assembly GCF_028372415.1). Taxonomy (NCBI): domain Eukaryota; kingdom Metazoa; phylum Chordata; class Mammalia; order Diprotodontia; family Macropodidae; genus Notamacropus; species Notamacropus eugenii. Next base: position 7,464,815 of record NC_092878.1, read on the forward strand.
CCCACTTGCGATACTTATTACCTGTGTGTCCTTAGAAAAATCTTTTAGTCCCTTTAGGCCTAAATTTCTTCATCTGATTGGATGAGATAGCCTCTGACAGGCCATCCAGAAGTAGAGACATGATTTAATAAGGAGAGATTATATCAACTTAACATATAATTTTAACTTAAAGAAGCCTAGAAAGCTTTTGTGTGATGTTCTTTCTTTGAATAGCTAAAGTGTGGGATGTCCCAAGGAGCAATTAACTTCTTATAAGTTATTTTTAAAAGCAAATTTGAATGACTACTGAACCTTTGGCTCCCCTGTAGGATAAGGCTCACTTTGTCGGACTTACTAAGCTGAGAAGAAGCAGGTGCTTTGGCAGCATCGGTAATTCAGTTTCATAAGAATTGAGGAAGCCCCCTCAAGTATAAAGTCATAAGGACAACCTTTGGAATAGTGCTTTCAATACCTTGAGTGATCAGATGAGGGGTGGAGGAAAGATTAGAAAAGGCTTCATGTAGAAGAAAAGGCAGTACTTAAACTGTATCTTGAAGGAAATAAGGGATTTTTGGAGGAGGAAGTATGGAGAGAGTGCATTCTAGAAATCATGACTGGCCAATTCAAAGATCTGGAGATAGAGTTGGGGTGCCATGGTCGAAGGACAGAGTTCTATGGTTCTATTCATTCTTTTTTGCCTTCTTTTTAATTTTTTTAGTTAATTTATTGTTAGTTTTCAACATTCATTTTCGTAAGTGTTAAATTTTCTCCCCCTCCTTTTCCTCTTCCCTCCCCAAGACAGCATGCAATCTGATATAGACTCTATGTATACATTCCTATTAAGCATATTTTCACATTAGTCTTGTTGTATAGAAGAATTAGAACAAATAGGAGGAACCATGAGAAAAACAAAACAAAACAGAAGATAGTCTGCTTTGCTCTACGTTCAGACTCCATAGTTCTTTCTCTGGATCTGGATCTGATGGCATTTGCCATCATGAGTCCTTTGGAATCATTTTAGCACCTTAAAGTGCTGAAAAAATCTTTCAAAGTCAGTCGCACACTGTGGCTGTTCCTGTGTAAAATGTTCTCCTGGTTCTGCTCACTTCACTCAGCATTAGTAGTTCTATTAATTTTTGTGCAGTACTGCACTGTGCCCTTAAATATTATTCAGATATTCTGGGAAAAAACATGTATATCTTATTGGTCAAACATTTACACTAGAAGAAACCATTAGCTTCCACACCCTCGTAGAGGGGAAAACTCATCAATCAATCAACAAGCATTAACTAAAATCTTATGCACCAAGGTTACAAAGACAAAGTGAAATATTTCTTACTCTCAAGTATCAGATTTGAGGTTTTGGCCCTCTTGACTTCCACTCTGATGTCCTTTCCATTATGTCCTTCTGTCTCACTGTACTTTTGTATAAGGTGATATAGCCTCAAGGGGCTCATATTTGCTCAAATTAGAAGATATGCATATATAGTTATATATAGAAGTAGAAGATAGCACCTAGAAGATCAGGAAGGGATTTATATTGGAGGCTGTCAGTAGATCTGATAGCTTCTTGAAAGAAGCTAAGAATTCCATGAGTCATTAGGGAGGAAGAAATCTATTCCAGGTGTAAAGGACAACTAGGGAGAGGACTCTGGGATGATGCCACAATAGGTCCCTGTGAAGTGTAAATACCTCTAGTCTAGTTCCCCTGTAAAAGAAAATGACAAATCCTGTGGCTAGCTGGCTTGGGACCTTAGACCCAGCCTCAGGGATTTCACATTCTGGACAGTGTAGGGAGTGCAGTGTCTGAGTTGGGGAAGATTGAAAGGGCCTCTATTGATAAGGAACTCCAGGCCTAGCTGTGCTACCAAGACCACACACATGGTTAGTACAGAAGCAGTGGGGCAGAGACACTGCTGGTTGTGTACACTTATAGGAGGGTAGAGTTCTTGGTTTTGGTTCCAGGCCAGAGGGGATAAAAGAAGGAGGGTCTGAGGCCAGAGACACCATCCCCTATACCCTAGTACTAGAGGTGGTTACAGTAATAAGCTGCTACAAATTTAAAAAAAAATGAGCAGGCAGAGGAGAAAGAACTCAGTTAAAGAAAGTTTCTATGGGAATGGAGAAGCTGGGATTTGTCTGTGGACGAGTTTACTGAAGCAAAAAAAAAAGAAAAAAAGCTTCTCCTATCCCAAAGAATATGGTCAAATGGTCACTTGCCCCAAAAGAATTCAAGGAAAAAATTAAAAAAGACTTTAGAAGTCAAATGAGAGCAATTGAGGAAAAATTTAAAAAATAAGAAAAACAAGAAGATTATGAAAAGAAAGTTAAGCAACTGGAAAAGGAGATCTAGAATCTCAAGAAAGAAAACAACTCCTTGAAAATCAGAATTGGTCAACGGGAAGCTAGCAAAGTTATGAGAGACTCAGAAGTAATAAAACAAAAAATAAAGAATGAAAAATAGAAGAGTATGTGAAATATCTCATAAGAAAAATAATTGATCTGGAGAACAGATCAAGAAGAAAAAACATAAGAATAATAAGAGTTCCTGAAAGGTATGGTCAAGAAAAGACTCTTCATACAGTAAGACAAGAAATAAAAAAAAATTGTCCTGAAGCATTAGAACAAGAGGAGAAAGTAAAAATAGAAAAAATCCACTCATCACCACCTGAAATAGATCCTATGAGACAAACCTACAGGAATACTACAGTTAAATTCTGAAACCTCCAGCTCAATGAGAAAATATTACATGCAACAAGAAAAAAATAATTCAAATATGGTGGAGCCACAATTAGAATTACACAAGACCTAGAAGCAATGACACTAAAAGAACCACATGTCTTAGAATACTATATCTCAAAGAGCAAAAGACCTGGGCTTGTGGCTGAAAATATCATACCCAGGAAAATTAAGCATAATCCTGAATGAATAAAGGACATTTAATGAATTGCCAGATTTTCAGGGCTTTGTTGCCAAATCCTTCCTCCACAAAACTTAATAAAAAAAATTGACATACAGCATCCAAGAGAAATATAAGATACACAACAAAGACTAATTACAGAGCCCTCAGGAAGGACAGACTTTACTTTTTATGTGATGAAATGTAAAATGTATGTCTAATTGTTATTAGTAATCAGGTAGTTCAAAAGAAAGACTGGGGTAGACCTAAGCATTATGTGATTCTAAAAAGTAGAATTATTTGGGAAAAGGTTAAAAAAGTCATTGTCTTATCCAACTGAGGTATGAGAGGAAGAGCTGACATGGAGAAATTAGATGGGATAGCTCTGGAACCTTACTCTCATTGGAAATGGGTTAAAGAGGGAACAATACGTATATATCTTGAAGTGTATGAAGGTCTTCTAAATTCAGAAAGAAATAAAAGACTTTGGGAATAGGGAGGGGAGAAAGGATAACAGAGGGATTTTTAGAGGGAACCCTACTCATGTCAGATCTGGGTTAAAGAGAAAACAATATATACATTCAAAAGGGAATAAAAGTCTTCTAAATTTATAAAGAAATATGAGGGTGAGGGAATAGGATAAAGCAGGGGTGTCTAGATTAAGAAGAATGGGATAAGGAGGGAATAATATATATATATACATACTTATGTGTTACATTTGTAAGGCTATAAAAGTCATAAATTCAGACAGAAACAAGAGGGTAAGGGGAAAGGGTGAGGGAGAAGATAAGGGAGGGATCTTTGGAGGGGAAAGAAGGCAAGGTAGCAGGTAGAAGTAAAGTGTAGTCAGGAACGATAAGAAGTAAGAGATAAACACAAACATTAAATAAAGATCAGGAGTAAAATTTATTGGGGAAAAAAGCAGGGGTAGTAATCATGATCTCAAAGCTAAAATAAATTTAATCAAAATAGAAAAATAGGAAAACTTTTTATGTCATATGTCAGCCATATTAATGTCAGCCATATTAATCAATGTTATTTTACGCTATTTAAAATGTCAGCCATATTAATCAATTAATCAGCCTCTCCTTATTGCCTCTAGAATAAAAGAGGAGTTCCTCAGTTTCCCCAGATCTTCCTTCTACAAAATCTGGCTCCCAATTAACTTCCACTCTCCATTCAAGTCAAATCAATATCCTAATTATTCTCTGTGTAGGGCATTATATCTTAAACTGTCATACAAGTGGTCCTTGATGTTTGGAATGTATTTCCTACCTTACCAATGCCTCAGATAATTCCTTTTGTCTGCCAGGTGTCACCTTCTTCATGAAACATTTCCTGATTCACCTTCTCCCTCTGCCACAGTTACTTTTACTCACTCCCCCTTAAAATTGCTTTTTCTTACTTTGAATGTAGTTTGCAGTCGTTTGTGCATATTTGTATAAGTTAAGTAGAAGTCAAGCTCTCTGAGGGTGGGGAATATTTTATCTTTGCTTTTATAATTTTTATCCTTGCTCATTGTGCCTTATACATAATAGATATTTAATAAATATCTGTTAAATTGAGTTGAATTGGATTACATTGAATTGAAAATTCTTTGATTGGGTTCTCAATATGCTACCCCAAATTCTACCTCTATCTATTTTCTTGACCCTTCGGGGCTATAGGATGGCTCAAAATCACTAAAAAGTTCATTTTAAATGATTTAAAAGTATAGCCTCTAGTAACAGTGTCAGTGAAAATGAATGAACCAGTGACTATTGGGGACCATTAGAGGGTGCATAGCAGCCAATCTCATCACTAATGTTCCTGGTTCCAGTCATAAGAGCCCACGTTGTCTTGTGATTCCTTTAAGATGACAGTCGCTAAGAGGATTTCTGTGCGTGTTATGTGCTTGCCTGAACTGAGGGGAATACAGAACAGCAGTGGTTAAGAAAACCAGAAGCTGGACATCACATTTTCAGCTTTTTCTTCAGTAATAATAGCACACCCACATTGTGTGGGCTCCTTGTCAGCCTTCCAGAGAATTCCTGTCAACCAGAAACAGAGGGTGTAGTCGTCAAACAAGTCAATTTTCTCTCAGTGGAGAAAGGAGCTCAGAGTCCATTACAACAAAGGCTGGGCAGTAAAGCAAGATCTTTTAATTTACGGAGAAATGAGGAGTGAGCTCAGCCTTGCTTAGCTATTCTGTCCAGGCTTGTCATTTTTCTACCTCCTCTGAGAGTATATTTTTGCTGCGGGTGGCATTGTTCCTGAAAAAAGGAACCATGCAGCCCTAACAAGCTTTGGTGACTCACCAACCTAAAAACACATCTGTAAAATCCTTTGATCACGGATTTTTAGCATTAGCATTTGGCTTAGGGACCCCAATCAGTGCTATTCATACAGAGAAAGGGAAAACTTACCCCAGGTTTTAATGAATTACTATGTTTGTTCAACAGTTGTCAGGGCTTTAGAAATCTTTCTATGGGTAGCGCAAGAGCACTATATGGTTTATGAGTGACAGTTAAATCTAAACAGAGAGAAAGCTCTGTGCCAGCACTTTGATATATAGCAGTTTGAAATATACCTTGGAAATCTCACAGCGTTCAGCAGAGTTGCTCAATATATATGTAAGTGACATTTAAAGTTAAAGATGTTGTAATGGAAAGAACCCTGGACATAAAGGCAGAAAATCAGGTTTGAAGCTAGGCCCTGCCACTTACTCGCTACATGATCTCAGATAGGGCACTTGCTCTCTGGGTCTCAGTTTTCCCTTCTATAAAGTGGGAATTAAAATCCTACATTACTTTGAGTATAATCCATGCTCTCCACTATTCCCCTTCCTCAAACACTGGTTTATACCAAACCTGAGAACAGAATATAATCCACATTATTTTTCAGGGTGCATCCTACATTTCCCCCCCTTACAAAGATAGAGGCAACATGGTACATTGGAAAGAACAGTGGATCTGAAGTCAGAGGACGTGAATTCGAACCCTACCTTTGCAACTTACTACTTGTGTGACCCTGATACAAGTCACTTTGCCTCAATAGGCTTCAGTTTCCCCATCAAAATGAATGAGTTTATTAATTGTTAAGATAATCTAAATAGCAGATAACCTCTAAAACAGACCTGAACAACTTGGCAGTAGGTAAGGGCCAAAATTAAAATAGGCTAAACTTCATTGGGCCACAGATAGGTTTTTAGGGGCTTACTTTCCAAGTAAAGGTAAAATTAATGATTAAATTTTTGGAAAACAATCCATATTTTAAAAGGAAAAATTTCAACTAATATCACTTAATTGCACTATTACTTAAGATTTTTATTTATCACAAAAATTATGCTTCTCAGACTAGAGACAGACTGATGATGGTTGGTTGTCATGGGTCACGTGACAAACAGGAACAAGTGCACAGTGCCAACTCACCTGCTAGGTTACATGACAGGTAGAGCAATGAGCACTGGAAAGCAGAAAAAGTGGGGCATGGGCAGCTTTACTTTCCTTATGTCCTCTACAGTTTTTCCAGGCCACCCAAAATCCTTTGCAAGCCTCAAAGCAGACTACAGGCTCTATGTTGTGCAAGACTGATTCAAGATAATCTAGATGATAGATAACCTCTAAGATAATCTAGACAATGGATAACCTCTTAGATATTATGAGTAATATATAACTTTTAAGATAATATGAATGATAGACAACCTCTAAGATAATCTAGATAATAGATAATAGAGGTTTAGACTAGGTAATCTTTAAGGTCCCTTCCAACTCTAAATCTATAAAGTCTAATTTTAGAAATGTGGGCTATATTCAGGGCTAACCTACATTTGGACCAGTACTCTGTCTGAACTACTATTACAGGGCAGCTTTTTTAAATTTGTTTTTGTTTTTATTTCCAGACTGGAGATGTAATACAGTCAAAGAAACGCTAATTCTGGAGTAAGAGGACTGAGGTTTGAATTCTGTTTCTGATATTTACTATATGTCTCACTGAGGAAAATTCCATTAACCCCCTGAGATCTTAGTTTCTTCGCCTGTGAATCAGGATTTAGACTTAATAGTCTCAGAGTCTTTTTGTTAAGGCAATTGGGATCAAGTGACCTGCCCAGGGTCACATAGCTAGTGTCTGAAGCTGGATTTGAACTCAGGTCCTCCTGATTCCAGGGCTGAAGATCTGTCCACTGCACCGCCTAGCTTTCTAGAGTCTTTTTGTTATGGTCTATATGGGGAACTCCTGGTGTGGAACTCCATCAATCTATGTAAATGGGTCATAAATCTGCAACTTATAGAGTTTCCTGGAGCATTGAGGGTGCAGTGCCTCAGAGGCAGGACTTGAACCCAAACTTTCCTGACTAAGGTCAGCTCTTTATCCATTATACCATGGTGACCCTATCTAGGCTTGTTAGGACAATGAAATGAATTGATATAGATCAACATCAAAACTGCTTTTCTTTGCCTTCTTGTGAGACTAGATAATCTTGAGAAGGAGGATGAACTGCCTAACTTGCTATTTTAATGTAGGCCATTATATTTCCAGGCAGCTAGGTCATACAGTGGCTAGAGCATCAGATCTAAAGTCAGAAAGACCTGGGTTCTAATCCAACCTCAGAGACTTACTAGCTATGTGACCCTGTTTGCCTCAGTTTCATCTTCTGCAAAATGAGCTAGAGTTAGGAAATGGCTCTGCCAAGAAAACCCCAAATGGGGTCATAAAGAATTTGACATGACTGAATAACAACTTCATTATATTATTACTAGAGAACTTGAACTGGAATCATAGGAGCATAGATTTAGAGTTAAAAGGGACCATAGAGGTCAAGTCCAATCTTATCCTTTTACAAATGAGGAAACCGAAGCCTACAGTGGTGAGGTATTCATTTTAATAAGAGTATAAGAGAAAATAGTCAATTTATCCTTCACTCCACTGCCAGATTCATCTTCCTAGTATAATACCAAATAATAAATAAAATAATGCTACAATGTATTCCATTGAGAATATTAATGTCTGTGAAATAGAATCCCTGTGTCTTAGCCTGGCATTCAAGTCTCTCTGTACTTTGCATTCTGTCTACCTTCGTAGCTTTATTTTGTGCTACTCACTCTAATATAGTCAATACTCCAGTCAAAATGAGCTATTTGCTTTCCACTATTCTCTGTCCAGTTCTCTTGTTACTTCTTTAGGGACCCCTTCCCTCAACCTTACCTTCAGTGTAAGTCTTCTCCCTTCCCTGAATTAAAAAAACCCCACAAAAAACCTTTATTTTTATATCTTATGCATTTCTCCCCTACTACCTTGTCTTATGGCAAAATAATCTTATCCCCTACTAAGCAGTATTATTTATCCATGTCTCCTCTGCTTCCTAGTTCAATATAGTGTATACTAAATAAATTTTAGTTAAGCGTATTAATGAAATTTCTCTTCACATTTCATTTATTGAATTATTCATTATTGAACGTCAAATGGTGTGAGCACTATCTGCCCCTTTAATTTCCCTCCATGTAATCTTTAGGATGAGCTGTTGGTCAAAAGACCTTCTTGGTAGGTTATATATATATATATATATATATATATATATATATATATATGAGAAAACTTGGATTCTGAAGTTGCAAAATTGTCTACACATGTTGTATTCAAGCTTGATTGACTATGTTCCAGTATTACATAGTTATTTTTATTCCCTGCTAGATTCGTGCAATATTCTTCAAATAACCGAACTATATCGTGGCAAAGTAGGTACTACATGGAGTGGTTCTTGTTTCTGATTCTCATGAGAGAGAGCATATACAATAAATCTTTAAGTATTGTCTTTGTTGAGTTTTCTTATGGTCAAATGGGATATCCAGTAGAGTGCTTTACATCCCAAAGCTGACTATAAGACACTATTTGGAAGATTCTAACTAATATCCTGCATTAATGCCTAAGTGAAATTTGATTTTATGCAGATACTATGATGAATACAAATCCCACCTATGATATGTTATTAATATACCCATGATATATAATTCCTTATCTTGACATAGAGTCAACCCTGTGTTCTCAAAGGTTAGATTATCAATAAGAAAACTGGCAGGTTCTTTGTGGGAATGACTAAGAGCAAGGGTGTCAAACGGGGCCACTAATCCATACATAAGGATCCCTGTGGGCCACATATTAACTTAGTTTTAAGATATAATATTATCTATGTTTTACCGTATTTTTATTTGTTATGTTCAATATTTCCCAATTACAGTTTAATCTGGCTGAAGTTGTATTTGGGAGTGTTGCAGGTTGAATGTGAAATACAGAGCACATGTTGGACACTTCGGACTTAGAACACAGTCCTGATCACACATACTTTTAGTAACTGTCCTAGCCTATCACCAGTAAGTCAGTCACTAGGGGATGAATCCTTAGTCCATGAAAATCTGTGATATCCGTACAAAATGGCACACGCTCCTATTACGACCTCTCCTCCTTCTATGGTAAAGATGCCACAGCAGGAGAAAAGTGATCTGGGAGTTGTAAGAATGACAACATTGCCAGTATTATCATTGGTGATTTTCTTTTTGCCTTGTTTGACTCAGAATTTCCTGTGAGCTAGTTATGAAACACAGAGTGTTGGCCAGCTATTAGCTCCATGCTAATTCCCCAAACACTCTGTGGAATCCTAAAAGGGAATGGTCTTTAGCCAAGCAAATAATTATTTTTAAGGTAGAGTCTTAGAGAGGTGATATAATGAGGACAATGAAACTTATATGCAGCCTGAGAGGTAAGGCCCTTTAGCAGGATACCAAGGATTTGTTCCCTGTGTAACATTTCAGAGTCTTCTCCAACTTTAACACTGACCTCAGAGAAAGATCGGTGCTATAGAATCTATAGTGACAACTGTTATACTTCATGCTAAGCATGACCTGTAAGTGTACAACAATGAGGGTCACACAATAAGAACTAGGCTTAAAACAAAGTCTACTCGCTCCAAGTCCAGTATTCTTGATATGCTGCCTCCTAGTTACATATCTTTAAGCTGTATGTATTCAGATGTTAACTCTTACATTTTACATAATTTCATAGGGTTTGGACTTGCAAGACAGAGGCTGTTTTATTTCCTTGTAAATGCTACACCTGCTTTTTGTGTAACGTGGCACTGGGAAGAGAGTGGTGATCCAAACAGCTTGGTTTCCCATTGGCATAGTAGGTACATTCCATAGGAAATTCATGGAAATTAAGTATGTTTTCCCACTCATTTCAAATGTATTTGACTAAGACACCAGATAATCTAGGAACAGAGGTTATAAGCAAGATTTTCAATTTTTCCCAATGTACCTGCCCAGGTTCTGGAATTAGCAGTTAATTTATGTCATAAGGGGCTTACACGCAGATGAGAGGAAGTTGGGAGTTGACATAAAAGATAGAAACTTCCTTGTGAAAACCTGTTGAGGCATAAAGGCAGATGTGATTGTTTTGGAGATAAGCCGCATGACTGACTGCCACAGCCAGAGTGTAATGACACCCATGCTTTTTACCCTCTAATTAGTTGTTCAGACACTATCATAGTCTCCCTTAGGTTATACTACCAGCCTCCCAGGGGGCCTCAGTGCCCACTTTGAAAATTATTGTCTTAGGGGATCTGGGTTTATCTCTCATTTGGGTTGTTTTTGCTTTCTTTTCTACCTAACTTGATAAAAAGAATAAAATCGCCCTTCCCAACATGACACTGCCTTTACTATATATTTCCAATTAGAACATTTTTCTCCACATGATTTGATCTCTTTTCTTTCCCGAGATATGTCTTTTAAAGGCAAAGCTTATTTAAAGCTTAATTTGCACAGAATACAGTACCAGCCCATCTATCAGGAACTTCGCTAAGTCTTATAAATATGAAACATATCCTAGACACAGAAAATCAGCAATAAAAGCCTTCTATTAGTAAAAAAAAAAAAAAGTCAGGAAATTCAAGCATTAAATTCATGTACTTTACTCAAACTACCATTTGCACCTCTTTTCTTAACTTATCAATCCAAGCCTCTTTACTTTTATTTTAACCCAAATTCTAAATAATTTATTGGTAATTATTCTAGGTTCATACAGATTGGGTCCAGGGACTATGAAACAGAAGCATGCATTAAGTGGCCTTGATTCAACACCAAAGTTAATAAATCATTCTGCTCTACATGCGTAATGATCTTCAAAGACAACTCTGAAAAAGCAAAAGCACCAAAAATTGCCACAGGAATGATACTTTGGCTGCTACTGTTAGTCACAGGAATTGGATTTGCTGTCTCTCCTGCATCTACAGCCTTTGCCATCATCATCTCATGGAGTAAGTGAACATATAACAAGTATAAACAGCTTTCAACAGTCAGTCTCCTAGGATTACTCACCCACCATCTTGGCTGACAAAACCAAATGCCTTAATGAAGTGTGAAAAAAAATTACCAATCCTGATTCTATCCTCAGAAATTCTTCTGCTGCTGCCTCAGGGAAAATCTCATGCTTGTTGTTCCACAAATGACATAAAAGCCACATTGACTTTCATGTGTATCATTTACACAGTTGACCTGTATGACTAATCTGTTGAATATGGTTGGAGACTAGCCCACAAGAGAGAAGGTGGTGAAGACTATCCAGACAGGGATCTTTATATTTTGCAGATATGTTGCCATAAAGTGTGTACAAATCCACCTTTAACTGTTAGGGAGGAGCAACTAGAGATGTCAAGGTACGAAAAAAATTCTGGGCTTGCCATCAGAAAACTTGAGTTCAAATCCCATTTCAGATATTTGGAAGCTACATGACCAGGAACAACTGACGACTTTCAGAGCCCCTGTTTCTTCATCTGTGGAATGAGGATACAATAATTGAACTAGGTGACTCAGAGATTTGCTATAAGAAACACTCATGCTCAGATGGATCTTTGAGCTCATTAATGTGAGTACTCATACCAGCAATGCAGATGGCAACCCATCAATGCCCATGATCTATGTGACTTCCCCACCTCCTCTCATCAGTTCACCATAGAGGATCCAGTCATTTCCAATATGTTATTCCTTGCTTGTAATGTGTCATAGCCTACTCACATCCATCTTGAATTGTTTAATTACCTTTTGAGTAATATTTAGTTTCAAAAGGCAGCAATGGATACAATGAATGTGGGATAACAGAAAATGAATTTAAACCCCAAATCAATATTCTGAGAAAAATGCAGATAATAAGAATATGGATCTTTGTTTCTTGGAGGATTATGGGATTAATCAAATAACATTATGAATTTGCAGGTAGTTCTGCTTTCTTTCCTCCTCATCTTCAACTCTGCATTCAACTTATTGTCTATATAGAGTATTGCTACAAAATTTATACACCTATCGAAAACCTCAATAGGTTGACTCTCCATCTGCATGTCAACGTTTGGGAAATAGTTATTCTTCATTCACTTGTTTGTTTGTTTCCCCACTAAGTAGATAACGAAGCCAAACTCTTTTGAGTCATTGTAGATTTCTTTTTGGAGATATTCTGGAGCTTGATGCAGCCAACACAACATTATCCATAATCAGGAGCATCTGAAAGATCTTGCCAGACTTAGGGATTCTCAGACTTGAGATGTATGTGAGATCAACTTTAAAACAATAGTGATCACCGTTCTCTTTGTGCCTTGCTTGACAGTAACGATTATTAGATGACAAACGAAGATATCTCAGAAATTATAAATTTCAAGAAATCTCTTGCAATTCTTATGTATATATATGAAAGACACTTATTCAGAAAGAAGTCCTTAAGATATTTTGCTCCACTGGATCAAATGATTTTAGGTCAATCTTATTTAATTTATTTTTTGTTTTCTTGTCACCTTAATTCTACAATATATCTCTCCACTCTGTGCCTCTCACTCATCAAGCCCTTATAACAAAAGAATAAAAAGGCTCAAGCAAGACTAACCAACAAAACACTGAAGACCTCCATGGCATGTAGTATTCTACTCACATAGTCCTCTATTATTGCAAAGAAGAAGGGAAGTTGATTCTATTTTTTTTGGGTGACAACATTGGTAATAGCGTCATAACTTTTGATTTCAGTTTCTCCTTGTTGCTTTTCCCAATGACGGTATTATAGTCATCATATGTATTGTCTTACTGATTCTGCTTAACTCTCTTTTTTATCAGTTCTCATAAGTCTTCACATGCACCTTTAAAATCTTCACTATCACCATTTCTTACAGAGCAGTAAGGTTCCATTGAATTCATTGACCATGATTTATTTAGCTGTCCCTCAGTTAATAGCTTCTTGAGCTCTTATGCCTCCCTAGTCACCAGTGGAGGGAAACAGGGCTGTGTGGTTGCTGCCATGATTTTTAGCATGATGTTTTTAGCCATGTTGTTAAGTGTTTTCAGTGAAGACAAACATGACATCAAGGTCAAATGCTGTCCTGATGGTAAAGGCTACAAGCCAAGGCCAAAGTGAAAGGAGTGTTGGTGCATGATTTTCTGTTTGCAGATGACTGCGCATTCAATGCAGCCTCTGAAGCTGAGATGCAGCAAAGTATGGATCAAAGCATTCTCTGCTGCCTGTGCTAATTTTGGACTAATAATTAACACCAAGAAAACACAGGTTTTCCATAAGCCACCACCACACCATCCATATGTGGAACCATCAGTTACAGCAAATGAAGAAGTTGTGAATGCTATGGACAAGTTCATTTAACTTGGTAGTGTACATATTGACAATGAAGTTGACAGATGTATTGCCAGAGCTAGCTCATTGCTACAGAGGCTCCTAAGAAAAGTATGAGAGAGAAGAAGTATTAGACTGACTACCAAACTGAAGGTCCACAGAGACGTTTTGCTGACCTCATTGTTGTATGCCTATGAAACATGGGCAGTCTACCAGCACCATACCAGGAAACTGAATTGCTTACATTTGAACTGTCTTAGGAAGATTCTGAAGATCACCAGGCAGGATAAGGGACCAGACACTGACGTCTTTGCTAGAACTAAACTGCCAAGCATTCAAACTGTGCTTCAGAGAGCGCAACTCTAGTGGGCTAGCCACATTCAAATGTAAAATGTACACTTGCCAAAAAGACTATTTTATGGAGAACTCTCATGGGGCAGGCAATCATCTGGTGGTCAGCAGAAGTGACACAAGGACACTCTCAAGGTCTCCCTCAAGAACTTTGGATTTGATTGTGCAACACAGGAGACCTTGGCACAGAAGTGCTCAGCATGGCGTGCCCACATCAGAAAGGGTGCTGTGCTCTATAAGCAAAGCAGAATTGAAACAGCACAAAGGAAAGGTAGGAAATATATAAAGGTAGGAAATATAAATTTGGAGTATCCACCCATGAATGTTCACACAGACTATCTGAATCCAATCTGTGGTAGAGCATTGTGAGTTCATATTGGTCTGAACAGCCCCAGTTGGACACACTGAAACTTGACTTTATCATGGTGATGTCACGTTGGTCCTCTTCAAGAAAAAAGGATAACAACCAACTAGCCAACCAAGCTGTTCCCAGTTCTTGGTTACTACCAAAAGAAATGTTGCTTTAAATATTTTGGTGTACATGGAAGCTTTCTTTTTTATTATTGATGTCCTTGGGGCATATGTCATCTCACTCAAAATGACAACCTGCAAAAATCTTAGTCTAAAAGTACCAGGGTTTCCCCACTGCATCCTGGGCCATCTCCAGTTTTCCTGATGAATATCTGGCCCTGACCCTGATCCAGATGGCTCTGGAGGAGAAAGTGAGACTACTGACTTTGCACAAACCTCCTTCGCTCAAATCAAAGTCAACTGCAAGTCATGTCATCATCTCCCTGATGTCACGGTCCTCTTTGAAAATGAAGGACAAGCATAACCTGTGAGCAATCCAAGGTGTCTGAATGGGAACCCAGCCAATTGGGTAACTCAGCTTGCCCTCTCCCCCTTCTTTTCCTTCTCCTTCCTTTCATTCTTCCTCTCTCTCTCTCTCTCTCCTCTTCAAAGGAAGGTAAAATTTGATGGCCAAAAGCCACCTGGTTAACTTAGTGTTTACTGGTTAGATTTCTTTCTGAAATGTCAAATTTTAAATCCATTTCAATCTGGACAAGCATATGTCCCTGCTTGAACAACAATAGGTCCCTGTCCAAGCCACACTTATTGGCTATTATGGGGGGGCTCTTCTGATTCAGAGTTAATGTAAATAGTAATTTTTTCTCTTTTAGCCAGCAACCCTGAGGGCCTTCCTCTCCCAGTTTATTTATTTATTTTTTGATTAAGAGGACTGTTGCTTGATCTGCTTCTTAAAGAGGCCTATTCACTAAATGGATATGACTCAAAGTGAGAATCTGAAAAGACTTTAGCCTAAAAGGTCCATGGTCTCCCACTGCCTTCTGGGCCATCTCCAGGGGTCCTGATAAATATTTGGTCACTGGACCCAGATAGCTCTGCAGGAGAAAGTGAGGTTGGTGACCTTGCACAGCCCTCCCTCACTCAAATCAAAGTCAACTGCAAGCCATGTCATCTCTCTAATGTCATGGTCCTCCTCGAGAACAAAGGATAAACACAAACCTAGAAATGAGTTCTCTGGTTAAAAGGATGTAGACACTATAGTTATTTTCTCAGCAAAATTCCAAAGTGCTTTCCAGAGTGCTGGATCAGTTCAAAACTAACCAAAAACATATTAATGTGCCTGTATTTTTCCAGTCCCTTGGACACTGATTGTTCCCATCTATCATCATCATTGTCAATTTTCTGGGTACGACTTAAGACCTCAGAATTGTTGTGATTTAAATTTATCTTATAACCAGTTGGAATGATCTGTCTGGTTGTTAATAGTTTATAATTCTTTTAGAAATTAATTGTTTATATTCCTTTACCATATCCATTTAGGATAGGTTTCTTGCCTTAAATATTTGTATTAATTTGCTACATGGGCATACTGGATATTAGACGCTTTAGAAATATATTTCATACAAATACTTCATCTTTTCTTTTATCCAATGTTTATGCAAAAGCTTTTCAATTTAATATGTTCTAAATAATTTATTTTTATGTTTTTTTGATTAACTATCACTTGTTGGATATAAAATATTCTTTTTATAGTTAACAAGCAATAACCACAGGAGGATCCAATGAAAGTCAAATGAGGCAATACATGTAAAATATTTTGCAAATCCTAGAAAGCTACGTGGTGTTCAATAAACCTGAAAACATAAATTATTTAGGAAATAATTCTTTTTTTTTTTATAAAGAACTTCTGGGAAATTGAAAAGAAGTCCAGCAGAAATTGGGCTTAGATCAATGAGTTACGCCATATTCCACAATAAATTCAAAATGGTAACAAAGTTCATAAAATTTTTAAAAATAGAAGAGAAGCAGATCATAGAACTTTCACAGTTATGGGTAAGAGGTATATTATTAACCAAACAAGGAATAGAGGAAATTACAAAAAGATAAAATGGACAATTTCAATTAAATGAAATGGAAAAGCTTCTGCACAAACAAAATTAACGCCTTTAGCATAAGAAGGTAATCAGTCAACTGAGACACAATTTTTGTCCCCAGTTTCTCTTATAACACTCTACAGAAGGGAATAAGTATGTAGCACCTACTATGTGTCAGGCACCGTGCTACATGCCTTTAACAAATATTGTTCCATTTGATCCTCACAAGAACATCATAAGATAGGCGGTCTTACTGCTTCCATTTTACAGTTGAAGAAACTGAGTCAAACAACTGACTTTCCAAGAGTCACACTACTAGTAAGTGTCCAAGGTCAAATTTGAACTCAGACCTTCCTGACTCTAAGTCTAGTGCTCTGTCCACTGTGTCACTAGCTGCCTCTGTATCCAAAACATATAAAACACACACTCAGAGCCATTAATAAGGGATAAATGATCATTGGATATGAACAAATAATTCTCAAAGAAACAACTGAAACTAATTAATAACCATATGAAAGAATTCTCCAAATCACTAAATTGCCAATCAAAACAACCTTGAGGCTTTACTTCACACACAGCAGATTGGAAAAGATGACAAAAGGGGGAAATAACAAATGTTGATGGGATTGTGGGATGATAGGTATACTCTGTGGATATTGAAACTGTTAGTACAATTCGTATAATCATTTTTAAAATGAATTTAGAATCATTCAAATGAAGTAATGAAAATATCTCTTTGACTCAGAGATTCAACTATTTGGCATATGTCTTAAGGAGGTCATTGATAAGAAAAAAGAACCCATATGCACTAAAATATTTGTATCTCACTTTTTGTGTTAGCTAAACTGGGAAACGGCTAAAGAAATTGTGGTATATGAATGTAATAGATTATCATAAAGTAATAAGAAATGACTAATGTGAATTAAGAGAAACATGAAAAGAGTTAGATAAACTGATGCAGAGCAAAGTAAGCAAAATGAAGAAACCAATAAATTCACAAACCACAAAATAATTGAAAAAAGAATGTTGCACAATTACAAAGAAAAATTATAGCCCCAGAGGAGAGATAGAAGATACTTCCTCCTTTTGTTTTGCAAGGTAGGGTCTACAGGTATGGAACACTGCATCTATTACCGGGTTTATTTTTAATTTATTGATCACTTTTACTGACTTCTTTTCTTCTTTCTCTTTTTCTTTGAGAAATTGCTTCTTGGGTCTATGTAATAGGGGAGGGTAAAGAATATAAGGGTAAATGTTGGCAATGTTAACACCAGAAGTAATATTAAAATTATTTTAAAATGTTATGTAAATGTAAACTTATTACATTTTATTTTCTATGTATTTCAGTAATTTTTATGTTACATATATTGTCTGTTGTGAAATATCACTTGTGAAATTCTTCTAAAACTTTTGTGAACCTTCTTACATATTTATTAAGAATTTTCTTCTATATATGTACCTTATTCTCTTAAAACTGTACACAGATGGAAAACTAGGCACATAGATCCCTACTTAATGATATACTCTTGGTTGTCTTTTTGGGGGGTAGTAATGCTATCTGGCATTTTTTCTATACCTTTTCTGTATTGCCTTCCTTAAAATACCTTGAGAATTGATCATTCATTGTCTCATCACACCTAGCATTTAGCTTAATATTTAGCTTAATCAGGCATCTTTTCTCATCTTTGTTCTCTCCAGAACCTTTTCTAAAGCCTCTCTAAGTACATCTGGGGATGTGATATTGCCATTCAAATGGAGTGACTCTGCTCTCTGAGGTCATTACCCTCCCATCACACACGTACACGCACACCCTGACTCCTTTCCAAACTTTCCAATTACTGTTGAGAGAACCACTATCTTCTCAGTCACTTAGACTCATAACCCGAGTTATCCTCAACTCCTCACTCTTTTTCTCTCTCACTACTCCCTGCCTTAATATTCCAATATGTTGCCAGAGTAGATAAATTTTACCTCCATAACATCTCTCTTATTTATGCCCCCTCCTCTGATACTGCCACTATCCTGATACAGACTCTCTTCTTGCAATAACCTGCTGCTTGGTTTCACTGTCTCAAGTCTCTCCTCACTCTAGTCCAGTCTCCACTAAACTGTCAAATTAATCTTCCTGAAGGATAGACTTAGCTTTATCACCAAAGTACCTATCACTTTCAGGATCAAAAAGAATCTTCCTTTTGGCATTTAAGCTCCTTTACAACCTGAATCTCTCTCACTTTTCCAGTATTCTTATGTCTTACTCCCACATCCCCAAGCATTTTTTGAAACAGTGACACTGAACTCCGTGTTGTTCCTCCCAAAAGACAATCCAATCCTGACTAAGGGCTATTTCACTGGTGTAATATTTCTCCCTTCTCATTTCCACTTCCTGGTTACCTTGGATTCCTCTACATCTCCCCTAAAATCCTATTTTCTATACGAAGCCTTTTTGGATTGACCTTGATGCTTCCATCTTTTGATTATCTCCAATTTATACTGCATGTAACTTGTCTGGACATAGTTGCCTCCTTGTTGTCTTCCCAGTGACTACGAACTCATTGAAGAGTTCTTTTG
This sequence comes from Notamacropus eugenii, assembly GCF_028372415.1. Classification (NCBI taxonomy): domain Eukaryota; kingdom Metazoa; phylum Chordata; class Mammalia; order Diprotodontia; family Macropodidae; genus Notamacropus; species Notamacropus eugenii. Next base: position 7,483,643 of record NC_092878.1, read on the forward strand.
CTTGTTCCTTTTGCCTTTCTTTGTATCCCCAGAGCTTAGCACAATACTACAGTAATTGTGATTGTTATTATTCCTCCTTCACACTGGAAGATGACCAATGGCATCAAGATGCTGGGGTCAAGGTACAATGGGTTTGTATTGGACTAATCAGTCCCATACGAGCTCAGAAGGCTCTACCACAGATGAAGCTGGTTAGTTGGTTGGTTGTTGCCCTTCATTCTCAAAGAGGACAAAAATGACATCACTATGCTTGATATAACTATATAAAGTTATAGTGTGTCTGACTGGCTAATCAGACTAATACCAGCTTAGAATGTTCTCCCACAGGTTGGGCACAAATAGTCCATGTGAGACATTTGGGCTGGATTCTCTAACTTTACAAATCCCATGTTTGTTTTGAGCTAATTCAATTCTGCTTTGCTCATAGAGCACAGTACCTTCTCTGATGTGAGTCCATCACTCTGAGTGGTCCTGTGCCAGTGTCTCCCATGTCACGCAGTCAATTCTAAAATTCTAGAAAAGACTTTAAGAGTGTCCTTGTATTGCTTATTCTGACCACTGTGTGAATGCTTGCCCTGTATCAGCTCATCATAAAATAGTCTTTTTGGCAAGCATACATTTTGCATTAGAAAAATATGGCCAGAGAGAGTTGTGCTCTCTGAAGTAGAGTTCGAATGTTTGGCAGTTTAGTTCTAGAAAGGACCTCAGTGTCTGGTATCTTACCCTGCCAGGTAATTTTCAGAATCATCCCAAGACAATTCAAATGGAAGTGATTCAGTTTCCTGGCACAACACTCATATACTGTCCAGTTTCATGGGCATACAGCAATGAGGTCAGCACAATGGCTCTGTAGACCTTCAGTTTGGTAGTCAGTCTAATACCTCTTCTCTCTCACACTTTCTTTCAGAGTTTCCCAAACACTAATATAGCTCTGGTAACCATGCATCAACTTCATTATCAATGTTGTGAGGCATAATTAGACTGCTTGGACATTTGGGATGGAGATGGCAGTAGATTTGTGCATCCTACATTTTCTTTGTGCTACTGTGATTCTGCTTTGCTCATAGAGCACAGCACTCTTTTTGATGTGGGCATGAAAACTGCTACTAAAATTCTTCAGAGACCTTGAGATCATCCTTTTGTAGCTTCTTCTGACCTCCATGTGAGTTCTTGCCTTGTGCAAGTTCTCTGTAAAATAGTATTTTAGTAAACACATCTAGGCCACATGAGCAGCCCATTGGAGCTACACTCTCTGCAGTAGTTTGAATGCTTGGCAGTTCTGCTCAATGAGAGTTCTTAATAAATGCTTATTGGTTTACTGGTAAAATGAATTTATGTAAAAATTTTTGCAGACTTTTTATTTGTTTTTGCCATATTCAGCACTTTTGATTATTTTCCTAAAGAAAATATTCATATTGTAAAGGTGTGAGGCATCTGTATCCTTTATAAGACTCTTCCTTCTCTCATCACTTACTCTTAATATATTTCCCACTATATATGTATATATATATATGTGTACATGCATATACACACAATCATATACATATACACACACATATATACACATACATGCATGTATATGTGTGTATATGTATATATATGTATATATATATATGTGTGTATATAAAATTATTCTCATATATTCCCACCTTTTCTGGTGAAGTCACTGAGATTCAAAGTATATGCTGATTTCCCTTAGATGCTCTTACTGATGTCTCTGTAAATTTCTCTCCTTCTTTATCCATTGCAACAGATGTCCATGCATACATTGCCAATATTTTCATGACTGACTTTCCACAAATACTTATGAGCACTGAAATACAAGATGGCCAAATGTCCCACAAAATGATGTTTCCCTTTGATTTTGGATACAAAATTAAACCAATTCTGCCAATTCTTTTACTTCCTTCTCCAAGAAGAATCTGTGAACCATTAATCTATTTTCTTCTGTCTTCTGGTTTTGTTTATCATGAGAATGTCAAGACTGATTCAAGTCATTTCCTCTAGTAATATTTCCATTTGTTGCTTATTGAACTAGGATCTCACTTTTTGGGTACTCAGTGATCTAAGTTAATTGTTAGAGACAATCTAAAAAACTCTGTAATTCATTCTTAATATTGTTGACAATCTCTTCCACAACTCTATTACTGGAGAAGCAGAAGAAGGCTACATGGGATCAAGTGACATTTTGTAGTTTTCTTTTATTCCAAGGGCTATCATTGCCAAATAACTCATCATCAAATGGTCAGTCAGCTGACAATGTGTATCGTTCTCAAAAAGCAGACCTAGATTATTGCAGGAACATATGCAAAATATTTCAATCATGATAGAATTAAGGAGGGCCTGCATACCACTGAAACAGTCTTTGAGAATTCAGAGTCACCTCCATGAAACAAACACCATGTAGAGTGGAACTTGGTGGAGGAAAGTGATTTGTAAATAATGAGGCATTCTATAATATTTCTTGTTAATATTTGCTTAGCTTGGACTTCTACAGTAATTTAATCACGGGGAGTCAGGGCTAACTTGAAAACACTCAGGTGTTATAGAGCAGTATGCTTGGCCGTGGTTGTCTCTCATTGTCCTCAAAGGAAAAACCTTATTTCCTACTAGATGTACCTCCCAATTACTTACCAGACCTGTAGTGTCCAATGAAGTGAGACTTATCCGTAAATACTAGAAATCACATAATTATGTGGAGGGACATATAAATTAGAAAATGGAGAATTGGGTTTGAATTGGGTTCCACTGCTTACTACCTATGTGACCTTAATCCTTTCATTTGATTTCTTCCAGTCTTATTTTTAAAATTAGATGTTAGGTCAGAAGTTATCTGATGTACCTTGCAGTTCTAGATTTATGACTATGTGATGCAATCATCCTATCTCTGTGATTGTGGACTCATTATTCAACCTCTTGGGTCTCCTCTATCTGTCTATCTATGTGTGTGTGTGTGTGTGTGTGTGTGTGTGTGTGTGTGTGTGTGTGTGTGTGTGTGTGTGTGTGTGTAATCCCTCCAACAACTCAAATACTGAGAAATCACCTACATAGCAAAGCTGAGCATAATACTTCAGGGGGAAAAATGGCTGTTCAATAAAATAGAGGACTTTCAAGCATTCTTGATGAAAAGATCAGAGCTGATTATAAAATTAGACTTTCAAACACAAGAATCAAGAGAAGCATGAATAGGTATACAGGACAGAGAAATCATAAGGGACTTACTAAAACTGAACTGTTTACATTCCTACATGGAAAGATAATATTTGCAACTCTTGAAACTTTTCTCAGTATTTGAGTCTTTGGAGAGATTACACACACACACACACACATATGTAGATAGATAGACAGACAGATAGATAGGTAGATAGGTAGATAGATAGATAGACAGACAGACAGACAGATAGACAGATAGATAGGAGCACAGGGTAAGTTAAATAGGAAGGGATGATATCTAAAAAATAAAATGAAGGGGTGAGAGAGGAATATATTGGGAAGATAAAGGGAGAAATGGAATGAGGCAGGTTATCTCTCATGAAAGAAGCAAGAAAAAGCTTTTCAATGGAGGGGAAAGGGGGGGGAGGAGAGAGAGAAATGTGAAGCATACTCTCATCACATTTGGCTTAAGGAAGCAATAACATGCACACTCCATTTGGTATGCAAATCTATCTTACACTACTGAAAAGTAGAGCAGAAGGGGTAAGTGACGTAGGGGCATGATAGAAGGAAAGGCAAATGGGAGGATGGAGTAATTAGAAGTAAACACTTTTGGGGAGGGACAAGGTTAAAAGAGAGAATAGAATAAACGGGGCCAGGATAGGATGGAGGTAATTATAATTAGTCTTTCACAACATGACTATTATGAAAGTCTTTTGCAAAACTACACATATATAGCCTATGTTGAATTGCTTGCCTTCTCAGTGGGGATGGGTGGGAAGGGAGGAAGGGAGAGAAGTTGGAACTCAAAGTCTTAAGAATGAAGGTTGAGAATTGTTTTGCATGCAACCTGGAAATAAGAAATACAGGCAATGGGGTATAGAAATCTATCTTGCCCTACAAGAAAAGAGAGAAAATGGGGATGAGGGAAGCGAGGGGTGTGATAGAGGGGAGGGTAGATTAGGGGAAGGGGTAATCAGAGTGCATGGTGTTTTGGGATGTGGCAAGGGGAGAGATGGGGAGAAAATTTTGAACTTCTAATTTTGTGAAAATGAATGTTGAAAACTAAAAATAAACAAAGCAACAAAAAAATAAAAAAAACAAAGTTCGACTCTAGTACCTCACTAGATCAAATATGGGTAGATTTCAAATTTTTGTGAACTTGATGGGAGATAACAAAAAAATTATTAGCTACTAATTTTATTTTTATTAGCTACTGACAAGTTAGCATTTCCTTCTATTAGACATGACATGTGTATGTATATTTATGTATGTATATATGTGTATTGTGTGCATGCATCTGTGTGTGTAGATAAGTAGGCAGCTGGATAGATAGGTAGATATACATACATACACACGCATATATATATATATATATATATATATATATATATATATATATATATATATATATATATATATATATATATATATAGAGAGAGAGAGAGAGAGAGAGAGAGAGAGAGAGAGAGAGAGAGAAAGATTTTGATACTTGGTCCATGGAATGATTTTGAGAAGGAGGGGTCGCTAAATTGCCAAGGGAAAAAAGGTTAAGAACCCTTATTCTGAAGAAATTATAAATGATTCTCTCTTGCACACTCTGCTATTGCTAAACTCGCCTACCTTCTGATCCTCATAAACAGCATTCCATCTTCCACCTCTGTGTCTTGGTACCCTGGTCCTGGTGGCTAGTATGTTCTTGCTCCTTAGCTATACCTGTTGTTACTTTGAATGAGGATTTTGCATCTCTCTGCAAGACTTTTGTTGATCCTCAAAATTTTTAGAGGCAGCTAGGTGTGTGTGTTTTTCCTTTGTTGCCCAAAGAAGACCATGCCATCAGAGAAGTAACGACATGTCTTGCACTTGACTTTGTTTTGAGTGAGGGAGGGCTGTGCAGGTCATGAACCTCACTTCTCCTCCAGAGCCATCTGAATCCAGTGACCAGATATTCATCAAGATGACTGGAGATGACCCAGGAGGAGACAATTGAGGTTAAACAACTTGCCCAAAGTCACACCGCTAGTGAGTCTCAAGTGTCTGAGGTGAGATTTGAACTCAGGTCCTCCTGACTCCTGCACTGGTGCTCTATCCACTGCACCACCCGGCTGCTCCAGGCAGCTAGGTAGTACAGTAAGGATAGCCAGGTAGTACAGGGGATAGAATGTCAGGCCCAGAATCAGGAAAACCTGAGTTCAAATCTGACCTCAGGCACTTAGTAGCTATCCAACTTTGGGCAAGTCACTTAAACCTGTTTGCCTCAGTTTCCTTATCTGTAAGTTGAACTGAAGAAGGAGATGGCAAGCCACGATAGTATCTTTGCCAAGAGAAGCCCAAATTGAGTCATGAAAAGTCAGATACCACTGAAATGACTGAACAACAATTTTTGTTGAGTCCTAATAAGTGCTAAATTTATAATCCTATCACCCCTACAGCTCCCCCAACTTTGGACAAGTCATTTACATTTATACACGCTGACCTCGTGGGGATTCAGGTTTGAAGGAGATGACCTCCATGTTCCTTTTCAGCTCTCACTCTATATTCCTGTGAGGTACAAACTGAAGGCAGTGGCCTCTGGGAATTTTTCCCAAAAAGGGGTCTAGCACTAATGGTGTGCTCCTTCTGCCACACTATCAGAAGTTCATGAAACACTTAACTCTGAGAAATTTGTTTCTTTATTGGATTTCCATCTCATTACCTCCCTCTACCACCACCTTCACTTCAAGATAGAGAGACTGAGCCCTTTTTTAAAAAAAGAACTCCACTTTTAATAATATTGTAATATTTCTCCATCTATTACCTCATTACAATATTTTAAAGCATTCTATTATAATCAGATTTTTAGCTGTATGAAGTGTAAAAGCATGCTTCCTTTGCATTAACCTTTCCTGATAGTCTCCTTGGTGCCTATGCTTTTTTACCTGCAGCAATTAAATCCAGGCTTTCTTATTTATTAAGAAGTCAGCACTTAAAATGGTTATAAGCATCCAGTGTTTATGCCTCATGAAGGTCACTCTGTTCAATATATTTGTGTCTGCTATGGCATTCCTCTTTCTATATTAGCTACTTGTGGCCTCCTTCTAGTCTTTTCCATTCCCTTCCTTGACCATTTCCATATTATTCTAACTGCACTTCGACCATCCTTCCCATTCCTCATTATACCATTTTCACCAGCACCTTGAAGTACAGGGGGGAACACTCAGCTCATAGGTGAACTTTCACTTTCTTTTGTAGGAATCTCCAACTTACCTTCATTGTCATTTCCCCACCGTGACAAAGTATTTCTCCTTTTCTCCCTCCTAGTTTCTACTTCCCCATTTAGTGCTTTATTTCCCTTTTAGATTGCAAGTTTTTTGAAGGCAGGGATTCTCTTTTCTTGATAGTTCATAGTTCAGTGCAATATCTATCTCATAGTAAATGTTTCTTAGATGGCTTATCATTCATTCATTCTTCCTAACATCTCCCTGTTTTTATTTTTCCTTTTAGAGAACCGGGGACTGATATGACAGGATCCTAGAATAACTCATCCCCAACTATTCATTCCACCAGGTAGGACAAAGAAAGATATCGAGTAAACTATTTAAATTTCTGTTACTGTTCTTGTTCAGTCTCGTCCAACCCTTCATGACCCTATTTTGGGACTTTTTTGGCAAAGAGAGGAGAATGATTTGCCATTTCCTTCTCCAGTACATTTTACAGATGAGGAAACTGAGGCAAACAAGGCTAAGCGATTTACTTAAGGTCACACAACTGTTAAGTGTCTGAGGTCAGATTGAACTCAGAAAGATGAGTCTTTCTGACTCCAGGTCTGGCCCTCTACCCGCTGCTGGGTGTATCACCAAGGCAATATTCACAGCACTAGTGGTGACTATGAATATGCAAGCATAGTTCTCAGTTACAAAATATAAAAGACTCTCTATATGGATGGCAGAAGAAAAACATTTATTTGGACATCAGAAAGCCAAATCCCAGACCAAAAAGCAAAATCTATAATAGAACCAAGAAGTTAATAAACATGATCACCTCAGGGAGCAAAGCTATTCTCAAGCCTCCCCTCCTCTGTCTGAGTCTTCTCACAAGTAAGCACTCATGAGACTGAACCTTGTCACACTACCTGCCAGTGTCCTTTCTCCTATGACCCCACCACACTCACTCACTTCCTCCTAATTCTGCTCCACCCTTCCTGTTAAGCCTGTTCAGCAAGCTCCTGTCACCACATATGTCTTAGGCTTCCAGGTGATTTAAGCTGGTCATCTGGGCCTGTTAATGAATGAGAAAGAACTGCTATTACACTGGGCCACCTAGCTGCTCTGAAAAGGAAGGGCCTTGGTTTGGTCTTTGTGAACACAGCTCATAACTATAAAGATTTGATGAAACATTGCTGTTGTTAGATCGTATCTTACTCTTTGTGACTCCATTTTGAGGTTTTCTTGGCAAAGAGAGCTGGGATGGCTTCCTATTTCCTTCTCTAGTCTATGTACAGATGAGAGACTTAGTCAAACAGGGTTAAGTGACTTGCCCATTGTCACACAGCTATTAAGTGGCTGAGACCAGATTTGAACCCATGAAGATGAATCTTCTTGATTCCAAGCTTAATGTGTTATCTATCTACTGTGTCACCTTTCTGTTGGTACTCACACACGAGTTGTCAAAGCTGTTGGGACCCTCTTTTGCTGGAGATCTACTCTATAACTTATCTACTTCTAGGTAGACCTCCAGGTAAGGAAAGCCTACTGCCTCCTACGGAAGAGATTTACTTTTGGATAGCTTTAAAAGTTACTATATAGGAGGGGAAGAATTATTTTAAAATCCATGATGTCTACTTATTATTCTTATTTCTGTAAGTCAGTGGTAAGAAACTCCCTCTTCTACATGACAATCTCTTAAATACTTTAAGATAGCTACCACATCCCCTGAGCATCTCCTCTTTCCAGGTTAAATATCTTCAGATCTTCTAATCAGTCCTTGCATAGCATTATCTCAAGGCTTTTATCATCTTTGTCACCTTCTCCTTAACACTCCAGCTTCTGGATGTCCTTGCTGAACTGTAATTCCCAGAACTGATCACAATATGCCAGATGCGGTCCCATCAGGGCAGCATTGAACATGTCTGGAACATAGTAGGCATTTAATAAATGCTTATTGACTTGTTGGGTGAATACAATAGGGCTCTATTTTTCTGGACATTGTGTCTCTTAATGAAACTTAGGACTGCATCCTTTTTGGAGGAGGTAAATAATTAATTCAATTCATCATCTTGCAAAATGACTAATTAGCAGAAATTTATTAAGTTCCTACTATATGGAAGACATTGTGCTAGATGCTTGGGAAACAAAGGTTAAAAAAAACAATCATAGATGATCTACTATAGACATAAAGACAGTGTATATGTGTATGTATATATATTACATATGTGTGTATGTTTACATACATACATACATACAATAAGATGTTGAAGTAATGGGGGTAAAAGAGAAATCATAACTTCAAATTGAGGAATGGTTTGACTGTATAAACTATATGAAATAAACTTTGGTCACTTACTCTGTAATATAGCATAGATAAAGGACAAACCAGAAGTATATAGAGTAAGTTGATTAAAGAGGCACCTATGAAGATTAGGGCACCCATGTTTAAGTCAGCACTACTGCCAATAGTGATCTAGAGTAATGGTTCCTGACTTGCGTTCTGCCAATTCCTGGGACCCATCAATTCATATATAATTTTGTTTATAATGAAAGAAAGCCACACCTTCCATAGACCAAATACATAACATTTCTCATGCTTGAAAACATACACATATATTTCCAAATATATGTAGGTAACTTTGCAATTAATAAAGTACAAATATTATGACCATTTTTCTCATCAGTCCCAAGACTCCACTTTGTGTCTAAACCCCTCTTTCCTTCAAAAATCAAATCAATACTGCAATTACTCCTAGAAAAGTTGTGTCCATCTTGGCTGGTTTCACCATCAACATGACTTCCCAAACAAAAGTACCCAACTTGGGCCTCCAGTCCTTGATATGCCCATTTGAATACAAGCTCCTTACTTTACTGGCATGAGCAATCCCTGCTTTTGTCTTTGTATATCCAGAGTTCAGAACAGTGCTAAGTACGTAATAAGAACATGATAAATACTTTTTATTCATTTATCTGTGTTTCAGAACCTCAAAATGCAAAACTTACTTGCAATGGGGAAAAACAAAACACAAAATCCTCCAAAATTTTCTGTGGCTTCACTTGATAAAAGAAAAATTCCAATAAGATCGTGTAGGATGGATGCATTAGAAACATTGAGTCATGAGAAAAGATACTAGGTGGGTTATATAGCAAGGAAGACAGACAATAAAATAGACTTTCTGACTACTAGATTGGATCTCATAGTGATTGCATCTGTGCTGACATCATCATGAATCATGACATTGAATTTAAAAGAGAGAGGAAACCAAAGAGAGTGAAAGAAACAACAAAATCAAAGGTATTAATTTATCCACTATTTATGACAACTGGGGGTTGAGTTGTATTATATTTGTGAGGAAATAAGGTTTTATAAGTGAAACAGTGTGCTGTAGTGCAGTGGTGTCAAACAAATAGAAACAGGACCACATAGGGTCTTAGTTTTAAACTGTAAAGTTATTTGTGTTTTATTGTATTTTTGTTTATTTTGTTACACAACCCCAAATTTATATTAATCTGGCTCAGGCAGCCCTGATGCTGTCTGACAGGTAGCATGGGCCCCTGTGGCTAGTGAACAGAGTGCTGGACCTGTGGTCAGAAAGATTTGGGTTCAAATCTCATCCCAAACATTATTAACTATTTGACTTTTGGGCAGTTTTCTTTCCTGAGCTGTTTCCTTTTCTGTGAAACCCAGATAATTCCTCAGGGTTGCCGCAACTTGAAATAAGATATGTATTGGTAATGTACTTTATGTACTTTGAAGTGCTATTAAAATTCCATTTACTCTTATAGGTATTAGAAGTGAGGGCAGGACATTTGCTAGTTGAAGAGAAAGATATATAATTATTGACTCATTAGCTAGATATATTAAGCACCTACTATGTGCCAAGCACTGTGCTAAGTATTGGACATATAAAGACAACAGACAGTCCCTACTCTTAAGAAACTCAGTCTAATGGTGTCAGTTTCCAATTGCATTTCAAATAGTGAGATGTCAAATAATAATCTCTGGTTTTAGCCAACTCAGAGGCAAAATAATATACTAGAAAGGTTGGTTGCTTGTTGTGTTCATCCTTCCTTTATGAAGAAGGCCATGACATCAGAGAAATGATGAGGTGACTTGCACCTGACTTTGTCTTGAGTGAGGGAGGGCTGTGCAAGGTAACCAGACTCACTTTTTCCTCCTGAGCCATCTGGGTCCAATGACCAGATATTCATCAGGATGACTGGAGATGACCCAGGATGCCTCCTAGAAAGGGTCGGGTGAGGGGGAGAAATCACTTTCCTTGAGGTTCACAATCTTGTTTCTATAAACTGTGTGACCAAGACAGATCCCTTTAATTCTCTGACTCTTGATTTCTTCATTTGTAAAATGTGGGTGCTAATACTTGTACTGCTTAATTCACTACACGAAAAAAGCTGTTTTGTGAAGTTAAGAATCTACATACATTTGTGTTTTTATTATTCTAAGTGCAGATTATGTTATGGCCTGGTCTAAAAAAAGCCAGAGGATTGGAAATACTGGAATTGATGAAAATGATTGGAATATTGGAAATACTGGACAGAATAACCTCAAAGAATAGAATACTGTATGTAGGCTGACTTCAAATACCACTACTGCTAAATACTACTGTGATCCTGGCCAAATCCCTTGTCTCCTCTGAATTTCAGACAACTTCCTGAGACTTACCTGCTTAGATGTTGATTTGGTATGATCTTTGAGGGTGGAGGGAGTTCTCTTGATGAGAATTGACAGTTGGAAAATGCTGATGTTTCGTTTCTGGGGTGTTGTATATATGTGATTTTAGCTTTCCTTTGAAATGGTTTTAGTTACCTTGGTGATCAATATTAGAGATGTTTGTCAAAATGGATTTCTGTCAGCAAAAATACTAACGTACAATCAGCAGGTAAATTTTAATATTGTCCTAACTGCATAATTGGAGTTGATTTTGTAGTATTCATCTTTTCTGCCTTCCCTCCTACCATATTAATATTTAATTTAACAGGCCAGATAACTGATCTTAATTCACACTTTCTCCCTCACTTTTAATGTCATTAAATTCCTTCTCTACATTGAGCAACATTGTTTGCCCTTTGTAACCTTAGATAAAATAGTTTACAATGATAAAATCAGATGGAGCTTTTTCTCTCTCTCCTCTACCCCCTTCTTATTGATTTGAAATGTGACAATTAAAAAATGAGAATTAAGCCCATTGAAAATAACCCAAACATCTGTTTCAATGCCTCAGTCTAACCTTGCATAATGCTTCACATATTATCTTAAGACAATTCAAATCTGTCACAAATATAGAATAAATTATCAACATGTCATGTATCCCCCCTTTCCTCCCCTCCAACTTTCTTCTCTGTGTCGGTATAATGATTCTTAAATGCAAACACCAGCCAAAAAGGGAAAAAATACAAGCATCAATTTTCATCTTTGCATGAATAACTAAATAATTCAAATAAATTTCAATTTTATAATTTACATCAACTCCATAGTTGTGCATAAAGCCTTGGCCAGCACCAGCTCTATATGCCTACGAACATGCCCCAGTATTGTGGACTGATGAATATCTACTGCCTGCCGTCAGTGATCTAACCTGACAAGTGGACCTACATGTAATTGACGGTAACCTAGGTTCTCATCTCAGTCTTACATTAACCAGTTAGGTAACCTTGGGTAAGTCCTGAATCTCCCTAGACTCCAGTTTCCTCATCTATAAAATGAAGGATTTAGATTAGGTTATTACTGGAGTCCTTCCTATCCTTAAAATATCAAAATTCTATTCAGTGGTAGCTCTAATCTGTTTTAACCCTTGAAGATCACTTAAAAAGGTCTTTATCAGTTCCCTTGTATCTGAGCCTTTGTAATAGAAGTCTTTGGCAGGAAGAATTTAAACTGTTCCTCTCCTCTATCTGGTTCTCTGCTTTTCCCTTCAGAATTGGCTAAAATTCCTGGTAAACAACAAGACTGTGAACTATTGTGCAAGGTCAGATTAAAGAGATAAAGCAGCTGGCCTTTTCATTTTTTGATGATGATACAGTTTGCATCTCTATATATGAAAGAAAAGTACAAAATTCAGTCCAATGCATCCCTCCCTCTTCCTCTTTTGTATCGACAATGGTAGAATTATGGGAAATTGTGAAGAAGGTAGAAAGAATGAAGTCTTTAGACTGTATGAGGATGAAGACATTAGTTTGAATCCTGGCTCAAATACTTATTAGTTGTGCTACTTCAGACTGAGTTTCCTTATCTCTAACATGAAGGAATGGGACTCCATGGATCCTTCCTGCTCTAACCTATGAACTCTCAGAAAATGTCAGTGACGAGTTGGTAAGTGCATGTATATTCTTACTATCTTTTGTTCACTAGACTAATTTGTAGCTTAATAAATTTTATAATTAAATCAGGTAAATGTGAGATTCTGTCTCTGTGCCTTGAAATTACAAACCAGATTGGTAGAGATGCCCTAATGAAAATTTGCCATTTCCTTCCTCAACTCATTTTTACAGATGAGAAAACTGAGGCAAACAGTTAAGTGACTTACCCTGGACCACAGAACTACAGAGCCACAGGGCTCTGTAGTCAGGGGAGAGTATCAAAGAAAGAAGCCAAGCATCAGCTCCACCATGGCCCCTACCTCAAGGGAGCAGTCTTTTATTCCAGCATAACCATACCAAAATATCTATGGATTGCCAATCATTTACTAATCAATCTCCAGTCCTCTCCATAGCATTCAGGCTAGAACCCTCCAAATATGTGCTAACATTTTAACAGCCCAAGACAAGAGAAGTATGCCTCTGGTAATCACTGCTTGCATGATTGCCTTTGCATTTTCTAATGATTCCAAATTTAAACCCATTGAAATGTGTCCCTTCTTCTAACTGCTAAGTATTTACAGCCATGCCCATGCGAGTTGTTGGTAACTACACTTATGGATTTCTGTAAGTCTGTCATTAATATCATATGTAAGTTGCTGAAGTGTGCAGAGTATTTCAGGTCAGTGGGTGGGGAGATCAATTCCAAGTTCACATTATACACTACTGGATTTTTATTGAGAACAAAGAGTTAGAGGCAGGATAAATGATCAAGTGCTTTAGTGAGCTTCTTGGCTCTTCACTCTGTAACTGTTCATGATTAATTAACACTGCTCTATTTTGGGGAAGTAGTCATGCAATCCATGGCTATTATGGCCTCAAAATTGCTTTAAGGTTTTTATGTGGATTGTCCTTTGGGCCTTCCATTTGTTGTCCATGCTGCAAAATTTTATTGAGGTGTGTTGCCTGGTTCTATTTCATGAATCCTTGTCACATAGCTGATCATAAAACAAGCTGGGTGTTTCCTGTATGTGACATTCACTTTTCATGGTGAAACTTCATTACTTTTATCAAATCCATCCACACACTTAGGTTCTTTCTTACTACTGTTGCCACTGGCATGCTAATTATTTTACTCTCCTTTCATACGTCCAAGTTATTTCAACCCTATCACTAGACTCTTCATCTTCTTCTGTGATGATGGAATCAAATCTTTTCTTTCATTTTTCCTATATCAAACTTATTTTTTTCTGACTAGCTGTGGATCCTCCCTAGTCATGCACTTTTATTGGACAATGGATCACATGCTTTGCAAGAAAATAGAACAAACTGATTAAACCAAAGAGAATTTCCCACAACTTAAGTCTATTAAGCATCACTATTGGCTTATTGTCTCACTATGATAGCACAAAAAGGAATTGTGCCATGACAAGATTCTGACACTTTACATTACAAACCATCTAAGATGGGAAGGGCAAGGGGAAAAGGAAATTGAATAAAGTGCTGACTGGGCTGACCAACTTACAAAAGAGAAGATGGTTATGATCAAATGATGACTGTAATCAAAAAAACTTTTTATACCACAAGTGACAGAGGAATGTGAAGGAATTCTTCCTTACGCTGGCATGCAAATTGATTGGGACAAGGTAATATGATTAAATTTATTATTTTATACAATAAACCTTATGACTTTATTACATTTTGTTAAAACTTTTCATATTCTATATATTCTCACTTTGCTACAATATCGTTAGACACAATTCAGTACTGAGTTCAAAAAATTTTGATACATTATTCAATGGTTCTCATGAAAATATACTTTATCACGTTATATAGTAAGCATTCTTTTGATGAACAGTCTATTTTCTGAAGTTTGGCCTTAATTATAGTTCACACATTTTTAGAACAACTTAAATCAGGCATATTACCAGGTTGCTGAAACATCACACACACACACACACACACACATACACACACACACACATATATATATATATACATTTTTAAATGTTTTATGATATGGCCTAGGGCAAGTCTGTATTGTGGCATTTAATTTCCATATAGGAAATTCCATATTCCAGAATAATTCTGATTTTAAGTATATCAATATATTTATCTGAGTTCATAATTTTCTTAATAAGCATGAGATTTTCAGGCCCATTGAAAGTCCAAAATCTCCCAAACACTTTTAAGAGGAATGTTTTATACTCATGAAAATACCCAGATGTTAGAGGCTCACCTATAAGCAAGATTGTGTTACAGCTTCAAATTTTAAAGTAAATTTCATCAGGAAAAACAAAGACAAAAACAAAAGATTTTAACCCCAGTCTTTAGAACTCCATCCTTTGTATTGTCTTGCCAATGAGGGAAAATATATATTTTTTTCATAACATCAGTTAACATCATTTTCTTTCTGACATTCTACATATTACATCTACATATTCAAACACAAGAAGCCAATCAGTGCCATACGTATGTCATACATACTTCCAACTGACATGTCCTTCAGAAAGCCTTTGCTTATTTTATGAAGATTATTTAGATTGTTTTTCAGTAATACTTTACTAATTCTTGTTTTAAATTTTTAATCAAACTATCCTTTGGTGCAACTAATCCTGTTTTGTTATCAATTTCCATGATCCTTGGAACACTTGACTCCTACACAGAGTCAATTCAATATTTCTAATAGTTATTATCAATATTCACAATATTTTAATGTTTCCTGGAGGAAGTGACCAAATTAAGCATGCACAAAAGGGTAGCAATTAAACATATGAACATGGGACAAAATCAACCACTCATCTGACAAGATTCTCCCTTATCTCAATTCATACAACCTAGATCACACATTCTGAATTAGTCTAGTAGCAGTAGAAGCTATTGCTGTCACAAAATGAAACCACTTCAAATTATTGCTGTCCCAAGTAATTCTCATGCCTCCAGTGAAGATTTCTTGAGATTTCATTTAAGCTTACTTCTTCCTTTTTTATTTTTTCAAAGACATTGACAACAGTAAATCAGTATCTTTCCTATAAAATTCCGGTAGATTTTTGAAGGTAGTGATAAGGCCACTTCTCATATAACTTTTATTTAAGATAAACATCCCAACTCCTTAGGAATTACTTTATGACCTATCCTATGGTCCTTTACATCTTTCGCTTTTTCCACACTTTCTTTTAAGGATGAAAAATCAATTATGGCAAAACACACATCTTACTAATGTAAAAGGTATAGAGATAACAACTTTTCAGCCTTTACCAAACACACCCCTTTTAAGGTTTAACAGCTTATAATCACAAAGACATTATACAGTGACATCTAGTATTCCAGATATCTGCAGGATTATAATGGTTTTGGCATTCACAGTGTGAACTATGGTCCCTGGAGACTTTGCTTGTCCCTATTCTGTTCTTCTCCATTGGATTTTCCATTCTCTTAATTGGATTGATTGGTCTTTTTGAACAAATGCACAACCTGAGTTGAGTCCCTACTGAATTTTATCCCATAAGATAAAATTGTAAGATTACTCATTGGTGAAGATAATTTTTATTTTAAAACACATAGTCAATCCACCTACTTAATTGTATGAATTCATTTAATACATAGTAACTATGAGGTATAATTCACTCTTGAGAATATCAGAAGATCATTGATTTTTAGTTAGAAAGAACATTAGAAGGCCACCTGGTTAACCCCCCTAATTTTATGTATGAACAAAAAGAACTCAGATAGGTCAAATGATTTAACTAAGGTCATATAGCTAGTTAGGAATAAACATGGATTTTGAACCCATGCCCTCTGATCTCAGAACCCCAACCTTTGTACTGTGCCACACTGCATCTTTACCATTATTCCTAGTATCATTTGACTCTCCTTTCATACTAACTAGCACTGCCCTAGCCAATATTTTTTCTTATTTTTCTTAAAAGAAAAGAAGACATGGGTTATTTTTACAATTTTTATTAATTATCTTTCCTCATCTTTCAAAAGACTGAAAGTTGTCTTTGTTGCTCTTTGACTGTTAACTAAATCTTTTTTTCTTCTTTTATTTGTGTTATCATGGTGTAATGAAGAGCATTACTTTTTAGGTCCTTTGCTAGCTGCATTTTCATTAGCAATAGCAATACCTAGTATTTATAGGGTGCCTTAATATATTTATTTTCTTTCTTTCTTTCTTTTTACTTTTCAACATTCATTTCCACAAAATTTTGCGTTGCAAATTATGTCCCTGTCTCTCCCCTCCCCCACCTCATAATGCCTTGCATTCTGATTACCCCTTCCCTCAATGAGCCCTCCCTTCTATCACACCTCTCCCTTCCCTTATCCCTATCTTATCTCTTTTCTTGTAGGGCAAGATAAATTTCTATACCCCATTACCTGTATGTCTTATTTCCCAGCTGCATGCAAAAATAATTCTAAGCATTCAATCCTAACACTTAGAATTCCAAATTCTCTCCCTTCCTCCCTCCCCACTCATCCCTACTGAGAAGGCAAGCAATTCAATATAGGCTACATATGCGTAGTTTTGCAAAAGATTTCCATAACAGTCATGTTGCGCAAGACTAATTATATTTCCCTCCATCCTATCCTGCCCCCCCATTTATTCTATTCTCTCTTTTGACCTTGTCCCTCCTCAAGAGTGTTTATTTCTAAATACTCCCTCCTCTCATTTGCCCTCCCTTCTATCATACCTCCACCCCACTTGTCTCCTTCTCCTCTACCCTTCTGTAGTGCAAGATATTCTTTCATACTAAACTGAGTGAGCATGTCATTCCTTCAAGGCAAATGTGAAGAGAGTAAACTTCTCTTTCTCCCTCTCACATCTTCCCTTTTCTCTTCCAATGAAGAAGCTTTTTCTTGCCTCCTTGATGAGTGATAATTTATCCCATTCCATTTCTCCCTTTCCCCTCCCAATATATTCCTCTCTCACCCCTCAACTTTATTTTGTTGTTTTGGTTTTTTTTAGGTATCATCCCTTCTTATTCAACTCATCCTGTATTCTCTATCTATGTGTGTGTGTGTGTGTGTGTGTGTGTGTGTGTGTGTGTGTGTGTGTGTGCGTGTGCGCATATAATCCCTCCAATTGTCCAAATACTAAGAAAAGTCTTAAGAGTTGCAAATTTTATCTTTCCATGTAGGAAAGTAAACAGTTCAACTTTAAAAAGTCCTTTATGTTTTCTCTTTCCCGTTTACCTTTTCATGCTTCTCTTGATTCTTGTGTCTAAAAGTCAAATTTTCGATTCAGCTCAGATTTTTTTTTTTTTATCAAGAATGCTTGACAGTTCTCTATTGCATTGAATGACCATCTTTTCCCCTGAAGTATTATACTTAGTTTTACTGGATAGGTGATTCTTGGTTTAATCCCAGTTCCTTTGACTTCTGGAATATCATATTCCAAGCCCTTTGATCCCTTAATGCAGAAGCTGCCAGATCCTGTGTTATCCTGATTGTATTTCCACAATACTGAAAATGTTCCTTTCTGGCTGCTTGTATTTTCTCCTTGACTTGGGAACTTTGAAATTTAGCTACAATAGTCCTAGGAGTTTCTCTTTTTGGATCTCTTTCAGGAGGTGATCTGTGGATTCTTTCAATGTTTATTTTGCCCTCTGGTTCTAGAATCTCAGGGCAGTTTTTCTCGATAATTTCATGAAAGATGATGTCTAGGCTCTTTTTTATGGTCATGGCTTTCAGGTAGTCCCATAATTTTTAATTTGTCTCTCCTGGATTTATTTGTCCAGGTCAATTGGTTGTCAAATGAGATATTTCACATTATCTTCCATTTATTCATTATTTTGGTTTTGTTTTGTAATTTTTTGGTTTCTCATAAAGTCATTAGCCTCCATCTGTTCCATTCTACCTTTTAAAGAACTATTTTTTCAGTGAGCTTTTGAGCCTCATTTTCTATTTGGGTAATTCTGCTTTTTAAAGCATTCTTCTCCTCATTGGCTTTTTGCACCCCTTTTGTCAATTGAGTTAGCCTATTTTTAAAGGTATTGTTTTCTTCAGTATTTATTTGGGTCTCCTTTAGCAAACTGTTGACTCACTTTTCATGATTTTCTTGCATGGGTCTCATTTCTCTTCCTAATTTTTGTTCTACTTCTCTTACTTGATTTTCAAAATCCTTTTTGAGCTCTTCCATGGCCTGAGACCACTGAATATTTATTTTGGAGGTTTTGGATAAAGAAGCCTTGACTTCCTCTGATGTTATGCTTTGTTCTTCCTCATCGAAAAAGATGGGAGAGAATATCTGTTCACCAAGAAAGTAACCTCCTATAGTCATTTTTTCCCTTTTTTGGGCATTTTCCCAGCCAGTTACTTGACTTTTGAGACTTTTGTTAAGAGGAGGGTATATACTGGGGACCTGTAAGTTCTCAGTTTCTCCAAGGTGGCACAATCTAAAGAGAGGTGTCACTCCTCTCCTGACCTGCACACTAGTCTGGGAGCAACCAAAAACTTTTCTGCCCAGAATCTACAATTGGAATTCCCTCACTACAACCACCTCCAACTCCACCACACCAGAGCTCTACCTCACCCCTAGGTGGAGCTCAGGGCTGAGAATCAGATCAGTGGCTCAATTCCCCCAGTGGTGTTAGGTGGAGGTCTCCCAGTTCTGCCACTCAGGGCTGAGATTCAATCAGCCCCTCAATTCCCCTAGGGGCTCTAAATGGAGGGCTACAAAAATGACAGCTGCTGCTTCAGTGCTACAGGATGTCCAGGCCACACTCCCCTCTCCTGGGTGAAGAAACCCTCTCACTGACCTTTGAAGCTGTCTGTGGTGTTTGTGGGTTGAGGAATCTAAGAACTGCTGCCAATGGCACCCTGAATCCTGTTCTGGGTCCTATCCCTGCCACTCCAAGCTGGTCTCTGCTCCATGCTGATCTGTGCTCCACACTGGTCTGGTCTGTGCTATGCATGCTGGTCTGGTCTGCGCTCCTCTGTGCCTTAATATATTTAGAAAGCACTTTACAAATATTACCTCATTTTCTTCTCTCAGAAACCCTAAAACCTAGGTCCTATCTCAGAATATTTATGTAAAAGATTTGACTTAACAAGGAGAGAAAATTGCAACAACAACAAATTTCAATTTGTGTTCAGGACAGAGGAAATTTTTTAAAATATTTGCATTTCTTCTAATAAACAATTGAAGACAAGAAAAAATGAGTCAACTGAGCTCTAGGTCTGGAATCAAAAGACATGATGAGTTCAAATCTGACCTCAAGTCACTTAACCTTGCTTTCCTCAGTTTCCTCATCTGTAAAATGAGCTGGAGAGGAAAGGGCAAAACTACTCTAATATCCTTGCCAAAAGAAGCCCAAACGGAGTCAGATACCTCTCAACAACAGCAGTGACAAACTGATTCTGCAAAGCTGACAACATAAGGGTACTAAAGCAATCCATTACAAAGAAGATTAAGGAAACTAAAATTGTCATTTTTTTGATAAATAAACTGAGGCAAGGGGAAGTTAGGTGACACAGTGGATAGAGTGCTAGCCATGGTGTCAGAAAGACCTGAATTAAAATTTAACCTCTGATACTTATAAGCTGTATGACTCTGGAAAAGTCACTAAATGCTTTTTGCCTCAGTTTCCTCATATGTAAAATCAACTGGAAGGAAAAAAAGGCAAATTACTGCAGCATCTTTGCTAAGAAAACCCTAAATGGGATCTTGAAGAGTAAGGCACAACTAAAACTACTGAAGAACACTAAATGGGATCTTGAAGAGTAAGGCACAACTAAAACTACTGAAGAACACTATCAATTTAGGCATTCAAAGGTTAAATGATTTACACAGGATCACACAGCTAATAAATGTCTGAGGTAAGATTTGAACTCAAGTCTTCATGACTCTAGGTTCAGTACTCTACCCAATGTACCACTTGTATTTTATGCCTAAAGGTCTATGGTGTTCTTTTATATTACTCTCTTATGATGCTCCTAGTTTCTACATTTTATTTCTTTTCAGTTTCTTTAAGAGACCTTTTTCCTTGATTACTTTTTTTACAGTACAGTAATTCTCTACTTTCTTCCACATTTACCCCTTATGACAATGAAAATAATTTAAACAACAGCATCTAATACAAAGAATATTTTTGACAATATATACATCAATCTGTCCTAATAGTCCCCCAATCTTTTAATGTTTATTTGGTGTGGTTTTTTTTTTGGCCTGAGACCTTCAATGGTTTTCCAGTTCTTCATTTAAATGAGAGTGTCACTCTCAGAAGACCTGAAGAAATGGTTTTTGGAATCTTAGATCTCATCTAGCAGCCAGTTTATGGTCAAATCCAGCAGTGAATTTATGGACTGGCCTGAGGAATATTAGACTATGAAAGCTACTGAAACTTTCTTTCAGAATGTAGAGCTTCAGGACAAAAGGACAAATATTAAATGCTCTCTCTCTCCAAACAAAACCTCACCCTTGGTGACAAAGAAAAGTTAAACAACTAACACACTGACCCAGGCCAATCAGCCTTCATTACTTTCCTTGTTCTGCTTCTGACTTTCCAGATTTTGATATCATGTCTCATCTGCACTTTCACCCTAGAATTTCCATCAGTGCTTTGCTCCACCTTAACCCTCCTTGTGCTGGTGGTCTTCTCATCTATGCATCATTTCCTTGCTTCTTATTTCATGCTGCATCAGTTCATACAAATCTTCCTGTAATTCTCAGAATTCTTCCTATTTGTTACATTTTATGGCCCAACAATATTCCATTATAGTCAAATAATATAGACATTTTAGCCATTGCTCAATTAATGAGCACTAATATTCTCCCTTCCCAATTCTTTGCTACCACAAAGAATGTGCTCTTAATACATTTGGTAAAAAATGAACCTTTGTCTCTGTGTTTTGGTATCTCTATCCATTTACTGTGTAACCTCATAGCAAAAGTCACCTTTGTTAAATTATTTTACTTCCAAGACTTACTTTTATCATTTTTGTATTTTAAAATGATTATCTTCTTTTATTTTGAATATTGAATTGTCAATTGATAATTTCAATCAGTGATATAGGCAGATGGAGCCAAGATGGCAGAGTGAGAGCAAGTAATCACCTAAGCTCTTAGACAAACTCCTTGAGATACCTCTAAAAAGAGAAGCTGAAGGGATTTTGGAGGGGAAGAATCCAATGGGAGACAGACTGTGACAGATTCACAACCCAGGACAGACTGGAAGGTTGAAGGGAAGGATCTGTTCTGTGAGTCTGGAGCCATGCACAATGCACAGGCAGTACAAGTGCAGACCCCATCATAGAAAATCCAAGCGGGAGGCCCTAGTCTGAAACAACAGCAGTACAGATTCTCAAACATATAAGCTCAGGGCAGGAGTCCAGTGAAAGTGAGCAAGAGAGAACCACAGATCCCCAGGCAACTGCAGCAGCAGCTTCTGAGACTATCAGCCCACAAAGTAAATGTCTGTAAGTCACTTACTTGAACTTCCAGGACTCAAGATGGTGGAGTGATCAGTAAATGCTCTCCCCCTCCCCTTATTGACCTTGAAAGATCCAGAAAATATTTCCCCAGGAAAAATCCTGGAACAGTGGGATTAGTTGAAGAAGTAAACAGTCTCTTAGCATGCAAGGCTAGGAAAATCACTAAGAATCCCACTTGCTGTGGCTGAAGGGGGCCAGTGCAGGACCAGAGCTATCCCAGGCAGTTACACCTCTTTAAATCTGGAGGAGACCCTGAGCCCCAGAGGAGTGGAAGTCATAACTGTCAACACCAGGACCCCAGGTGTGCCTCAGCAACCCAGGGGAATTGGGAAGACACTAGTGCAGACAGGATCACAAACAGTTGAACTTGCCTATGCTCTAGCTCAGCAGAAGAGACCTGCTGTAGCCAGACCACCTTTCCACCACACTTAACACAGCTAGCTCCAGGGCTACTCTGGGGAAATCTAGAGAGACTTCACCTGACCTCTGCTTTCTCATATCAGTCAGCTCAGCACTAGGTAAGCTTCTGCATTTTAGCTTCTAACTAAAAGAATCAAAGGCCACAACACACAAAGCCACAAGTTTGAGGCACAATAACTGTGGGGCAGAACTCTTTGAATCCTAGAAGCAGAGATATACTTTAAAATCCAGGAGAAGTGTGATCATCATGAGCAAGAAGCAAAGCAGAACAGAAAAAAAACCATAGAATCTTGCTATGGGAACAACGACCTAAAAAGGAATACCAAAGAGGTCAGCAGTGAGACTGTACTCTCATCTGAAACTTTAGAAGGGAATATGAACTGATTGCAAACCCAAAGGGTATTCTTGAAAGGGCTGAAGAAGGATTTTAAAAGTCAAATTAGAGAAACAGAAGAATAACAGGCCAATGATATTAAAAATATGAAAAAAATCATAGAAGAATTTAAAAGAAAAATTGAGCAAATGAGAAAGGAAGTTCAAAACCTAAGTGAGAAAATTGGACAAATGGAAAAGGAAGCACAGAACTAACTGGAGAAAAGAACTCCTCAAGAGGAATAGTTGGACAGCTGGAAAAGGAGATGCAAAAGTGAACTGAAGAAAACAATTTGATAAAAATTAGAATTGGGCAAGTAGAAGCTAATGACTCTATGAGACCTCAAGAATCTGTCAAACAGAACATAAAGAATGAAAATATAGAAGAAAATGTAAAATATCTAATTTGAAAAACAACTAACATGGAAAATAGATCCAGGAAAAAAAATCTAAAAATCATTGGTCCACCAGAAAGCCATGATGGAAAAAAGAACCTGGACAATATCTTCCAAGAAATCATCAAGGAAAACTTCCAGAAGTCCTAGATCCAGAGGGCAACATAGTCATCAAAAGAATCCACCATATACCTCCCAAAAGGGATCCCAAACCAAAAACACCAAGGAATATCCTTGTCAAATTCCACAACTGTCAAGTGAAGGAGAAAATAATACAGGCAGTCAGAAAGAAACCATTCAGATATTGGAGAGCTACAGTCAGGATCACACAGGACCTTGCAGCTTCTACATTAAAAGATCAAAGGAACTGGAATATGATATTCCATAAAGCAAAGGAGTTGAGACTACAACCAAGGATCAATTACCCAGGAGAGTTAAGCATAGTATTTCAGTCAAGGAGATGGACATTCAATGAAATAAGGAATTTCCAGACCTTCCTGATGAAAAGGTCGGAGCTCAAAAGAAAATAGATCCTCAAACACAGGTCTCAAGAGAAGCATAAAAAGGTAAACAAGGAAAAAATCTTGTTATTCAATATGTGTAAACTGTTTACATTCCTATAAGGGAAGATGGTACTTGTTAATCTTGAGAATTACATATTTATCATGATATCAAAAAGGGATATACATAAAAAGAGGGAGCTGTAAATCAAAATAAATGATATGATGATAAAAAGGTGATTTAAAGGTGAAAAGGGATTGTAACAGGAGATGTGAAAAGGACAAGGCAGAAAATAGTAAATTATATAATAGGAAGAGGCAAAAAATTACAATAGAGGGAAAGAGGGGAGGGAGATGAGCACTGTTTGAGATTGACTGTCATCTGATTTGATTCAAGAAGGGAACAACAAACTCAGTTAAGTACAGAAATACAACTACTTCTATTGGCAGAAGGAGGGGAAGGGTGAACAAAAAGGGAGGAGAACCTAAAAGGGAGGGAAGAAGTAGTAAGGGTAAAGGGGAGTAAAAGGGAGGGGGCAGAAAGAAGGAAGGGAAAACTGAGGGAGGGGGTGGTCAAAAATTAAAACCCTATAATGGGAGGGAAGGGGAAGGGAGAACTAAAAGCACAAAGTGGGGAAAGAGGATAGAGGGAAAGACACAGATAGAAATCATGACTGTGAATGTGAAAGAGATGACCTCTCCCATAAAACAGAGATGGATAGCAGAATGGATTAAAAACCATAAACCAAAAACATGCTGTTCAAAAGAAACACATTTGAAATGAGGGGTATACACAAAGGGTAAAGATAAAAGGTTGGAGCAGAATATATTTTGCTTTAGCTGATGAAAAAAAAGCAGGGGAAGCAATCCTAATCTCAGACAAAGCAAAAGCAGAAATAGATCTAATCAGGATAGATAGATTAGGAAGGAAGCTGTATCCTGATAAGAGGCACCATAGACAATGAAGCAATATCATTACTAAACATATATGTTTAAAGTGTTATAGCATCCTAATTCTTAGAGGAGAAGTTAAGGGAGTTACAGGAAAAAACAGATAGCAAAACTATACTAGTGGGGTACCTCAACCTCTCCCTCTCTGAATTTGATAAATCTAGCCTAAAAATGAAAGAATTTAAGGAGGTGAACAAAACTCTGCATAAGGCAGATATGATAGATCTCTGGAGAATATTGAATGAGGGTAGAAAGGAATATACCTTTTTCTCAGTGGTACATGGCACATATATAAAAACTGACCATTTATTAGGACATAAAAACCTCACAATCCAGATCATAAAGGCAGATATAGTTAATGCATCCTTCTCAGATCATAATGCAATAAAATTATATGTAATTAAAGGCCTTGGAAAGATAGACCAAAAATTAATTGGAAACTAAATAATCTAATCCTAAAGAATGAGTGGGTTAAACAATAAATCATAGAAACGATCAACAACTTCATTCAAGAGAATGACAGTAATGAAACAACCTAACAAATCTTATGGGATCCTGGAAAAGTGGTACTTAGGGGAAATTTTATATCTTTGAATGTCTACGTGAATAAAATGGAGAAAGAGAAGTTCAATGAATTGGGCATTCAGCTGAAAAAGCTAGAAGATGAACAAATTGAAAATCCCCAAGTAAAAACAAATTAAAAATACTGAAAACCAAAGGAGAGACTAATAAAATTGAAAATTAGAAAACTGTTGAACTAATAAATAAAACTAAGGGTTTGTTTTATGAAAAAAACAATAAAATTGATAAATCTTTGGTCAACTTGATTAAAAAAAGAGGAAAACCAAATTACCAGTAACAAAAATGAAAAGAGAGAATTAACCTACAATGATGAGGAAATTAAAACAATAATTAGAAATTACTTTGCCAACTGTATGCCCATAAATTCAACAATCAAAATGATATTGATGATTATTTTACAAAATGCAAATTGCCCAGACTACCAGAAGAAGAAGATGAAGACTTAAATAACCCCATCTCAGAAAAACAAATTAAGCAATCCATTAATGAGCTCCCTAGGAAAAAATCTCCAGGGTCAGATAGATTAGCAAGTGAATTCTATCAAACATTTAAAGACCAGTTAATTCCAATACTATATAGACTATTTGGAAAAACTGGGAAAGAAGGAGTCCTTCCAAATTCTTTTTATGATACAAATATGGTTCTGATACCTAAACCACGAAGAGCCAAAACAGAGAAAGAAAATTATAGACCAATTTTTCTAATAAATACAGATGCAAAACTTTTAAATGAGATATTAGCAAAAAGAATATAGCATCTTATCACGAGAATAATACATTATGACCAGGTAGGATTTATACTAGGAATGCAGAGCTGGTTCAATATTAGAAAAATTATTAGCATTATTGATCATATCAACAACAAAACTAACAGAAACCACATGATTATCTCAATAGATACAGAAAAAGCTTTAGACAAAATACAACACCCATTCCTATTGAAAACACTGGAGAGCATAGGAATAAATGGAACTTTCTATAAAATAATAAGCAGTATCTACCTAAAACCTTCAGCAAGCATTATATGCAAGGGGGAAAAGCTAGATGCATTTTCAATAAGATCAGAAGTGAAACAAGGATGTCTATTATCACCACTATTGTTCAATATTGTACTAGAAATGTTAGCTGTAGCAATAAGAGAAGATAAAGAAATTGAAGGAATTAGAATAGGCAAAGCAGAAATTAAGTTACCAGTTTTTACAGATGATATGACGGTATACATAGAGAATCCCAGAGAATCACGGAAAAAAAAAAAAAAAACTACTTGAAATAATAAACAACTTTGGAAAAGTTGCAGGTTACAAAATAAACTCATATAATCATCTGCATTTCTATATATTAAAAACAAAGGCCAAAAGAAGAAAGAGAAATCCCATTTAAAACTTCGATAGACACCATGAAATATCTGAGAGTCTACCTATCAAAACACATCCAATAACAATATGAGCACAATTACAAAGCATTTTTCACACAGATAAAGTAAGGTCTAAGTAAATGGGAAAACATCAGTTGCTTATGGATAGGCTGAGCTAATATAATAAAAATGACAGTGTGGCATAAACTGGGTGTAGATGAAAGTCTGACACCATGCATAAGAATAAAGTCCAATTGGATGCATGATTTAGGTATAAAGATTGATACTATAAACCAATTAAGGGAGCAAAGAATACTGTATTTATCAGATTAGTGAGAGTGGAGTAACTTATGATCAAACAAGAGATAGAGAATGTTATGAAGTACAAAATGGATAATTTCAATTACATTAAATTGAAAAATTATTCCCAAACAAATCCAATGCAACCAAGATTAGGAGGGAAGCAGAAAACTGGGAAAGAATTGTTGCATCTAATGTCTGTGATAAAGGCCTCATTTCTAAAATATATAGAGAACTGAGTCAAATGTACAAGAATACAATTTATCCGCCAGTTGATAAATGATCAAAGGCTATGAACAGGCAGTTTTCAGAAGAAGAAATTAAAGTTATCTATAGTCATATAAAAGCATGCTCCAAATCACTATTGATTAGACAGATGCAAATCAAAACAACTCTGAAGTACTACATCACACCTGTTATATAAGCTAACATGACAAAACAGGAAGATGATAAATGTTGGAGAAGATGTGGGAGAGTTGGAACATTAATTCAGTGGTGGTGGAGCTGTGAGCTCATCCAAATATTCTGGAGAGTAATTTGGAACTATGGCCAAAGGGCTACAAAAATATGCATACCTTTGACCCAGAAATGTTGCTTCTGGGACTCTATCCCAAAGAGATCACCAAAATGGGAAAGGTTCCCATATGTAGAAAAATATTTATAGCAGCTCTCTTTGTGGTGGCCAAAAACCGGAAATCAAGGGGATGCCCATCAGTTGGGTAATGGCTGAAGAAATTGTGCATATAGTTGTAATGGAATACTCTTGTGGGATAAGAAATGATGAACAGGATCACTTCAGAGAGGCCTTGCAAGATGTATATGAACTGATGCTAGGTGAAAGGAGAAGAACCAGAACTTTGTACACAGCAACAACCACAGTATGAAAGGCATTTTTCTGGTGGACTTAGCATTTCATCGCAATGTAAGGACTTAAAAAATTCCCAATGGACTAGAGACAAAATACCTTCCACATCCAGAGAAAGTATTAAGGAATTTGATCACAGAATGAAGCAGAGCATTTTCTTTTGTATTATGTTTTATTTTGTTTCATGATTTCTCCCATTCATTTTAATTCTTCTATGCAACATGACTAAGGTGAAAATGTATTTAATAGGAACATATGCATAGAACCTATATAAAACTGTACACCATCTCAGGGAGGGAGTGGAAAGGGAGGGGGGAAGAATGAGTAGGCAGGGGAAAATATCTAAGATACATGGAATTGTTTGTCTAACACCGAAAAACAAATAAAATAATTTAATAAAAAAGCAGTGATTTAAAGTAGTACCAGATCATGATTTCTTGGGAAAATTTTCTGACTTGATAGCTGCTCTCGGCTGTTTTTTCCAGCATAATATTAACACCACCACAGCAAAAAGTAATGGCTTTCTTTCAGATATTCACTATTAATTTAACACTTATTTAATGTATACACTGATATATAGAAAAAGCTCTCTTACAGAGATGACACCAATTCTTTTAAAGCAAAAAATAAGATTATTGATTCAGAAGCTAGTTGAACCATCTATTAACTGTTTTTAATAACCTGCTCACAAAATTCCTGAAAACTTAACAGTGGGCTCTCGTGGTATAATACAAATGACTTAAGCACATACTGAGCTTCCCCAATGTCCTTTCAATACCCTGACACTTTAGAAATGTTGTGTTCTTTTCATCTGTTGATTTTTTAAGTTCGTATTCATTAGGAGAAAAGGATAAACTCCATTCTCCCCATCTACCCCATGAGAAAGAGGATCAGAGACTTGACCTTGAAGTCAGTATAGAATGGCAAAGGGTAAAGGCATGGGACTTCTAGATTGTGCATTGGCTAGAGTGTTAGAGTCAGGAAGGCCTGGAGTCAGACTCATCTTACTCACTCCTCGAATTCAAATCTGGCCTCCGACGCTTACTACATGTGCAACCCTGGACAAGTCACTTAATCCCATTTACCTCAATTTCCTCATCTGTAAGATGAGTTGGAGAAGCAAATGGCAAACCATTCCAGCATCTTTGCCAAAAAAACCCCAAATGGTGTCAGAGAGAGTCTGATAGAGTGGAAAATGACTCAACAACAGCGACAGCAGTGAGGATAACAACAGAACCAGGAGAACAATCCAGCTAGAAATCCTCGACCCACACATTCTTTATGATTAGATCATTTCATTTCAAATATTTTTTTTAATCAATGCTTCCAAGTCCCTTTATTGAATCTAATTTTTATTGCATTATGTTCCAAAAAGGGCACATTTAATATTTCTGATTTTCTATATTTTTATGCTCTAATACATAATTTTTGTGGTGTTATATACAGTTCAGAAAAAAGGTATATTTCTTTTAATTCCCACACAGTTTTCTCCTGAGGCCTATTATATCTAACTTTTCTGAATTTCTATTCATTGCTTTAACTTTTTCTTATTATATGGTTAGATTTATGTAGTTCTGAGAGGGTAATAACCATGATCTGAAAGGGGTAGAGTGAGATCCTCCATTAGTGTAGTTTTACTGTCTATTTCTAACTGCAGCTCATTTATCTTTTTCTTTAACAATTTGGATTCTATGTCATTTAGTGTATGTATATATATATATATATATATATATATATATATATATATATATATATATATATATATATATATATATATATTTAAACTTTATGTGTTTTTCCATTTCACTTATGTTTCTTATAAACAACATATTTTTGGATTATGGCATCTAATTCACTATTGAATTCTAATTCACTCTA
The DNA here is from genome assembly GCF_028372415.1 of Notamacropus eugenii. NCBI lineage: Eukaryota > Metazoa > Chordata > Mammalia > Diprotodontia > Macropodidae > Notamacropus > Notamacropus eugenii. The sequence goes on from NC_092878.1 coordinate 7,513,344, forward strand.
TCCATTTTTTTATGGATGAGTTGATTCAATTGACACTCACAGTTATGTTACTATGTGTTTATTTTCATTATATTTGCTTCTGTTTATCTCTCTCTTTCTTTCTTGTTCTCTCTCTCTCTCTCTCTCTCTCTCTCTCTCTCTCTCTCTCTCTCTCTCTCTCTCTCTCTCTTTCTCTTTCACCCTGTACTTCCTCAAAAGCCCAATTTGCTTCTGGCCACTTCCCTCCCTCTTATCAGCTCCTTCATTTTTTCTTAGTCCCTTCACTTCCTCTTTCCCTGTTGGTTAAGAGAGATTTCTATACCCAAATGAGTACTTATAAATATTCTTTCTTGTTTGAAACAGTTCAGATAAGAGTAAGGTTCAAGAGTTGCCAGTTCCCCTCCCCCCATTTTCCTCTACTCTATAAATATTCTTCCTTGTGTACCTCTTTCATGTGAGATATTTTTTTCTATTCTTTTTCTCTCTCCTCTCAGTGCATCTTTTTTCTCATTCTTCCATTTTCTTTTGATATTATGCTAACAAAATCAACTCACATTCATGCTGTCTATGTAAACTCCTTCTAAGTGCCCTAATAAGATAAAGTTATTAGGAGTTATATGTATCATCTTCCCATAAGGGAGTATAAACAGTTAATTCTTATTGAATCCTTTATGATTCCTTTTTCAAATTTACGTTTCTATGCTTTTCTTTAGCCTTTTTTGCATGCCATTTTTTTTATTCATGTGTTGTCCTTTCATCAAGAATGTTTGAAAGTTCTCTATTTCATTAAATGTTCATTTTCCCACCTGAAGGATCATACTCACTGCTGCTGGGTTGATTATTCTTCATTGTATTTTAGCTTCTTTGCTTCCTGGAATATCAGCCTCCAAGACCTACAACACTGTGCCCAGAGGCAGCCCTAACTCAATGTCACAGAGCTTTCCTTCTGACCTCATAATTTATCTTGGTCTAGAAAAATGTCTCATTTTTTGTTGGTTATGCAGCCCCAGAATTCAGCTGATACATTAAAGTTGTTTGGAGGAGAATGCTGGGAGTGTTTGGTTAGAATTCTTCCTCTACTCTATCATCTTGGCTCTCTTCCTCTTTTATCATTTAAAAAAATTATACACGCATACACACACACACATATATGTACATATGTGTGTATATATATACATATATATATGTAGTAACCACCAATAAACACAAAAATTCTAAGATTAATAACAACAAAAAATTATGGTATATGGCACCAGATTTTTTATAGAATGTGTATATTAAATTTAATAAGATTATGAGAAAGTTATCTTTTTGTGACCCCTCTGAACTTGTTTTTATTTTATTTTCTAGATTGTTTTTGTATCTCTGTTACAATCTACTAAGTCACTGATCTCCCACATAGACACTTTGTCTTGTACTATATATTGTTATGTGAAACAAATTGAAACATGGCTCATATCTAAATAGGTGTACCTCATCCTCCAAGTTTATTATCTGAACTTTCCTTAAAACTCATTTTACTAATGTATTAAACTAAGAAAACTTTCTTCATGTTCATTGTCATAATATCATTTGATCTTTTCCATTTCTAAAAATCTTAATTTTTATTATCTTGGGATCATTTACTTCAAAGTTTCCTTTCACATTTTGATGGTTGATGTATTTTTCCCTATTAGCAAGAACCTAATCAAGCAGGGTGTTTGCCCTAGTTGATTCCTGACCTTCTACAATAGGAAATTGTTCCCAGAGACTGTCTCCATTTCTGTTTAATGAACTGTGAAAACTAAATTGCTTTTTCATGAGATATCAGGAGAATTGAAATTTTTTAGCACTACCAAATCCAGATCTTTTGGTAAATTTATAGATGGCCTATGGGGGGAAAATCACTCAGAGGACCTATTAAATAGAAATCTTACTTAGTTCACCTTTAGCTAAGGCTACGTATACTACCCTGGGGATTTAGAACATATATGAGGATATCAGACTCCTCTCCTATCCCATATCATACCTCCTTAATAAGAGACCACTAACTCATATAAGATGTGGGACAAGAGCAGTATACAATGCTACCATAATATTTAACGTTCAGAACCTAAGATGTCATTAGTTCTTCGGTTCTCATCTAAGTCACTGTTTTTTACCTTTGCTCTCAGAGTCATGAGTGCCCCTAAAAGACCACATGTGATCAGGCAGCATGATTTGTTCTCAGTTATCTTTTATTATGTGGAGATTGGAATGCTGAGTTGGAGGATCTTAGGGATTATCTAATCTAATCCTTTCACTTTACATGTGATGCAACTAGGGTTCAGAGAAATAATGGGACTTATTCACATTGATTTGTTTAGTCTTTCTATTAAGTTTAAATATAGCTTTACTACCATGAAACAGACACACAGAGCAGTAGCAGAAAGGTATTTCTTGGTAGTGTCTGACAAGTGAATATGATTAATAGTCTTATTTTTTCCTTTGCTTACATTTTATCTTTTGTCTTCTGACCTCCAACCTTAACAAAGGTTTTATTAATACTATCATCATATCATCCCTATTGCTCAGTATCTCTTCCCACTCTTACCCAGAATCAATTTTCTATAACCAAAAGGAAAAGAGGGAGAAACAGTAGTTCAGTAAAACTAATAAATACATTAATTAATTCTGATAATATATGCAGTGTTCCACATCTATGGCTTCCCACCCCCATAAAGGAAGGAAGAGGAGCATATAATTTAATTATTTTAATGAAAAATTCATCAAAATATATGAAGAAATAGTCAGAAATAGGAACAAAGTAAGAAGACCCAAATAAAAATTTTAAATGTTAGATATGAAATATCTCTAATGATTATTGAAAGATAAAATGGTATGCATATTTCTCAGATGTGCATAGAACTTTTCAAAAATTTACCATATTTAAAGCACTAAAAACCTCACAGAACATAAACATTTAGCATGTCTTTAATGACTTGAATGCAAAAAAAATTGACTTAATTTCAGATAAAGAAATTGAACAAAGCACAAATTAGCTTCCAAACTTGGATAGAGGGACATCTGGGATCCAATGGATTTACAAGAGAATTCTATCAAACCTCCAAGGAACAATTGACTCTAATATTACATATATGTTATTTGCAAAAAAAAAAAAAAAAAGTGAAAGAAGGAATCACACTAAACTTCTTCCATGAGACAAATATAGTATCAATACCAAAATGAGAAATAGAGAGGTAAGTAAAAGAAAATTGTAGACCAATATTTCTAGTGAATATTCATACAAAATACTGACCAAGTATTATTGGGATTATAGTAACATATTAAAAAAAAATTATACCCTGGACAAAACACTTCAATATTATACTTCAAACATTCATGAAAGTCTTATTTTCTCATTTATTTTTTTTTACTCATGATTTAAAATGTTTTCATAAGAGTCCAAGGAACAAGGATATTTGCATATATTTATATGTGTATAGACACAAACGTGTGTGTGTGTGAGTGTGTGTGTGTGTGTGTCTAATATGGAGGGAAATATCTAACTAAAGTTATCTAGCAGGAAAAAAGTTTATACACCATCATCAGATAGAATTTGTACCAGGAATAGGAAGTTGTTTCAATATTAGGAAAACTATAAATTATAATAGACTATATCAATAGCAAAAACACATTAAAATCTGTTGATTTTGTCAGTAGGTGCAAAAATATTTGGCAAAATTTCATACTCTTTAATGGTTTAAAAAAATCTACTGGAACACAGAGGAATGGGTCTTAACATGGGAAATGGTAGGTATTTAAAACCAAGAATAAGCATCATTCATTTGTAATAGAGAAACACTATGGACTTTTGGTTTTTTTGGTATAAGACTAGGGGATATCATTTTTCAATATCTACATGATATAGTTCTGGAAATTCCTGTTATAGCAATATGTCAAGGAAAAACACTTAAGAAATAAGTATTTGCCAAAAGGAAACAAAATGATTAATTTTGCAGAATATATGATGATTTGTTTTGACAACTATATTCTATCAAAATTAACATTAATTAACAGGATATAAAATACATCCACAAATCATTAACCTTTCTGTATATTATCATCAAAACCCAGTGGGAAAAGATGAAAAATAATTTCCATTCAAAATTACTCTAAAATGTATAAAATATTTTAGAGCACACATCACTTCATGCACAGAAATTATGTAACAATTGTAACTAACAATTATATAGTACAACAATTATACAGTACCTTTAAAATTTGAACTGCACTTTACATATACTACCTCATTTTATCCTCACTATAACCTTTGAGAGAGGTGTTTTTATTACTACTATTTTACCAATGAGAAAACCAAAGCCAAAATAGGTCAAATTATTTGCATAGGATGAAACAGCTAGTGTTTAAGGCAGGATTGAAATTCAGTTCTTCTTCACTCCAACTGAAGCCTTCTATCCACTATTCCAAAATCTTTCTCTATTGTATGAATAACACTACAAAACATTTTTATTATAAAATAAAGCAAGCAAATAATTGGAAAGGAATTAGTTGCTCATGGTTGGGTTATAATAAAATAATTTAAATGATATCATGACCTAAATTAACTTACAAATTTAATGACATATGCATCTGTCAAAGGATTACTGTATATAAACAGACAAGATTATGTTTAAAATAACGTTTTTTATAAATTAGAATTAAATTCTAGATCTACAATCTTAAGGGAAACAATAAAAAGTATGAAGAAACAGGACTTAGCAATACAGAACCTTAAAATATACTACACAGAAATAATCAATAAAAGTATCTGATACTGTTTAAAAAATACAAAAGTTTATCAGTGGAACAGATTAATTATAAATGGTGCAAAAATAACTTAACACAGTTTTGTTGAGAAAACCAATAACCAGGGAAAGACTCATTATTTGATGAAAACTGCTGAAAATGGTAGAAAGTACTCTGGAACAAATGAGGCTTTAACCAACATCTGAAATGACATAATACAGAAGTTCTAATTAGACATACGACATATATCCCACAAATTCAATATAATCAAAAGTAGGGAAAAATGAATGGAGATGCATTTCATATTTATGGATGGAGAAGATCACAGGAGATAAAATAGATAAGTCTAATGACATAAAATTGAAAATGTTTTGCCTTAGAAAATTGATAAAGGAAAGAGTTGTTTGGAAAAATTCTTAGCAACAATTATTTTTGATACAGATCTTCTATCTAAGATTTATAATGAATATATCCGAATGCATAACAGAATCATTCCCCAATAGTCGATGGTTAATATGAACAAATTGTTTTCAAGGTAAAAAATCTGAGCGGTCAACAATCATATAAAAATGCTCCTAATTAATAATAGCATGAATAATACAAACTAAAATAATTGATGTTTCACATCACATCACATCTGCACTGGACAAGATGTAAAAAGAAAAAAAAAAGGAAAATAACAATTATAGGTAGAGGACTATAGGAGGCCATTCACACTAAAATACTCATGTTGAATATGTGAACTGGAATGAAATTTGGAACTACACCTCCAAATCACCAAAAACTGTGCATACCTTTTCACTCCAAGGAATATATGCCAAAAAGATTAAAGACAGAGGGAAAGGACCCATATGTACAAAATATTTAGAGCAGCAATTTTAATTGTTGTAAAGAACTAAGAACAAATTAGCTACACATCAATTGGTTAATGACTGAATAAATCATGCATATAACAGACTATTACTAAGAAATTATGAAAAGGACCAATTCAGAGAAACCTGGAATGAAGTGATAGAGGACAAAGTCAGCAGAATCAGAGCTACTTATTCCGTCATCATAATGCTGCAAAGTTAAAAAATAAATAGCTATGAAGTTTTGAATTAAGAACTCTCATCAATGTGTACTTTGGGTGGGGCCATATTACCTCCACATATAGGCAGCACTGCCTATGTGCATAAGACCTGAGCTAATGTTGGAGCTCTCTTCTTTCTAACGTGGTTGACTTTCTCACCCCAGCCTGCATCATGACTAGCAGTTCTGGGGGCTTTCCTAGAAGTGGGAATGGCCACAGGCATGTTTATGCTGCTGTAACTTATACTTAGAGTCTTTGTGGACACCCTGATCTCAGTCAGTCAATAAGCATTTATTAAGTGTTTCCTATGTTTCCTATTCCTGGGCATTATGCTAAGTTCCAGTGATATAAAAAAGGCAAAACATAGATTCTGTATTCAAGAACTACAAAGGTCCTGCTGGATAAAGCTGTACTTTTCTTTGTGAGAAATGATGAAATAGCAACAAACTCCGTTAGTAAACTACAATGTAGAATATTGACAAAGAATTAGTAAAAATATATCACCCTTATTCTCTGTAATTGCCAGTAACAGGAAGCCTAGGTTCTGAATTTTTCAGGTCTGCTCTCTTACCTGAGTACTGAAGCTCACTAACAAACTGACCATTTAATGGGATGCTGCTTTCTTCAACCAGCTCTCCAAAATAATGCTCCTCCTGTAATTACCAAAACTCCCAACCTAAAAGAATGCCCAGCCTGTATTTTCACTTCTCCTTCCCCTTTTAAGCCTTAAGAGGAGGTAAAAGGTAACAGAATTGTCTCTGAGAGGTTGCCCCTCTCTCAAACTGTATATGACATCAAGGGCAATGTAGCCTTTCTCCAGCTAATCAGCTGTCCATGAAGGAATGTCTTTCCTCCAATCAGCACAGTTCTAAGTAAAGCAGTATAAGAACCTGCCTTTAATAAGCTGTCAGTTTGAGGTCCCTGGTATGTTTCTTTCTTTGTTCTGAATTTTGAATTTTATAAACAACATTTCTCACTGACTTTTGTGTGTCTTTTCTTTGACTTCTTCCTTTTGCACTAAGCTTCTCTGTGATGTTCTTGCTTCGAGGTGGGGTCTCCTTGTGCTTAGTGGCTTATCCCTACCTTATGATGAGGAACTCCATACACCACAGGTATTTTCTGTCAGATATGATCCCAGACGGTCTAGTTCTCAATGTATTATTTGACTTAGTGTTTCCAAGCTTTAAATCCTTAAAGCTCTGAAAGAATAGTATTCAAATTAGCTGCTGAAACACAATGCACTGCAGTCATCTTTGCTTTAAGAGAAGGCTTTTGCCTCTGAGAGACTGTTCTTTTTCTAATCATTTCAGAATTTTCAAGCAATTTTTCTGATATTTTGTTTCTTATCATGGTCATTTCTTTGGTGTTTCACACAAATTCTTCTGCACCCTTCAGTCATCAAAGTATTCTCATAAAAAAGCAGCAATATCAAACAAATATAATTATCAGTCATGATCTAGAAGACTGATAGTGAAGCATGCCACCCATTTATTGGTGGGTAGGTCATAGACTGTAGGTGTGAGATGAGGTATACACTTCCAAACATGACCATTATAACACAAATTTATTTTGCAGGGCTATATTTTTTTTAAATGATTCTTATTTTCTGGGAAAAGAATAGAGGAGGAAAGTGGAGGAATGATTAATTAAAACAAGAAAAGACAAAATTAAAGAAAAATGAAATATTTTTAAAACAGTTAAGACTGGAGAGGTACTCAGAAGGGAACATGAGGCAACTTTGGTGATACTCTTTTAAATGCATATAAAAGGGAATGAATCCTACGTAGTGCATTCACAGTTTTATGTATACTCCCCATGTTTGGCCTTTTGTATTTGGAAACATTTGTACTTGTTAATGACTTTGAAGATCTCAACAAAAAGGTGAAAGAAAGAAGGAGAAAGGAACATTCTCATGATACCTTCTTTGGAGTCAAGCCTGTTCATTGTAACAGCGTTGAGCCGAAAGTCACGAAGGCCTTTGCTACCAGTTCTTCGATAGTACAAAAAGTATTGCTATAAATAGTTTACTCTCTTGGATCTTTCCACCTATTTTTGATTCCCTTTGAGTACATAACTACCAATAGAATCTCTGGGGTAAATGGTAATGATATTATACCCACTTTCTGATGGTGACACATTACTATGAAGGTTTGTGATCTTTGCTAATTTATTAACTGTAAAACAACTTAAAGTTGTTTGGATTTACATTTAATTTTTATTTGGAGCAATCTTTCATATGGTTGTTAATAGTTTTTAATCTTTTGAGAAGTAACTGTTTGCATCGTGTATCTATAGCCTTCAGCATTTTCATAATATCTTGCTCTGAAGTAGGAGTAGGTTCTTCTTCTCAATGTGGAACTTGTATCAAGGTCAATGTTTAACTAAGATTTATAGAGGCTTAGATGAAGTGCCCTTTGGTCCCGAGTTAGACTAGCATTAAGCAATGTTGAACATCAACCTGGAGTTGTATTATCCTGTAGGAGAGTCCCAAATGTCACCACCTATATATGGATATAGGTATAGATATAGATATAGATATAGATATAGATATAGATAGATAGATAGATAGATAGATAGATAGATAGATAGATAGATAGATAGATAGATAGGTAGGTAGGTAGGTAGGTAGATAGATATAGATATTACATAAATGAAGTAATGAATGAATTTGTAAATGCAGATATATGGAACAGTGACAATTTCAGTCCTGGATGGGAATCCTCTTGGCATAAGAATTTTTCTACATAGCTCCTTTGGAAGCAGAATGTTATATTATTTCCATATTTATTAAATTTCCATAACACTTTTTTCTTCACTGGTCATGCTTTCTGAAGACACAAATGTTCCACTTAATGATCTTTCAATCCAAGGATCCAATCATTTTATCACATTGTAGTACAATGCTTTTCAGAAAGATAATGTAGCAACTGTAGTTAGAGAGTCCTATGGCAGTGTCTCCCATGTCAAAGCCCAGTGTAGGGGAAAGAGCCAAGTACCTTGGTTCAAATCCCAGATCTTCTACGTACTGCTAGTGTGATCTTGGCCAGGAAAAGGTGGGGGTAGGTATTACTAACCTCTGTGGACTTTAGTTTCTTCATCTTTAAAATGAGAAACTCAACTAGGTGCTACTTTTGAATTTTTCATCTTTTAAGGTATAATAGCTGAATTCACAATAGCTGAATCCTCTTAATGATATGAACTCAGTAAATAGCACCTTGATTGAAGGTCTTGGTCAAGACACTTAAACCCTCTCAGATTCAGTTTCTTCAACTAGAAAATGAAGGGGCTGAACTAGAAAACCTTTCAGGCTCTTACAACTTTAAATTCAAGACTGTCTTCTAAGCATCAGCCTTGCTAAATTCAGAATGATAGGCAGAATATTAAGGGTCGACCATGACTAGAGATGTGCTATTAAATGTTTAACAAATGGGGCCCCTCAAAATCTATCCATGAGACACTTTTAAGCTTAATCTTCATTATTAATATTTCCCCCATCACTTTTTAAGTCTAGACAATAAACAAAACAAGTAGGCCTGATTCACCAGTTTCTTAGGTATAAATGCTCAGATTTGTGGTGGCTCCAGCACACCCTGATATAATTATTACTTTCAGTTAACAAGAATAACTCCTATTCTTGATGTTGAATACATAGAATGCCCTCTTTTCCAGGCATCCCACATAGCAGAATTATCTAGCATACCATAAGAAGATAGTCAATTTTCAAGTAATTGATGATATTATTAATAAAACTATAGTGGACATAGTCTTTTCTGTGATAATTCAGAAAGGCACTTCATAATCTTATTATATTGAGGGTCACCATTATGAACATCAATTAACAGAATCGAATAAGCACAGAAATACCAGTAGAGATATTTCTGATTAGTTGAATCATATTAAAATTTTCAGTGTATAGTGCTTGATTTTTTACTTATTTCTTTGTTTTTGCTAACTCTCACAGGATAATGGATTTAGATCTAGAAGGGATTTTAGAAACTTTCAAAATGAGGAAAGTTAGCCACAGCAAGGTTAAGTGCCTTGCCCAAGCTCACATTAGGAAGCACTAGAGGTAGGATTTAAACTAGGGTCTTCCTGACTATAACATATTGGACTATACACCAAGGAGAATGATGTTTGTTTGGAAAGGATGGGAAAAATGGATAATAAGGAGGTGATACCTAAGGTAAGTAAGTATATAAAAGAGCTCTGAGATATTTTTTACGATCTCAAGTCACTCGTACCAGAAGAACCACCTTCAAGGGCACAGAGAGAGTTATAATCTGTTATCAGGAATTTTTGAAAGAATGTCCCTGGACAACAGAAAATTCACTACAGGATTTTTATTGCTGTTTAGTCATTTCAGTGGTGTCCTACTTTTCAACTCCATTTGGGGCTTTCTTGGCAAAGATATTAGAGTGGTGTGCCATTTCTTTCTTCAGATCATTTTGTAGGTGGGGAAACTGAGGCAAAGAGGGTTAAGTGACCTGTCCAAGGTCATACAGCTAGTGTCAGAAGCCAAAAAGATGAAACTCCTTGATTCCTGCCAAGCCTAGAGGCCTGTATTGGGCTACCCGAGTCTTTCTTACCTCACCTCCCGAGGTCTTTGGCTGGCCACGCCGGATGCACGTATGAGAGAAAGGACGTTCCAGAGTCAAACAGGGGTTGAGCTTTATTACAGGGTTTCGGTTACAAGTGCAGGGGGTCTTCTTTAGGAGGAAATTTCCTAAGGAGGCTAAGCTTAAGGGATTGGAAGTAGAAGTACAAGCGGGGAGAGAGGGGGAGGGGAGAGAGGAAAGAAAAGAAGCGGAGCCCTACTTTTCTCTTTGGCTCCACACGTGTTAAGAGCTTTTAGGCTTCCTCAATCCTACTTAATCTTCAGCCACACAGTTTGCATCTCAATACCGTGCTGTTAGGTAACTAGGTGTGCTCCAATCCGGGACGACCTCGAGGGCAGGGAGACTCCACCCATCAGGTATCTCCGGGGGAGAGGCGGAAATACCCGAGCTAGCCGAGCTAGCTCGGTCTGACCTTCTCGAACCCCCGCTGTTCATGGAGGGCCTCGTAAGACTCTAAGATTTAGAAGTCCCACTTTTACCTGCCCGAGACTGTCCACACGGAATTGAGCTTCCAGTCCCAACAATTCCAAACCTTGTACTTTATCCACTACACTACAATTTATGAAACATGTATTTAATTAATCAAACATTGATTAAGCATCTACTGTGTGATGATCTGGGAATACAAAGTCAAAAATTAAATAGTACTTGTTCTTAGAAAGCTTACTTGTTACTAAAGAGTTACAAGTACCCAGATAACTTAATACAATTCATATATGAAATTATTCTGGTTAATTGCAGGAGGAAGAGAGCAGGAATACTTAAGGCATCAAGAAAGGCTTCATCTATCCAGGTCAGGAGGTGACATGGGTTCTGTGTCTTGAAGAAAGGTAGGAATTCTAAGATATGGGGGTGAGGAGGAAGGAAGTGATTCTAGACCAGACCTATGCAAAGACAAGAAGGTAGAAGACAAGAGGTAGTTTACAGGGAGCTGTTATTGGAACAATTTGACTGTGATGTTTAGGGGCTAAGGAGGAAAAAGGTAATACGAAATGAAATGAAAAATAATAGTGTGAATCTATATAGTATTTTAAAATTTGGAAAGTACTTTAAAATATTATCTCATTTTATCCTCAGAGTAATCATGGGAGGTAAATGTTATCTTTTCACATCATCTTAAAGATGAGGACACTGAGGCAGTCAAATGTAAAGTGACTTGCCTAGGGTCCAAGACTAAGTGTTTGAGGCAAGATTTGAACTCAGGTCTTCCTGATCCACCACTCTATCCACTGTGCATATCAGAATGCAGAAGCCTTCAAATGTCAGGCTGAAAATTTGGTATTTGGTCCTAGAGTGTGCCAATAAATATTTTTGAACAGGTGATATGTGCATATTTCTATTTTAGGAAGGATCGAATTAGTAGCTATCTGCATTATGGATTAGAAAGAAGAGGAACTGCAAATATGAGATAAATTGAGAGGCTCTTATAATATTCCTGAAGAGATATGATGAGACAAACTAAGGTGGTCACGGTAAACAGAAGGGAGTGAATATCAGAGAGGTTGTGGAGATGATGTGGACAAAATTTCTCATACTATTACTATAGAAAAGATTGAAATTCTATCCTTCTCTATAGCAGGAACTGATGGAGTCTGAATGCAGATTGAAACATACCTTTTCTTTACTTTCTTTTTTTTATCCGTGTTTTCTTTCACAACATGACTAACATGGAAATATGTTTTGCACGACTGCACCCTTATAACCTATATCAATTGCTTGCCTTCTCAATGCAGGGGAGAAGGAAGGGTGAGAGAGAATTTAGAACTGGACATTTTTTAAATGAACGTTAAAATTGTTTTTACATGTAACTGGAGAAAAATAAAATATTAAGTTAAAAAACGATTGAGACTGAAGCTAAGTGCCAAGAAAGTTAGCATTCAGAAATGTTTGAATAGCTACTGTCAAAGAGTAGTCACTGGTGACTTAACGGTGACTTGGAAGGAGGTATCCAATGAAATGTTCCACGCACTTGTATCTGGCCCTGTAAATTTGGCCATTTAACATTTTTTTTTTATCATTGCTTTGGATACAAGCTTGGATGATATGTGGGGGGGGTAGGTGTTGCAGCAGATAGATTGCCAGACCTACAGTCAGGAAGACATCTTCCAGAGTTCAAATCCAGCCTCAAACACTTAGCATCTTTATGATTCTAGGAAAGTCACTTAATCCTATTCACCTTGGCTTCCTCATCTTTAAAATGAGCAGGAGAAGGATATGGAAAAGCTCTTACTCCAGGTTTGTTTGTTTGTTTTTTGCCAAGAAAAGTCCAAACTGTGTCACAATGAATCAGACACAACTAAAAAATGATTGAACAGCAAGAAAGGATAATATGCTTATAAAAATTGACTCTTATAAAAGATGCCATTAAACTGGGAAGGATAGCTATCACAAAAATGACAGTCAAGGTTAAAAAATATTTTAACTAGGCTAAAATATTCAGTCTGATTAGTAAGGAAAAAAAAGGATAAATATAATATCTTTCACTCAGGTTTAAAAAATCAACTGTGCAGGCACAAGGTGGGGAAAGATGATTTCAATTTCAGTTTGGATAAGTAAAATCCTGGGGTGCTTAGTGGTCTACAAACTCAGTATGATTCAACAGTGTGGTATGACATCCAAAACAACTTATGCCACTTGAGGTTGCATTAAGAGACATATAATGTGCATACAGTAGTAAAAGGGGGTTGACAATTCCACTGTAGTCTGCTTTGATATCTATAGGTACAGCACTGTGGTGAGTAGTGGGTGCTGCATTTTAGGAAAGAGGGATGTTAGAGATTTTCAAGAGGACTGTAATCAGAATAGTGAAATGTCTCAAGTTCATAGGAAGATGGATTGAAGGAATTTGAAGATTTAGCTTAGAGCAAAGAAGACTTCGGGAAAACAGATATCTTCATGTCTTTGAAGGACTGTCACGTGAAAAAGGGATTGGCTCATTCTGTTTGTCCCCACAGGACAGAACTTGACACGAAAGGATGGAGGGTACAAATAAGAAACTGAGTGATAATAATTAAAAAGACTTCCTAACAATTAGAACAATGTAAAAAATCTCTAGGGAAGGGTTCCTCAACATAAGGACTCTTCAGGCAAAGTCTGGATATCCAGTGCTAGACATAGAAGGATTTCTTATTCAGATGCAGTTTAGACTAGAGGGCCCCTGAGATTCTTTCCAACTCTGAGACTTTGTGATTCTATATTTTATTAAGAGGCAATTACAAGGTGTCTCTGTGGGCTGCTTTTCAAAACATTCCAGGCTCAGGGAAGGGGTAGAAAGTGACTTTTTGTCTTCTTTGTGTATATCCCAATAGATTGGGAGTGTATCAGAAATTCTGTCAATGAGTTATAGCGTCTCCAATTCATAATTCAGTCAACAAACACTTGACTGAGTGTCTGCTGTGTGCCTGCAACTGTATATAACACAGCTGTTTTTATAAGGTCTCAGTGGAAATTGACTGAAATTCTTGTGCTGTGCTGTGAATTATTTTGCTAAGGGGAAAGAACACTTATTGGAAAAGGTCTGTTCACATGACTCAAAGAGTTTTCTCTTAGGATATACTCCAAAACAGGGTTGTTGTTGTTGTTGTTTTTTTTTTTTTTTTTTTTTTAGTTGCTGAAGTGATCCTGCACTGAGCTCAGGTAGTACAGGCAAATGTTAATTACAGATTAACTGGAATTTTGATTTTGGCCTACAGGTCATGCCGAGGCAGGGAAATCCATAAACCATAAATGAAAAACACCAATGCAATGGAATGAAACATTTACAGCATCTGTAAGAGAGAAATGATTACAGTGAAGCTACCTGGAGCACTTCAGAAAGTTTTATAATTTTTTTAAGTTAGAAACAAGGCTATCTTAAGAGGGTATGTAACATGGGAATTTAATGAAACATTTCTGCAACCACATAATTACATTTTACAACTTTTTCTGAGACTGGCTGAAGGCTCTTATTTTTGTTCCCATCCATGAGATCAATGGTAGAATTGACCAAGTGGGGTCTTAAGGTATGCTTATTCTAGGAGGCTGACCTTTTCAAAGTTGCCAGTTGTGAGGCACAGAAGGAGTTTTTGAAAGTTTTCACCATAATTTCCATACACCAGATAATACTATTTGAAAACTAGAAGGGACGTCAGAGGTCATTGAATCCAGCCCACTCATTTTTCAATTGAAGATGATGAGGCCCAGAAGATTAAATAAGTTGCCTGAGATCACAGATGTTATTTCATGTTCCATCAGGTCTTTTTTTTTTTTTTTTAAGATTAAACATTCCAGTTTCTTCAATAGTTTTTTAAAGGTTTTAAGTGGTAGGTAGACTTTCCACAATCTCAGGTTCTGAACAATCTCAAGCTCATTAGTGTTCTTCCAAAAAATGAGTAGAGAAGTCAGGATTTGATCCCAGATTATAGTAATGGTATGATACTATAGTAAAGGCATCAACTGTGGAGTCACAGAATCTGGGTTCAAATTCTGCTTTAGTCACATTTTGCTATGTGACCAAAGACAAAGTCATTTAATTTCCCTGGCCTCTGTTTTCTCTTCTGTCAAAAGTGAAGCCTAGAGGTCCCTTTCAATTCAATATCCACAATCCTAGATATTCTCACTTTCCTATCCTCTGAGGTCAACTGCTTAGGTCTCTACTTTTGTTTGCATGAAGCAGGAATGACATTGCAGTGGGGAACTGTAGGTATTTTTTTCTTCCGTTTTACTTTTTTGGATCGTTGACATCCCTGTGGAAATCCTACAATACTAAAGAAACGGTCAGGTAAAAATATTAAAATAGGGAAACCAGCCTGTTTACTTCAGAGATTCAGGTATACCCACTCTTCCCTCCTTTAATCTCAGTTTCTCTCCAAAGACCTTTTTTTTTTCATATTTTGCACATAGTTTATATTATGGAAAAGGAGATTAGGGATGTTAAGCAGGTGACAAATATCAACAATGAGCCAGGGATTTATTATAATCAACCAATATGCTCAGACTTGTAACTGCACAGTGCTTTGTGCTCCATAATTATATGGTTGCCACAGTGTAGCCATTCAATGATGTTATAATTAGTGAGTAATTAACTAAGGCATTTGATGAGATGCTGTGGAGCATGAAACATGTGTGCAGATTGATAACATGAGGATTTGTAAACTGATGAGTCAACAGTTTCCTAAGACCACCTTTGGGAGACTAATTTAAACATTAAGCATTTGAAACTCTCCTTCCAAGACCCACTTCCAAGATTTGTTGGTGTTGTTCCATTGTTTCAATTGTGTGGGTTTTTCTTGGCAAAGTATTTCCCTGGTTTGCCATTTCCTTCTCCAGATCATTTTGGCACTGAGGAAACTGAGGCAAACAGGGTTAAGTGATTTACCCAGGGTCAAACAGCCTGCAAGTGTCTGAGGTTGGATTGAATTAAGGTCTTCCTGACTCAGTGCTCAATCCACTGAACCACCAATCAGCTCCAATTATAATATGCCTAAAGGTTTCTGAGATTTTTTTTTTGTTTGTGGGTCCTTTTCTTAATGTTGCTTTTCATCAGGAAAACACATGAAGTCAGAGACAAGAATGGATGAGACATAACAGGGAGTCATATAAAAGACTTCCTACCAATTTTAGAAAACTGAATGGTCTTGGAGACATAGTAGATATCCCCTCACTGAAGGTATTAAAGCAAAATCAGGATGATCACGTGTCGGGAATGATATAATGAGAATTTATGATTCAAGTCTAAGTGACTGCAAAGTTTCTTTCCATATTGAGAAAGATGTAGGAGAGAAAAAATAATTTCAGGAAAAGGAATGGTGAGAATGAGGAAACAGTGAATTGAGAGATAAATCAAGGAGGGAGTGGGAAAGAATGGAGAGGTAGAAGTTTTGTGTTCTCAGTTTATTTCATTGAGATCCAAAACAGTAGCTCTGATCCCAAACAACAAATTGCTAGTAAAAACACTTCTAGAATAGGATGAGAGTGTCAAAATGAAAATATTCCATCTTCAGATTTCCTTATCAGTCCAATAAATCTTTTTGGATCATTAAATCATATGCCACTGATGTGTGAAAGACAATCAACAGAGCAAAAGAAAATGCTGAGTGTTGTGAAATTCAGTCAGTTTCATTCATACTAGTCAATTTCTTGTTCAGTTATTCCCCAATTGATGGTTATCCCCCATTTTCCAATTCTTTGCCACCAAATTGCTATAAATATTTTTGCACATATAAGTCCTGCTTTTTTAAAAATTAGTTTGGGATACAGACCTAATAGTGGTATTGCTTGGAAAAAGAGTATGCATGGTTTCATGACTCTTTGGATGTAGTTCCAAACTGTTCTACAAAATGGTTAAATCAGTTCACAACTCCAAAGTCTTAGTTTTCCTACGTTGCCTCCAGCATTTGCCATTTTCCTTTTTTCTATCATATTAGCCAAGCTGAAAGGTATGGAGTAGTAACTCAGAGCTATTTTAATTTGCATTTCTCTAATCAATAGTGATTTAAAGCATTTTTTTTCATGTGACTATAGATAGTTTTCATGATTTTACCTGAATATTGCCCGGTCATATCCTTTGCCCTTTTATCAATTGGGGAATGGTTCTTATTTTTAAATTTTGTTCTCAGTTCTCTCTAAATTTAAAAAATAGGAAATGAGAAACTTACTGTAATTCTTTTTACAGTTATGATTATGATGTTTCCTTCCATCCTTATTCCTCCCCCACCATTTATTCTACTCTTTTACCCTGTCCATCCTCAAAAGTGTTTGGCTTTTGATGTTTTCCTCTTTTCCTCCTCTAATTCAACCTCCTTTTATCACTCTTCCCTTCTTTTATCCTTCTCCCCTTCTACTTTCCTAAAGATAGATTTCTATACTCAATTGACTATATTAACCCTCTTTAACCTAATTTTAATGACAGCAAGATTCTCCTCCACTCCTTTCCCCTCTACTGTAAAAGCTCTTTTGACCCTTCTTTGCTGTGGGTTTATTGAGTTTATTCTACCTTTCCTTTTACCTTTCTCCCATTGTATTACTCTTTTTCACCCCTTAATTTTATTGTTTTAGATAAGCAATCCATCATATTCAACCCAAGCCCATGCCCTCTGTTCATGTATACTCCTTCTAACTGCCCTATTAATGAAAAAGTTCTTAGGAGTTACAAGTATCTTCTTATGTAGGGATACAAATATTTTAACTTTATTGAATCCCTTCTGTTTTCTCTTACCTGTTTACCTTTTCATGCTTCTCTTATATTTGAAAGTCAAATTTTTTATTCAGCTCTGGTCTTTTCTTATTCTAAGGGACTGCATAGTGTTCATCAGACCACAGAAAGGATTCATGACACAAAAAAAGTTTGAGAACCTCTGTTCTAGAACCATTGCCATATATTTTGCTGTATCAAAAGCTATGCATTTCAACTGATTTGATTTGTTAATTGCTCTAAATATGGGTTTTTGGTTAAACTTTTATTCCAGGACGCTAACCTATCTTTTAACATATACAGCCTTATTTTTCTTCTTGATTGTCTTATTCCCGATGTTTCTTGTTTGGAGGATTGGCCTCCAAATTTAAACTCAATGATTTTAGTCTTTATTCTCCATTGGCATACCTTAAAAATATTATACTTATTAAGTTCAAATGACATTTTCATAGTGTTGGAGAAAGTTTCAATGGAATAAGGTATCTGTTCAATGTGCTTATAAATGCTTTGAGGACATCTCTGTACATTGAGTGGTTAAAATGATATTTTGGCAGAACCCTTTTTTGACTTCAAAGCTAGTTGTATTCAGGAGTGAAAGTAATGGGGTTAAGCCTAGGAAGAAGCATAGTAGGATTAAATGGACTCCCTGAAAAAATACTGCATTTTATGTTACTTGTTCTTAACATTATTGGATTTGTGGTATATTTCCTAACTTGCTGGGGATGGAAGCTCAATTCCATGTGGACAGTCTCGGGCGGGTAAAGGTGGGAACTTCTAAATCTTAGAGTTCTCATGAGGCCCCCCATAAAACACCAGGGAATCGAGGAGTGAGACCGAGCAATCTCGTGTATTTCCACCTCTTCCCGTGAGAAACGTGATGGGAGGAGCATCCCCCTTGAGACAGTCCCGGATCTGGGCACACCTATTGTTATCTAACAGGCACGGTATTCAGATGCAAACTACGCGGCCAGAGAGCTTAATTAGGGTCAGGAAAGCCTGAAGGCTCTCTTAGCTCGGGAGGGGCCCTTACAGGACAGAGGGCTCCGTTTTTCCTCTCTTCGCTCTCCCCTCCCCCTCTCTCCCCACTTACACTTCTGCTTCCAATCTCTTATTATAAGATCTTTGCCTCCTTGGGAGATTCCTCGCTCCCTCCTAAGGAAGAATTCCACCCGCACATGTAACCAGGACCCTGAATAAAGCCTAACCCTTGTTCGACTCTGGAAAGTCTCTTCTCTCATACATTTATCTGGTTTGGCCAGCCGAAGACCTGTGATAGAGGTAAGGTAAGACTTGGGTAGCCCTCAGGCCTCTAGGCCTGGCACTAACTTTCTGTAATTGGTCAGAAATTCACTATTATGTGACTTAGAGTTGAGGAAACCATTGAAACAAAGTGGCACGAAGCCCTGGCCTATAAATAGCAAGCTATTTCTAATTTTGCTATGTAATCATAATGATGCATAATAAAGACATTCATTCTTCAGTGTATTTCATTCATATCCACGCTTTGCCTGCTTTAGTGACCAGAGCCATCCACACTGAAGCATTTCTCCCAGGTGGGGCATTCATATTTCTGATTTATTCTTTGGATTTCTTTTTTTGATAGAAAACATAGAGTGCCAATCACTTCATTTTTTTTAGCAAACTGATCATCACACTAATTTCAAGCACTAGAGGGTCATCCTATGGTTATCTAAATATTTCTTAGATTTATAGGAATACTTTCATCTCTCTGGCTTGGATACTAAACCCATCAAAGGTATTGACAGAGTTCATCTGGTCAGTGTTTCATGATGTCCACCAACTTTTCACTGCTAACACCTGTTTTAGGACACACAAAATCCCTACTTTATATCACCTTGACTAGTATTTACTTACTTTGCCATAACCCTCCATTCATGGCATGGATGGTATTTCTTGGTACTATTAGTATTATCATTTCTAGTGGTGGTTGCAGTGGTGTTATTCATAATAATACTTAATATTATCTTTATAGTATCTTTCAGCTCAATGAAATTATTATTTTTACTTTTATCAAAGAGAGTGGCATATTCTGAAAATAAAAATAGCTTCTATATTTTAAGATAAATTCAGAGATGATAGGATAATAACAGGTTTTTAAGGGAAACTAGGATGTCTGGGTCATGTCCCATGAGGTTGATAATAGAAAGGTCAACTATATGGTTGGTATCTCTGTCAGAGACAAAATACTTGACAGGTGATACCATGGATCTGACACTATGTGGAATGTTCTAATGAAAACTCCTGAAACTGTAAGTTATATACTGAGAAGTGCCCAATTACCTCCTCAGTAATAAGAACATGGGTTAGCTTCATGGTGCAGTGGATAGAGTTCCAGATCTGAAGTTAGGAAGAATCATCTTCTTGAGTTCAAATCTAGCCTCAGACACTTACTAGCTGTGTGACCCTGGGAAAGTCACTTAGCCCTCTTTGCCTCAGTTTCCTCATGTATAAAATGAGATGGAGAAGAAAATGGCAAATCACTCCAGTATCTCTGTCAAAAAACCCAAATGGGGGGAGGGGGTGGAGCCAAGATGATAGAGTAAAAGCAGAAATTTGCTTGAGCTCTCCCACAAACTCCTACAAATACCTGTAAAAAATGACTCCAAACAAATTCTGGAGCTACAGAACCCACAGAATAAAGACATGAAAGAAATCCCCAACTCAAAACAGCCTAGAAAGTGGACAAGAAATATTTATTTCCCTGGACTGGAAGCACAGCACAGTTGAGAGTGGGCTATGCTGGGCTCAGATGAGTAACAGAAGCCTCAGGGGACTGAGTCATTGGCAGTTGTGGAGGTTTCTAGATATCTTGACCCCTAAACTCCAAGGACAACTAGGAAAGTCAGTGGACAAAAGCTTGTAGGAGAGAGTAGCATGATCCAGACTCAGCCCCAGGGCAGCAGAGAGGATGGTGGAGCCCTTCAGTGGTCACAGCAGCAGCTGAGGTACTTGTTTCTGGAGCTCAATGCCAACAGATTTGGGGGGTGGGGATTGATCGACTGATTAGAGGGAGATATCAGGAAATCTCTTTGCTGGTGCTGAGGAAGGATTCTCTTGCTTTACCCTGCTTGAATCTGAATCACAGTCCTGGGTGGAGGTCTTAGGGCTAGGAGGAGTGCCAACCTTGTAGCAGTGGTGGAAAGGGAATCCTCACAGTTCCAAGGAAGAAAAGAGTGGTTGAGATCACTCTCAGACAAGACAACAGAATAGGACAGGAGTAAATACCTCTCCTTTGACCATACGGCCTTGCAAGAGCTGAAAATTTTCAGGTCCCTAGAAGTATTTCTGAAAACAGTTATACAGAACACCTAAAGCTTGAAAGTACACTTTCAACCCCCCCCACCCCCACTGGAAGTATATTCACATAGTCAGTATATGTCAGAGACAAGTCTTTAGCCTAGGTAATCTGACTCCAAGGCCAGTACTTTATCCACCATGTCATACTGTCTCTACTCTGGCCTAAAATTCCTGTTTGTGTATTGTTTATCTATACATGTGTCTTATTCCCCTCTGTTAGATTGCAAGCTCCTAAAGAGCAGGAACTGAACCTTAATTATACTATACAAATCCTGTGGTAAGACATATATGTTAGATATCGGGGGAGAATAATACTGAATAACACATGGTGTCTGCTCTTATGGAGTTCTGATTAAATTAACATAACAAGCAAGACTTAGTTACCTATAAAAATACTACAGACTTATGTATTATAAGTATTTAAAATAAATGAAAGTTGAATGACATGTAATATCCTAAATAAAAGATAATTACAGATCGGGGTAATCATGGCAGGTATAACAGAGTGGTGTGCACTTGATCTAATCTTTAATGGACAGGTAGGAATCTTTGAGAACTGAAGAAGAGCAGGCCTGGTGTAAGCAGTGGCACAGATTAAACAAGAGAAGATGCTTACAGAAATCAGCAAGTAGTCTAGTTTGTAACATTACTTTTCCCTTTATTTATTTGGCATTTTTATTTTATTTTATACACATGGAATCATGCAAAACGTATCCTTAATAGGAATGTTGTTAAAGAAAATGTAGACAAAAAAACTCAAGATAAAATAAATAAAAAAGTATGCCTCCATCTATATTCAGACACCATCCGTTCTTTCTCTGGAGATGGATAGCATTTTCATCATAAATCATTCAGAGTTCTCTTGGATCGTTGTGTTGCTGAGAATAGCTGTTTGGTTGGTTATTGTCCTTTGTTCTCAAACAGAACCAAAATGACATCACTATGCTAGAGTCAAGTTTCAATGGAACCCACTGTGACTGATTAGACCAATATGAGCTCAGAATGTTCTTCCACAGGTTGGGCACAAATAATCTGTGTGAACACTTGGGGTGGATACTCTAAATTTGTGCATCCTGTATTTCTTGTGAGCTGTTTCAATTCTGCTTTGCTCACAGAGCATAGCACCTTCTTTGATATAAGCATGCCATGCTGAGTGGTCCTGTGCCACTGTCTCCTATGTTACACAATCAGTTACAACATTCTTCAGAGAGACCTTGAAAGTTTCTGTGTATCACTTCTGACCACCATGTGAGCACTTGTTCTGTGTGAGCATAATACAGTCTCTTTGGCAAGCCTACATTTTGCATTCAAACAACAGAGTTGTGCTCTCTGAAGCACAGTTTGAATGCTTTGCAGTTTAGTCCAAGTAAGGACTTCATTGTCTTGTACCTTATTTTGCCAGGTGATCTTCAGAATCTTCTTAAGACAATACATATGGAAGCAATTCAGTTTCCTGGCATGGCACTGGTATACTGTCCAGGTTTCACAGGCATACAACAAAGAGGTCAGCACAATGGCTCCATAGACCTTCAATTTAGCAGTTACTCTAGTATTTCTTCTCTCCCATACTTTCCTTTGGAGCTTGCCAAACACTGAGCTAGCTCTGGCAATGCATGTATCAACCTCATTATCAATGTGTACGTTCCTGGGATGTACACTACCAAGGTAAGTGAACTAAAGTGGAGGGAGTGTTGATGCATGATTTTCTGTTTGTGGATGATTGTGCACTCAGTGCACCCTCTGAAGCTGAGATTCAACAAAGTATGGATCAATTCTCTCCTGCTTGTGTTAATTTTGACCTAACAATTAATACCAAGAAAATACAGGTGCTCCATAAGCCACCACCACACCATCCATACATGGAACCATTGGTTACAGCAAATGGAGAAGTTTTGAATTTTGTGGATCATTTCTCTTACCTTGATAGAGAATAGCTAAGTCATTCATAGTTGATCATCTTACGATATTGCTGTTACTTTGTACACAGTACATTTCACTTTTCATCAGCCCATGCAAGTCTTCCAGGTTTTTCTGAGAGCATCATGCTCCTTATTTCTTAGAGTACAATAGAATATTATTCCTTAAATCCTGAAAATAATTTAGTATAACCTAGATATATTCATGACAAGGGTGCAAGGATGGTTCAACATTAGAAAAACAATTTTTACAATTATCCATATAAACAAGAAAACAAAATAAAACATGATTATTTCAATAAACCACCCATTCATGTTAACACTGTAATACGATGAATATGAGAAGGCATGCCTTTAATATTGTCATAAGTAGACATCTAAACTTAAAAGTTGGAATTATTTTCAAAAGAGAAACACTGGAAACTCTCTGTAGAAACAAAAGTAAAACAATTCCCTCATTTGATATAACAGAACCCCCTGATTTACTGTGAGAATATAAATACATATGTATTCCATGCTACTAAGATGAAAATGGAATTTTTCATTACAGTTTTGTCAGGAGTAACATTGTTTTTCTTTGCTTTTACATCTGACTTCATTTTAGCACTCTTTTCCTTTATATTAGCATGGTTTATCTATCTTTTTATGTACCTATATTATGTATATTAATAAAATGTAATATTATTAATTATGAATACAGTATTATGTGATATTACCAACATAGTAATATTACTAATTACTAGTAATATTATAGTACTAAGTAGTATTTATTAAAATTAGTAAAAATTAAAGCATATACATGCATGTATTTGGATATCTTTATTCTGCTAGTGTACTAAATGTCATACATACATATACAGATATAGATACATATCTTTATATATGCTATATCTTTACAAATCTTTATCTATATATAGTTACACTTACCTCATTAGTACAAGTTAACACAAATCTTCCCATGTTTCTCTGAATTCTTAACTTATTATACATAAAAAATTAATGTACTACTGGGTACACATTTTGTTTCCAATTTTTGCTTTAAAAATTGCTACTATAAATATTTTATTTGTATTGAACCTACATTTCTGTTATTGATCTCCTTGGTAAATATGCCCAACCACGGGATTGATAAATAAAAGGATATGCAATATTTAGGAATTTTTAAGACATAATTCAACATTGTTTTCTAGAACAATATTTCTCTGGGTGGGGGCAGAAGGCATATCAATTTGCTAACAATTTCTTATCAGAGCTATTTCAAAGAGTAATGGGCTTTGGGAGGTAAGGGATTCCCTTTGTCTGGATCATTTCAAGCAGAGGTTGAGTGACCATTTCTGTTCAGTACATTATAGCAGGCAATACTATTCGGTATCACTTGTACTAGAAAGCCAGTAGAGTCTTTTTCAAATATAAATTCTGTGAGATGATCAGTTCATAGCTCTACCAACAGCATACGCTATAGTGTCTTTCTTCCCATACATATTCTCTTAAACACTGATTATTCACAGTTTTGGACAATGCATCTTAAGTAAGAAATGGGACAAAAGGTAGATTCCTTGCAAATAAGAAGGTTGTTTATATTTCCTCTATTAGACACCCTAGTATGATGTTAAGTTCACAGTATTAGACAAATATGTAATTGATGGAGGGATAGATTAGAAGCTTTTTTCTGACTTCCTTTGAAAATTCAGCTAACCACACTGCTCTATTTACTTAGGGTCCTTGATGTTTATAGTCTAATCTGTACAGTAAATACTCACTGAAGGGTGACTGAACACATTTTATAGAAACACAAAAGGTAAATATGCCAAAAACAAATTCTCTAGCACAAAATTTGTTTACACAATTGAAACGCTGAAAATATGCCATATCAATGTAAATGGCGGTGATCGAAAGTTTGTCAACAAACTTTAAAAGAAAAAAAGCATGGTGGCATTGTAAACACCCATGTGATTAATGTTTAATTATTCATTACGTTGTCCTTTCTTGCATATGTCAACACAGTATTAGACATGAGTTTTTTATGAAGCAAATTTTTATAGATTCATACTGACAGTTTTTTATTTCTCTGAAACTTTAAATGCTTTAGAAATGGTTTTTTTTTAAAGAAAATCACGTTTACCTTAATAGTTGAGTGGTCTCCTGAATCCCACTGCTACCTTATAGAACTTGAATAAATTTTCCATATCATAATAACTGGTGCTACATTTTACCAAGATGTTGATAAAATGGAGAGAATCCAGACTAGTGCAAACAGTAAGGGCCCTCAGACAATGTTATATGATTATTGGTTGAAAGAACTGATTTTTACCTTAGAGAAGACTTGGATTGTGAAAGTGGGAAGGGAACAAAAGATATCTTCAAATATGTGAAAAACTCTCCCCTAGAAAAGTAATTCACTGTATTCTGCTTGACCTTAGAGAACAAAATTAGGAGCAATGAGGAGAAGTTGCAGATTGGTCCAACTTTGCATCAATAGAGCTAATAAAATGTGGGATGAGCTGCACTGAGAGGTAATGAGTTCCACTTCACAAGATGTCTTTCAGTTGTACAACGATGAGTTTGTTGGTTGTCCCATAATTTGTCAGAGCGGGCTGTTCACATTCTGGTTAGAGCTGAAGGCCTCTAGGTCCCTTCCATCTAACCATGTTATTCAGTCATTAGTTTGAATAACTTAAGGGGGTTGTCACTCCGGCATATTAATATTACTGTTCTTTTAAATAAAATACTTTGTAGCATATTATTATAAAACTTGAGTTATTTGTGTTGTGAATAATACTTGAAATATTGTATTTTTTACAAAAAAATATTGAATTTTTTAAGAGTGACTCTGTCAACTTGATTTTGACAGGATTAGCCAGTGGGTTATTTGTTGTTGCTGAGTTGAAAAAATACTGCCTCTTTGTGAACGAATGAAAAATCAGAGCCGTGCACAGTGCCTATGCATTCTAAATAAAACCTGTCATTTTTCATTTTGAATGTGAAAATCAAACATGATGTTAACCTGTTGTAAACTGAAGAGACAGGGGCATCCAAAGCTGCCTAGGCATTTTCCAGGTATCTGGGTGGACAGACATCTTATCACATTTTACCCAATGGAAGTCCAGGACCTAGTCAGTAAATCTCTTGTTTAGCATGCTAGTATCAAGATGGACGAGGTGAAAAAGAAGGTTTTTGAGGCTAGTAAAGTTGCCGGAGTAGGAGAGCCTAGTTCTCTCTCAAACCGCTCACCAGCCTGAGTAGTAATTAGAAAGTTCACAAGAAACTACAACGAATAACCTTTTTTCGTTCAGGTCAGATCTGCATAGGGAGTTAGCCAGAGACTTTGGGCATTGGATAGAGTGGAGGTCTCTATTCAAAACTGCCTTATGCACAGAGATTTTCAGCATGAGGCCTGGAATGGGACCTGCAGCTATGTACAAAGGTAAGAAGTGGTCATATGGAGCAGGGACAGGGGCTGATGCTGTATACTATAAAGAGCACAGAAGAGTCAGTCAGCAGCTGTGTGTCTCTGACTCCAGGGCTACTTCTATGATTATCAATAACCTTAGACTCGTAAGATCATAGTATCAGAGATTTAAAACTTGGTGAGACCTTAGATATCATTGAGTCCAACCTTCTCATTATACAGATAATAAAATTAAGCAACCATTTAAAGTATCCTCATTGAAAATATGACAAAGACATAGAAGAAGGATTTTAATAGAAGGAACAGATTTTTTAAAATAAGGTTCTGATGAGAAGGATAAAAAAAAGAGAAACAGCAGTCAGGGAAAGGGGAGGAAGAGGAGGATTCAAGGAGAAGAAGGGAATTCAAGGAAATAAAGCTAGGTAAGATTTTAGTAAGAAGGATCAATCAACATGAAAGAGTAGGAAGAAGCAGTGTAGCATCTCTAAGGCCGTTGCCTGTCTAAGAGTTAGAAGACTTGAGTGTGAGTACTGACTTTGCTATTTGCTGACTACAATTAACTAAGTGCAATTTTGAGACTCATAGATCTTATGGTGTGTCCAATTTCCTCATCAATAAAATAGTGATTACAACACTCCTGTTATGTACCTTAAAGAGCTGTTGTGAGGTTCAAGTGAGATAAAGGATATAAAGGGTCTTGTACCCATTAAGCATTATGTAAATGTGATTTATAATTATTTGAATTACTAATCCCTCAACCAACATTAGATTCTGCCAACATAGTCAGACTCTCTTTCCCAATACCCCTTATAAGAAAAAACACATTAAAGATTCGTTTTCCATTTATTTTACTGGTACTTCCTAATAAAACATTACCATCTGGGTCATAATTTTCCTCTGAGTGTCCTTGGTAGGCAGTAGAGAAAGGGGAAAATTGAAGGAAAATTGTGAATAGAGTATCAAAGGATATATAAAATTAATCATTGGATCATAATTTTCAAGTTTTGAAGGGATCTGAAATGTCATTTACTCTTGTAGTGTAACCCCATTATATTACAAATGATGCCCCCCAAAATTAAGTGACTTGCTCAAGGTCATTGGTTCCTACACGGCAGAAGTAGAATCAGAGTGAAAGTATCGTTGGGGTCAAAGGAAAATTCTACCTGTGTGGGCTAGTCCAGAGGAGGGGCAGGACAGAGAGTTGAGCAAACCTAATCTATCTACCCAGAGATGGATGTACCTAGGTAGGCAATGTGCCCTTAAAAGACATCTAAGTAATGAAAAATTCTTCAGTCACTTTTATTTGTGCAAATGTCAGCTGCTTCCGGAGTAAACTACGCATGATTGCCTCAATCTGACCACAATGGGAAGGAGGCAAATGACTTGTGGCAGCCTTCATGATGTACAAGATAGGCTGTTGGAAAGGAAGTTGAACTCAGAATCAGGCTGATTAAAGAGAGGTTTCCAAACTAGGGTCAGGATCAGTCCAGGCCATTAAATCTTTCCGAATTTTCCGCACAAGAGAGCTCAATAGTTTAGTAGCAGTATAATTAAGATAGCATCAAACTGCCAAAATTCATTATACTGAAGCAAGAGAGGTGAGGCAGTGAGTAAGATTTTGGTTAGGATGGCAGATTCATAAAATACAGACTCAAAAGAGGAGATTTTATGAGTATATATGTGTGTGTATATGTATGTATATGTATATATATATATAATCTCCAGGTTTATATATGCATGTGGGTATATATGTGTGTAGGTACATATATACATATGAGCATATATGTGTGTTTGTGTGTATAAATATATGCACACAAAATCTGTTGAGTTTATGTATATATGTGCATATGTGTGTACATACATACATACATATATCAGTCAACTCTTTGCACATGACATTAATGACATTAAAAACAATCCTGGCCTCAAATGAAGTTAAAGGCCCAACTTGAAGATTTATAAAATATTGTGTATGTTAAGAAAACATGGAAGGCCCTATATTTTTTTTGGCGTTTGTTAGGTGACCTTGAAAAGACAGCCAATAGTTGCTTGTATTTCCCTCCCTAGAAACTAACAGTTATGGACTTACAAGGTAAAATCTGGCAGAATGTTAATAAAAGTGTTAGGCTTAATAGCCCCCACAGCATGGCACAATGAGGGGGATCTTGAGAAAAATGGCAAATGTGACCTCACAGGAAAGGATACCAAATGGGGTTGGGTGCAGAGCTATTGTGAGCAGACAACAGGAAGAAAAGAGATCACAGGAGATAAATTCAGAAATAGTTCAAACTAGCAGATATGAAGTGATTGGTCAGGGAACAAAATCTATTAAAATATTATAAGGTTGAGGTAAAGATGAAGAACAAAAAAGCCAAAGTTGTAAAGAGATGAGCATAACCTATGTCAGCAGATGGAAGGAAAAGATACAGAAAAAGCAGAATCTGCAGGGCAGGGGGAGTCCTTTGATACCCCAAGATACACAAACTTAGGTGATGACAACAGTGGTGGCCAGACAACAAACCAGACCCTGTTGAGTGGAAGTCAAAGGAACAATCTGGTGCTCAAATATGAAAGGACTCTCTATCCCATGACACCCCATCTAATGATTGCATGGCTGCTCTCCCTCTTTAGTTTTTCCAAGTGACTTCCCTGACTTCCTTCAGATTCATCTCAAACTCCATCTCTGCTTGGTTCCTTCCACTGGCAGTGCCTTCCATTTGAGATTACCTCTGATTTACCTTGTTTGCTGTTGGTATGCAGTCATGTTCAGGCTTATCCAACTTTTCATGAGCCCATGTGGGGTTTTCTTGGCAAAGATGCTTGTGTGGCCTGAAATTTCCTTCTCTAGCTCATTTTACAGATGAGGAAACTGACGCAAATAGGGTGAAGTGACTTGCCCAGGTTCAAATAGCTAGTAAGTGTATGAGGTCAGATGTGAGGTCAGGAAGATGAGCCTGACCGTATGGTCTGTGCTCTATGCACTGAGCCACCTAGCTGCCCAGTTTACCTTGTATGTATCCTAAATATTCATAGCTGTTTGTATTGTTTTCTCCATTAGAATATGAGCCCCCTACTAGCAGGGAATTTGAGTTTTTCTTTTTATCTGCAGTATGTATGTAATACAGCGCTTGGGCACATAGCGAACACTTAATAAATGCTATTTGACTGACTGAATGAGGAGTCTCCTCAACTGCTAGTGCCTTCCTTAGGTTAGTTTCTTATACTCTATGTATCTTTTACATGGTTAGACATTTGCATTAAAATGTGTGCTCCTTGACAGACTGGTTTTTTTTATTTTATTTTTTTAGTTTAACACAATGCCTGTCTCAGCTCTGAATGGCTAAGATACGATCATTGATTGAATTATTGTTCGATTAATCCAAGAGACTACAAGACCTTAAGACATGAGATTTGAAGGGGTAAGAGAACAGGTTATAGAATCTGTACAGTGAAGACCCTAGAAAAATGATGAAAAGTTTCCCTAGAGAGAGGCTTTGTTTATTACGTTCGTGCTGCCTCCATCCATATTGAAGTCATTACTCAATTCTGTTAAGTTGCGCCAGCCTGACCCACTTGTACCTACCTGCACGTTTCCTCATCCAGTAGCGCAGTGTAGTTGGGTACCCAAATACTGGTATGTACAGGGCTGATGGAGCCAGAAGGCACAGGAGGAAGGCTGGGGCAAGATCCACCAGAAGCATATTGCAGAAGAAATGAATGATGATGATGATGATGATGATGATGATGATGATGATGATGATGACGATGATGATGATGACGATGATGACGATGATGATGGTGATGATGAAGATGATGATGATGATGATGATGAAGATGATGACGATGATGATGATTATGACGACGATGATGATGATGATGAAGATGATGATGATGATGATGACGACGACGATGATGATGATGATGAAGATGATGATGATGATGATGATGATGATGACAATGACGATGATGATGACGTAATTTATATTTTGTTTCGATTGTTTACAAGGTACATTACGTGAGTTACTTCTTTTGATACTCACGACATACTCAGGAGTGTGATTGCTGTATGCATGCTATTATTTTCATTTTGCAGATGAAATTGTTCAGAGAAGTTAAACAACTTCTAACAAGTAAAATGCAAGTAAGTGAATGAGCTAAACCAGTACTATTTTAACTACTCTCTGGTTTGTCTAGGTTGTCTAGGAAATCTGGCCTCAGACATTTACTAGCTGTGTTAACCTGGGCAAGCCACTTGATCCTATTTGCCTCAGTGTCCCCATCTGTAAAATGAGCTGAGGAGGAAATGGCAAACCATTCCAGTATCTCTGCCAAGAAAACCCCAAGTGAGGTTACAAAGAATTGGACAAGACTGAAAATGATTGGACAACACCAAGAATGGGGACAAGAGATGGTGAGCATTCCATTTTGATTGCAATATTAACCAAGTGAATGAGATGAAGCTTCAAGGGCAGGTTGGATCTAGATTGTGCAGAGTCTTGAAAACCAGAATGTGGTTTATTTATTTCAGGAGGCCATGGGGGGAAAAATGGAAGGATTTTGATCAGAGGAATGACATGATCAGAGCAACATAATGCAAAAGAAGGTCATGGAAAAAGCAGTATGGAGGATAAATTGGACAAAGGAGGAAGATTGGAAGGCAGGAAACTATTTAGAAAGTTATTATAATAATGAGGTTAGCGATGGCAAGGGTCTAAAGTCATTCAAAATGGAAGGGAAAAAATAGTACAGATTTAAGGAAAGGAGTCGATTTATGTCTCTTTAGGGGATTGGAGCTGTTACATGTAGCTATCCGGTACACTTATTACAAGACCATAATTAGCTTTTTACTTCCAGAACATATGAACCAAAGGGATTTGGTGAAAGCACTTTAAACTTGAATGGTTTATATATAAAGCACAATACTTAAAATTATTGTTGTCTGAAATATTCTTTTCCCTTTTGAATAGAGATTATGGTATAGATATATTTATGACTAGAGGACACATCAAAAGATGAACATATCACTCCCCCTCATAGACTCTCCTTTACACTCCCATAACAAACTTCCTCCTGCTTCTACAGCCTTGCATAAGTGGTCTCCAGTGTCTGAGATGCATTTTCTTCTTACTCCCACATCATAGAATATGTAACTTCCTTAAAACACAATTCAAATGCCATTCCTTATATAAAGCCTTTCCTGATCCACTCCTGGCCCTAGTTACAAGAACTTTGTCTATATTTGTGTTGTACTTGCATTACTTTGTATTTACTAGCTTGTGTCCATGGTATGTTACTTTTTTTAAATGTAACTTCTATTTATTTGAAAGTACCTGCAGAGACTATTTCAATTTTGCCTCTATATCTCTGTATCTCAACCAAGCTTATTGCCTTGTGCACAGTAAACACTTAATCAGTGTTTCTGGTCCAGCCACCTGCCTTCGAGTAAGAATCATTTTTATTCTATCGGACAAGTGGTATGCCCAAGGCCCAGTAAGTCTGTAAGTATCAGAGCTAACAAGGGAGAAAACAGAATTATCATGAAGTATCAACTTGGCTCCTCTTTAGTATTCCATGAGAGTGCACCCCACTTCTCCCATACACTAGTGAATATAATATAAGGCCATGGTATGATGAGAATACAGGATTCTCACAGGATTAAGGAATATTGTAGTATCCATCACTCCTACAAAATCAGTGCCATTTTGGTTTTTTAAACTATCATAAAATTTATTAGATTATACCTATGTCTTAGTAATGGCCCCTATTGCTGACACCCTCCACTGATTTGGGACCCAATTTAGAGTTCCATGAACAAAGTCCCATATTTCACGTTGCCTTTCAAAGGTTTCTATTTTATTGTATTTAGTCATTGTTGAGAAGCAACCAAGCTCATTTTTTCAACATTTTGGAACTTAACCAAGGTTACGCTTCCAGCTAAAGGAGTTAATAATATCACCCTCCTCCCTAACTCATGAGAAAGCAGCAAAAAGGAACAGTATGGCACAGCATATGGGAAGTTCTTTGAAATCATTGAGAAATCACATATCCTATTTTAATGCCTGTTTAGTGTTATTATAGGTTTTCTTATTTGTATAGCTGTTTAATCTGATGTCAATTCATTACAACAATGTGTGATCCTGCTGGCAAAGTGCTTTAAATAGCCTATAGTTTAGATAAAATTCTGATGATATGAGAGGTAGCAAAAAGGACCATCATTCTGAATGGTTGTCACACTATGGGGACCCTCCCTCTAACCTCCCTTCTATAGCTATCCCAAGAATGATGATTTTCTTTCACCACTAAGAATTTTTTAGAGTCTCATTTGGGAGTAAAACACGGCATATACAATGGGCTTGCGAATTCATGGACTGTTCTCCAACATTTCTGCCATTTGTACTTTTTCGCTCCACTCGCATAGCCACAGCCTTAATTGAAGCTCTCATCATTTCTCACTTAGACAATTACAATTAGCCTCCTAACTGGTATACCCACTTCAAATTTCTCCACTCCAATCTACATGAAGTTTTTTCTGAGCCTGTAAGGTTCTAGTGACTCTCCATGCTCCAAAAAATTAACCTTGGCATATGTTCTTAGCATATGTTCTACTTATGTGTCTATTTAGCATATGTTTGATACAAGTTTATTTTGTGAATATATACATGTTCATGTTGTTTTCCTTTATAGAGTATAATAAGTTTCTAGAAGTCAGAAACTCTTTTATGTAGACCTTTCTCTCCCTTATATCTAATAAATTGCCTGGCACATAGCAGATAATTAAAAACTTTTTAGACTGATTAATTGTGAAGAGGACCTCAAAAAACTTACAAATTATTCCCTGCTTTGGATATTAGCCTTTATTTGACCTGTAAAAATACACATACACTATATACACATAAATCCTTTCAAACATATAGCCCTCACAGAGACATTAAGTGATTGGCAGGAGGGTACGCTAAGCCTAGGCAGCTAGGTAGTTCAGTGGATAGAGCACTGGAATTAGATTAAGAAAACTCTGAGTTCAAATTCAGGCTCAGATATTTACTAGATGTATGACCCTGGCCATGTCACTTAACGTCTCTTTGCCATAATCCGCTGGAGAAGGAAATGACAAAAACGTCAACATCTTTGCCAAGAAAACTCCATGGACAGTATGGTCCATGGAGTCACAAATAGCTAAATGACTGAAAAACAACAAAACTAAGAAATTAATTTAAGAAATCAATAAGATACATATGCTTAGATTTTGTACTGCCTTCACCCCATCTATCTCCTTCAGGAAAATCTTTCTTCTCCCTGCTTTAAAAAAAGCTGTGAACTTAGTTTCTAATTCATGTAGTATTTTCATAATAAGAGAACTGTGCAAAGATTCAGGACCAAATTGGCAATGATAACTCTATAAAGCAGAAAATCCTTTTTTTTTTACCAGCTCTTCCCTCAGGTGACCTAATTACTGCAAATCTTTTCAAATCTAAAATCTGTCTTGTTTAGTGATTTGAATGTATCCCACACAAGTCAATGTTATTCCCTAATAGAAGTAGATTTGCAATGTTTATTTCGAATTAAGGATACTTAAAGTTTATTGTTGAAAAACACACACAGAGAAATAAGGATGTACTAGAATTGGATATAATGAAAATTTTAGAGACCTGAAAAGAATAAAGATCATACATAGTAAGATCATTGTATGTATGTGTGTATACATGTATATGTATATATATATATGTGTATATATATATATTTCTCAATTTGTTATGAGAAACAAAGGATATTTTGATGTCTTAGAAATGTTCATCTTAAGAAATTCAGATGTTTGAAGTCCAAAGAATAATGTCCACTCTTTTGGTCTCCTTTCATTTAGGATCCCTGCTACGAGTAGGAGTATGGTTTTCCCATGTACTACCATGACATTAGTGAGATGGCCTATTTGGAATCCTCTTACCACAGGTTGCATTTCATGATTGTCTTTCAAATGATGTGGGAAAGAATATTTCAGATGTTGGAGTAAGTATTCCTTTGTGGTGCTTCTGAATTTCACATCCTAAACACATTTGTATAATGAGTTCTTACTGTCAACAAAACTATCTGTAGAGGTTTCAGACATCACAGATGGAAGCACAAGCTGACAGAGAAGTAAAGAGGAGCTCAGAGAACCAAGGCCACCAAGGTGAAACTAGCAGAGGAGGTCCTATTTTCACTTGGTAAGGTCTTGAATAGCTCTACAAAACCTGAGGATTTGCGCCATGGAAATGAAAGCTTAAGTCCAAGAGATCACTGGCCCTTAATTCTAATCAAAGTCATTTTGTCCACTGGGCAATATATGATGGACCAGTCAGTCCATTATGGAAAATGGAACTCATCAGTAATAAAGTGAACTCCACTGTCTTTTAATATTTACTTCAAAGATATAGACAAATAAATAAATAAAAGGAGGTAAAATGTCTGAGTCCATGGTGAGTAAGAAACACTAAATGTGTTAAATTAGTTCCTGAGCTAGGAATAAACCTCTAATGCAGGAAGTGTTAGTCTGTTTTTCATCCTAGACACCTTTGACAGAATGGGGAAGCCTAATGGATCACTTCTCAGAATGTTTATAACTGTACAAAATAAAATACTGCTTTGTTCTGATTACTGTGAATTGTGAATTATGTGAAGTGGATGGATTTGCATTATTCAAAGTTATAATTATGTAAAATATGGTCATTGTTTCTGCTCAAATGA
Organism: Notamacropus eugenii; assembly: GCF_028372415.1. Classification (NCBI taxonomy): domain Eukaryota; kingdom Metazoa; phylum Chordata; class Mammalia; order Diprotodontia; family Macropodidae; genus Notamacropus; species Notamacropus eugenii. Next base: position 7,548,310 of record NC_092878.1, read on the forward strand.
AAATATCAGAGTGAATCCAAATAATGTGGCCATTTCTCAGGATTCCTTCATTCACACTAATCAGGACCTGGATATACAGAGGATCCCAAAGGAAACCAATTATATTGAAAAAAGATTTATTAACATCTTTAAAAAAGGGTCATAAATCCCAGATTAAAAACCTCTGCTCTAGTGCCTCTCCATTGGATTTCAGTCTGAATAAAAGCCTAACTGGCTAGTTAGATTTGCTCCCACTCAAACAGAAGCTCCCAGAAGCCTTTAGAAAAGCAAGTTGGGAGTAGAGAAATGGTAGAGACCGCCCACTCCTTTCATGTATTCCCAGAGTCTTTTCCTTCAGCAACGTGAGCACGGTGAATCTTTTCTATTTTCTCTCTTGAAGATGGAAGTATACTCAGTGTTACAATTAAAGAGGCCCACTTTCATGCTGGGCAGAACATTCTTGTGTACCAACAAGGAAAGAGTCCCGTACCAGTGGGCTTTGGTACAGGGGTTACGCTGCTTTTGCTTAGGAGGTACTGAAACTATACTCAAGACATCTTTGGCTCAGAGGACTAACAGTTGACTTCCTGGTCCCCTGGAGATTAGCTCCAGGCACTCTTCCCAATGTTTGGCTGGTGGAAAACAATGAGTAATTTAGGGGAGGGAACTTTTCTCACATGAAACAACTTCAGGTGTCCTCCATGCTGATCTGTCTTCTGCTATGGTTAAGTGAATTTCCTTTTGTCAGCTGTGGTATGATCTATGATGTCTCCTTTATTTCTAATATCAAAACTTATGTACCAGGGGAATCTCTTGAGTAATGTCCAACTCACAACACGGTCCTCTCTTTTCCTCTTCAACTCTAAATTACTATTTATTTTCCAACACCATTTCTGTTACTTGCCATTATAGATCTTGGGTTCTAAGGCAACCAATACTTATTGTTGTTTATTTTTCCTTTCCCTGATTTGCTCTACCTTCCAATGTAGCATATTTGCTCCACATTCATTTGAAGTCCTCTTCATGTGAACAAGGGGGCATAGTACAAGGCCATGGTTAGGTCAAAAACAATTGATCATGGGTTCACTTCCTTATATTGCCTATTCCTTTATAGAAAACATTCACTCATTGCCACTCAGTCTTGTGGATAAGATCAAATATAGTTTGGGTTCTTATCAATTTAACATCAGATGCATTCTGTGTCTGATGATAGTATATTAGTATCTAAAAATTGGCACACTAATGCACTATTGGTGGAATTGTGAACTGATCCAACTATCTGAAGAACAATTTGGAACTATATCCTAAGGGGTATAAATCATGTCACACCCTTTGATCTAGCAATATGATTACTAAGTCTGTGTCCCAAAGACAGAAAGAAAAAGAATCTATTTGCACAAAAACATTTATAGTAGCTCTTTATTGTGGTAGCAAAGAATTAGAATTTCAGGGGATGTCCATCCATTGAGGAATGACTCAACAATCATGTAATCATGATTGTGATGGAATATTACTGTGCTGTAATACATGATGAGGAGGATGCTTCCAGAAAACTTGGAAAGACTTATATGAACTGATGCAAAGTGAAGTGAGTAAAATTAGGAGATTAGGGTACACATGAAATATTCTATGATGGTCAACTATGAATGATTTAGCTCTTCCCAGCAATGCAATGATCCAAGACAATTCCAAAGGACTCATGATGAAAATGCTATCCACCTCCAGAGAAAGAAGTGATGAGGTATGAATGCAGATTAAAGCATACTATTTTTCACTTTATTTTTGTTTTTTTTTTCTTTTACAACATGACCAATATGGAAATATGTTCTGCATGATTGCACATGTATAACGTGTATCAAATTGCTTGTCCTCTTGGGGGGAAGGGAAGAAGGGAAGGAGGGAATTTAAAAATCAGTTAAAAAAATGAGTATTAAAATTTTTTATGTAATTGGAAAAAATTATTAAAAAAACAGTCAGAAAGCAACACCAAAGTAGCTTATCTTTCAGAAAAAAAATTACCCTTTTCAAAGTACAGACCACAAATCAATAAGGTTTAAGCAAGTAGATACTTATGAAGGTAATGATGCCAATCTGCCAGGCAATGGTAAGGCAAAGGAGAAAAAGTGAGGAGGGGATAACTTCACCAAATCCCACAGTACGGATTATGAGTTTGTTTGTCCAAATTTGGCACTAATTGGCACTACTTGCTAATTAATGACAACATAGATACTTTCATAACAGATCCACCACCCAACATTTCCTCATTTCAATTGTTCTCAGGTCCTATCTCCTTCAAAATCCAACTGAAAATACCTTTGCAAAGTTTCTCTTACTCATCTAGTCCTCCTCTGATCTCCCCCCTCCTCTGAGTTCCCTCAGCTCTTAGACACATATTTAATCCTAAAGTAAACTTCCATTATCAAAAGGCCAAACTGGTGTGGTAGTTGAGAAGTTATGAAGTTTGCAAGGTAAAGAACAGGATTGATGGGGGGGGGGGGTTGGTGGGGAGAGCAGGGCAGGGTCTGAGTGGCTGCTGCCACTAGCTCAATGTTGAGTTGCTTTAGTATTAAAAATAATTTTAATATTCAAAGTTATCATTTAATGTGAATATTTTTTCTCATCCATTTTTATCTTAAGGGGGCAGAAAGTCAGGGATTGAAAAAAGAAACAGAAGTCATGAGTCATCAATAGGAGTCCTGAGAACCCTGCAAGAATGACAGTTTCAGGAACCATGTAAGAATAATCAGGTAGCAAACTGAGGCATATGGAGTAAGACCATTGCTGGCACATATGGGGTGTTCAGGAAAGATTGCAACCTCTGGTGTAAAAGCTTGCTGAGCCCCTTTAGAGCTGCTAACTCACCTTTGATATCTACCTGTCACCTTACTTTCATCTGTGTCTCCAAGAAGCTATAGCATGGACAGCAGCTACACCACAGTAAAGCCATCTTGGCAGACATGTTAAAACAGATTTGAGTGCAACTGGCAGGCATTGAACCCATTGGTGAGTTAAGGGGCTATCTACCCCAAACATGTGAAGACTTTCTCTGATAGAATAGGCTGACAATTTGTTTCAATGGCCAGGAAGGCAACTGAATCAGGTATTGGGAGAAGGTTAGTCAGACATTGAAGATGCCAAGGTCAAGTACTGTATCCTGAGTCATCACCTGTTATCTTGACTTCTGTCCTGCCATTGGACTTTGATGACTCTGAAAGAGACAGTGAAGCCAATGACTTTGTGCCATTCTGCCTCACTTAAACCCAATTCACATGCAAGTCAAGATATCATCAGTGACATCACTGGTCTTTTTTGAGAATGAAGCATGAACAAGACCATTGCCAAGGCAATAGAAGTATCTCCCCCAGTATTGAACTATACTATCTAGAATGTTACCCATCTACATCAAAGATATAAAATATAGACCCTTGCTTGACTGGCATTTGGGCAGATATAAGTGATGCCAGTAGGCTTCATGATGATGGGATTAGGGAATAATGTGCCTCAGTGACTACAAAGTCATGTATTCCTAATACTACTGTATTTGTTTGCTCCTGTGTTTGGGATACTTAGTCTGTTCCACTGACTGACCTCTCTTTTCTTTTTTAAAGGGTATCAGATCTTTTAATGATTATTGCTAGTATTATATTTTGATATTTGGTATGGATAGAGTCACTTCTTTCCCTCTTTTTTCATTTTTACCCTTGAGATTTTTGACCTTTTGTTCCTTTATTTTTTCTAAATATATAAAATCTTCTTTTGGGAGTCTGAATATTTAAATTTATTTTGGTAGCATTATCATTTTATCATATTGGCTCTACTTATCCAGAGGCAAAAAATCTCTTTTTCTTCATGCATATTTTATAGTTGGATTTACAAAGTCCCTGGGTGAATCTTGGTGTATACACTCCAAATATTTTTTAAGAAAAATATTGGTTTTTTTCTGAATAAACAGATGCTGAGTCACAACCTGTCACCATCCTTCACAGATGGGTGAATTTACCTTGGATGTGAAGAGTTGAAAATTCTTCTCATGCTAAGAAGGAATATTGGTCAGAGGTAGTTCCAGTCCAGTCCCCTTTCCCATCATCTTGAGACCTGACTGGCTGTGCCATATTCACTTCAATAAATCCACATCATTAAACATGGATTTGTGAGTTGTGCCTTTAGAGAAAGAAGCCTGGCCACCAAATTTACCAAATAATGACTCAAGTCAGATGGAAGTGTATTGCAGTGAATAGTGTTGTACTTCCTGGGCTCAGGAAGCTCTAGATCTACATGCTTTCTCAGTCATTAACTCTTTGACTCTAGGCAAATCACTATCCCTTTATGACCTTACTTTCTTTATATGTAAAATGAATAGTTTGGATTTGATGACTTCAAGGCTCCTCCCAGCTCTACAATTGTTTGAGGCAACATGGTGGCTTAGTGGAAGGACCATTGGATTTGGAGTCAGGCAAAGCTTTCCTTATTTATATGTAGCCTGTCTGCAAAGATGGTTTTACTGGGGTATGGTTGCTGTCCATACTTTAGTTTCTTGGAGACACAGGTGCAAGTAAGGTGACAGATAGACACCAAAGGTGGGTTAGCAGCCCTAAGAGGGCTCAGCAAGCTCTCACACCAGATAATATAACATAAATCTAATTTAACAAATATTTAGTTATAATGGATAATATAATATATCCTTTTATAATTATATAAATTATAAATGTAATTACATATAAAAGAAAATCTTTCCTGGATTCAAATATTTTTTATAAATTTACTAATGCTGTGATTATGGACAGATCATTTAACCTCTCTCTGCCTCAGCTTCCTCATCTGTAAATGAGAAGGGAGGTGGACTCAATGATCTCTAAGGTCCCTTTCATCTTTAAATCTATAATTTGATGAGTAAGGAAGAGAACAGTCATGAAAGACTGATCAGGTTTCTAGTTCCAAGTAATTCAACCCCCAATATGCAACAAGTATTATAATGTTTAATTAACCACAGCAGATTATCCCTCAATTATGCTATGTGAAAGGGTCTTTTGCTGTACATTCATTTACATGGGCTGTTGGGTTTCCTATAAGGGCACTCTTTCCTTTTTTCCCATTGCTGTGGTTAAAAACTGTCAGCCACTGGCATTAACCAGAGACCTCTAGTTAAATTCAGTTTGTAATGCAAGAACAAGGCAATTTTAATCAGCAGATTACAGCCAGTATAATCACTACCTTTCCAGCTGTTACTATGTGCTGCAATTAGCTTTTCTACCTAGCCCTGGGGCTCACCCACCTAACTCTTGGGAAGGCTTTAGTGTCTTTTCTGAATTTAAGATTGTGAGCTCCTTGGAGGTAGGGACTACATCTTCTACATCTTCATAATTCCCAGTCCTCATGGTTTCTAATCTAGAGCTTTTCGCTGAATGACTCCGTGAACAATAAATTCTAGTGGGAAACTGATTCTTTGAGAAGAAACAAGTGTTTGTTTGTTTAGAATGGTTTCCAACAGCTACCTGAAAAGATTAATTTATTTAAAGGCAAAGTACCTAATGTGAAACTTTTTTTTAATCTAAAAGGAATTGGAATGCTGTGATGCTTCCCCCCTCCAAAGCCTGAACAATGCTAAAGATTCTGTAACTTAGCCTCAGTTCATTAAGAGAGATGAGATACTAGAGGAGATTTTTCCTCCCAGTTTTAGAGTGGAATAATGATTTGCTGGGCTAAATGGTTATGTTATATAGTGATACAGTCAGAATGGAAGGCAGACATTTTGTCCTTAAAAGGAAACCACAGAGACATTATAGGATAGTAGATAGAGCACTAGGCTTGGAGTAAGGAGGTCCTGGGTTCACCTCCATCCTACATGTGTTTTTATCATTGGAGTGGTGTTATTATGAGCAAGGCTGGTTTCTGAACCTCACTTTTTTATTTTTAAAATTAGGGGAATGGAATAGATGTTCACTTCAGGCCCTTCTAGCCTTCAGTCTATGACCTATGATGTTAGGATAGTTGGTGAGTGAGAATCCCAAATAAAGTGCTGAGGAAATATTCAGGAAGGTAGTCAGGAAAAGAATCCTGTCTTTTCAAAAAGGAAACACACACACACACGCACATGCACACACACACACACACACACACACACACACACACACACACACAGCTATAACACATGTCCTCATTGGAACCAAATGACTCATGATTTTCTTGATTTCAGCCCCTAGTTTCAACTTTAAAGTGGTCACTCACTCCTGAAAATGCCCCCATTCACATTCCCCTCTTAGAATCCCTAACTTCAAGGTCCGGTTCATTTCTTTTATCCTATACAAAGGCTTTCCTGATCTCCTCAGTCATTAGTGTTGTCTCCAGCTCATTATTATGTTTTTGCTTACCTGCTTCGATATTGTATACATTAGAATACAAGCTCCTTGAGGGCAGGGGGTACTTTCCATTTTGAATTTGTATCCTCAGAACCTAGCAGAATGATGCAAATAAATATTTGTTGTATTGGATTGGTCTGCAAATATGTGTGACCATGGCGTAGTGCGCATGGGTACAGCAGAGATTGAGGGTGCTGTGCTTCATATTAAATATGGAATTCTTCCTCCTATCCTTATATGGTTAGTTATCATTTAAAAAGAAATATTTTTTAATAGCACTTTAAGTGCTTTCCTTCAGCTACTTTGTACTGTGGCAGTTAGGTAGCACAATGGATAAAAGCAGGACCTGGAGTTAGAGACACCTGAGTTCGAATCCACTCTCAGACCCTTAGTAGTTATGTGACCTTTACAAGTCACTTAACCCTGTTTGCCTCAGTTTCCTCATCTGTAAAATGAGTTGAAGGAAATGGCAAACCACTCCAATATCTATTAAAAAAAAACAGTAACAGAACAACAAATGGGTTCAGGAAGAAGTTCAGACACTCCTGAACAAGAAGTGTTAAGTCTATATAGTATTATCCCCCTTTTTCACATAGGGAAACTGAAAGTCAGAAGTTAAATTAATTGCACAGTAACACATCTAATAAGTTTCAAAATCTGCATCTGAAGGTTTTCTTAATATCTAAGGATAATATATCCACAACCAGAAGGTATATTAGAAGCCATATAATCTAACCCCTTCATTTTGCAGATGGGGAATTTGAGGACCAGGGAAATTATATAACTTGCCAGGACTCAGGAAGCATCAGATGTAGAATGTGAACTCAGACTTCAGATCCAGTATCTTTTTCACCGTATGACTGGATCAATCAAGAAAAGGAGAGCATTTTAACCACCATTTCTAGTCTAGGATTTAAATGTTGCCATCATCAGTCACCTGCACACACTGAATGTAGAATCTTCTTCAGAACAATGTGGTTGGGAACATATGGATAAGTTGTGCGTAGATGTCCACACCAGGATTGCATAAATTTATAATGCCATGGCATGATAGATCTGATCCAAAATATAGGGGCTGGGATAAAAAACAAAATTCAGACTTTCTAGGTCCAAACCACCAGGTTTACATGTTTAATGAGAGAGTCTCACACACTAGCTGTTTCCTCTTTTTGTTTTGGGAGGAGGGAATTGAAAAGAAGGGATATAAGGGGAGAGAGTAAAAATGTTAATAATAAGTTCTATATAGGAAAAGTTTTGTGAAGTAATAAGAAAAAAGAATTGTAAAAAAAGATGTTATATACATAAAACAACATTTCTATGGTAGGGCCCCATTTGAAATGTCTTGGAAATAAAAGAATAATTCAGTTCAATTCAAGAACCATTTTTATTGAACACATACTATAAGTAGAATTGTATATAAGGTATTGAGACATATTTTCATGACTGTGGTTTCATTTTGTTTGAATATTCCCTTCTTAATTTTGCATATGGCACATTTCTTAACTCTATCTTTCTACAAATCTACAAATGCAGACTATCTATGTACAATGAGGTCTTCCTTTCAGCCTGTTACCTTGGGGGTCCCAAAGCAATACTGTTACTACTCCTCATCTCTACACCTCACTATCTCTTCTTTTATAATCATCCCCATCCTTGACATTATCTTTTATGCCATTTCTCAGGTATACGGCACTATTAAAGGTACAAAGTGGGTCTCAGGCTTCAAAGATCTTCCAGTCTTATAGGGGAGATAAAACTAATAGCTAGCAGGTGTATAGTACTTCAACGTTTCCAAAAATCTTTACAAATAGTGTCTCATTTTATCCTCAAAACAACCCTGGGAGATAGGGGCTGTTATCCCCATTCTTCAGATAAGCAAACAAAAGAAAAGAGAGAACAAGTGACTTGCCTAGGGTCATGCAGCTAGTAAGAGTCTGAATTTGAACTCAGGTCATCCTAGTTAGAGGTCCAACTCTCTATTCATTGTAGCAAGATGTACCTAGCACAAATAATTGTAAAAATGAATTAGAAATTCATAAGAGATACAGAGTCCTGAGGAAATTCAGAGAAAGGAAAGATCATATCCAGATGAGAGTCAATCCAACAAGGGAAGAGATCAAAGAAAACTTAATGGAGAAAATGATACTTGGTTTGAATTTGGCTTTAAAGGATAAGTAGAGAATTTAGAAAAGTACCTCACCCAGCATTCTACCCAGTACAGAAATCCCCTTTAAAATATTCCTGATAAGCAGACATTCAGTTTCTTCATGAACAGTTCCATTGATAGGCAATTCTACCTATATGAAACAGTAATTACACATTTAGACAGATATCATTGTTACAACTTTTTCTTATCTATTCTCATCTCCCTGTCTCCTTCTAACTCCTAAGCACTGGTTTTAGCTCAACCCTTTGGAGTTATAAAGAACAAATCCATTCATATTTTCTCAATTTAATTTTATTTCATTTAATAAAAAATCTATTTTGTCTCCCTCTCACCTTCTTGCCCTCATCTGGGGGGAAGAAGTGGAGGGGAAGAGTGAATCATCCTTCTTGCAACAAATATGTGTAGTCAAGCAAAATAAACTCTCTAATTATTGGTGATTTGGAACATTTAAAAACATGAATATTGATAGAGTGGATTTCTTCCCCAGAGAACTCACTGTTTATATCCTTTGGCCATTTATCAATTGAGAAAAGGCTCCTTTTCTAATAAATTTCAGTTAGTTCCGTACATGTATGTATATTTAAGAAATCAGACACTTACCAGAGAAGTTTGCTACAAAGATTTTACCCTCACTTATTTTTCCCTCCTAATATTAGCTTCTTTGGTTTTGTTTGTATAAAAACTTTAATTTTATGTAATCAAAATTGTCCATTTTTTATTCTGTGATATCCTCTATCACTTGTTTGGCCACAGACTCTCCCACCTTTCACATTCTGAAGTCTACTTTTTCTTGTCCTTCTAATTGATTTACAATGCCATCTTTTCTATATCTAAGTCATTTGTTCATTTGGATCTTATATTTGGATATGATGTGAAACGTAGATCTATACCTAGTTTCTGCCTGTTTTCCATTTTTTCTAGCAATTTTTTTGTCATAGTGTGAGTTCTTATGCCTGTAAGATTGTCTCTGTATTTATCAAATTCTAGGTTACAGTATTTATTTACTTCCATACATTGTATGCCTAACTGGTGCCCCTGATTGACCACTCAGTTTCTCAGCCAGTACCAAATTAATTTCGTGATAATTACTTTTGAGTATAGTTTTTCAAATGTGGTACTTCTCTTTTTTCTCACTTTTTTCATTATTTTCCTTGAGATTCTTAACCTTTTATTGCTCTAGATGAGTCTTGTTTTTTTCTAGCTTTACAGTTTGATCATTTGATAATTTGTGTAGTAATATAATGATTGATTAAATTAATTTAGGTGGTATTCTAATTTTATGTAGCGTGCTTTACAGGAGTATTTATACAATTGCTCTTTGTGTTTTTTTCTCTCTTCTATGGTTATTTTACATGAAATTTCTCTTTCTATCTCTTCCTGCTGGGTTTTGTTCATAAAATACAGAACTGATGATGCTTAGTCTGATTTTATATTATGCAACTGTGTTGAAGTTGGTAATTGTGTCAATTAATTTTTAGTTTACTATGAAGGGATTTCTAAGTAAACTACAATATCCTTTATAATAAAAGAAAAATTTTCTTGCCTATACTTCTTTCCTCACCTTCTTTTTCTTGTCTCATTGCTATCGCTAGTATTTTAGCACTATATCCAAGAGAAGTGGTGTTAAGGAGGATTCCTATTTTACCCTTGATCTTATTGGGAAGTTCTCTTTTCTTCCATAATTCATGACGGAGTTTGGTTTTAGATAGATACCATGCATAATAAGGAAGAGTCTGTTTATTCCTACAGTTTTGTGTATGTGTTTGTGTGTGTATGTTTAAACAGGACTGAGTGTTGTGCTTGTCAAATGATTTTCCTGTATCTAGCAATATAGTCACATGATTATGTCATTCTTCTTATAAATTTGGTCTATTATGCTTAAAGTTTTCCCAATATTGAACTTACCTTACATTCCTGGTATAAATCCAACTTGTTTGTAATGCATGATCTTTGTAACTCATTGCTGTAGTACCCTTGCTAAAATTTTATCCAGATTTTGTCATGGATGTTCATTAGGAACATTAGTCAGTAGTTTTCTTTTTATATTTTGACTCTCCCAGACTTAGAAATTAAATTCATATTTTATCATAGAAGGAATTTCATAAGACTCATATTTTTGTTTAGTTTTTCAACAGTTTGTGTAATAGAATATTAATTGTTTTTTAAAAGTTTAATAGGTTTCTCTTGAAAATCCATTTTGTCCTCCATTTGGGTTTTTATTTATGACTTATTTGGTTTGGTTTTTTTTTTTTTCTGAGATTTTATTAAGTTCTCTATTTCTTGTTCTATAATCTGAACATTTGGTATATTCTTAGGATCTCGTTTTGTGAACCCATGCCATTTAGATTGCTGGATTTATTGATATATAGTGGGCAAAAAGGTTGCTAATAATCTCCTTAATTTCTTCAACACTTGTTATGAAATTACTTTTTTGTTTTGATACTAGTTTTCTGTTTTTCTTCATTTTTTAAAGTGAATTAGCTGATAGATTATCTCTTTTATTGAGATTCTTGTTCGAAAAGAACAAACTTCTGGATTTACTTATTAATTTTTTGATTCAATTTTGTTAATTTCTTTATTTGTCAAAATTTCATATTTGATTTAGTAATTTGGTAGTATTCTAGTTTTATCTGCACTCTCAATTCATTGAGTTTTTCTTTCTCTTTTTTTATGAAAAGATTTGCAAACATAAATTCTCCCATAAGGACTGCTTTGGCTCTATGATAATGATTTTGTTAAAATATAGCATCTCTATTCTCACTATCTTTGATGAAATTATGTATTATTTCCATGATTTCTCTTCTCCGACCCAGTAATTCTTATGATTATTATTTAGTCTCCAACTGTTTAATAATTTTCTAAGTGGTTTTTTATTAAATATTATGTAATTAATGTCACTTTTTTTGTATTTCTAATATCTTTGTCAGTTTTTGTAAAGATGCCATGCAGAAGTGAGAAGTATGTGTATTCCTTTTTATTCCCCTCTCCTCTTGTTGAAAGTCAGTAATATCTAACTTTTCTAAAATTCTCCTTTCTTCTATATTTTCTTCTTTCTGACTTATTTTTTATTTAGATTTCTTTATGTTTTATAAAGGTACATTTTCCTATCATTATTATGATGCTTTGCCATTCTGTACATATAACATTACTTATATTAATTTATTATTTATAGTAATTTCAGCATAAGATTTCCCCTATATGTTTTTTTAAACAAGGTTATTTTTGCTGTAACCTTCTCTGTGATCACAATTGCCACTTTTCCTTTTTATTGTTGTTTTAGCAATCTTTGGTTGAGAAATAACAGATTTAACATCCCTGCCATCATAGCAGTCCTTGCAGTCTTATTTCCTGCATTTAGACTTTGCATTTGGGTCAGATTCTACACACTTTTGGAAGGAATTCTGGGACTTTGTTACATCTTATTTTGTGTTTTTCTGTGTCTTGCTGCTAATGGGGTATCATATGTTGTGATCTTCAAGGATCCTGAGGGTGACTTAAGATGGGAATGTGCAAGTTTTCAAGGAACTATTATTTTGGGGAAAATCTGATCACTACCCTCTTGGTAGGAGTGTTGTACATTCCTGACCCCATTTGGGTTTGGGGAAAACAAGCAAACAAAAAACCATAGGCTTTTACTTTGTTGGAGAACTGAAAGACTACTACTAACCCCAGCTCTTGCCAACCCTTCTGCAAAGTTCTCTAGGTTCAAAATGAACAAACTGCAGCTCTTTCCCATTTTGATCTGAGCTCCTTGACATTTTTATTTACCTGCTGGCTTTACACTAGGCTGGAGATGGGGACCCACGACCAAATCCATACAACTGATGCTTGCTTCATGCCTTCATATTTTTTTCCTTATCTGCCACTCCAAAAGTCAGGTCTATTCTTCAGTCTATCTAGCTCTGGGGTACAAGTGACTGACAGCCTTTGGCCCCTGTTGCTATTCTTGGCATAGCATCAAGCCTGTGCCTGATGGATCTGGATCCCCTACTTGCCTTCATGCACAGGTATAGGCCTCAGTTAACTCCCATTGCTGAAAGCTATGCATAAACACCTTCCTTGCTAGAGCTCATCTCCAGTTTGCAGATTTCTGTTGGTCTCCCTCTGATGATGGGGGCTGAGAAAAAAATTACTTCCTATAATTTTTTCCCTTAGACTTCCTGATTATAATTTGTTCTTTGTTAGAATTGTTGCTAGGGAGAGCAAATCTGTACTACTTCCTCCTGTTTCACAATCTTGGCTCTCAGAAAACTTCTCCAAATGGTAACTAAAACTTTAACTATTTAAAGTCAGTTCTATTTCCTCTATATTTTCTTCAACAAAATTCTTACTTATTTCAAACATTCTTCATATGTCATAGATTGAAATACATTCACCTTCTTGGACTCGCTTCTTTGGTCATCCTCTACTTTGTCAATATCCTTCTTGAAACATGTTGATCAGATCTGAATAATGTAATCCAGATATATTTTGACCAGGGTATAATGTGATTGTCACTAACTCCTAGTATTCTGCTACTTTGGCAGCCTAAAGTGTCTTTCTGCCAGCTATGCAAAATCATGTATTGAGCTTACTGTCTATTAAAATATCTCAGGTCTTTTCAACACACACATCATTATGTCACTGGCTTTTTTTGAACCACATGCAAGACTTTATTAAGAAAAAATTGGTTAGGGATAAAAGTAGAACTGACGACTGTTTCAGCTTGTTGATAACTTTATGAATCATGTTTATATCTTCTGATGTATTACTTCTACCTCTCACCAGTTGGAAATTAGAGAAGCACATAGTATCTATATGTACACCAAAGTCATTGATAACTATTGATAATTTCCGGGAAAAGACTAAGAACTGTACCCTAGCACAAGGTACATGAAACTACCCTCCATGTCCATTTCTCCAGATATGTGCTAGTAAATGTTTAACAAGCAGATCTCTCTCAGGGTGGGGGAGAGCAAGGAGAGAATGTACACTTTTAAGTTGAATCTGTATAATTCATTTTCTCCATCAATTTATTAAGATTAGATAATCAACTAAATAATAAGTTAAACCCTGATTTGTAACCTTGGGTGATTTCTAAGGTGCAAATGTCCAAACTGAAAATTTAACCATCAGCTCTGATGCACACATTCAAGTTGGTTCCAGGATATGACTTCATCCATCCATTGGAGAACACTTTTATCAAATCCACCAAACTGCATAATGGTCTGACTCACATTTCTTCCTGTCTACAAAGATATGACTTTGGGAAATAGCTTTCTGAAATTTACATGCTCTTTTGGTATGTTTATCTCCTTGATCTAATAATATAGTCACCCTAACAAAAGAAGAAACAAGATTATGTTTGAATGACAGAGATAGTAAATGGATTCTGGCACCTAGTAATTAGCTTTCCTAGTCTATAACAACTGTTGTTGTTATTTTTTCCTGGCACTTAGATGTTGCCACAGAAGAAGCAAATTAAAGCTAAATTAATTCTTTTTTTAAATTGGTACACTTTACCTCACAAAAAGGAAGGTATTTAACTTTAGACTTTAAATCTAGGGACAATTAGATTGTGTAAAGAGCACTGTCCTGGTTTCAGAAAGACCTAAGTTGAAATTTAGCCTCAGGCATGTACTAACTGTGTGATCTTGGAGAAATTATTTAACTTCAATTTACCTCAGTTTCATTAATTTTAAAATGGGGATGATAATAATAGCACCTACCTTCCAAAATTGTAAATATCAAATGAGATAATATTTGCTGGTAGCTAGAAAACTGCAATTAATCCCATGTCACAGGGCCCAGTATTGTATATAAATGCCGACTGTTATCATCATTATTATTACACACCTAAGTGAGTGGGTTGGGGATGGTGAATGGAGAGTCAAAGAGAGATCAAGACTACAGCAGTCAGAAACAAATAATACAACCAGATATCTGAATGATGTAGGATACACAGGGTTGAATATGATGATCTTCAGGCCCATCAGAAAAGGAAAGGGAATTGATGATCTGATTATAAGGCAGTCATTTTCCTAATTTGGATTGCAGGGCATTTTGCTAGTTCTTCAGAGTAAACACATGGGATGGACTACACAATAATGAATGGGATAATCCAGAAGAGTCATAGCTATTCTGTGGGAGGGTATAGTCTCCTTTGGGCTTATGCAATTAGTTTGCTGCCTTCAATATCAAAGGAAGAGTAATACTAATTATCTAGCTTCCATAGAACACAGTACTATCCATCAAGAAAGATTCCAGATATGGGGATTCCATAGAAGGGGCAGGGCTGGAGTTATCAGGCTAGAATAGGGGGCATCTCTAGACTACAGATAGCTAATCAGAGAAAAATTCATTCTGAAAAAGTAATTTTTAATATACTATCACATTACTACTTCTTTTTCCAAATTCTATCAAAATAGGGGCAGAAACAAGATGGTGGAGTATAAGCAGAGACCAGCCTGAGCTCTCTATCCAAATCCATCAAAATTCCTATAAAAAATGACTCAACAAATTCTATAACAGCAGAAGCCACAAAATGTGAAAATGAAACAGATTTCCAGCTTAAGACAGTCTGGAAGGCTAATAGAAAGGGTCTATTACACCAGGCTCAGAGAGCAGCATGGGCTGTGCCTGCCTAGACTACAGGAAGTGGAGTGAGCCTGAGGGTGCTGAATCACTGTGTTTTGGTTTCCAGACTTCTCAATCCACAAATACCAAAGGCAACTTCAAAGGTCAATGGGAAAGCTCTCTCACCGGGTTGAGAGAGGAACATGGTCTGGTCTAAGTCCCAGTCCCACCCTCAGGATGGTAGCAACCACTGCTTCAGCTGCTGGCTGCATCTGGATCTCTTGGCCTGCAGATGGTAGAGGAATCTACAGCTGTGAAAAAGAAATCCTACTCACAGATCCAGAGCAGAAAAGAGTGCATGTGGTACTCACAGACCAGAGTGCATTCCAAGAGAGGAGTAAACACTTCTCCTTTGATCATACCACTTTGGAGGAGCTGAAAATCTAGAATTCCTGGGAGATATCTCTGAAAGAAGTTGCACAAAACCCCTGAAACTTGGGGCATCCCTCCACAGAACAAGGAGCTCAGAGCTCAAGTAATTGGCCGGGAAAATGATGCAAAGGAGGAAAAATGAGACTATAGAAGGTGACATTCTTGGTGAAAAGGTATTTTCTTTCAATGAGTAAGATCAAAGCACAGCTGGAGGAAGACAGCAAGGTCAAGGCTTCTACATTCAAAGGCTTGAAAAAAAATAAGAAATGGTCACAGGCCATGGAGAGCTGAAAAAGGATTTTGAAAATCAAGGAAGAGAAGTAGAGGAAATATTAGGAAGAGAAATTAGAGTGGTGCCAAGAAAATCATGAAAAACGAGTCAATAGCTTGCTAAAGGAGACCCAAAAAGATGCTGAAGAAATAACACCTTCAAAATTAGACTAACTCAAATGGCAAAAGAAGTCCAAATAGCCAATGAGGATAAAAATGCTTTAAAAAGCAGAATTGTCCAAATAAAAAAGGAAGTCCTGAAGAATATAATTCCTTCAAAATCAGAATAGAGCAAATGGAAGCTAATGACTGTATGAGAAATCAAGAAATTATAAAACAAAATCAAAAGATTGAAAAAATAGACAATGTAAAATATCCCATTGGAAAAAAAACAACTGACCTGGAAGGTAGATCCAGGAGGGATAATTTAAGAATTATTGGTCTACTTGAAAACCATTATCAAAAATGAGCCTAGACAATATCTTTCAAGAAATTGTCTAGGAAAACTGCCCTGATATTATCAAACAAAAAGGTAAAGTAGAAATGGAAAGAATCTACCAATCACCTCCTGAAAGAGATCCCAAAAGGAAAATTCCTAGGAACAGTGTAGCCAAATTCCAGAGGTCCCAAGTCAAGAAGAAAATATTAGAAGCAGCCAGTAAGAAACAATTCTAGTATTGTGGAAACACAATCAGGATAACACAGGATTAAGTAGCTTTTATACTAATGGACTGAAGAGTTTTGAATATGATATTCCAGAGGTCAAATGAGCTAGGATTAAAACCAAGAATCACCTACCTAGCAAAACTGAGAATAATACTTTAGGAGAAAAAATGGAATTTCAATGAAATAGAGGACTTCCAAGCAATCTTTTTTTTTTTTAATTTTATAAAATTTATTTATTTTCAATTCTCAACATTCACTTCCACAAGAATTTGAATTCAAAATTTTCCCCCCATCTCTCCCCACCCCAAACCCAGGAAAGCATGCACCCCATTCACCCCATCTTCCAGTCTGTTCTCCCTTCTATTACCCACCTTTCTTTCATGCTCCTTTCCCTCTATTTTCTTGGAGGGCAAAATAGATTTCTATACCCCATTGCCTGTATATCTTAATTTCCAGTCACATGCTAAAACAATTTTTAACATTCATTATTAAAGCTTTGAGCTCCATAATATCTCCCTTCCTCCCTCCCCACCTATCCTCATTGAGAAAATAAGTAATTCAATATAGGTTATACATGTGTAATAATGCAAAGCACTTCCATAATAGTTTTTTTGTAAAAGACTAACCACATTTCCCTCTATCCTATCCTGCTCTCCATTTATTCCATTCTTTCCCTTGACCTGTCCTCCCACAATAGTGTTTGCTTCTGATCATCCCTTTTCCCAATTTTCTATCCCTTTAGTTATCTTCCCTCTCCTATCCTCTTCCCCTTTGCCTTACTTCAGGATAAAATAGATTTCCATATCCAATATCCAAATCCAATAGATTTCCATATCCATATCCAAGTGTGTGTTATTCCCTCCTTAAATGAAATCCCATGAGAGTAAGGCTCATTTATTTCCTTTCATCTCCCTCCTCTTCCTCTCCACTGTAAAATCTCTTTCTTTCCTCTTTTATATGACATGATTTGCTACATTCTACCTCTCTCTTTCTCTTATTCCTAATACATTCCACCCAAGAGTAAATTTTATATTTTTAGGTATTTTCCCTTCATATTCAGCTCAGTCTATGCCTTCTGTCTACGTATACACACACACACACATACACCCATGTACATATACATACCTACACATAAATAATGTGCACATGCATATCCATGTACACTTATATATGCATATATATATGTGTGCACATATATATGCATATATATGTGTGTATAGTGTGTGTGTATGTATGTATGTATGTATGTATGTATGTATGTATGTATGTATTCCCTCTAAAGACCCCAAAACTGATAAAGGTCTCATGACTTACAAATAACATTTTTTTCCAGGTAAGAATGTAAACACTTCAACTTTAATGAGTTCCTTAAGGCTTCTCTCTCCTGTTTACTTTTTCATGTTTCTCTTAATTCTTCTGTTTGAAAGTCAAATTTTCTATTCAGCTCTGGTCTTTTCAACAAGAAAGCTTGGAAGTCCTCTATTTCATTGAAATTCCATTTTTTCCCCTAAAGTATTATATGCAGTTTTGCTGGGGAGGTGATTCATCATTTTAATCCTATCTCCTTTGATCTCTGGAATATCATATTCCAAGCCCTTTGATCCCTTAGTGTAGAAGCTGTGAAATCCTGTCTTATCCTGATTGTATTTCCACAACACTTTAATTGTTTCTTTCTGGCTGCTTATAATATTTTCTCCTTGACCTGGGAACTCTGGAATCTGGCTACAATATTCCTAGGAGTTTTCTTTTTGGGATCTATTTCAGGAGGTGATCAGTGAATTCTTTCCATTTCTATTTTACCCTCTTGGTCTAGAATATCAAGGCAGTATTCCCTGAAAATTTTTAGAAAGTGTTTTGCAAGGCTACACATGTATGAACTATATGGAGTCACTTGCTTTCTCAATGAGGGTGGGTGCGGAGGGAGGAAGGGACAGAATGTGGAACTCAAAGCTTTGGAAATGAATGTTTTTGCATGCAACTAGGAAATAAATTGTGCAGGCAATGAGGTATATAAATCTATCTTGCCCTTTAAGAATAATAGAGGGGAGGAGGATGAGAGAAGGGGTCTGATAGAAGGAAGGGTAGATTAGGGAAAGGGGTGGTTGGGGTACGTGCTATCCTGGGTTGAGGGAGGGGAAGATGGGGAGAAAATTTAGAATTCAAAATCTTGTGGAAGTGAACATTGAAAACTGCAAATAAATTATATTAAAAATAAATTTAATCAAACCATCCATTTACTAATCTGTGAATTTTTTTAAATTGTGAAAATGCTTGATTTTTTTCAACATTCTTTCAACTAGCTTCCTACCAGTGACAGAGGTGAATGGGAGAACTCTGTAACTATTCATAGTTTCCCATAATGTACCAAAATGGAAAATCCTTTTAGTGTTAGGAATATTATCAAAGGGTAGAAAGCAGACCTTAATGTGTACACACAGTTGACTGGAACTAGGAACAGAAATTCTAAGCAAGGTCCATGAGATGGCCCTTGTTATATATGCAATAAAAAATGACTAATTCCTTCGGTGAAAAAGGAGTCTTACCAAATTATTTTATGATATAAATATAGTGCTGATACCTAAACCAGAAGGAACCAAAGAAGAGAAAGAAAATTATAGGCCAATTTCCCTAATGAATATAGATGTAAAAATTTTAAATAGAATATCAGCAAAGAGATTACAGTCACTTATCTTGAGGATATGACCAGATAGGATTTGTACCAGGAAAGGAGAACTGGTTCAATACTGGGAAAATTATGATGATATTTGACCATATCAACAACAAAACTGACAAAATTATATAATTATCTCAATAGATGCAGAAAAAACATTTGACAAAATGCAACACCCATTCCTATTAAAAATACCAGAAAGCATAGAAATCAAAGTCTTCCTTAAAATGAAAAGGAACATTTATTGAAAACCCTCAGCAAATACTATATATAAGAGAGATAAATTAGAAGTGGTTTCAATGAGATTGAAGGTGAAACAAGGATGTCCATTACCACCACTGTTATTCAATATTGTACTAGAAATGCTAGCTTTATCAATAAAAGAAGAAAAAAAGAAAAGGAAGCAATTAGAATAGGCAAATAAGAAACTAAGTTATCACTTTTTGCAGATGATATGATTATATAGTTAGAGCATCCTAGTGAATCAAGTAAAAAAAACTACTTGAAATAATAAACAACTTTAGCAAAGTTGCAGGATATAAAATAAATCCACATAAATCATTTGCATTTATATATAATACTAACAAAACCCAACAGCAAGAGATAGAAAAAGAAATTCCGTTTAAAGTTCCTATAGACATTATAAAATATTTGGGAGTCTACCTGTCAAGACAAAACCAGGAATTATATGAGCATAATTACAAAACACTTTTCCCATAAATTCAGATCTAAACAACTGAAATAATTTAAGTTGTACATGCTTAGGCCAAACTAACATAATAAAAATGACAATTCTATTTGTTAATTTACTTATTCATTTCCATGCCAATCAAACTACCAAAAATTATTTTATAGAGCAAGAAAAATTAATAACAAAACTCATCTGGAAGAACAAAAGATCTAGAATATCAAGGGAATTAAGGAAAAAAAATGCTAGGGAACTTGACCTTACTGTACCAGATCTTAAATTGTTTTATAAAGGTGAAATCATCAAAACTACATGTTACTGGCTAAGAAACAGAAGGGTAGACCAGTGGAATATGTTAGGTACTCAAGAGTCAAGACAAAAGATAAAAAGGAAAGAGAAGCCATAAAGAACTCATTAAAGTTGAACTGTTTACATTCCTACATGGAAGATGATATTTGTAACTCATGAGACTTTTCTCAGTATTAGGGTAGTTAGAGGGAATACACACACACACACACATATACACACACACATACACATATATAGGTATTTGTGTATACATGTGTATACACATGTGTGTATCTGTATGTGTGTATATGTGCACATGTATGTATGTGTATATTATATATGTGTAGGTCTGTGTATATGTGTGTATATGTATGTATATGTATATATAGAGAGAGAGAGACAAAGGGCACGGGGTGAGTTGAATATGAAGGATGGATACCTAAATAATAAAATTAAATATTGAGACAAATGTAATGGGAGAAAGAGAAAGGGAGAGGTAGAAGATAATAAAGCATCCCACATAAAAGAGGTAAGAAAGAGCTTTGGGGTAAGGGGGGAGGTGAGAAGGAAAAAGTGAGCCTTATTGGACACTCATCATGCTTCCTGTCTCTTAAGTCTCTACTCAATAGAGTTGTTGATTGGTGGAATAAGTTAGGTACATAGGACACAGTAGTCAATGACTATAGTAATTTATTTTTTGATACATCCAAAGACTCTAGCTTCTGGTATAAGAACTCACCAACAAAAACTGCTGAGAAAACTGGAAAACAGTATGGCAGAGACTAGGCATGGACCAATATCTTACACCATATACCAAAATAAAGTCAAAATAGGTACACAATTTAGATATAAAGGCTATGCTGTAAGCAAACTAGAAGAGCAAGGAATAGCTTACCTGTCAGATTTATGTAGAAGGGAAGAATGTATGACCAATCAACAGAGAGAGAATATTATGAAATTCAAAATGAGTGACTTTGATTACATTAAATGGAAAAGTTTTTCACAAAGTCAAAGCAACCAAGATTAGAAGGGAAGCAGAAAGCTGGGGGAAAATCTTATAGCTAGTGTCTCTGATAAAGGCGTCATTTCTAACATGTATAGAGAATTGAGTTGAATTTATAAGACTACAAGTCATTCCTCAATTAATAAATGGTCAAAGGATATTAACAGGCACTTTATAGAGAAAGAAACTAAAACTCTCTGGAGTCATATGAAAAAGTGCTCCAAATCACTATTGATTACAGAAATGCAAATCAAAACAACTCTGAGATACCACACTACACCATCAGATTAGCTAACATGACAAAACAGGAAGATGACAAATATTGGAGAAGATGTGGGAAAATTGGAACATTAATGCATTGTTGATGGAATTGTGAACTGATGTGAACATTCTGAAGAGCAATTTGAAACTGTGCTGAAGGTTTATAAAACCGCATACACTTTGTTCCAGGAATATCACTTCTTTTTCTTGTATTCCATATCCCAAAGAGATAATGTAAATGGGAAAAGGACCCATATGTAGAAAAATATTTTAGCAGCTCCTTCTGTGGTGGCCAAGAATTGAAAATTAAAATAATACCCTTCAACTGAGAAATATTTGAACAAGTTGTAGTATATGAATGTAAAGGAATACTATTGTGTTATAAGAAATGATGAGTAGGCAGACCACTAAAACCTGGAAAGTCTTATATGAACTGATGCTGAGTGAAGTAAGCAGAACCAGCAGAATATTGTACATAGTAACAGCCAGTGTGTGATGACTAACTTTTGATAGACTTAGCTCTTCTCAGCAATGCAAGGACCTAAGCTAACTCCAAAATATTCATGATGGAAAATGCTGTCCACATCCAGAAAAAGAACTAGTGAGTCTGAATTCAGATTAAAGCATAGTATTTGCTCTCTTTTTTATTGTTGTTTTGTTTTGTTTTTTCTTTCTTGTGGTTCCTCTCATTAATTTTAATTCTTCTTTACAACACAACTAATGTGAAAAAGTGTTTAATATGAAAGTGTATGCAGAGTCTGTATCAGATTACATGCCATCTTGGGGAGGGGTAAGGACAGGGAAGAGGAGAAAATTTAAAGCTTGCAATCTTACAGATGTGATTGTTGAAAACTAAAAATAAATAAATGAATATTTTTAAAAAAGGCTTATTCATGTTAGAATACACCTTTCACGTTAAGGACCATGGATACCCATTATGCTTCCTGTCTCTTAAGTCTCTACCCATTCTTCAGGTACATGAATAAGCCCCAACCTGCAGTGCACTCCCTCCATTACTCATCATCATGGAATCTCAACCTTCCTTCAAGACTCAGGTCAAGCATAGCCTTCTATACAAAATCTTTCCTGATCCCAGTTCCCCAGTTGCTTGTTCTGTCCTCCTTATGTTCTATCTAACTCCCCTCTATTTTGTGTTTGTATACACTTACATATCCCCATGATGTCTTCCCAAATAGAATGTGAGGTCCTTGATAGCATGGATTATTTCATTCTTTGTGAGTAGCTACATATGTAGTATCATGAGCATTTTATGTGATTTCTATTAGAACACACATTTTACTTTAAGGATTTGGGACCCCCCCCTCTTTCCTATTCCTGACCCTCAAACTCTGCACTGGTACAGAGAGTAAGTAACAATCAATCAACAAGCACTTCTTAAACATTTTTTATATGCCAGGAATTATGGTGGACATGAGGGATATAGAAGCAAAGTATGAAATAATCTCTACCCTTAAGAAATCTTTTATGGGCAGTAACAAAAGAAGCAAGGAAAGAAAATAAACAGCACAGCTATAGGAAAAGCAACTTCTTTTTTACTTGAATCTACAAATCACCACTTTACATGAAGTTTTCCAGGATTGTATCTAATACAGCAAAAAAGCCAAACTATACAGCATAATTATATAGCATTTACTTTATTCCTGTTATGTGGATTGGAGATACCCAAAGGCTTTTTGTGTGATCCTCTTGACTACATTTGGGGAGAAACCAGGAAACAGAAGGATGCCCTGCTAACAATGGCACAGGAGGATGTTTTCTGAGAGGCATGTGAGCAGCTCAAATCAGTTTCAAAGTGATGAGGGGGAGGTAGTAGCACAAATCCTGTTAACAAATGATGGGGATTTGTGTGGTTGCTGCTTCTCCAAAGAGGAACTCTCCTGTATTTCTTCTCTTATTATTTGTTTTCACTTAAAAGGACATTAAAGCCTTGTTCCCTGCCTCCCCCCTGAACTCCCCTCCCCCAACTCTGGAGTAGATCTTCATATTGCGACCATATCAATCACAATAAATAGATCTGAGCTTAGAGAATTTTGCTACTGTAATTGCCACTGCATATTTTTTTTCTCAAGTAATAAAAAGCAAATACCAACTTTTATGTGTCCCCTTTGATAGGGACCATGTGTAGCTCCAGCTTTCCATTCCCCCAAAGACCCACTCTCTGCCAAAGAAACACTGGTCTTATGGTATTGTTTGACTTAAAGAAAATCAATAGTCGAGCTGAGAAAGTGACTGCTTTGGAACAAAGCAAAGATATCCATTCAACACATTAAAAAGCAGACTCTGGGATAATACATGAAACCCCTGTGGTTACAAAGTGACTGCATCTTCCTGATGAAGAGAAAGGGCAGACTGACAAATGAAGAGCCAGCCTACTCTGCATGGCCCCCAGTTTCTTCGCATTCTGCTCCGAACACCCCTTGAACTTGACAGCTCCACCTCCAGCACCTAGTTTACATAGTCATGGAATGTTAGAGCTGGAAGAACTCAGTCCACAGTACTTGAGGGTACAAAGACACATAATAAATGATGGATGACAAGCATTTACAAATTGGCTACTACCAGGCGCTCTGCCAGGCACTGGAAATATAACAACAAAGCAGGAAGCCATCCCTCCTCAGAAAGAGCTTACAATTTACAAGGAGATGTGGGGAGGGGAAGAGGGAAATAACATATAGATAGAGATAGGAAGATAGAATTAGAGCTAAAGATATGGATGTACTTGTTCTGCATATGTGTGTGCATACGGAATAAGAACAAAATCAAGTATTTTAATACAGAAAATAAAATGGAGATGCCAAAAATTTTCAGTGAATCAGCCAAGGTCTCACAACTTGTACTAGATGAACAAGAATTAAAGGCAAGCTAATGAAAAAGAGATTTCATTTATTCTTAAAGAGGAAATCAGGGAAGGCCATTTGCACCTAAAAGGGAAAATAAAGTCTGATAACATCAATTAGACAACATTTTGAAAAATGCGTTTTCTGACTTTTACCAGCATTGATCAGTTTGAAACTTAAGAAAAGCACTAATGCCTCTTGATGTACTCATTCTCAACTGCCTCTCCTTCAAGTTGGATCTTTGAGCAAAGACTATGCCTTTCACTTGACTCTTTTGTTTTTGATACCACATTTTTCTTTGAAGTGAAATACCATAGCCAAAGGCTTGGTTTGTGGTCACATGCATTTGTTGAACAGAATTTCCTGTCAATAGAACTGGGGATGGTTGGCCTAAAGAAAGCAGAAGGATGGTTGAGGTGGAATCTTAGGAGGAATGCAAAGTAAAATGGAAAACAATTGACTTATTACATAGGATCACCTAAAATGCTTAGATATTAATATGACATTTTTGTTTTAATTCTATCATTACTAATTGTGTAATTATATAGCTCACTTAACTATCATCATATCTGTATCCCCATTGCTCAGCATAGTTCCTGGCACATAGTACTTAAAAATTTAGAGATTGGTGTAGATAAAGCATTTATTAAGTGCTTATGTTCCAAGCACTATAATAAGCATTGAGAATATTAATATAAGATAAAAAGGTACTCCCTAGCTTCAAGGAACCTGCATCCTAATGGGGAAGATAGCACATTATGGAACATTATCACAGTAATTATCTCACTTATCCACTTCATTTTGAAAAGACCTAAAAATGAACTACCTATTAAGCAGACAAATACATAGGTTGGCCATAAAAGAGGGTCTCTCAGTTGGCAGTCCTGTCTTCAGCTACCTGTATACCCAGTCACGAAGAATGTGATTTCTGACTTCCTCAATCTGCGTAATTCCTAGTGTGAAGATGCTTTCCACCAGTACAGACTAAAATTAGTCTATGATGAAGAGATAAGTTCCAAGGAGATGCCTGAAACATGGAGAGATGAAGTGACCTACTCAGGGTTACATAGCTAGTGTTAGAGGTGAGATCTGAACCTCCATCTACCTGACTCCAAACTCAGAATTCTATCGACTATGCTATGCTACATCTTGTGTCTATACACATAAATTAACCTGGCCAAATTTCATTTTAAATAGTTGATCTTAATAAACAACTTAGGCCTTTGTTTAGCTCCTTGCTCAATCTCAGGCCCGCTGCATTTGTGTCAATAAACCTCCCAATGGCTACAGAGAAGATCTAAGTGAATTCATTCACATTTTGAATCAGCTCTCCCATCTCTCTCTTCAACATTATGGTGCCGAAACCTGGAAGTCCAAATATCAATTGGAACCTGATGATCTTCTTCTAGACACTGAGATAAGAGATAAGTGCCCTTTTCTTTGCCTTCTTCCCCAGAACTTTCTGCTCCTATTGTCTCCCTAGCAGTGAGACTCCCCGGAGTGGCAGTGAGATACTGCCAGTGGCATCTGTAGCTCCACTGACTTCTGGGAGGTCAGTCAGACTGTGGACCCTTGTATTAGGGGACGTCCTTGTGATGGATAGGTCACATTTTTTCTCCTGTCTTCCTGGGATGCTGGGAAAAGTGGCAAGAGGGCACTTGGAGATTGTTGGGAGGGGAGTTTGGGGAGGAGATCTCAAGGAAAAGTAGCTAATGTTCCATTGCAACAGCCTGACCTCAACATAATCTAGAAAAGAATTTGTGAAGGGGATTTCTAAACAAAAACAAGCTTAGTAAGAAATTTTGTCTCCAAAACTTAAAGAAAAAGCACCTGGCTCTGCTTGAGTGGACTTTTTATCCTGTGTTGTTTTCCTGCACCTTGGTTTACCCTGTGTTGTTCCTTCTCCTCTCCCATGGGACATGGGGGGAGTCGGGTAGGTGGGCCTCTGCACCTGGTTTTCTTTGGGGTTCCCAGCACACTGGTTTCAGGGTCCCTATGCCCTGTGGACCTCTGGGCCTGGTTTTCTTTGGGGGTCCCTGTGCCCCATTTTCAGAGTCTCTGCACCCTGTGTTTTTCCCCTCCCCTGTAGGATGTTAGGGAGGTGGGCTTGGGGGCCTCTGAGCCTGGAAAAACTGTCTACATGTAAGTCTACTCTCTCCTCATCTTTTTCTTCCCCTCCACTTTCTAGTTGATTTTTCTAGTATGATAAGTCTCAAAGGTAAAAGAGAAAAGGAACCACAGCTCCTCTCCAGCCAAGATTTGAAGGTATAGAAGCCTCCCCTCTCTCCCTAACCCATTCTCTCCCTGCAGTTGGGGTCATTCTCCAAGCACTTGGGAGGGCTTGGAGGTGCCTTCTGGGCTTGATCTCTCAGGTCCCATTGGAGCAGACAATTACAAGGCTGTCTCACACTTGTCCTGACACCCCCAAGCTCTGGGTCCAGTGGTTGGAGGCCATGGACCTGGGCACACCTTCCAATGTTCTATGTGGAAAGAGAAGTCCTATTCTCACAATTCTCTTGTCACTAGGGAAATGGGAAAACTGTAGGCGATCTCTTTCCCTTTGCATTCCAATACTCCCTGTCCCCACACCCATCCCTACAGGATTACCCTTCTCTCTGGCCCACTGGCCACAAGATCCTTGCAGTGGAACTCAGTAGGACTTCCCTGAGACTTGCCCTTAGGTTAGCAAAAAGAAAAAAAAATAGGTGAATTTATGGAAAATAATTTTTTCTTTTAAAGTTCTAAGAGCATTGGGCCTTAGAAATTAAAATGTTATCACTAATGGTTATGAATCCAGATTTGATTTGCTCATTCAACTAAGTTAAAGTCACCTGATTGGTAATTAATTTGTTCTGTTTCAAGTTTTAAATATATGCTTGTGGTATGGATATATTCTGAATTTTCTTATATTGGGTAATTTTGTATTACCTACGTTGTTAGCAAAGCAATTTCTCTTATAATCTAGATATTGTTAGATTAATAATTGTACTGCAGATTATGAAGTTGTTAACTGAAACATGGATTTTGGACCAATCTAGTCATAAATTCTTATGAAGCCTATGTAAAGTCTTCTGTGTAGTAGAATTTCTACTGAATAATTTTTAAAGGACTGGTAAACTGTTATTGTGATTAGGCTAGTTTGATTAAGTATGTTCTTGTCTTAGAAAAAAACTGAATTTCTTCCCCAAGGTAAAACACCTTTGGTACATAGGAATTTGTGGTTATTGAGAATTTTGGTTTTATGGTACTTTAGGAATTTGTGATACTTAAGAGATATTTTGCACCAACTTGGTTCCCATAAATCCCACCCAGTCTTTAAGGTTTCCAGCTAATTTAGTTAATGAAAGTTTAGTCATTATCCCTTTTAGCATTGGGATGAATTGTGAGCTTTTTTGGAAAGGGAAATATTTTTTACAAAGAAATGTTTTGCGAAATCTATGTGTGTGTGTGTGTGTGTGTGTGTGTGTGAAAGAGAGAGAGAGAGAGAGAGAGATTGTAAAAGTCTACTAAATTTTCATTTGCAAATCAATTAATTTCAATAACTTGATACTGATAATTGTATCAAAACCTATTGTGAGTTTTCTAAGTTTCACTCCTAGGTTTGCTGTATCTTTGCATCAGCCTTAAATGGGTGGTTTCAGATAAACAGTCATTGGTTTGCGCTTTAGGTATCCTAAGAAAGGACACTCTTGTGAATGTTTGTCTGAAAGGTTCAATGTCCCACTCTAAATTTTTAAGGTGTGAACATAGAAGTGAAAAGTTAGAATCTTAGCAGATTCTGGAGGTTTTGTCTTTGATTATTAAGAAATTTTGAAACTCATTAAAGAGTTTTGAAACACCTCCTTCCAGCCTTGGTCACTCCCTTCCCCCACTCCCTTCCCTTGAGTCAAGAGGGCATCTCATTATGACCGCAACCTCTCAAACCAGATGAAATTAAGAAAAGAGAGTTTCACCCCTTTCCCCCACCTGCAAATTCACCTTCCTCCAACTGGGAAAAGAAAGGAGGGGGAAAGGGCAGCCAGCAGCTACATCCTGGAAGTATCCAAGTTCAGCACATAGCCACAGCCCAGAGAAGAGGGTGAAGGGGGATGGGTCAAGATAAAGAAGCCAGCCAGTCCCTCTCTGCACTTGGTGACAGCCCATCCTGCTGTAAATAATTTTTATGTGATCTGGAAATGCAGCTGATGTCATCTGACGTTTATCATTTATGTTTACAGCTAAAACAATTTGGTTATCACTTATGAAATTGTAAGTTTTCTGGTAATAATTTTAATGCTAGAATTTAAAGCTCTGTGTGAATGTGTGGAAAGAAGCAGCCTTCAGGACTAATCAAAAAGTACAGCCCTCGCAGCTTTAAGGAGCTTGTTTGAGTCAGGGAGTTCCTAATGAAGGAACTTGTTTTGGTGAGAATTTGGAAACCTATAGAAATGATCTCTAGTAATTGACTTTTGCACCAGGACAAATTTAAATTTTGAGAGGTGAGTCGTGGTAAATTTTTGATTAGTGAAACTTGCCTTCTGAGGTAAAAGCTCTTGGGACTGTAATGAACTATGTTGTAAGTTATCTGATGAATCATAAAAATCCATCAATAATCAATAGTCAATGATCCACCGTCTGAGAGAAATGCCACAAGCTACTCAGAAAAAATGTGGCTATTATAAGTGGAGATTTTCCTCTAGAACAGTTGAGTGGATAATCCTAGCCTCTGCCTATAGGGATCCTCCTGACTCAGTTTCCTCATTGTGTTCCTTTGAATAGGATTGTTTTCCACCTGAGTATTCCTGAGTCTGGCTATGAGGTGGAAGTGATACTCCATGTTTGCAAAATTGATGTTTTATCCAGTCATGTCCTTGCTTTTCCTTTATGTGGCAAATTTCTGTAATCAAGACAAGTGGTCAACCTGAATCGGTAGTTACTCTATACCCCAACTGAGTAAATTAGTACTCCTGCATAGCCTTGCGAAAGATTAAATCTTTGCAATAGAGCATTCTTTCTGAAGGATATGGAAATAATCAGACAAAGGAAAAAGAAATTTGTGAAATGAAAGTACAATGTTGAATCATTATCCTATGGACTAAGGCTGGGATACATTTGAACTACAATATTACAGTGTGTGTTTCATATCTGGTCTACTCAACCTAACATTATATCCTTTTTTACATCCTTAAACAACATAGTAAATGGATACTTGGCCTGGTCATATATCTGTCTGTTACTAGTTATGTTTGTATGGAATAAATTCCTAAAATATTTTAAAATGATAGAATAATTGAGTGTCAGTACAACTGATTGAAGCACCTACCTGATATTCTATTAATTACTGATACTGTCATATATATAAACTATTCCCTCAGTTTGAGGAAAAACTTGCAGTGCAATTTTCTTCGAGGGAGGTAACATGATGTATTTTTAGATTAATGGAAAAGTCAACTTCATTCAAAATTTGTTACTATTATGGAAGTAATATCTGTTTATACTGTGTGTGTTCTATGTTCTGTGGTATAAACATGTTTTATTATAAGCAACTTATTGATAAGCACTGTTTTGGAATTAATCACTTATGGATCCTCCCAAGTCTTTTATGATAACTGGAGTTAAAGTTATAAGTAAATTGGTCTGTAGAACTCTTGAATTCAAGAGTACAAAGCTTCTACCTGCAAAGTGTTGTTCCTTATGTTTACGTGTATAGAGTTGGATCCTCAGTAGCGTCCGATCCTCCAAAAGGAATTGGAATCAGAGTGGAAAGTTTTGACAAACTAACAAGATAAGAGAATCCTGTAAGTCAAAAGTCAATAGTAATATCTCGGGGCTCTTGATTTCTTTCTTTGTTTTTTCTCTTTTCTGACATCCCTTTTGATGCTCCTTCTGTATGAAGCCTCCGTATTGAACTTGTTTTTGTCAGATTTGTGTCTCTTAGATTATGCTGTCCACCTGCAGATGGTCACACAACAAGGATTCCTTTTCTACACTCTCCTCATCCCTTGGATGCTGCTTCTGTTTCAGTCTCATTTTGCTTTCCTCCCCACCCCCACTCAGGCAGGGACAGTGCCTTTGTCCCTCACTCAAAAGCATTTGGGTGGTTGATGAAGCAGATAGGAGTGCTGAGGCAGAGAGGCAAGCAGGAGGCAGGATGTGAGATGTGAGATAAGATGCAGGGCATGACTAGCTGGAAAAGTCATCAAAGAAGACTATGCATTGAAGCCCCTCACCTTGGGGACCTGCCTGTGTGCTCTCTAGCTATACTGTGTTCTGGGCCCCACCTTGAAGCACTGCTGTTCCTAGCCCACCCCACCTGATACCTGATTTCTACCCTGTGCCAAGAGTTAGGCCTGCTGCCTCAGGACTGGAAGTCTAATGCCTTAATTCAAATAGGGAACTCTGTGGGATGGGCAGAGTACATGATTGCTGGGAGTGTCACCATGATGGCCTGGATACTATCTTATTCCCCATAGCTCTTTTCCCCATAACTCTCTCTTATTCTCTGAAGATCTTGCCGGAAATTTTCCTTTGAGCACTCAAAGGATATTACAGGCAGCTTCTTAGATGCAAGACATCCACTCCAGCCTATCTCCCCTTACCTCCTCTTGGGGGTAGTGGTTTCTTTCCCTTCTTTCCCTTCATGGTGACTCTGTTATTGGTCATTTTACTTGCTCTTGTACTTGGTTTGTGTTTGTTTAACCTCCTGGTTTGCTTTGTATCTTCTCACCCATAGCAACTTTAAGTATAACAACACTTTCCCTAGATGACCCCAAATGGTCTGCCTCTCTCCATCCTGGACTCAGGTGGCACCAAATTCTGCACCCCCACTATCCCTCTTCAATCTATTTCCTGCCCCTGAAGTAGACTCTTTGCCCCTATTCATCAAGAAGTAGCTACTGAAGACCTTTGCCCCTTTTCCCCCAAAAGAATTCACCTACCAAGTGGTTGAGTGGGGAAATGATGTGGATGTGAACAGTGCCCTAAGAGCTAAACACAATATTAAGGATTGACTTTGTGAAATTTTTGGTTTATCTTCTAACCTGAAGTTGCCCTAAAGTTTCCCCTTAACCACAAAACCATCCCTTATCCTGGACCATAAAATTCCTTGTACCCACCTCATCCTGGGGAATGAGATTTCCTTTTTCCCCTTATCTTGTGTCATTCATCATCTTTATCCTGCATCTTTATCTTGCAAAATTTATCTTGTAAAACTTACCCTAGATCTCCAACCCCTATAAGGAAACCCTAAAATCATCTTATATAAGTCTAGTCATTTTCCTATATCACTGCCTTTGTTTAGCTCCTTGCTAAATGTCAGCCCTGCTGGTTTTGTGTCAATAAAGCTCCCAATGGCCTCAGAAATAAAAAAAAAATTTAAAAAGAAGTTTGCATGATGACAAGTAGCAGGTTTCTCTGCATCTTTTCCATTTCTAGTGTTAAGATGAACATAAGACTTGCTATGTTAGATTAGCCTCATGGTCCATTCAGTATAATTTTTCTCCCAAAAACCAAAATTAATTAGCACCAAAATTAACTTTGCCCTGAATTCTGTCCAGCTTCCCTCTTGCCAAGCTCACATGTGAAATCTCTGAGACGATGTACTTTCTGGATCCCAACAGTGGAACCAGCGGTGATTTGCAGCCCTGATCTCCCTCTGGGATCCAAGGTCCTTAATCTGGAAGTTTATGACCACCATAGGGCTTTCTCTAGGCAATCTCTGATTCTTAATAGACATGAGGCCATATTTTAGTCCATCTAGTCAAACTAGGAAGCTACAATGATGTCAACTTTGCCAGTGGCCCTGTTTCTTATTCCCCTTGGGTTATTAACTGATTTTATATAAAGTTCTAGAGTGGAAGAATTCCCTTACTCTCCTTTCTCATTGGATTTTTTAATCATTATTCATTCTGGTGGGACAGGTTTTTGCTGGAATAGATAAATATGAACTAGGTATTACGCCTCTCATTCAGTCAGCCATGATGCCTTGAAGTTGCTGCTCTAATTAATAAAAAACTTATTTTTAGAGATAGATTGGTCTAATTGATCTGATAATATTCACAATCAGTTGGACTTGGGGGGTATTAAGGTTGAATCCTTTTCTCAGTCTGACCCTGGGCCTTCCTTCATTACATATCCAGAGAATTACAAACAACTTCAGACTAGATGACATTTTGTATTATGAGTCTGCTTCCATATACGTATCCACTCCTTTGATGTGAATAAGTCACTTGTCATTAAGTCTGTTTCTTTCTCCCTTTCATTAATAAGAACTGACATTTCACATTTCAACTGTAACATAACTAACCAGATATGTATTACACAAACAGAATAGTGAATATGGCATGCTCCAATTTTGGTTCTACCATATGAATCTTTCAGGAAATACTGTGTTTTATTTAGCTTTCCAAATATGATTATCCTGTCTTTGTTTCCCCACATCCTCTCAAGCATGTTAATAGCAAGTATGTTTTATTAGTCCATGGAATTAAATTCTAAGAAACATCAGCAGATGCCATGATCAGTAATATATGATCAGTGCTTGACCTTTTCACTTGCCTGTTGAATTTCATTAACACTAATATAGATTAGGAAAAGGTCTATTTGTAAAAATCCAAACAACATTTCTGTGGAATCCCAGTTGATTTCTACTATGCCTTATTTCATAGAAGTGAAAGGAAGGACTAAATTTTACTTTCATGTTTGTTTAAATTCTCTGGAATGATAACACCCAATTCTCAGCTATATCAACACTTTTTAGAATTATTCCGGGACTCTTAAAACAACTCTTACAAGAATGACTCCACTTAAGATTGTGTCTTTAATATTTACCATATGATTTTCTCACAATGATAATACCATCATTTTCAAATGGGGAAATTGAGGTTAAGAAACATTAAGTCACCTGCCCAAGGTCACAGAGCCAAGCTAGATCTTAAACCAAAATATTTATTAAAGGGCAAATGTTTTTTTTTTCAGTGTACTATGTCACCCACTCTAATTCATTCTCTTTCCATGACACAGAAGCCTACAAACACTTAAATCATCTCTGAAGCCATTGGAATTTTTTCCTCTGTGCTTCAGCATGTGAGAATGCATGAGCCCACACTTAAAGATACAATATCATCTTCTCATGTTGGCGCCTGAAACGAGGAAGCCAAACCAGTCTCTTCGGACATGTAAAATCCAAGCATGCTTCATCAATGTCATCTAATTTGCTTGTTTTTTGGGGGATAGAGGGTAAATAGAACAGGATATATACATGAATGATCCTATTCATCGTGGCATGTTTCAGGGACATCTAAACAGGAAGAAGTGAAGGGACTTCTGTGCTAAAGAGTCCATAGAAAGGTTCTTATTGGAAAACTCAAGGCATTATTTCCTTCTGGTTTGGCAGGGAACAGATCCTTTGGACTGTTTCAACATATGTGTAAATCTTAATCTCAGGATTAATTTAGATTTTGTTTCAGGAATTCTTTCAGGAGGCAAAGAGTATTCTCTTTCCACTTTGTCTTGTGGGTGTAATAAGTTTGGATAGTATTCTCTCATAATTTCTTAAAATATGATAATGCTGGCTATGGCAGGGCATAGATTTTGGGGCAGCTAGATGGTATAAAGGATAGAGTATCATACCTGGAATCAAGAAGACATATTCATTAGCTCAAATCTGGCTTCAGACACTTACTAGTTGTATGACTCTCAGAAAGTCACATAATCCTGTTTGCCTCAGTTTCATCTGTAAAATAAGCTAAAGGAGGACATAGCAAACCACACTAGTGGCTTGCCAAGAAAACCCCAAATATGTGTATGGGGAGGTAGTCACAAAGAATAGGACATGATAGGAAACAACTCAAAAACAACAATCTAGCATAGATTTGAGACAAGCCAGTGATACTTAAGTTCTTAAATTATATTTCCTCGATCTCTCTTCCCGGGTCAATTGTTTCATTTTGTTTGAGATATATGACATTTTCTTTTAAAAACATATTTTGACTTTAAGTATTTCTTGTGGTTCCATGGAATCATTATCTTCTACTTTGTCCATTATAATTTCCAAGAAGTCTGTTACTTAAATAACGGTTTGTACTAAACCATTAATTCTCCTTCCAAGTCTTTCCTGCAAAGCTTTCAAATTTCTTTTTCAATTCCATCCTTTAACTGCTGTCATTTCATTTATAATATATTTAGCTCTTTCATAAAAACTTGTTTCATTTCTTCTAGAAATTCTAATTGATCTTATGGCTCAGTTATCTTTTTCTCTGAGGCTTTGCTTATAGATATTTTAGAAATATTCTCTTCTTCTAGGTGTGTATCTTGGGCATCCTTAACATGGGAGTCATTTTTTTTTTATTTATGCATTATTCCAGCCTTTCTGAATTGGGGCTTTGCATTTGAGCAACACTCTTCATGCCTCTGGAAGGAATGTTGGAGTCTTGTATTTTTTTCTGACCTGTATGACCTAAATTATTTCCACTGTGTTCTCTAGAAAGGGAGTTCTTTGTCTTTTAGGGATCACTGATGTAGCTCAGGCCAGGGAGCTGCAACTTTCAATGTACCCTACATGGTTTCCTTTAGGATATAGAACACTGTGTCCTCCTTCTAACCCCGCCCTGGTTTGAACTTTTTCAGAATCCAGGCAACTTTTGAAGTGTAGACAACAAAACTAAAATCCTGCCTCTGTGTAAAGTTCTAGTAGATATTTACTAGGTCTAGATCCTCTCAGCTTGCTGGAAGGTTCTACAGGTTTAGAAAAACAGAACCCTGTGCCAACACTTGTTCCTATACCTTTTCCCTGATCACTGAC
The DNA here is from genome assembly GCF_028372415.1 of Notamacropus eugenii. Lineage (NCBI taxonomy): Eukaryota > Metazoa > Chordata > Mammalia > Diprotodontia > Macropodidae > Notamacropus > Notamacropus eugenii. The sequence continues at coordinate 7,583,284 of NC_092878.1, forward strand.
TCATAAGTTAAGTACTAGATTCAACTCCAGTGTTAAAGTGATTGAGATTCTAATCCACCTCTAGTCTGCATCCAGGTCAGAGTGAAAGAGCTGCTGGCATAATTATTCATGAGTCTTAGTTATGAAACTCTGTTGTTTCTATGCTCTTGAAGGACTTCAAGTGCTGTAAGGGTCCTTGAAATTCAATGCCTTGGAGAAAAAATCCAGTTGTGTTTCCCTATTATGGTTCTGGGGAGGAATATAATTATTCATTCTAATGAGGAATTCAGTTTCTTATAGCAAAACCAGAATGTCCCAAATCAAAAAAGTAGCCAAATGTGCTTTCAAAAATGTTTTATTCATTTTTATTTCATTCATTATTATTTTCTTATATCATGTTGTCTAGATCTCTCCTTTTCCCTTATCAGAGTTCTACCTTACATCACATTTCTATTTTTGTGAATATATATATACATATATAACCTACATATATATATATGTATATACATATACATATATATATATGTATTCTGAACAGTTTTACCACTCCAATTACTATATAGTCTTTGAAGAAGGGTAAGAATCATGCCATTTTTCATCTTTCTGTCCCTACTGCCTATTACAATACCTTGAGATATATTTAACACTTAATAAATGCTTAATGAATATTTATTGAATGGAACTGTATTGGACCATTAAAAAAATCCAGCTAAAATAGCTGACTGAGTGGCGTGAAGGCAGCTCAATCTAGAACCTCATTTGTCACTTGGAAACATGAAGGCTGACTAAATAACATCTGTGTGCTGTTAATGGGCCATATCTAACTAAGAAAAGTTATAGAGTGGAAACTCATCAATGGAATGAAAAAGATGATTTGGTCCAAGAGAGTTTTGAAAAGCTTTTGCCAATTTCTATTCTCCAAGCCCATTAATGCTCTTATATATCTCAGGGTAATCAACATTCATCCATGACATTTATAGGATTTGGTGCTCAGCTTATAATTATATCCATCCACTAAGAGATACAATATAGAAATATATTTTTTGCCTATAGTTCTGAAAATGCAACATAAATTTAAACATTGTCAATGTCAATATCCCCAAACCACAGAAAATCAATTTTATTTTCATTGAAAGTAGACTTTCTTTTCTATATAGGAGATATGCCATTTTCTAATTTCCAGAATAAGTAGTTAGGGTTTTCCATCATTAAAGCAAAATATGAAAGGAATAGATTTCAAGATGACAGTGCATCCAATCTTTACGTAGGAATTACTTAATATACTCCAATAGAGATGTGGTATTAGCAGTACAGGTACCCTTTCCATGAATTCAGGTTGCAATGTGTCTCTTCTTCTTTTTCGTACATATCCTTCCAGAAATCCACCAAGAAGAATCCATATAAATCTTCAAGAATTCCCTCTGCCTCTTGCTATATCTTACAGGTTTCAATGTAGTTCTCAGGATGTTTTTATGGTCTCTTATTCTCACTACACAGCAGTCCTACCTCTTTTGGCTATTACACATATCATTGATTTCTATTAGGGTACTTTTCCCCCTCATATTTTGCTCCCGATAATATCCTATAGCTTGCTCCCACCCAGAATATATCTCTCCATTGTCCTCTGAGTTGGCTGCAATTTTGACTGTTCTGAGATTACAGCATTCAGTGATCCATAGTTAAACAGCACACTAGGAGAATATTGATATTACTTAGAAGGGCTTTTGTTACAACAGCAGCTGAAGATCATTGAAACTATTGCATAATTTCTCAGATGCCATCTACTCTGATCTCCTCCTGCTCAACACTGGCATCAGCAAAAGTATTTACTAAGTATATGAAATGACTCTAGTCACTGGGATGTAAAAATCAAAGAAGAATCATTGCCTTTAATGGATTTTTAATTCCACTTGGTGGAGTAGGGTGTCATTTATGTATAGCTAAATGAATACAAGGTAAATTAAAGGAGGGACCTGGGAGGGATCATGGATCATGGAAGCCTTCAAAGAATTAGTGGCACATATGCTGAGTTTTGAAGTTGAAAGTAAAGAGAGGTGGCAAAGAGTAAAAAATGTATTTCAGGCATGAGCTTAGGATCATGCAAAGAGGTGGGATATGGGGTATCAAGTTTTGGAAACATCTAGTAGTCTAGTTCATCTGGAACAGAGGCTCCCCAAATGGGCAATACTGCCCCCTGGGGGGCACCAGAACAATCCAGGGTGAGCCTTGGAGGTTGAATAAAAATAAGGGGGCAGTGGAAACATAAAGAAAGAAGAGAAGAAAATTTTGAAAAACTATTCATACATGTTCCATCTGTTGTGTAACAGAATTAAGTGTACAGTGATTACACTATTTTCCAAATAAACACACAAAATGCAAGTTATAACCAATCGGTGGTCAAGTCCACTGACAGGTCTTAATGAGCAAGCAAGCTTATAGTGTACTGTCAGGAAATCCAATATGCATCAGCAGAAATATGTGTGTATAATGACTTGTTTGCAATATGATCCTACACAGTTACATGATGTAATACTGTATCATCAAAATTTCAATGCAGAAAAAAACACAAATTAACCATAAATTATTAAATTTAAGGTGTATCATTACACACACACACACACTCACATATATATATATATATACATATATATATATAAAATAGAAATTATGCAGATTTTAAAAAATACATTCAAGGGTTAAATAGAGATTTCCAGGAGGGGTGCTGAATATTTTTTAAAAGGGGCAGTAGGTCAAATAAGTTTGGGAATCTCTGGTCTGTAGCATAGAGTTCATGAAGAAAAATAATGTGAGATAAAAGTGGATACGGTGAGGGAGGTAAAGTGAAGGGTCAAGGATGACTCCAACAATGTGGGGAACTGGGTGCCTAGAACGATTATGACGCTCTCAATAGAAACAGGAAAGTTTGGAAGAAAAGAAGAATGAAGACGTGAGGATTATGAGTTCTGTTTTGAACTTTTTTAGTTTGAGATATGATTGTGACATCCTGGTGGAATTCCCAGAAGGCCAATGGACATGTGAAAATAGAATTAGGAGTTATTGGGGTATATGTTTAGAGATAATTAAATCCATAAGGATGAGTTCAATGAGAGAGAAAAAGTGTAGTAAGTAAAAGAGGTTTCAGGATAGCCTTCAGGTACATCAGTGGTGTAGAGGCAAATGATGGATAACAATGTATCTAGAAAGACTAGGAGAAAATTGCTAGATGGGTAGAAAGAGAATCAGGACAGAAGAGGAATCCTGAAGAAAAGGAGAAAAATGATGTCCAGGAGGATTCATAGTAGCAAGCTATAACCAGGCTAAAGGGGCTGAAGACTGAGGAAAAGCCATTATGGTTAGCAGTGAAGCAGGTAATCTTGGAGGAAACAATTTTAGTCATACAATAGGACTGAAAGCTGTATGCAAAGGGGTTGTGAAGGGAGTGGACTTAAGGGAAATAGAGCTGATGTGTAAACAATTTATCTAGGAATTTGGTTGAAAAATAAATGGGTTGCTTATCCTCTGTTTATCATTATATTTATGAAGGAAATGGCCAGGTTTCTTTTAATGACACGATCTTGAGATCTGGGCCATTTTTGTTGGTAGCAGGAAAGGAATCAATAGATATTGAAGATTTTCTGCTTTATCGCAGTCATTTTATATGATTCAGAAAACTGGAAGATGCACTTAAAAGGGAGAAGGGTGAAGAAGAAAAAGAAAGGTTACAAATTCTTTAATCTGCCATATAAAATCTCTCCTAAATTTGACTCAGGCACACATACCCAACTTCAATTGACTCTATTTCCACTTCATGCTCTACATGCCAACTGAACTAGACTACTAGTTTTGTAGTGTCATAATTCATTTTCCGAACTTTGTGCATTGTTGCAGGTTGTCCATCATGCCTGGAACATACCCTCTCTTCATATTGGCCTCTAGAAATCATTGTCCTCCTTTAAGGACCCACTTGCATGCCAACTTCTCCATTAAATATTCCCTTATTACCTCAGTTTAAAGTGATTGCTTCCTCCTCATGTATGTGACAGCACTTTATCCAAACCCCAATATGTTGCTATCACATTTGACCTTTATAGTGTATTTTTTTCTTTTTATAGCATATTTATTAAAGATTCTGGGGTCCTAGGTTGAGAGATTGAGCATCATCCAGACGTTAGAGGTGATCTAGTCCAACCCGCTCTTTTTGCAGATGAGAAAACCAAAGCCCAGAGTAAATAAGTATTTTTTGCATGTTTAAAAGGTAGCAAGTGAGAAAGACAAAAAAATTTGAATGAGTCCTCTGACTCCAAGTCCTACTAGTTGGATTATAAACTTCTTGAGAATATCAACTATGTTATTTTTAAAACATATGGCATATTGTCGGACTTGGTGTCAGAAAGACCTAAGTTCAAATCCTTCCTAATTCATTTATTAGCTCTCTGATTTTGGGCAAGTTACTTAACTCATCTCTCCTTCAGTTTTCTCAACTAAAATGAGGACAATAGTACAACTTATTCCACAGGATTCTTGTAAGAATCAAATAAAGTAGAATAATATATGCACGAATATTAAGGGCGATCAAAAAAGGCTTCTCATAGAAGGTGGAACTTAGCTAGAATGTGAAGGAAACTATGGAAGAAAGGAGGCAGAGAGGAGGAGTGAGAGGATTCGAGGCACAGGATCCAACCAGCAACAATTTTCAGAAGCTGGAGATGGAGTGTTTTATGTGAGTAACATCAAGAAGATGAGTGCCAATGAATTGCAAAACACATGATTGTGTGTAAGAGTTGAAAGGGCGGAGGGGAACTCTGAATACAAAAGAAACTCAGATGTGATCATGGGGGTAATAGGGATCCACTAGATTTTATTGAATGGGGTACATGACATGGATCAGATCTGTGCTTTAAACTGGACATCGAGATGGAGACTGGACTAGAATGGAAATAAATACACAATACAGGGAGGTGATTGTGGTAGTTCAGACATGAGGTGATGAGAGCCTGCACCAAAATGATCCTGGATCATCACAGGATTATTGTCATTTTTGTTATTATAATTCACTTTTGTGTCTAGTTGTGGTCATGATGCCTTTTCCATAGGGCATGCTTAATAAATACCAAGTTTTATTTAATAAAGTCACTCTGATGTCTCTCCACACAGAAATAGCCCTGGCTTCTGCGGTTCACTTGTTTACCATCCCTGCCCACCTAAAGCTGTGCTTCTGAGCTCATACCCTGCCACAGTCACCCACCTCCAGTCTGACTCCCCTTTATTGACTGACAGCGTGAAGTCAATGGAATGCACCATTTAAACCATAACATTTGTTTGCCTTTCTCACTGTCAAAACAGTATACTCTTTCCTGCTGCCTCTCAAGCACAATCAAAAGAATTCTGAAATGATTACACCTAGTAAATGACATTATGTGCCCAGACCAATCATATTTATTAATTTAATTTTCAATTTGTCACAATCTTGCTACTGTATTTAAGCAGTAAGGTAGAGCAGGGTCATGGTGAGTGTGTATCCCTTTTAGAGACTGTCAAAAGATAAAGGAGGAAGAATCCAGAGGGTTTCATTCCTAAAGGAGCACAATAATCACCTTATACTGTATAAGAGAAGATTTTTCCTTATTATCTAAATATAATTTTTAAAACATAAACAAAAGAGACCAGTTAGAAATAGGTCAGCTGGATTGTACTGATATGACAATGTTGTCAAAGGGACTATTCTAAAATCTGTTTCTGTTTGGAATGTAAAATCCAAAATACTGCAATCTTCAGAGAAAGAGAGAAAGAAAAATTAGACCAGTACAACTATTCCAGATAATCAAATATTTGCAGTATGTGGAAAAGCTCCCCATTTTGTTTCTGCCTTCTTGTGATGTTATATAAACCCAATGACTCTCACAATCATGGTTCATAGTAGTCAGCAGAACTCTCTGGGGAGAAACCTTAATACCCAGTTTCCACCTTGATCTTACTAACTTCTTAATACAGGTATCTACTAACTTGTCAAAAAAAAAAGAGAGTAAAAAGTAAACATTTTCCAGAGATTGGAGGAAAGAAAACAGTGAGGAGAGAGTCAAAACTCTACATTTTGGGTGTTAGAAACTTAAAATGATATCTCATAGCCTTGAGATATTTTTGGAAGAAGGTGATGTTATTTTTTGAGAAGTTCATTTTTATTCAGCTCCTTTCTACTCTTGAAAAACTCTCAAAAAGCAATCCTTTTCACTGAGGCAGTGTTTAAAGGTTATAATATACTTGGGCATCTTGAAAGCTTTTGGCATTTGTTATATGATTGCAACATTACGTAGGTAATAAACTTGCATTTATCAAATACGTAGTGGTTTACAAAGCATTAAGATTTGAAGGGAAGAAAGATGATGCAGTGTAATTAATATTGGATGTGGAAAAGTATTTTAGTCATATTAAAGTCATATTTTTAGTCATATTAGTGGAGTCAGGAACACCTGAGTTCAAATCAAGCTTCAGAAACTCACTAGCTGTGTGACCCTGGGCAAGTCACTAAGTCCTATTTTCCTTAGTTTCCTCATCTGTAAAATGAGTTGGAGAAGGAAATGGCAACCTCTCCAGTATTTTTGCCAAGAAAACTCCAAATGGGGTCACAAAAAGTTGCGCCCAACTGAAACAACTAATAAAAAAAATTAAAAAGATACAGTCCATCCCAGTTATATTTTAAGCCCTGATCTTGGAGAAAATGGGTGCAGGAATAAAGTCATAAATTGATTTCCTCTAATACACAACTGTCCAGCGGCTTTATTATTTAAATGACGTCATGATTTACCCATCAACACCTGTCAATCTTATGTGGCTTTAGATTTTATCCCATAAATTCATTATAGAATATCCACCCATGTTTCTAGGCAGCTAGGTTGCACAGTGGATAGGACACAAGGCTTAGAATCAAGTAGACCTGAGTTCAAATTCAGCCTCAGACACTTACTAGCTGTGTGAGAATTGGGAAGTCATTCCACTTCAGTCTGTTTCAGTTTTCTAAAATGAGAAATGGGGATAAAAAAGCACTTACCTCTCAGTGTTGTAAGGATCAAACGATATAATGTTTGTAAAACATTTAGTACAGTGTCTGGCACATAAGTACTTAATAAATGATTTCTCCTGCATTATGACTTCTTAATCATAGAATGAAACATTCAGATTTAAAATATCAACAGGTAAGTCAATGTTTACAGATAGTCTATAACCTGCACGATTCTTAATACTCACTGTCCCTTTTAGGATTGTATATTAGCAGTCACACTAGGACAGAGGATAGCCTGCTAGCGCAAGTTCTTTGATTTGCTTTTCTAAAGGAAAGATAGCTTCAAAGGGGTCAACAATCTTACTTTAATTAAACAATGCAGACAGATAAGTAGAAAGAAGTTAGTATCCAAGAAAGAATTCAATAGACAGGGCTCCAACTGCCTAATCAGAAAAATACAACCACCTACATACACCACTTGGTATATATACTGGGAGAGTACCAACATCTGAGTAGTTGAGGGGCTCTTAACAAATGGCTACACAGAGTCTGGTCCAGGTAATCAAAAGGTCCTTCTCAAAAGTGCACCCTCAAAGCAAAATACCAACCTCCCAGTATATATAGTTTTCAACCAACAGGCTCAGAGCCAGAAGGCATCACAACCCAGTGATGTGAATTACCAAGATTATCCTTCAGAAGTTTACAATTCATCATGAACCTAGGAAACTGAGCTCTAGAAAAAAAATTGCCCTTTGCTTACACTTAGAGACTGTCACTGCAAAAGTAGAAAAATGGATAAGATTAAAGATCATTCTGTATTTTTCTTTTTTTCGTGTTTCAATGGCCAAAGAATTCATCGCCAAGAGGCCAGAATTCTTTCAGGAGTGTCAGGCAGTCCATTCCTCAGAAAGCACACATAGTCTTTTACTGGAAAAGTAAATGAATTTTTTTTCAGAATAGAATAATTATCAGAAATTGTACTAGATTAACATAGCCTTTGCCATAATCCTATGAGAATAGGATAAATGCTATGCAATGATACTTAAAACAAAAACTAATTACTGAAATACATTTGGAACAAATAGATACTACTTTACAGAGCATTAATAAAGTCTGACTATAGAGACATAATATTAGGTACTTACCTAATGTAACTGCTATTCATTTATCTTTTCAGGGAGCCTTTGAAACAGCCAGTTGCCCAGATTGGAACCCAAAGGCACTTCATGGATAATCTCCACAGAAACTCAGCCAACAATATAGATGGCATTGTGAATTGACTTATTGTCAAGAAGACAAAGAATTTCAAAGAAAAATCCTGCCTCAGAAATTTACTGGTGTGACCCTGGGCAAGTCACTTAACCTCTCTCTGCCTCAGTTTCCTCATCTGAAAAATGGAACCGATAATAGTCATTATCTCACAGTATGGCATAATGGGATAATATGGACTCATAGGACCTGAGTTTGAGACCTATCCTTGCCATTTATTGGCTTTGTAAGTATAAGTAAGTTATCAGTCTCTCTGATCCTCAATTTCCGAACTTGTAAAATGGGGTGATAATATTCTTATCACCAATAATCGTACAATTGTTGTGATGTATTTTACAAATCTTTAAGTTAATTTAATTCATTTTATGTTTTGTATACATAATTTTGTTAATTAATTTAGCTTAAAGCTGTCATTTTAGTTAATACCTGCATTTATTTATTTGAATTTCTTGTTTTGCATTTCACACGAAGGGGTTCACTTCAGCATTTTTTCCCAGATGCTCATAGATCAAAGCAAAGAATAATGACTTATTTAATAATAACAGATATTTAGTCTTGACAATTACAGTGGAAGCAGAAGCATAACTGATGACTGAGCTAACCATTCTCCCCTTACTGAAAACAGTATTTAAAATCAGGATTCAGACTCAAAGCTTTCAAACTCTGTTCCTCCTTGGCACAAATTAGGATTTTTACAATTAATCACTCTAACTGATATTTTGGTATTATTGGAGCAAATTGTTATTGGAAGAAGAGTCTATTTAATATGCTTTTTGGTGGCACCATATAACCTGATGTCATATATTATATTACCTGATTAAAATGATTTTCAAGAGACTATTATTATTTACAGCATAGAAGAATGATGGGGGGGCTATTAATTAGATTTTTTTCATATCATTTATTTGTTGGGCATTTTCTGAGCTCTGATTAGGTTATTTTATAATGAAAGTATGCATGGAAGAGGGCCATGGCGTGACTGAGCATGGAATGTGCCTGACAATGACTGACATCGTTATCACACACATGATCTGGGAGTACAGCTGCCTCATCAGAAAAATGATCTCTCTCTCCAATGAACTGCTATATTTTTATTGTTTTTAACCATTCATTTAATTTCAACAAACATGTATTAAGTGCTTTTTATGTGTAACCCACTGTACCAAGAATTTATTATTAAGTGTCTTTTCTTTCTCAAATTAGGTTCAACAAATAGTCTATGTAATCATTTGGGGTGGATTCTCTAAATTTGTGCATCTCAAATTTCTTTTGAGTTATTTCAATTCTGCTTTGCTCATAGACCACAGTCATCCCATTCTTGGTGGTCCTGGGCCAGTGTCTCCCATGTCATAAATCAATTCTAAAGTTCTTTAAAGAGAACTTGAGGGTGTCCTTCTTCTAACCACCATGTGAGTGTTTGCCCTGTATGAGTTCTCCATAAAATAGTCTTTTAGGTAAGTGTACATTTGGCATTTGAACAATGTGGTCAACCCATTAGACTTGCACTCTCTTAAGTAGAATTTGAATGTTTGGCACTTGAGTTTGAGAAAGGACCTCAGTGTCCAATACTTATCCTACCAGATGATCTTCAGAATCTCCCTAAGACAATCCAAATAGAAGTAATTCAGTTTCCTAGCATGGCACTGGTAGCAAATGCAAAATAGATACCAAGCATTGCAAAGTCGTAGCAAGATAGAGAAAGTGTTCATAACTAGGGAAATCTTGAAAGTCCTTATGTAGAGGTGTTACCTGAGATCTGCTTTGAAGGAAATTATGGATTCAAAGAATCTATGGAATTGAAAATCACAAATAATGGAGGTAAGAACAGACTGCTTTCAAAACATGAAGAACCACATGTACAAAAGCATGAAGGTAGGAAATGGAATAGCATGTGGGGGTGGGGAATGGAATTAGTAGGCTAACCTGAATAGAAGAGAGAAAATTAGATTAGAGTGATTAGAAGGGGAAAATGAAATGATCAGAATCTAAAGGAATTTCTTAGATTGCTTTTGGACAGTTGGAGAATGGCGGAACAAACCGGCATATAAATGTAATAGAATGTTAAGTCAGGTAGGTGGGAGGTAGGTTGTAGAGGCCTTTGATGTCAGGTTTTATTTGTACCTCTCATTGGCCTCTTTACTCTCACTGGGACCCTAAATTTATCTTACTCAAGGCTCAGCCGTGACTGAGGGAGACATCATTATATCTTTGTCTCTCTAGTGCCTAAACTCCAAATATGTCTTTGCTGTGAACTTCCTCTTTCCTTACTTCCTGCCTCCATATGCTGAGACCAATGTGTGCTAGGCACTGAAAAAATAAAGACAAAAATAAAATAATTCCTTCTCATACGGAATTTATAATCTATTACTCTTTTAGAAGTAACTATATGCTGCAGCGTTCTCTTTTCCAGCAATTAGTTTCCTTTCTAGATATGAGATATAGACTCCTGGTTGTAGATAATATTCATGGGGGCATGGAACTATCTCTCTGGAGGTCCCATTTTTCCATCTATACTGTGAAAGCAGGTAAGTTAGCTAGTGTCTCTCTTAAAGTTCTTTAGGAGATTTGTGTAATCAACAATCCAGTATGAGATCGGTATTATAGAATAATACTTGAGTGATCAGCTTATGCTTTGTCAACTAACATCCAGCTGAAGCCCAGGAGATGATTCATTGGCACCCCTGTGGTCCACTCAGATAAAACAGATGCCCCTTAAATATTCATTCTATTTGTGTTTTGACATATACCAACTACTTCATTGTAAGGTGATTTCTTTCCTAAGACATTCTGGTCCCACAACATGAATCTTAAAGACACCATTATGTTGTAAGAGATATTTATGATGCACTCCCAAAGCATTTTGCTAGTATTCTGACAAAAACCCTGCCACCACTTAACTACAGAGCCTCATTTTCCCAGAAATTGAAATCTCTCTAAGACCTCCCATCGGCCTTTGCTCATAAGAAACATCTCCCAATTATTGCCTTTTCTTCCTCTTCCTATTCTGTGCCATCTATTTGGTGGCTGATAATACTGCAAATCAGACAGCAATCAGAATAATGAGCTGCCACCAGTTGGAGTCATCGTCGGTGCTACATATTGTCAAAGATTGTTCACACTAATCAACCAATAATGGCATTGCCGCTTCCATGGCGCTCAACAAAATTCCCTCAGTTGTGCAACACAATTACTCCTAATAACCTCTGAAACCTTCACGTGCTTAAGGAGACTATTTCTGAGATCATCTAGAGACCTATCGGAGAATAAGCCAGGGAAGACGAGATCTACCAGATGGAGACGACTCTCTAGTAATTAAGTAGACATTGTTCCTTTGGGTCCATAACATTTTCAAACATCATGAGGCATTTCCTTGAGCATAATGATGCATCTGTATTAATACACTAGATGGGAAGCTGCTAGGATCCAGTGTTAAATATTAAACATCTCACTACATGAATTATATTATTAATAGGCTTTCTTTAGTTTCCTGGAAGAAAAAAATAAAAAAGGCCCTGCTAAAGGGACGCTGCATAAACAAATTTCAGGACATTAATATTAAAGGAGAGTCAATGAATTCAGACGCATGACAAAATGGGCGTTTGTTCATTTCTCAAGAGAGACATACCTTCATGATTATTAATATAGTAGTTAAAGATTGATTTTGACGTGGAGCAGCTGAAAATACCATGTGCTGAGAGAGACAATGAGTCACATTTTCAGAGCTCTGGAATCTGGCTGCCTTGCAGGCTGCCTTTCACCTCATTGCAGCCACAGGGCTATGCAGAGGTGCTGTGGGAGATGACAAATGAGCCCTGGCAGTGAGGGTGACAGAGACGCTGTAGATCTTGTTTCTGGGGGAAAGGAAAAGAAAACATTAAAGAGGAGATTTTTTTTTCTAAGTGATGGTAAGAGTTTCATTAGATTAAAGAAGACATTCCACCATCAGTCACTCTTTTCCAATTTGTGGTGAGGAGCTGGGAAAATCTTATGAAAGTGAAAAGCCAGGTGATTTCTGACAAGTTGACTGACAACTGTATTTGGGTGGTTTTGAAATGCAGATCACCCAAAGATACCATGTGATGCCATTATTTTGGCCTTACGTGCATAGCGTAGCAGAGCAGCAGCTAGGTACCTCAAGGTCATTTTATAATAGCCCAAGGTGAATGATTCAGTAAATACACAAGCTCTTTCTACTGTGATCACATTGATTAACTCTTCTGATTTCCTAAAGGAGAATTTTGATGTTGTGGCCCAGATAATCTGGAATATCTTAGAGGAAGCTGCATGAAGTTACTGGAACCCTCGTAAGGGGACTGGGTAAGTTAAAGGCAGAAGATACTCAAACAGGAGTCTTATGGGAAGGAGGAGTGACACGCTAGCTAGCTTTGAACAGCCTGTTGTTGCAAAAAAAAAGCATTTTCTGGCAATAATAATGTAGGGTTTAAATCACAGCAGGCAAGAGCAGCCGTAGGCAAAACTGTCAGAAGTCAATTTTTATCTCCTTCTTCTGTATGTTTCCCCTTTCTGAAGCCTTTTCCCTCCCCTTCAATCTCAGATTTTTCTAGTCTTTTCTATGCAATATCAACCAATCCTGGTGCCTCTTGTCCTGTAGAAAAATGACCAGGCAACTTTCGGGTAAATGAGTTTGTTACCAACTTAACGTGGTATCTCTCGAGGGAATCCCTCTGCGTCCCAGCCTCACTCAGTCCACAAATGTTGCTAAGAGGATGCATTTCACATCCATTGAGGGGAGGTCACCTTAAGGGTAACTGACAAGCCGCAAACCCATCATTGAGTTAGGTGGCATCTACCCCCAGCTTGTGAAGATTTCCCCAGGTGAAGTGGGCAGATGAAAACAATTTGTTCCAAAGGCCATAAAGGCAGTTGAAGTAGGTGCTGTGGAGCACTTAAAGCTTAGACAGACGTCAGAGATGCCAAGGCCAACCAGGGCATCCCAGGCCATTGTGAGTTATCTTAACTTTTGTCCTGCTACTGACCTTAGACGAATCTGGAGGAAAGAGTAAGGCTGATGGTTTTGTGTAACTCTGCCTCACTTAAATCCATTTGAGGTGCAAGTCAAGGCATCACCACGTGATGCATTGATCCTTTTCAGAAACAAAGAACGAACAATGACAGAGAAGCAGCTGAGTGTCATGGACAGAAATCTTGCCTTGGAACCAGGAATACCCAAGTTCAAGGACTGCTTCTGACCTATATTGGCTCTGTGGCCCTGAGCAAGCCATTTAACCTCTAAGTGATAAGGCAAATCTCTAAGACTATAAGATGGACAGCTAGGTGGCACAAGTGATAAAATGCTGGGCCTAGAGTCAGAAGGGCCTGAATTCAAGTGCAGCCTCAGATACTTACTAGCTGTTTGACCCTACGCAAGTCATTTAACCCTGTTTGCCTCAGTTTCCTCAATTGTAAAATGAGTTGGAGATGGAGATAGCAAACCACTCTGGTATCTTTGCCCAAGAAAACCCCAAATGGGGTCAGACATAATTGAAATGACTGAACAACAAGCAAGATGGTAACTTGTAAAGGTGCTGACCTGTACTTACAGAGGGAATTCCCTCACTTGAAAGTTCCTAGTACTAGTGAAGTCCTAGGTCCTATCCCTATTCCTATATGCTATGTAACAGACAGTCATGGACCACAATAATCCCCAGAGTCAAAATTGTGAGTGGCCTAAAGGGGAATGAAGAGATACATAATGACCAGGAGCTATAACATATTAAAAATGATAATTTCCATATAAGAAGTGCTCTAAAGGATATCATTCAATGCAAGGTGAAGTGGGCAGAACCAGGAGTACATTTTACACAGTAATAGCAAAATTGTGTGATGTTTAACTATGAATAACTTAGCTCTTCTCAGCAATGCAGTAATCCAAGACAATTCCAAAGGACCAATAGAAAATGATGTCTAGCATAGACCAACATCTTACACCATATACCAAAATAAAGTCCAAGTCGTGTGATCTAGTTATAAAGACTGATACTAAAAGCAAATTAAGACAGCAAGGAGTAGTTTACTTGCCAGATTTATGGAAAATGGAGGAATTTATGATCAAACAAGAGATAGAGAGCATTATAAAATGCCAAATGGATAATTTTGATTACATTAAATAGAAAAGTTTTTGCCCAAAATATCCAATGCAACTAAGACTAGGAGGAAAACAGAAAATTGGGAAAGGATTTTTTATGTGTCTTGGATAAAGTGCTCATTTGTAAAATATATAGAGAACTGAGTCAAATTTATAAAAATTCAAGTCATTCCCCAGTTGATAAATGATGAAAGGATATGAACAGATACTCTTGAGAAGATATTAAAGCTATCTATAGTCATATGAAAAAAATGCTCTAGATCACTATTGATTAGAGAAATCCCAATCAAAAAAATTCTGAGGTACATCATAGCTATGAAATCAGCTATTATAAATGCTGGAAAAGATAAGGGAAAATTGGAACACTAATTCATTATTGGTAGAGTTGTGAACTGATCCAACCATTGGAGAACAATTTGGAACTATGCCCAAAGGGCAATAAAAATGTTCATACCATTTGCCCCAGCAATACCACTTCTAGAGCTGTATCCTGAAGACATCATAAAAATGGGAAAGGGACTCACAGGACTGGAAGTATTTATAGCACCTCTTTATGTGGTGGCCAAGAACTAGAAATTGAGGGGATGCTCATCAACTGGGAAATGACTGAAGAAGTTGTGGTATATGAATGTAATGGAATACTATTGTGCTATAAAAAATGATGACAGCAGGCAAACTTCAGAAAAACCTGGAAAGATTTTCATGAACTGATTCTGAGTGAAGTGAGCAGAACCAGGAAAACATTACAGCCACAGTATGTGATGACTGACTTTGATGAACTTAGCTCTTTTCAAAAATGTGAGGCCCTAAAACAACTCCAAAAGCTTCATGATTGAAAATGCCATCCACATTCACAGAAAGAAATATGGAGTCTGAATGCAGATCAAAGCATACTACTTACTCTCTTTTTTGTGCATCCTTTAGTTTAGTTTTTTCTTCCTCATAATTCCTCCCATTCATTCTAATCTATGCAACATGTCTAATGTGAAAATGTTTAATAAAAATGTATATGTAGAGTCTATATTAAATTGCACACTATCTTGTGGAGGGGGAAGAAGGGATGCAGAGAAAATTTCAAATTTGTGAAGTGAATGCTGAAAACTATAAACAAATAAATTCATTTATTAAAAAGAAAAGAAAATGCTATCCACATCCAGAGAAAGAAGCAGTGGAATCTGGATGCAGATCAAAGCATCCAAAGATCCAAAGGATCAAAGATCCAAAGATCACTTTTTTTTTGTGGTTTTCCCCCTTTCAGTCTGTTTCTTCTCTCACAGCATGACTAATATGGTAATGTGTTTCACATGATTGCACACATATAAGCTATAATAAATTGTTTATCATTTGGGGGAACAGGATGGAGGAAGAGAAATTTGGAACTCAAAAAAATTTCAAATGAATGTTAAAAATGATCTTTACACGTAATTGGAAAAAAATGAAATATTGTTAAACATTCAAAGTGCTTTTTAGAGATACCATTTAACGTATGTCCTTGCCAAAGCAGATGGTCTAACGATGAAGCGAGAGCAAAAGATGAGAGATGGACAGTGTGTGCCTTGACTTGGAGCCCGATTGAAAAATCCTGAAGACCCTTACTACCTTCCAGAGATCCTCTGGGAAGGGTACATGGGAGGACATGTGCCAGACCTGCAAAGGATGAAAGACATGGCTGGTTTGTGATATACAGGGAGAAAAGGAATGACCACATTGGTGTGATCATCAATCTATTGAAACATTGAAGGACTGCTACAGTTGCAGGTCATGGTTACATTTCATTTCTGGTAGAATGAAAAATCATCGCAGTGTGCCTCACTATTAGGTGTAGATCCTGAGAGTAGACACAACTCTACAGAATCTGGCCAGTACTGTGGGACTGACTAGAAGGTCCAAATGCTTATTCTTTTCCTTTCTTCACAACAGTTGCTACTGTTTCTCTCAACAGGAAGCTGGCTTAATAGCAATAAACATAATAACCCACTTCCAAATGTGTTTTTAAGTGCAGGTTCCTAGAATGTAGATGTCTACATAAGGGACTCTCAGGGGCAAGCTTGAATCTGTTATGAATTTTTAAAATGTGGCTTCTCCTTAAAGAAAGCAAATGTGTACACAACCACTGAAACTTTTGCGATTTGAAGCAGCATAGAATTGAGATAATCTTATTAGATATAGAAAAGTTTAAATGTTAAAAAAATACACCTTGCAAAATCTTATTCCATCATTCCAATTTCTTGGATCTGAAATTCATTTTTATGTACATTTGTTTTTGTGAATGAATCAATTATTCAGTCTGTGTTGTGGCTGTGTCTCAAGATAGCAATCAGTTACTGTATCCAAAAGAATATTTTAAGCGCTGTCCACAAATAGGTTTGAAAAGCATACAGTCACAGAATCTCTGAGCTGGAAGGAACTCAGAGGTTATTTAAGCCAGGCTGGCCTGAATAGGAATTTTATCTTACAGCGTTCTTGGTACATAGTCATAAGTCTATTTGAATACCTCCATTGATGGGGATTCACTAACTTTCAAAGTAAACCATGATCAACTCTAACTGTATAATTAATTTAGATTCAACAAACTTTTATAGACAAAAATAAGTATCCTGCAAGGTAGGAAATTAGTGAAGCTGACATAAATCTAATTGTCTGTTTATATTCCATGTGGCTGTATTCCTCTGAAGCTCTCCATTGTCCCCCTCTTACTGGGTACTTTCCTCTCTCCCTTTTAGCTTCATCTTTTGTGTTGTCTTCCCCTATTAGATTTTAAGATGCATGAGATCAGGACTTGTCTTTTGCTTTTCTTTGTATCCGCAGGGCCCGGCACAGTACTTGGTACATAATAAAATATCTCTTGTCTATCTATCTATCATCTATCCATCTGTCTGTCCATCTATCATTTATTGATATATTAATATATGTGTATAAATCGATATATGTATATATCACTATATTAATGTATGTATACATACAAGCATATACAAACATGAGTATGTATGGGTATGAGATATAGGAAATTTGAGGTGGAAGAGATTAGTTTGGGATTTAAGAGAGAAACAGCAAAGGATTATGGAAGAAGAGGCAGAAATGAGGGAGGACATGTCAGGCCTGCACAACACAGGGAGGTTCAGGGGGGCATAATGAGATTGAGAAATAACTATAAGCCAAGCTTTGTTGTCACAAATTCATCATTTGTATGTTTCTTCAAAAAATTCCTCATTTGTAAAACATAGGTACAATGTTGGCACCTACTTCAAGAGTTATTATAAGGATAAAATGAGAGAACAATCACTTCGTAAACCTAAAAGCAGTACATGAATGCTAGCTATTACTAGTACTGTCTCAAGGATGAATTTTCATTTTTGATTGCCCCATTCTTGATTTGTGTTGCATAATACGTCCCTCTAACCTGATCAAAAGTTCCTTGAGGGCTAAGACAGTAACTACCCCTTCACAGGGAAATAACCTATATGTACAAATATTTTGTGGTGGTAAGGAATTGGATATTCAGGGGATTCCATTCAGTTGGGGAATGGTTGACTAAGTTGGGGTATATGATTATGATGGAATGCTATCGTGCTATAAGAAATGACAAGAATCATGTTTTCAGCCAAACATGGGAAGACTTATGTAAACTGATGCAAAGTGAAGTGAGCAGAACCAGGAGAACACTGTATACAGTAATAGTACTATTGTAATGATGATCAACTGTGAAAGACTTAGCTACTCTGATCAATACAATAAACCAAGGTGATTCCAAAGGATTCATGATGATAAATGCTATCCATTTCCAAAGAGAGAACTGATAAACTGAGTACAGATTAAAGTACACATTTTTTTACTTGCTTTATTTCCCTCCCTTCTTTCCTTCCTTCCTTCCTTCCTTCCTTTCTGCCTTCCTGCTTTCCTGCCTTCCTTTCCTTTCTTCCTTCACAACATGGTTATCATGAAATATGTTTTGTATGACTTCACAAGTATATTTGCTATTATATGATGCCTTTTCAATGGGTGGGGAAAGAGCTAGAGGAAGAGAGATTTTGAAACTCAATTTTTAAATGAATGTCAAAATAAAGTATATTAAAATAATAATTGTTCCTTAATATTTGAATTATGCCACATAGTTTTGAAAGTCCTTTCACGATCCATTATTTTATTATTTGATCAATATGCCATCTTACATATTGGCATAATATGCCAATGTTATGGCATATTAATATTGCCCAAGGAATATTACTGGCTTTAAAAATAGTTCTGCATTTTCTATGAAATGAGGCCCTGGTGACACCCATGTCCAAAATGGATAACTGACTTGAGGGGAGAAGGCTGAGAATAGAAGCTTGCAGAAATGTTAGTAGCAGTTGAGAAAGACGATTCAGAAATTTGCCAGAGTATTGTAGGTCTGGGCTAGAGGCAAGAGAAAATTCGTTTATTTTTCCTACTTTGCCTTTTGATCACCAGTCCCTGACTCACTGGCACCTTGTAGCATTTTAGATTTAGAGCCTGAAGGGGCCTTAGCAATTATCTGTCCCAGTCTCATCATTTCCCAAGTAAAGAAACTAAGCTCAGAGAGGTTGATTGCTGTGCTTCAGGTCACATAGTAAGTTTCAGAGGCAAGGTTTGAACCCAGGTTTTCCTGATTCTAAGCTCTGCATTCTTAATCTAATTTTCCTGGATTCATTAATATCCAGAAATCAATCTCCTCACTAGGAAAATTCATGGAATTTCTTCCCCATCATTTTTCCTTTACTTGGAAAGTAACACATAGCTCCCTTGTGGCTTGTTTACAAAACTATGGTTATAAAACTGTATAAGAGAAGAATACTAGTGGAGGAAGGAAGAAGAGTGGAGGTTTTGAACAGGAGTGAAGAGTGCACAGGGCTCTAATGACTTAACACAATTACTTAGATTTACAAGTCGAAACAGTCATTTTGGTTTCATCCTGGTGCTAAACACACACTTAAGGAAATACGAACTAGGGCTTATTCTTCTTAGCTCTTTCTTTCCTACAGTACAGATTCAGAAAATGGAGCCAGAAAGACCCAAGTTCATGTCTTATCAATGATAATTATTAGCAGCCTGACCCTGGGTAAGCTGCTTAACATTTTTGAGTTTCAGTTTCCTCACCTATATGGAACCCAAGCTCCAACGGCACCAGTAAGAGAGGTGGGAAGTGTCTAGGTTGTCTGTAAACAGCTCCAATCAGATGATGTTGTCCTCAGTGTAAGGAATGGTCTCCTGTACACCAGTTCCACTGGCTACTAACAGTCAGATTAGCTTTCATACAGAAATATTTAATTCCAAAAATGTAATCACAAATACACAAGCTTACTATCCCAATATGTGGGAGATATTATTCTCCTCCTCCCCGCTACCTCAGTTACTGGGGTGTAGAAGAAGGTTATTAGATTTAAAGCTTAGCTGAGTTCCTAGAGAGCACAGTCAGACTTTCAAGTTCAAAGCTAGCCTTGGGCTCTAGTCCCAGGCACCAGGGCTTCTCAGGGTTTTCCTGCTAGTTTGGCTCACTGGCTACAACATCCACCTGGAATCCTAGGTCTAAGAAAGGCATGCCTCAAACTCTCAGGTCCTATGAGAATCACTTGTAGCACCTGAGACTGAGGACAACAAACAAAACAAAACATAAATAAATAGCCCAGGCCCATTTTTCAGAGCTGGCTCAGGGAAAGAAAGTCTTTCTCCTCTCACTGGCTCAATTTATGGTGGTGCTTGTGCTGTGGATGAACTGGAATTGTTACCCTCTGGACACAGCAGATAAAAAAGGAATAAAAAGGAAGCCAAAAGAAAAGTAATTGGCTCAATCTCACTATTTTTAATGATGCAGGCAGTCAGTCAAAGGAGACTACCCCTGCCCAAGTAGTAAAAGAGGAAGGTCTCCATGTCAGGCAAACCGGGCGTACACCAAAGGTGCCTTCAGGATGCCTTCATCTTTGGCAAACTAGACATGTCTAGAGAACACTGGGTTGCGTGTAAAATGAGGGATTTCAGCTAACTGACCTCTAAGTCATCTCTAAATCTATGGTTCTGTGATCCTTCAGTGAGTGATGTTTTGTATTTGTTGTTAGCTGAGTTATCTTGCTGTGGATTTAGCTGGTGAAGTTCTTGGTATCTCAGTTCTCTGGAATGTGTTTCCCCAATCCTAGGAGAATGGGGTCTGTGGAAATCTATCCAGTCTGTTCCATAAACTATGCCAACTTAAAACAATGGCTATAGACTTGGAGATGCCCTGCCTTGTCCTCCATTTTCTTCAAAAGAAAGATACTTCTCCATCTATATTCCAAAACTATTTCCTCCTTGAGCTTTAGACTTTGTACTTCTCTCACATGTCTTCTAGGGTTCTCTGAACTTTGATCCCTCAAGTTTGCTATCCCTCACCTTGATCTATTTTCACTATTTCTGGTGCATTGGCCTGAAGGAAATTGTACTGGACTAGTTAGATTCTCCTGGATGGATATGTCTTTGGTGGTAAAGCACCCTCTTTTACCAAATGCCTTAACCAGCCAATATCATACTTTGCACTTCAGAACTGCAAGACTACATGTCCATGACCTGCTTTCTGCATCTACCCCACCCTTCTCCTCATTCCCATCTCTCATGCTGCTCTCCCCTAAGAACATAATCTTTCATGACCCTAAATTTCCTGGTGGGCCAGACTCTGGATTCCTGCTCACTGAGAAAGCTACTTGACATAGCTTACGGGCATCTATACCTTTCCTTGCCCTAACATTTGCTACTTTCCTATGCCAGACAAGTTACTGAATCATGGATCAGACTTCAGGCCTTTCTCCTGGGACAAGTTGAGGGTGGAACATATAGATTTTTTTTACTATAGGAACAAAATTTCATGGAACAGTTCTTTTCCCCTCACCAACATAAAAATGATAATAATGAATAACAATAACAGCCACAACATCATCGCGCTACCCAACATTTATTTTTTGTTATTAATTATTCTTCTTGTCAGTCTAGTTTGAAGGGACTACCCAGAGCAGTGACTTGTTACCAAAAAATGGAGATTGATTTATGTGTGAGTTCTGCTCCTTCTTAAAATGCAAAATACTGCTTCCTTGAGGGCGAAACACTGTAAGACACCGTGCTACATGTTTAATACAAAGAAGGAGGAATCCCTGGCCACAAGAATTGTATGCTCTACTGGGGCAAGTAAACACAAGGAAATTTAAGATGGAAGAGACAACGTATTACATGGAGGTAGCAGGATAGAATGAGTAGCAGGGGCTTATGCTGAGCCTTGAAGGAAGCTAAAGATTTTAATAAGAGGCAAAGAAAACTTGCATTTCAGTCATGAGGCATTACACACAATTGCAAGGTCATGGAATATAAAGCAGTTGTTGTGGCAGTGAATGATAAACATATCAAGATGATGGAAACTTGAAGAAGAAACATTAGAGCAGCAATTTTGGTCCTGAAAAGTATGGACAATGCCCTGACCAGAAGAACATATCCCTATGTCTCTGGCCAGGGATACAGTTAGCAGTTACCAGTTGCTGGCAACGTAAGGGAGTTGAAGAGCTGGGGAAGACTGAGAGACAGGAAGGGGAAGAAATATGGAGGAAATAAGATGGGGGAGGGGCAAGACCTCTGTTCTTAAATTTCATTGGACCATCAAGGAAACACTGCATGTGGCATGACAGGAGAAACCTGGCAGACGCTGCCAGGAGACCTGATTCTAACTCTGTCATTAACTCATTATGCTATAATGGATAGAGCTCGAGAACTGGAGTTACGAAGACCTGAGTTCAAACCTAGCTTCAGACACTTACTAGCTGTATGAACCTAGGTGATTCATTCTGCCTCAGTTTTCTTAACTGTAAACCAGGGATCAAAATAGCATCTAATTCCCAGGGTTTGTGCGAGAATCAGATGAGGTAAGATTTGTAAAGTACAATGCCTGGCACACTGTGGTCACCTAGTAAGTACTAATTCCTTTATTTCTTTCACCTTGCCATCAAATGAGCCTCAATTTTCTCATATGGCCAAAAAAGGGAGTTAAATTAGAGATGCTATGAGGAGGCAGGTAGATAGGTACAGAGACTGCAGTGCTAGCCTTGGATGCAAGAAGATCAGAGTTCAAATTTCACTTCAAACACTTACTATCTATGTGACCTAGGGCCAGTCACCTAACCTTCGTGAGACTCAATTACCTTATTATGAGGAAAATGGGATAATAACAGCAGCTCTCTACCAGCCTTGCAGTGAGGATGAAATGAGATTAATTGAAGATAAAATCTGTAAACCATTTTGCAAACCTTAAAACAGTCTATATATACTACTTATGAGTTTTGCTGTAATTATGATTAAAATGATAATCATATTATTACAATTTTATTTAATTATAATTATTTCTTTCAGTTCTAAAAGTCCATGATTATAAATTAGTCAAATGCCAGTTCAGGATAATAATCCATCCAACTACTGGGATTTTCCAGATAATGGGTAACAGCTTCCACTTTATTTTGATATTGAGCACCTGAACATTGTACTCATTAAATATTGAAAAGTGGTGTGGCATAATAAAGCACTGTATTTGGAGTCAAGTAGACCTGAGTTTGAATTCCACCTCAGATCCTCTTTAAGCATGTTTCCCTTTTATAGAATCTTATATTTATAGCTAGAGTACATTTTTGAGGTCATCTTATCCAACTCCCACATTTTAGACTGATTAAAAAGGTTCCAGAGAGTTGAAGCAACTTGCCTCAAGATGACACAAGTAATTTATAGCAAAGCCAAGGAACCAAAGTCCTCTGACTGAATTCTGTTTTCTTTGCACTATACCAAAGGCACCACATTTGCCTATTAGATAGGAATCATTTATAGCACTATGTTGTTGGGATTATTGAAATAAATTGCAGCAAAGCACTTTGTGAAACCTGGTACACTGTGTAAATATCAAATGTTTCAATGATTATTATTATTGATTATTAATAACACTAACAGCAATGTCTTTTCTGTGCTCAAACCCTATGATCATTACAGAAACAAAGGCCTGAACCCCTAAGAGGTGGGTCCAGGTGGGCTAAGAACAGAAGCAGATTTAATGAGAATATGCTCTCCTGGGAGCTTCAGAAAGTGCTGCTCATTTCTCAACTCTATAAATCCCTCAACCATCAATGGTTATGGGCATGGGTTTGAAGTGGTATGATGGATAGCACAATGGTTCTGAAGTCAGAAAGACCTGAGTCCAACTCTGACCTCAGGCACTTACTAGCTGTGTGACCCTGGGTAAGTCATTGAACTGTTGCCTACCTCAGCTTCCACAACCATAAAATGGGGATAATATCACCTACCTCACTGTGTTGTTGGGAGGATCAAGTGAGATAATATCCATAAAGCACTTAGCACAATACCTGGTATATGCTAGGCACTATATAAATGTTGATTTCCTTCCTTCCACTGCTTCCACTTTGAGTCCTACTGAACAGCTTCCTAGCGATTTCTTTCCCTATTCTCTCAGCCTCCTCTCTCCTTTCTGATTGGAGGACTAGAGTGGGGAGCACTAAATGCCTCATAAAGCTTTCATTTATAGAAGGCTAGATTCTGAGCTTTCTACCTAATTTCTCAACTTTCCATCAGCAACTCTGTTTGGTTTGAGCTCCAATAAAGATGAGTACCAGGCACCCCCTGCCTCACTTACCGCACAATTGCCAGCTTTTTTCTGTGTGTTCTCTTCCCCTATTGGATTGTAAGGTGCTTGAGGTCAGACTCTCTTGCTTTTCTAACTTCTATCTATAGCACTTAGCAGAGTGCCTAGCACATAGTAGGAGCCTAATAAATGTTTATTAAATTGAATTGAATTCCTTGTTCCTGCTATCATTGAAGTGATAGAGGTAGTATATTCTTCAAGGGTTTCAGCACCAGTCTATATAGTCTAAGCAAACAGATTTCTTTTCTGAAGTACAAAAAAAAGTCAAAGTAATAACAAATCACAGGAGTATAGAATTAGGCAACTGATTTGGGAGAATTAGATGCATTCTTGAAGATACAGCCTTGGAGATCAGTTGTCAGAAGTTAAGTTGGAAGAGAAGGGGAAAATATAAAATTGTGCACACATGGTTGAATTTCCAAATTGTTACAGGGGGAAAAATTTTCACCGGAGTGTTTTTGTCTAATCTAAAATGGCAGTAATTGAAAGACATTTAGAACAAGGACAGGTAATGATGTCAGCACTTCACTAGAGCTCATAAAAACTTACAGCTCACAGAGAGAACAGATGAAAGGAAAAGTACAAGGGAATAAAGCATTTGTGGAGGAAGGGAAGAGAAAGGGTGAGAGTTTCGAACAATTTGGTGTAATTAACAAAGAGAATAATGACATCCCTAAATCTATGTAACTTTCAGGGGCTTAATAGTCATTTAATCCTGGCCACAACTCCATTCATCTCACTCATTCTGATACTGAGTGATACAATCACGCAAAAATCAACAAGGAGAAATACCTCCATAATTAAAAGGGAAATGCCATGTGAGTTCAAAAGTCTGTGATACATAAAAGAAAGTTTCTTTAACTTGAGTGGAAGTTCTCAAGTCCTTCCACTGACCATTCCAGAACCAAATGCCAAGGCACCCCTGGAGGTGGGTCTAAGTGACCTGAGGGCAAAACCAGATTTAGCAAGAATATGCTCCCCCCAGGAGCCCTATAGAGAAGTTGCACCCCTCTTAATTATGGAACTGGGTGCAGTGGCTGGAGTACTGACTTACAGCCAGGAAAACCTAGGATCAGTTCCTACCCCTGATTCTTACTAATTGAAGCAACTATGAATAAGTCATTAAACTTTATTCTCCCTGTCTGAAAAAATGGGAATTATAATGTTTATAGTATGTCCTTCAGAGGGGGGTAATAATGGCATTTCAATTAATGAATGAACAAGCATTTGTTAAGGGACTAAACATCATTATTAAATTTCTGGATGACAGAAATAAGAAATTACAAAGGATGGAATATTCAAGCTTCCATTCTTTAATGTCTACAATAGCAAAATATTAACCCTTTAACATTTCATCCATTTCCCTACTATTGGCTTAAAAATGAATTTCAAATCTAATGTAAAGGAATGATAATTTAGATAATCTGCCCCTTCTTCTAACTGTCATCTTTTGGACTTAGTCCTATACGATAGCTTTTTTTTTTTATTATTTTTATCTTCTATTAATGAAAATCATGGTTACAGTTATCACACCAGATAATTGTAAATGAGGTACTCCGTCCTCTCTCCCTAACAATTAAATCCCTCCCCCACCCAATTAAATTCCTATATCTCAGCTCTCTATTATTATTTTTTGAGCAATTGGGGTTAAGTGACTTGGCCAGGTTCAAAAGGCTACCAAGTATCAGAAGCCAGATTTGAATTCAGGTTCTTCTGACTCAAGGGCTTGTACACTGCTCACTGTGCCACCCTTCCACTCTAAAGGACTACAATTACAACTCTATAGCACTCTGAGGTTTGCAAAATGCTTTACATATATGAAACCTCATTGATTTTCATAATAATCTATGAAGTAGTTACTATTATAATCTCCATTTCAGATAAAGAAACTCATGTTTAGATGTTAAATGATTTATTCAGGGTCATCCAGTAAGTGGCTGAGGCAGAATTCAAACTCAGGTCTTCCTAAGTTCCCTCAGATCCAACCCTCCGCTTAGTACAGTGATTGGCATGTTGTACAAACTTAAGAAATATTTACAGACTATTGACTATTGTGCTACTTAGCTTTTTGTTAAAAAATTATATTTCATAAAATATCTCAATTTTTAAAAAAAATTAAGTTTACTTCAATCCTTCTTTTTTCAGTTCTTTACTTCTTTACTTCAGATCTACTTTAATTAGTCTCTCCCAGTTTCTAAACATTTTAGAACATTAATACCTGTTTATTTAGAGGTCTTATTGAGCAACTTCAATGACGTACTACAAAGTAAAGGTTCAGGGAGGAAGCAAAAAAAAAAAAAGACAACCAGATCGCTCTAAAATCCTTGCTATGAATTTATGAATTATTCTTGTAGGAAGACCCCCTTGTGTCTTCAATAAGACTAACATGTTTATTAAAATGTGTATAAAATAAGAGTAAGTAGGCTTTTTTCTCTCCCATCATAGATTAGAATAGTAGGACAGCAGGAGGGGACTGTAGACCGATGGAGAGCAGCAAGAATTCATAGCTAATTTTGAAAAAAAAATTATAAGAAAAATGTGCTTCATAAACATGCATGTATGTACATGCTTGTATCTATATGCACACGCATAGTGTATATAAAGGGTATCTAGAGAGTATGTATGTGTATACATACACATAAATACTCTATAGAAAGGGTATAGAGTATATATGTATTTACATACATATATATATGCACATATTTATGTACACTGTATACATTTATTTTTATAATATAAGCTATCCAAACCGCACTAAGATTTGGTGACAGCTTATTCATAAACAGATAGGGAAACTCAAATAAGCATGGAAGTATGGTCCATTTAGCGTAAGGTCAAATAGTTCTAAATACCTCAGACAATGTAAAGGTATTACGATATTATAGCCCAAGAGATTAATTGATGTTCCAGTCACTCAAGAGTTTAATAACCATGTACTAAGCACCCACTAGGTGAATGAAGATGGAAGGGAACTCAAAGATAATCTAATCTGACCTGCACCTAAATGGGAAACCTTCTGCGACATTCAAAGAGCTTGCATTTTTATATACCACTGTAGATATGTTATCTCATTGTATCCTCACAGCAAAACTGTCAGGTCCTTATACTTTAGGGCTGTGAAGCATGTTGACAGTTTGCAGCTAAACTTGAAGGCTGGCTAGGAGATGGGACATTCACCTCATTCCTCATCCTTTGTCTTAGGAAGTACATGAAAACACTCTACATGTCTTACTTTTAGAAAGCAAGAGAGAGAAGCAAAGAGTCTGTGTATCCTCATATATCCATTGAGTCATCATGTCAGAAGCCAATTAGCAGAATCTCATTATCTCCCATTTCAGGCATATATCCTTTAATAAACACAAATCCTATACATGTGAGCTGTGCAGTGGGTTTTACTTTCACCAATTACTTTTGTGGAGGTAGGTACAAAAGCACTTGGAATATTTATGAATCATGCACAGGGATTTCTTTTCACCATTTAGTCTTCTGGAGTTATGATTACCACATAGTTATCAATGTAAAGAGTGTTTTCTGTTGAATATTGGAAGAGTAGGAGAAGCTGATCTCTACAACCCATGGAATTAAAAACTCGAACCTACAACAACAAAATTCTCTCTCTGTCTCTGTCTCTGTCTGTCTATCTGTCTCTCTTCCTCTCTCCCTCCCTCCCTCTTATAATTTTAAGGCATGACATTTAAATCCTAAATGAGAACAAGGTCAAAAATTTCAGTCATCTTTAGATAATACTAGTAAAGATATGTTTTCTGTATGTTAGCCTAAGGTATTGGAGAACTGAGGTTATTTTCTAGATAATTTATTGAAAAAATGCAAAATAGTTGGACTTTATGGAGTGAATTTTATATTTTTTGTTGTTCAGTCATTCAGTCATGTCTGACACTTTGAGAATTCTACCTGTGCTGGGGTTTAACTGGGACATGGTACAATCATTTATCTTCTCTCTGGGGCTGAGGGCATCAGGGCTGATATAACTGAGAGTCCAAAATAAATTGGAGATGAGTGGTTCAGACTGACTGTCGTCATTGTCTAAAAGAACTATTGTACCCAAATCTCCGTTCCTTTTGCCTGTGTAGATCCAGGCTAATAATTAAACTTAGTGTGATTCATTAAAAAGTAATATGCTACTTTCATACTTAAGTTGAAAAGAATGAGAATGGTGTCCTGCTCAAAATTCTGAATTCTAATCGTTGTTATCCATTAGAGTTTACAAAATCCACTTTTAAAAGGAACACAGTAGAAAATACAGTAAGTGCTGTCAAGATGACTGAGTAAATGGAATTCCATCACCTCAAACAAAAGAAGAATAATTCACAAAAGAAAGGAAAGAAATTCTCATAATGAAAACCTCACAGGAGGAAAAAGCAAAGAGACTAAAAGAATGAATGAGACCAAAAATGATTTTTTATTACAATGAGGAAATTCAGTGGAAAAGCAGCATGTGAAGAACAGTCTCTAAAATAAGACAATATTTCCACAACTGCAGCTATAATTCCAGAATTGCATTGGAACATCATCACTAACCCACAGATGATTTAAGAATCTCAATAAAAGAGTTAAAGTAAGATAGATAGAATGAAGTTAGAGCTCTGAAAGACAAAATCAAAAAGCTATAAAAAGATTTCATGATTTAAAACAGACACCGAAAATGGAATAGTAGAGACTGAACACAAAATATGAGAAAGGCAACAAAACTTGTAAAGCAAAATTAAGTCAGCATCATTGGAACAACAATTTTATTCTTTATAAATCAAAGTATTTGACTTTTAAGACAAAGTTCAAGTAGTCTAATAATCTTTGACCTCCCAGAAAAAACGTGAGGAGGTATGAGAGGGAATGGGGTTCCTGAATATCATATTTTTGGAAATCATGCAAGAAAATTGCCTTGAAGTAATGGAGTTAGAGAGCCAAATATAGATCAATAAAACAGAGTATTAGTAGCATGGAACTGCAAGTTTAACTCAGGAGAAATGTAGTTACTAAGTTACTGAGCCTTTATAAGGAAAGAATTTTGTAAGTTGTGAACAGAATACAATTAACTTACCATACCATGTCAGAATCACACGGCGCTACTGTTCAGTAAAAAGAAGTGTGTGTGTGTGTGTGTGTGTGTGTGTGTGTGTGTGTGTGTGATGGGGTGTGTGGAACTGCCTATATCACCAAGCCAGGCAAAATGGTTTGCATCCAAAGATGACATAATATAACCTAAGCATATCTAGTTTAAGGGAAATGGAAATTCAACAAAATGAATGATTTTCAACCATTCTTCTTAAGAAACCCAAAGCTGAACAGAGGTTTAGAAATACAAGTTAAATTAGCAAAGGAAATTTAGCAAAGGAAAGGAATCATTTATAGCATGAAAAGTCCAGCTAATAGCTCATTGATAACATACTTTTAAAAGGATGTAGGAATAGAGCCCTTTAAAAATGCTGTATTCTTTGAAGGTAACACTGAAGAAACAAGGAGAAAACATCTATGGGCTAGAATGGTCAGACCAAAGTATCTTAAAGGAAGGATGAAAGGAAGGGTATTAGGATAAACAGTTTTAGTAATCCTTTAATCTGAGGAGCCACAGATGAAGTTAATTCAAACGCTGAGTTGTGGGGCAAGGAATATTCATGAACTGCTCTCTTAATCTAACTCTTTATCTAGGTGAAACAAGAAATATAAAAATGATCATTTCGGTAAAAGCATGATGAAAGGATCTGGACTGTGTGGGTATAGAAAAAAAAAGTATGTCTGTGTATTGAAGTCCTTTTTTTAATAGGTCATATCCTAGGAATGGTTCTATTTTTTAAGCCCCCATTGATAACCTGTCTGTATATAGATAAATTATTTTACTTGATTCTGTACAATGTCACTTAGTTAAGATGACTATATTCCTCAGTAGTATAAGGGGAAAATTTTATCATTTAATTTATCCATCTTTGAAACTTTACCTCTTACTAATATTTTTATGGATGTTGGAAGCTATACTTGATGTCTAAAACCTTGATTATGGGGATGAAATATTTTGTGCAAGCTCTTATATGATGGATCATGAAGATTTATAACATATATTGAAATGAAGGTGAAATCACCTGAGTCTGTACCTGATGACCTGGTCATTCAGGATTAGACTGACCTTAGGACCCAAGAATGCAGACTTATACTTCAATTCCTTCATCACTATCTGTCTTAATAGTCTTCTTTGACTCATCTTGGATAACTGTCTGATTTATTGTTCAACAGAGCCTGGCAAATATTTCAAAAGTGATGCAGTATGCCTGTAGAAATTCTATTTGTCTGGCAAGATTTATGTATTGATCTGGCCTACATTTGACCAATGACATTATCCTTCTTGGAGACATTTACTCTTTCTTTTTACTACCTTCTCTTCTCCTGCCTATAGTAAAGACATTAAATAATTCTTCACAGATATAAGAGAAGAGTAAAACCAGATCAGAATTGAAAGGAATAATAACTTCCAGGGATTTTACCTAAAATTTTCAATGACTTTTTTCCTGTTTTCCTTAAATTTTTCCTAGCTTCTCATACTCTAAGGATTTTGCTTTCATTCTTGGTTCAATGCAGTTGGGGGAAGTTTTCTAGCAATATCTGTCAATCTATCAATACTATACATATGCACAAGTAATATTTATATATGCAAATACACAAGCACACATATACATACATCAGCATAAAAAGTATGTGTATATGTGATGTGCATGTATATTGTATTCATACACATGTGTACACATGCATGCATATCATACACGCATGCATGTGTGAATGCATCCCTTGGCTTAATTTTGTCTGAACCATAGGACAAGCTCCAAGATATAATCTTCTTTATGTGTATAGCTTAGAAAAATACAATATAACCTTAAAAGTCTATGGTGGCACAATGTGGAAACATTTTTCTTTTTGAGAAAATGGAATAATTTTATCTGTAAAATGAGATGCAGCTCTTCTTACTTTCTAGAGAAAGAAGTTAGATCCCCCCTCCCAACAGAGATGAATGAAGAATATTAGACCTTCATTTAAGATTAAAGTATCTTTTACAAGAAATCAGTACTAGTGATATTTCATTATTAGCAATATGTAGGACCAGAGAAACACTCAGACCTCAGAGGAGCAATATGTAAATGCTGATTTGGGGAGGAGAACACTCATATTACAGATGAAGTATCTGAGCACCAAAGAAATTAAGTGACTTGTCAAAGGACATACAGGGAGTCAGTTAGCAGAACTAGTATTTTAACTCATGTTCTCTAACTCCAAATCTATTATATGTGTGTGTTTCCTTTGCCTTTTTTTCAAATACACTTACTGAATAGCATTTCCCCCACTTCTTAATTTTGAAACAAATGGATGAATGGATCTTTACGCTATTATTTCTCTAAAATATATGTGATTCATTCAAAAAGCATTCATGAATTCCAAATATATCCTAGGCATGTGTTTAGGTGGTGAAAGAAAGCCATTGAAGGCTTTTGAGTAGAGAAATGACATGAACAGACCAAAAATCTGATGTTCCTTCAAGTGATGATGATAATTCCGTTATATTGACCAATAGGGTAGGAATAACATTTAACTTAGACCCTTTATTATCTTTTCTCCAACCAATTAAATTATTATTCCATCAATTAAGAACATTACTTCCTTCCACTTCTATAACACCAATAACAAATGACAACAGATTTCTGCTTTAGGTGTAACCTTCACGTCATTTACTGATCCACAATAAAAACATTTAAAAACGAAAAGGCCAGGTTGATTGTGCAAAGGTAACTTATGGCAACTTTTGTCTCCATGATAATTGGAGCTTCAGTTCTTAGCCCAAAATGGAGGTGGGGGTGGCAGAGGCAAAATTGTAAAATACCTTTCAACTCATTAGATATGCCTCCTTATTTAGAAGGTATGTGTGTATACACACATATATACACACGAACATATTGCATGCCATATACGTATGTGCATGCCATATACATATATATGTATGTGTGTGTATATATGTACATACATATATATATATATACATATATTAAACAGGCACAATTTTAGAGGAAGAAACTAATAAAATACAATCAGGAGACACTATTATGAACCTGGAAGACATCCAATCAGCATTGTAAGGTGTTAAGATTCCATTTACATGGAAAAAAAACCTTGTAAAAATATCCAATAGACTCCTTCCACCACCAAGTTTTCTTTTGTCATACCACACATGAAGAGCTATAATTCATCTTCAATGGCCTATAAAACCTATCTGCGACAACTTTTTCTGTTTCAAAAAAATTCAGAGAAAAGTGAACCCATATGAATTAGTCTAATGGATTCTAAAAACAATCATTAACATCATTGTTGGAGTACTTATTGAAGAAATAGCATTCAAGTAGTCGTCTTGGTTTTAGATGTATTGCAATAAATATAACCATTGCAAAAAATATTCATACTTCTAAATATCTCAATGACATCATTTTAGGAACTGACAAAAATACTTTTCTTTACTAAGTCTGTGGTCTGATTTGTTACAGGCATTTATCTTATGTTACCTGAAAGTCGTCTGTATCACTATCCATGAACCTATCCTACTAACTCATGCCTTCATGGGAACACCTCAGAATCAGAGACCTTGTCAAATTCCCTAAACACTCAGGAATTCTCTCACTTCTCAAAAACATAAGCTTGTTTGACATAGCAATTCTCTTTGCTCCTGATCTTCTCAAGAACAGCTTCATAAGAATGTGAATTATCGCCATTACTATTCAATACTACACTAGAAATTCTAGCTACAACAATTAGACAAGATAATGAAATTGAAGGAATAAGCATATACAAGGAAGATTATAAGATAAGTTTAATTAGAGAGTCCTAGTCAAGTAAAATAAAGCCTAATCAAAATAATTAACAACTTCAGAAAAGGTGTAGAATATAAAGCTTGTGGAAGTTTTTATATGAGGGATCATGAAGATTTATAACATATACTGAAATGAAGGTGAAATCACCTGAGAGATTGCAGTCTGTGCCTGGTGACGTTTAGTCATTCAGGATTGGACTGACCTTTCTAGAGCTAGAAAAGATAATAATGAAATTTGTCTGGAAAGAATATAAAGAAAATCAATTTAAAAAAAGAAAGAAAGAAAGGTAGTCTAGCAGTACCAGATCTCGAATTATACTACAAAGTCGTAATCTTCAAATCAATTTCATACTACATAAGAAATAGATTGACCAGTAGTACAATATAGAGAAGAAAATGATGACAGTAATCTTGGGGTATGAACTCATTATTTAGCAAAAATTGTTGGGAAAACTGAAAAGTGGTCTTGCCAAACCTTAGTATAAACCAACCTCTCACTCTATATTGCAACATAAGGTCAAAATATGTTTATGATTTGAGATATAAAGAAGTAATATCATAAGCAAATTAGTGGAGGATGGGAAAAATTATCTGTAAAATATATGGGTAGGGTAAGAGTTCATGATCAAACAAGAGATAGAGAGGTTCAGAGAAAATAAAGTGGATAAACTTGATTACATAAAATTAAAAAGATTTTGCACAAACAAAACTTTTTTTCAGCTAAAATTAGCAAATAATCAGGGTTACTGTTGGGAAAATCTTTGCAGTATTTTGCTGACAAAGGTTTCATTTCTAAGATATAGAGAGAGCTGAGTCAAATTTACAAGAGCAGACTTTCTTCAATTAATAAATCGTCATACATATGAATAGGCAATATTCTGAGGATGAAATTCAATATATCAATAATCATATGAAAAATACTCTGTTATTAATGATGAGAGAAATAAAATTTAAAACAACTCTGAGGTATT
Source organism: Notamacropus eugenii (assembly GCF_028372415.1). NCBI lineage: Eukaryota > Metazoa > Chordata > Mammalia > Diprotodontia > Macropodidae > Notamacropus > Notamacropus eugenii. The sequence continues at coordinate 7,617,130 of NC_092878.1, forward strand.
TCTTTTCACCAGTTGGTTAAGGTGGCACAAAAAAGAAAATGACAAATTCACTGTTGGTAAGAGTTCTGAACTAGTTTAATGATTCTGGAAAGTGATTTTGAACTATGCCCCAAAAGGTATTAAACTCTGCACACTCTTTGGCCCTATCATCTATATTCCAAAAAGAAAAGAAAGAAAACCATGTCCCATAGGTCCAAAAATATTTATAGCTACTTTTTTTGTGGTAGTAAATATTTGGGAATGGAGGGAGAGCCCATCAGTTAGAGGATGACTGAACAAGTTATGGTACATGAGTGTGATGGAATACTATTATATTGTGTTAAGAAATGATGGAGATGACTACAGAAAAACTTAGGAAGAAATATAAACTTATGCAAAGTCAAGCGAGCTTAACAAAAAGGGGGAAAAGAATACATTAGCAGGAATAATGAAAGATTATCAACTTTGAAAGACTTAGCAACTCTGATCAACACAATGACAAACCACAATTCCAAAGGACTAATGATGAAACAAGGAATCTACTTTCAGATAGAGGGATGATGGATTCAGAATACAAACTGAAGCATATTTTCTTCACTTCTTTTGAGTTATTGAAGTAGGGAAATGTGGCAAATGCAGGAATTTGTTTCACACGATTATGTATATTTCAATAGGTTTTATTTTCCTTGCCTTCCCAATGAGTGAGAGAGAGGGGGATGGGAAAGAGAATTTGTAACTGAAAATAAAATAAAATTGAATTTAATAATAATGAAATACCTCTTGCTTCATCAAAATTTAGGCATCCTTTGGTCCATCTTGCAGGTCCCTCTCATCATCTTTCTAAGGTGAACTTTGGCTAATGAAGTAAAATAAACCACAATATATCAGGTAAACTTAAACAAAGTATAAGGATGCTACTATGATCATAAAAGAGGGCCCACACACCTGCCCCTCCCCTGCTAAGGTTCTAGCTAAGAATGGAATTCATACAGACCCTACCCACATCAGGGAATGGGGGTAGAGAGGGGAGAGTATGATACTTAATGAATAAGAAATTAAATAAATGCAAGGTCTAAGGTCAAAACTTGACAGAGAAAGATTTCAGTACTTTTTGTTCCCAAAATTTGTTATTTTATTTGTTTTCAGTTTTCAACTTTCACTTCCATATGTTTTAAAATTTCCCCCTCCCTCCCTAAGATGACATGCACATTTATTAGTCATGTTACATAGAATAATTTTAGTGAATGAGAAAAACCATGAAAAAAACAAACCAAAGCAAAACATAACAAAAACGAAAATAGTCTTCTTCATTCTGCATTCTGACTCAATAGTTCTTTCTTTGAATATGTATGGCATTTTACATCATGAGTCCTTTGGAAATGTTTTAGGTCTTGCTTTGCTGAGCAGGCAATAATACCTGCAAAGAGTGATAACTTAATTTCTTCTTTGCCTTCTAATTCCTTCAATTTTTTTTCTTCTCTTATGGCTAAAGCTAACATTTCTAGTACCATATTGAGTAACAGTGGTGATAATGGATATCCCCCATCTTACTGGAAATGCGTCTAGCTTATCCCTGTTACATATAACGCTCACTGATAGTTTTAGGTAGACGCTACTTATCGTTTTTAGGTAGGTTCCATTTATTCCTGTGCTGCCCAGTGTTTTCAATAGGAATAAATGCTGTATTTTATCAAAAGCTTTTTCTACACCTGCTGAGGTAATAATATGATTTCTGTTGATTTTATTGTTGATATTATTATTATGTTGATAGTTTTCTTAATATTGAACCAGCCCTTAATTCTTGGTATAAATTCTACTTGACAGATGTAGTATTCTAATGATAAGTTGCTGTAATATTTTTCCTAATATCATACTTAAAATTTTGCATCTATATTCATTAGGGAAATTGGCCTATAATTTTCTTTCTCTGTTTTGGTTTTTCCTGCTTTAGGCATCAGCACCATTTTTTGTATCATTAAAAGAATTTGGTAGAACTCCTTCTTTACCAATTTTTCCAAACAGTCTATATAGTATCAGAAAAAACTGTTCTTTAAATTGTCCAGATTAACAGAAGAGGAAGTTCAATTTCTTCTTCTGAGATGAGGTTATTTAACAGTTTTGTTTCCTTTTCTGTTAATCTGGACAATTTATATTTTTGTCAATATTCATCTATTTCACTAAGATTGTTAAATTTATGGGCATAGAATTGGGCAAAATAATGTCTTCTTATTATTTTAATTTCCTCTTCATTGGAGGTGAATTAACCCTTTTCATTTTTGATATTGGTAATTTGGTTTTCTTCTTTCTTTTTTAAAAATCAAGTTGACCAAAGGTTTATCAATTTTATTTTTTTCATAAAACCAGCTCTTGGTTTTATTTAGTAAGTTCTATAGTTTTCTTAATTTCAATTTTATTAATTCTTCCTTTGGTTTTCAGCATTTCTAATTTGATATTTCATTAGGGATATTCAATTTGTTCTTTTTCTACCTTTTTTTTGCAAGCCCAACTCACTGATCTCCTTTTTCTCTATTTTATTCATGTAAGCATTTAGAGATAGAAAACCTCCTCTAAGAACCACTTTTGCTGCACCCTATAACTTTTAGTATATTATTTCATTATTATTGTTCTCTTGAATGAAGTTATTGAATATTTCTATGATTTATTGTTTATTCACTCATTCTTTAGGATTAGATTATTAATTTCCAATTAATGTTTGTTCTACCTTTCCATGGTCCAACTTTCAGTACTTCTGTAAGAACCCTTTTGTCTAAAGAGATATCTACCCTATCTCCCATCCTTCCACTAGATTTCCATTTTTGTTGTTTATCTAAAAAAAAATCTCTTAAATGTTTAATTTGAAATATTTCATTTGCAAAATGAAATTTTTACAAATATATTTTAGGGTTGATCTTGGGACTCTGTCAGGCTACCATGAATCTCTGAAGGCAAAGGGGGTCTAATTCTTCCTCCTCAGTCTCACACACATTGTCTATCAATACTGTCTCAGAGAAGGTATTATTTTGTAGTTGCACTCCGTCTACAAGATTCTGCCTATGTGCAGACAATGATGGTTTCAGGTAGAGAAGTTGTACTTAAACCCTTTTGACTTTCTATGCTCTCTCAGATATTTTATCCACTAACCCGTATGACTTCTACAGAAGCATTATCACTCATACACAATGTTGATATCATTGCCAGTTTCTCCTAAATAACATTTCCTTCTTATCTGTTCTATACTGGGGAGAGTGGAATATAGTGGAAGCAATAAATTTGGAGATATATGATCTCTCTCCCCTTAAGTGTGACAATTCCTGAACAACAGCTAGAAATTAGACTGCCTCAAAAACATGTAAATAGTACCTTGTAAAGGGATTTTTAGAGCCAATAAAAGGTTATTTAAATATATTAGAGGTAAAAAGTCAAATTGACCATTTGATGAGCCTGGTCAAAGATATGAATATCTTGTTAGGAAAGGGGGAAAAAGCAATAGAAGAAAGCTAAATTAATCTTTTTTTGGGAGGGAAGGGGGTTAGTCTGTTATGGAAATCTCCCTAATGTTTTCCTCAGACAGTTCAGAGGTATTAAATGAAATGCAGAGTATATTCTAGAGTTAATTAACAAAGAAGATATAAATAAATTTCCACGAGTTCACTTCCTCATGAGAGCTTTAAAGGAATTCAAGGATGAAATTGTTGGCTGTGGAGTCTGTCATTAAACACTGCAATTATACCAGGGGACTGAGAGGTTGGTGCTGTGACACCCATCCATAAGAAGGGGAGGAAAGACTCCAGGAATCATAGATGAGTAAACCTCACTTTCTGTACAAGTCAAGCTGATGGAAAATATAATGAACACTCAAATCACTGAGCACTTAAATAAACTTGAATTGTTGGAGGAAAGATAATGTTGTTTCTATAAGGGTAGACCTCACTTAAATTTAATGGGTGGATTTGTTTGTTCTTTTGTTTTGAGAGGAAAGGGACATCACTGGACAATATTTAGTATCTCAAAAGAATTTAGAGAAACTATTTTTAAAACATGTATCACCAACAGATTGAAGGAAGAAATAAATGAATATGTACTTGTTAAGCTCTTATTAATCCCCTTGTGCTATAATAAGACCTGAGAAAACAAATATGAAAGTGACACAGGAGGAAGTGTGGAGTGCAGCTCAACATGGCAGGGACAGGACCCTGAACAGACTTTGGTGAGCCACCAGCAGCAGCAGTTCCTAGATTGCTCAACCCACAAATGCCATAGACAGCTTCAAAGGTCAGTGGGAGGGCTCAGTCACTCAGGAGAGGGGAGCACGGTCTGGACACCAGCAACAGTCACTGCAGCTGCAGCTTCCATTTTTAGAGCCCTCCACTTAAAGCCCCTGGGGGAATTGAAGCAACTGATCTGAATCTCAACCCTGAGCTTGGCCCTGACAAAGAATTCAAAAGTCAAGTAACTGACTGGGAAAATTCCCAAAAAAGAGAAAAGAATAAGGCAATAGAAGATTACTTTCTTGGTAAGCAGGTATTTTCTCCCTTTCTTTCAGATGAGGATGAATAATTTGGGTCTTCAGAAGAATACCTAAATATCAAGGCTTCTGCATTCAAAACCCCCAAAATAAATATGCACTGATCTCAGGTCATGGAAGAGTTTAAAAAGGATTTTGAAAATCAAGTAAGAGAGGTGGAGGAAAAATTGGGAAGAGAAATGAGAGTGATGCAAGAAAATCATGAAAAGCAAGTCTACAGATTGCTAAAGGAGACTCAAAAAAAAATGCTGAAGAAATTGACACCTTAAAAAATAGACTCACTGAAATGGCAAAAGAGGCCCAAAAAGCCAATGACAAGAAGAATGCCTTAAAGAGCAGAATTAGTCAAATGAAAAAGGAGGTTCAAAAACTCACAGAAGAAAATAGTTCCTTAAAAGTTAAAATGAAGCAGATGGAAGCTAATGACTTTATGAGAAACCAAGAAATTACAAAGAAAACCCAAAAAGAATGAAAAAAACAGAAGATAATGTGAAATAGCTCATTGGAAAAACAACTGACCTGAAAAATAGGTTCAAGAGAGATAATTTAAAAATTATAGAACTACTGAAAGTGATGATCAAAAAAAGAGCCTAGACATTATCTTTCATGAAGCTATCAATGAAAACTGCCCTGATATTCTAAACCAGAGGGCAAAATAAATATTGAAAGAATACACAGACCCACAACCCATAGAACATCTGTAAATAGCAACTCACTGCGAATTCTGCAGCACCAGAGGCCACAGAACATTGGAGCTAAGGAGATTTCTGTTCTAGAAGGACTTGAAAACCTCTCACAAAAGGTCCTTTGTGCCACAGACTGGGTGCCGCAGACTGGGAGCCAAGCACAGCCCTGCCTGGCCACAGCACTGAGAAGAACAGATCCGAGCTGGTTTCAGGGGTGGGATCTCCAGCGGCTGCACAGGTCCCTCCACCCACAGGTGATGGGGGTTGGTGAGAGGGTCTCTTTGGTGGGTCGAGAGGGGAGTGGGGTGCCCCCATAACTCAGGCCCCCTTGGGAAGCAGCAGCAGAGGTGGGAGCAGACAAGGGCTCCCCAAGCAGACAGGAGCCTGGATCCATTGTTGAAGGTCTCTGCATAAAGCCCCTGAGGGAATTGAGCCTGTGAGGCTGCCCTGCCCCCACCTGAGCACCTGAACTTCATCTCACACTGAATAGCAGCCCTGCCCCCGCCTAAAGCCCTGAGGCTGGGAAGCAGCATTTAAATCTCAGACCCCAAGTGCTGTCTGGGAGGATTTGGAGGCAAAGTGGGTGTGAAAAGAATATTCAGAAGTCAAGTCACTGACTGGGAAAATGCCCAGAAAAGGGAAAAGAAATAAGACTGTAGAAGGTTGCTTTCTTGGTGAACAGGCATTTCCTCCCTTCCTTTCTGATGAGGAAGAACAATGCTTACCATCAGGCTAAGACACAGAAGTCAAGGCTTCTATATCCCAGCCCACTCAATGGGCTCAGGCCATGGAAGAGCTCAAAAAGGATTTTGAAAATCAAGTTAGAGAGGTGGAGGAAAAGCTGGGAAGAGAAATGAGAGACATGCAGTCAAAGCATGAACAGCAGGTCAGCACCCTGCTAAAGGAGACTCCAAAAAATGCTGAAGAAAATAACACCTTGAAAAATAGGCTAACTCAATTGGCAAAAGAGGTTCAAAAAGCCAATGAGGAGAAGAATGCTTTAAAAAACTGAATTAGCCAAATGGAAAAGGAAGTTCAAACGCTTACTGAAGAAAATAGTTCTTTCAAAATTAAAATGGAACAGATGGAGGCTAATGACTTTATGAGAAACCAAGAAATCACAAAACAAAGCCAAAAGAATGAAAAAATGGAAGATAATGTGAAATATCTCATTGGAAAAGCAACTGACCTGGAAAATAGATCCAGGAGAGACAATTTAAAAATTATGGGCCTACCTGAAAATCATGATCAAAAAAAGAGCCTAGACATCATCTTTCATGAAATTATCAAGGAAAACTGCCCTGAGATTCCAGAACCAGAGGGCAAAATAAATATTCAAGGAATCCACACAACACCGCCTGAAAGAGATACAAAAACAGAAACTCCTAGGAACATTGTGGCCAAATTCCAGAGTTCCCAGGTCAAGGAGAAAATATTTCAAGCAGCTAGAAAGAAACAATTCAAGTATTGTGGAAATACAATCAGGATAACACAAGATCTAGCAGCTTCTACATTAAGGGATCAAAGGGCATGGAATAGGATATTCCAGAACTCAAAGGAACTAGGACTAAAACCAAGAATCACCTACCCAGCAAAACTGAGTATAATACTTCAGGGGAAAAATTGGTCTTTCAATGAAATAGAGAACTTTCAAGCATTCTTGATGAAAAGACCAGAGCTGAAAAGAAAGTCTGACTTTCAAACACAAGAATGAAGAGAAGCATGAAAAGGTGAACAGCAAAGAGAAGTCATAAGGGACTTACTAAAGTTGAACTGTTTACATTCCTACATGGAAAGACAATATTTGTAACTCTTGAAACTTTTCAGTATCTGGGTACTGGGTGAGATTACAGACACACACATAAAGACAGAGTGCACAGAGTAAATTGAAGAGGATGGGATCATATCTTAAAAAAATGAAATCAAGCAGTGAGAGAGAAATATATTGGGAGGAGAAAGGGAGAAATGGAATGGGGCAAATTATCTCTCATAAAAGAGGCAAGCGAAAGATTTATTAGTGGAGGGATAAAGAGGGGAGGTGAGAGAAAAACATGAAGCTTACTCTCATCACATTCCACTAAAGGAAGGAATAAAATGCACACTCATTTTGGTATGAAACCCTATCTTACAATACAGGAAAGTGGGGGATAAGGGGTTAAGCAGGGTGGGGGAGATGATGGAAGGGAGGACATGGGGAGGAGGGAGCAATTTGAGGTCGACACTCATGGGGAGGGACAGGATCAAAAGAGAATAGAAGTAATGGCAGACAGGATAGGACGGAGGGAAATATAGTTAGTCTTATACAACACAACTATTATGGAAGTCATTTTCAAAACTACACAGCTTTGGCCTATGTTGAATTGCTTGCCCTCCAAAGGGAAGGAGTAGGGAGGAAGGGAGCTAAAGAAGTTGGAACTCAAAGTGTTAGGAACAACTGTTGAGTAATGTTCTTGCCACTAGGAAATAAGAAATACAGGTAAAGGCATATAGAAAGTTATCTGGCCCTACAGGACAAAAGAGAAGATGGAGACAAGGGCAGAGAGGGATGATAGAAGAAAGAGCAGATTGGTAATAGGGGCAATTAGAATGCTTGGTGTTTGGCGGGGGAGGGGACAAAAGGGGAGAAAATTTGGAACCCAAAATTTTGTTAAAATGAATGTTAAAAGTTAAATAAATTAATTAATTTAAAAAAAAAAAAAGAAAGAATACACAGATCACCTCCTGAAAGTGATTCGAAAAGAGAAACTCTTAGGAACATTGTAACCAAATTCCAGGGTTCCCAGGTCAAGGAGAAAACATTGCAAACAGAAAGAAACAATTCAAGTATTGTGGAAATACAATCAGGATAACACAAGATCTCATATCTTCTACATTAAGGGATCAAAAAACTTGGCATATGATATTCCAGAAGTGAAAGGAACTAAGATTAAAACCAATAATCACCTACCCAGCAAAACTAAGTGTAATACTTAAGGGGAAAAATGGATATTCAATGATGTAGGACTTTCAAGAATTCCTGATGAAAAGGCAAGAACTGAATAGAAAATTTGACTTTCAAACATAAGAATCGAGAGAAACATGAAAAGGTAAACATAAAGGACATTTTAAAGTTTAACTGTTTACATTCCTACATGGAAAGATAATATTTGTAACTCTTCAGACTTTTTCAGTATTTGGGTAGTTGGAGGGATTATACACACACACACACACACACATACACACACGTAGACAGAGAGAGAGAGAGAGAGAGAGAGAGAGCGCACAGGGTGAGTTGGATAAGAAAGGATGATATCTAAAAAAGTAAAATTAAGGAATAAGAGAGGAGTATATTGGGAGGAGAAAGGGAGAAATTGAATGGGGCAAATTGTCACTCATAAAAAAGGCAAGAATAAGTTTATTCAATGAAGGAGAAAAGGGAGGAGGTGAGAAGGAAAAAAGTGAAGCTTAATCTCTTCACATTTGGCTAAAGGAGGTAATAACATGCTCACTCAATTTGGTATGAAAATTTTTATTACAGTAAAAGAAAGCAAGGGAGATGGGAACAAGTAGGGTGAGTGCGATGATAGAATGGAGGGCAAATGGGAGAAGGAAGTAATTAGAAGTAATTACTTATGGAGAGGGACAAGGTCAAAAAATAGAATAAATGTGGAGCAGGATATAATGGAGGGAAATATAGTTAGTCTTACACAACATGACTATTCTGGAAGTCTTTTGAAAAACTACACATATATAGCCTATATTGTATCGCTTGCCTTCTCAGTGGGAATGAGTGGGGAGGGAGGAAGGGAGAGAAGTTGGAATTCAAAGTATTGAGAATGAATGTTGAGAAAAGTTTTTGCATACAACTGGGAAATAAGAAATACGGGTAATGGTGTATCAAAATCTATTTTCCCCTACAAGAAAAGAGAGAAAACGGGGATAAGGGAAAGCAGGGGTGTGATAGAAGGGAAGGCATATTAATGTAAGGGGTAATCAGAATGTAAGGCGTTATGGGGTGAGGGAGAGGAGAGATGGGGAGAAAAATTGGAACTCAAAATTCTGTGGAAAGGAATGTTGAAAAGTATAAATAAATAAATAAACATTTAGAAAAAAAGAAAGTGAGACAGCCCATACATTTAATAAGCTTAAATTCTAATAAAGAAAGATATTATATGTAGGAAAGTGGTGGCCAGGGAAGGCAGTGTTGCTCTGGGGAGTCATATGGATTTGATCCATAGAACAGTATGAAAAGATACTCTTTCCAGAAATCATGGAACCAATGATTTGATGAACTGTTCTCAGAACAATTAGGAGGGAAAAGGGAAAGAGAAGGGAGAGGGTGAATGTGATAAGACCTGGATTGTACATATGCATATGAAGGAAAGGCAAGGTGTAATTATGTGCACATGATTGGGAAGGATGGTTATATGAAATGTCAAGAATAATATGATCTGGGGTCAATTATATGTATATATATACTGCACCTGCATATATACACATATGCATCTGCATCTTCCATGTTAAAAGAGTAGAATATAATGTTCTGGAAAGCAAAGGAACTAGAATTCCAACAAAGAATAGTCTATCCAGCAAAACTGAATATAATCCTTCAGAGAGAAAATGGATATTTAATGGAATAGAGAACTTTCAACCTTCCTTAGACTAGAGCTGAATAGAAAATGTGACTTTAGAACACAAAAACCAAGAGAAGCATAAAATGGTAAACACGAAAGAAGAATCATAAGGATTTCAACAAAGTTAATTTGTTTACATTTCTATATGGGAAGATGATATATGGAATTCCTAATAACTTTATCTTTATTAGGGAAGTTAGAAGAACGCTATATAGACAGATGGTATGGGTGTGAGTTGATTATGTTGTGATAGTCTCCAAATTAAAAAAATAAAAAGAAAGGATGAGTAAGAGGCAAGCACTGGGGAAAGGGAGAAAGAAGAGCTAGAAAGGAAAAAAATATCTCACATAAAAAAGGCATGCAAGAAAAAACTTTTATAGTGGAGTGAAAAATGGAGGGGAGGGGTAGCAGGCAATACTTGAACCTCACTCTCATTTGAATTGGTTCCAAAAAGGTAGAATACATATATGTACGTACGACCATATCACCCAAAAGGAAAATAGGAGGAAATAGGGATAAGAGATGTGAAAGGAGGGGGTGATAAAAAAGGAGGACAAGTTAAGGGAGGCAGTGTTCAAAAGCAAAAGAGACTTTTAAGGAGGAAGAGGAAAGAGAGAGAATGAAAGACAGAGGGAGAGGAAAGAGAGAGAGACAGAGAGAGAGACAGAGAGAGAGAGAGATAGAGAGAGAGAGAGAGAGAGAGAGAGAGAGAGAGAGAGAGAGAGAGAGAGAGAGAGAGAGAGAGAGAGAGAGGATAAATAGAAGGAAAAAGATAGTAGGGAAAAACACAGTAATTATAACTGTGAATGTGAATGGGATGAGCTCATGCATAAAATGGAAGAAGGTAGCAGAATGGATTAGAAACCAAAATCCAACAATATGTTGTGTACAAGAGGCACACATAAATACATACCCAGAGTTAAAATAAAGTACTGGAAAAAAATCTAATATACTTCAGCTAAACTAAAAGAAATAAACAAACAAACACATGAATGAATGAATGGATGGGTGGATGTTTGGATGGATAGATAGATAGATAGATAGATAAAATTAAAGGGATTGCAATCATTTTCTCAAAGGAAAAGCAAATATAGATCTTATTAAAAGAGATAATCAGAGAAATAACATTTTAGTAAAAGGTACCATAGACAAAGAAGTAATATAAAAAAAAGTTTTTGCACCAGATTTCTCTGATAAAGCACCCATTTCTAAAATATATAGGGAACTGAATAAAATGTGTGAAAATACTGATAAATGGTCAAAGTGTATGAACAGGCAGTTTTCAGAAAAAATCAAGGGTATCTCTATAGTATATATGTGTGAAAAAATGCTCTAAATTACTCTTAATTAGAGAAATGCAAATTAAAGTGCTGAAGTACCTATCAGAAATGATGAATGCTAAAGAGGATGAGGGAAATTTCATACACTAATAAACTGTTGATGGAGTTATGAACAATCATTCTGGAGAACAATTTAGAACCATGTGTGCAGGGCTTTAAAATCATGGTATCTGTCCAGCAATACCACTACTAGATCTATACTCTAAAGAGATGAAAGAAAAACGAAAATGACCTCTATGTACAAAAATAATTATAGCACCTCTTTTTCTGGTGGCAAAGAATTGGAATATAAGGGGATGCTCATTAAATAGGGAATGGTTGAATAATTTGTGGCATATGGTTGTGATGGAGTACTATTTCTCTATAAAGAATGATGGGAGGGGGAGGGGGAGTTCAGGAAAAAATTGCATGACATATATGAATTGATACAAAGTGAAGTGAGAAGAACTGGGAGATCATCATGCACAGCAATACCAATGTTTTAATAACAATCTACCATGAAAGATTTGGCAATTCTGATCAATACAATCATCCAAGACAATTCCAAAGGCTTCATGATGAAAAAAAATTCTATGCACCTCCAGGGAAAGAACTGATGAACTCTGAGTATAAATTGTAGTTCTCTCTTCTCCTCTCTTCTCTTCTCTTCTCTTCTCTTCTCTTCTCTTCTCTTCTCTTCTCTTCTCTTCTCTTCTCTTCTCTTCTCTTCTCTTCTCTTCTCTTCTCTTCTCTTCTCTTCTCTTCTCTTCTCTCTTCTTTCTTTTTCTCCTTCCCTCCCTCCCTCTCTCCCTTTCTCCCTCTCTTGCTATCTTGCTTTTTTTTGTGACATGACTCATATGGAAAATGTGTGATTTCATATATTTAACTAGTATAATTTGGTTGCCTTCTCAGTGGGTGGGGGAGAGGTGGGAGGAAGGGAGAGAATTTAAAAAAGAAGAGAAGGTTAATAATAAGCTTATTTTTAAAAAGAGGTCATTGATAGAGACAATCTTGTTAATTTAATTATGAGGAAGCTACATGCTAGATTTAATGTCAAGAAAACCTGAGTTCATATCCTGACTCAGGTTCTTATTTTCCTGTGTGACCCTGGGCAAAGTGGTTAGCCTCTCTATGATATGAAATTGACATTATGAAATTGAAAACTTGGAAATTTCACTGTGTACTTCTTCATGCACATGATCTCCAGGGGTTTTATATGTTGAGAAAAAATGTATGTCAAAAATACCAAATCAAAGAATGTAGTTCCATGAGTTGTAGGAACAGCTAGGTGACTCAGTGGATAAAGAGCCAGGTCTAGAGGCAGGAAGACCTGAGTTCAAATCCAACTTCAGACACTTATTAGCTGTATGATTTTGGACAAGTACTTAACCTTGTTGACTCAGTTTCCTCATCTATAAAATGAACTGGAGAAGGAAATGATAAACCACTCCAATATCTTTGCCTAGGAGACAAAATGGGGTCCCAAAGAGTTGGATGCAAATGAAATGACTGAACAACAAAAAGTGAATTATTAAAATAGAAGTATCAGAATTTAATGATAACTTGAAGATTCAACCTGTGTTAATTGACAGTACATTTTTTATATACACAATATAAAGAAAATAGAGATAATAGGATAAAAATGTTTACCTCAAAGTTTTAAGAGAAACTGGGGTCATTTTGAGGCACATTCTCTACTTGCTGAAGTTGATAAAGTGAAGGATGCCAAGTTCTCCCCAAGTCTTAGGTTCCACTGTTGGAGATACAATGTTCAGCTGAATTCACCCATGTTTAGATTAAGATAAAAAGTATGTCATATTTTGTTGGTACCAAATAGGCACATCTCAAAGAAACTAGCTGAAGCACCTTTTCCAAGCTTACGGGGGAGCTGATGCCCAGAAAAAGCCTATATCCCTGAGTTAATCTTAGCATGAATTCTTATCAACACTCCTCAGAAGTTTCATCTCCTATCTATTTTATATGAAACTTGTATCTTCAAAAGTTTCATTTAACTTTGAGAGTCAGTAGCTCTGAAATCTTTGAATTATCAACCTATAATTACTCCTATCAAGTTCTGAGAATTAGAAGCTATTAAACTACAGGAGAGCTTCCTCACCTCTGACATTTCAATAGATCGCTGCCTTTTGAGCATTGTCTTTGGGGTTTAATCTGCTTCCTCTCAAGAGCACATCAAGTTCATGCATGAACTGCTTCCAGTCATTATCAATGTTTAGAATCACTTTTAAAAAGTATACCTTTTCCATTCCCTTCATTCGGTTCCCTCCATGTTCTGTGTTACATTTCTCTTCCATTGTTCAGTAATAACAATGGACATTAACAGAATACTTTAAAGTTAGTCAAGTATTATATGTACTCTATCCCACGTGAACCTCACAACAGCCCTGTGAGACAGGTACTACAGGGATTAAATGTCCCTACTGCTAAAGTGGTAGTATATCTGGACACAGCAATTCTCAATATCTTACCAATGTCTCAACTGCTATTGTATTTTGGGCCAAGAGACTGATGCTTTTCCAGCTGAGATTGGTGTGGGGTGAGGTAGTCCCTGGGGTCACCAGAATTCTCCTGCATGACGGTTTCATATACATTCCACTATCTCTCACTCCTTATGTACTTCTTTCCCAAGGCAGCCTTCAATATCACCAAAAAGGAAAAGAAGAAAGAATATAGCTGCCTCTCCTTATATCCTCCCCCAAAACTCAAAAAACTCCAACATATGTTCACACACACACACACACACACACACACACACACACACACACACAGTGGGGCATCTCAGTGAAGCAGGATCATTTTCCTGAGTTCAAATCTGGCCTCCCACATATACTAGCTATGTGACCCTGGGCAAGTTACTTAACCCTGTTTGCCTCAGTTTCCTCAACTGTAAAATGAGGACATGGAGAAGGAAATGACAAACTGTTCCAATATCTTTGCTAAGAAAACCCCAAATCAGGGGGGCAGAGCCAAGATGGAAGAAGCACAGATCTGCTAAGCTCTTCCCCCAAAATTACTCTAAACAAATTCTAGAGAAGCAGAGTGAAACAGATTTCCAGCCCAAGACAGGATGGAAGGCTAATAAGAAGGGTCTATCATATTAGGCTCAGAGCAGAGTGGAGCCCAGAGTGGGCTACGATGGCACAGACAAAATGGGAGCAAGCTTCAGGACACTGAATCACAGGCAACTGCTGCTGTTTCTAGATTTCACAACCTACATACACCAAAGACACCTTCAAAAGTCAGCAAGAAAGCTCTTTCACCTTGGTGAGAGATGAGTGTGGTCCAATTCAAGCCTCAGCCCCAGCCTGAGAGCAGCTGTAGCCAGTAGCACAGCAGGGGTCACTTTTGGGTCCATCAGCATACAGACTCTGGGGGAATGTGGCTGGATGATCTGGGTCTCTGCACTGAGTGGCAGTCCTGGGGTGAAGGAGTGCTGGTATGGAAGAGCTGGTGGTGATTGGAGAGGGAATCCTACTCACAATTGCAGGGAAGTAAAAGGTGTATGCTCACAGACAAGAGCATAAATCAGGTGAGGAATAAATACCACTCCCTTGGTAATGCCACTTTAGAGGAACTGAAAACTTACATGATCCTAGAGATATCTTGGAGAACAGATGTACAAAACCTCTGAAGCCTGGGGTAGCATACCCTCCATTTATAAAAGGATTCAAAAGCCAAGTAATTGGCTGAGAAAATGCCCAAAAGGAGAAAAAATAAGATTATAGAAGGTTACTTTCTTGGTGAAAAGGTATTTTCCTCCATCCTTTCAGTGAGTAAGATCAAACCACACAACCAGAGGAAGATCAAAGCATATAACTGGAAGAAGAAAGCAAGATCAAGGCTCCTATATCTGAAACTTCCCCCAAAAAAATGTGAATTGGTCTCAGGCCACGGGAGAGTTCAAATAAGATTTTGAAAAATCAAGTAAGACAGGTGGAGGAAAAATTGGGAAGAGAAATCAGAGCAATGCAAGCAAATCACAAGAAACAAGTCAACAGCTTGCTAAAGGATGCCCAAAAAATGCTGAAGAAAGTAGCATCTTTAAAAATAGACTAACCCAAATGGCAAAAGAGGTGCAAAAAACCAATGAGGAGAAGAATGACTTAAAAAGCAGAACTGGCCAAATGGAAAAGGAGGTCCAAAAGCTCACTGACGAAAACAGCTCTTAAAAATTAGAATGGAGGCAGAGTAAAGATGGCAGAGTAACAGCATGGACTTTCTAGAGCGCTCTGACCAAGCCCAGCCAAATACCTGTAAAAATTTGCTCTAAACAAATTCTGGAGCTGCAGAACCCACAGAATGATGGAGTGAAGCAAATCTCCAGCCCAAGACAGCCTGGAAAGTCTCCAAGAAGTGTCTATTGTGCCATGCTGGGAGCAGAGTGCAGTCCAGTGGGGGGCTTGCCAGCACATAGAGATCCTGAGTAGGCCTTGGGAAGACTGAATCTCTTGCTCCTCTGGCAATTTCTAGACTTCAGGACCCCAAAACACCAAGAACAAATTGGAAAGTCGGTGGGAAAAACCTGTGGGACCAGTGTGGGAGAGGGGAGTGGTCCAGCCCCGGTACCAGGGCACCAAAGGAGGAAGGCAGAGAAATTCGCAGCAGCCAGGGCAGCAGCAGGGACAGAGACAGTGACTGTTTCTGGGACCACAGATTTGGGGGGAACTGAGCAGTTGACAATACACCCCCCACCCCCACTGGAAGGAGAGATCTACCTTAACAAAGAGCTCAAAAGTCAAGTAAATGGCTGGGGAAATGCGCAAAACTCTGGAAAAAAATCAGACTATAGAATCTTACTTTGGTGACAAGCAAGACCAAAGCATGCAAACAGAAGCTTTGACTTTGGTAAAATCAAAGCTCCTCCACCCAAAGCCTCCAAGAAAAATATAAATTGGTCTCAGATCACACAAGAGCTTGAAAAGGATTTTGAAAATCATGTAAGAGGAGTAGAACCAAAATTGGGGAGAGAAATGAGAGTGATGCAAGAAAATCATGAAAAAAGAGTCAACTGCTTGCTAAAGGAGACCCAAAGAAATGCTGAAGAAAATGACACTTTGACAAATACAGTAACCCAAATTGCAAAAGAAATTCAAAAAAACAATGAGGAGAAGAATGCCCTAAGAAGAAAACTTGGCCAGATGGAAAAGGAAATCCAAAAGCTCACTGAAGAAAATAATTCCTTAAGGTTAGAATGGAGTAGACAGAAGCTAAGGACTTTATGAAAAATCAAGAAATTATAAAACAAAAGCAAAGGAATGAAACAATAGCAGACAATATAAAATATCTCCTCAGGAAAACAACTGACTTAGAAAGTAGATTGAGGAGAGACAATTTAAAAATTATGGGACTACCTGAAAGCCATGATCAAAACCAGAGCCTAAACATCAACTTCATGAAATTATCAAGGAAAACTGCCCTGATATTCTAAAACCAGAAGGTAAAATAGAAATGGAAAGAATTCACCAGTCACCTCCTGAAAGAGACTCTCAAATGAAAACTCCTAGGAATGTTGTAGACAAGTTCCAGAGTTCCCAAGAAAAGGAGAATATATTGCAAGAAACCAGAAAGAAACAATTCAAGCACTGTGGAAATAAAATCAGGATAACACAAGATCTAGCAGCTTCTGCATTAAGGGATCACAGGGCTTCGAATATGATATTCCAAAAGTCAAAGGAGCTAGGATTACAAGCAAAAATCACCTACCCAGCAAAACTGAGTATATTAATAATATATAATAATAATAAGTGGGGTGCAGAGGGGATGAGGAGGGGATAATTAGAAGTAAATACTTTTGGGGAGGGACAAAGTCAAAAGAGGAAATGGAATAAATGGGGTTCAGGATAGGGTGGAGGGAAATACAGTTAGTCTTTCACAATATGACTTTTATGG
This sequence comes from Notamacropus eugenii, assembly GCF_028372415.1. Taxonomy (NCBI): domain Eukaryota; kingdom Metazoa; phylum Chordata; class Mammalia; order Diprotodontia; family Macropodidae; genus Notamacropus; species Notamacropus eugenii. The sequence continues at coordinate 7,634,159 of NC_092878.1, forward strand.
AAGTCTTTTGCATAATTATACTTGTATAACCTGTATTGAATTGTTTGCCTTCTCAGGGGGAATGTGTGGGGAGGGAGGAAAGGAAAGAAATTGGAACTCAAAGTTTTAGAAACAAATGTTAAAAATTGTTTTTGCATGCAACTGGGAAATAAGAAATACAGGTAATGTGGTACAGAAATCTATCTTGCCCTACAAGAAAATAGAGAAGATGGGGACAAGGGAAGGGATGAGTGTGATAGAAGGGAGGACAGATTGGGGGAAGGGGTAATCAGAATGCACAGTGTCTTGGGGTAGGGATAGGAAAGAGTTGGGGAGAAAATTTGGAACTCAGAATCTTGTGGAAGTGAATGTTGAAAACTAAAAATGAGTTAAACCAAAATAGATAGATAGATAGAGATAGAGATATCTATATACATAAACAGAGGTAACAGGGTGAGCTGAACATGAAGGGAGAATACCTAAAAAATAAAATTTGTTGTTGAGTGAAATGTACTAGGAGTAAAAGAAAGGGAGAGGTAGAATGTAGCAAATCATCTCATATAAAAAAGGCAAGAAAGACCTTTTACAATAGAGGGAAATCATGGGATTTGGCTTAAGGAGGGAATAACGCACACTCAGTTGGATATGGAAATCTATTTTACTCTGCAGGAAGGCAAGGGGGAAGGAGATAGGAGAGGGAAGATAATAGAATGGACAGCAAATTGGGGAAAGGGAAAATCAGAAGCAAAAATTACTGTGGGAGGACAGGTCAAGGAAGAGAATGGAATAAATGGAAGGTAGAACAGGACAGAGGGAAATGTGGCTAGACTTTCATAACATAACTATTATGGAAGTGTTTTGCATGACTATACATGTATGACCTACATTGAATTGCTTACTTTCTCAATGAAGAAGGGTGGGGAGGGAAGAGGAGAGAGAAAATGGACTCAAAGCTTTAAGAATGAATGTTAAAAATTGTTTTTGCATGCAACTGAGAAATCAGATGCACAGACAATGAGGTATAGTAATCTATTTTGCCCTACAGGAAAATAGAGGGGAGGGAGGATAGACTGGAGGAAGGGGCGGATTGGGCATGTGTTTTCCCAGGGAGGGGGCTGGGGAGAGAGGGGGAGAAGATTTGGAATTCAAATTCTTCTGGAAGTGAATGTGGAAAACTGAAAAGTAAAAAAAATTATATATTAAAAAAAGAAAACCCCAAATCAGATCATAAAGAGTTGAGCATGACTGAAAAATGACTTAATAACAACATATAGATCCTGCTCCCAGATGTTTGACTTATGCTTAGAATCTTACCTGAAAAGTAAGGAGAGGAGACAAATAGTTCTGCTGGTTTTCTCTTGTAAGATAGCACCAAAGCGATAGCTCTTTCCATAAGAAGCTATGTTCCCAAGAGCCAGGCCAACCAATTTATATTTATATTATAGCTGCAATTATATTGTAGTTTCCATCAATGAAATTCATCCTCTAGGAGGTATCTATAGGGAGGTCCATACAGAGATTCAATCAAAATCCCAAAAACCTCATTCGTAGTCCTATAAAATTAATGAATTTATCAGGAAACTCCTTTGACCAATCTCCTATGTTAAAAAATTATTAATATTTTACAAAATTTTTATATTAGCTTGTATTCCATTCTCCCTTCTCTTCCCAGGAAAGACATCTTAGATAGCAAATAATTTCAAAAAGAGAGAGGAAATAGGTGTAACAGATCGTCAGGTATGACTGAAAAATGAGTTGAGAACAGAAACTTCATATAGACTGAATTCACCACAGTCTGCTCCTGATAGTCTAGGGAATGCCAATGGTGAATGAAAATTATTCAAACCAAAAATCACCATGTATGATCTGACTAATCATCTTTGCAAAGTATCATTAGTCCTCCTTTTCTTGAAAAAAAGAGAAAATAATCAATTTAACAAAACTAACAAGCACGTCAATGGAGTCTGAAAATATGCATCCTATTCTATATATAGTCCCCCACCTCTGCAAAGGAAGAAGGGCGACATACTGTTGTAATTCTTATCTTGAGGTCACTTTTGGTCAGTGTTCACTTTCACATTCCTAAGTCTTTCCATCTGTGGTGCTGTGTTCACTATGTGCATAATTCTCCTCATTCTTTTTCTTTTACTTTGCATCAGTTTGTAGAGTATCTTGGTATTCTTCATATTCACCATTCCTTATGGCTCTGTGATATCATTTTGCATTCATTGCCACAATTTATTTAACCTTCTTAGTTTCCAGTTTTTGTGTTCCTTCAAAAATTGCTACTATAAATACTTTTACATATATGGAACCTTTCTTTCCACCTTTGGCCTGCTTTGGGTACATATACCCTGCGGTGGGTCAATTAATCTATAACTGAAAGCTTATTTAAAATGAGATTTGATGGCTGTATTGCCTTTCAGTGATATTTTGATTTCTGATTCTAATAGCTACTGTCATTTGACTTCACTTACAGGAATCATTTTATCACAATAGTTAACATTTTTATAAAACTTTAAGGTATGCAGAACACTTGACACATGCTATGTCATTGGATCCTCACAATAATTCTGTGAATTGCTATTTTGTTCCCATTTTACAAATGAGGAAATTGATGTTGAGGATGGCTAAGTGATTTGCCTTGACTGACATAGTAAATGTGACAGGATTTGAACTCAAGTCCTGCCAATTCTAATTCTAGTGCTATATTTACCATGCTACTTATCTGTCTATAATAATATAATTATTGAACTGCTGATTACTTCTTTTAATAGCATATTTATCTCATTGAGGGGCAGAGGCTCCTTCTATAATAACAAAAACCTCAGTGCTTTAGAGTTCATTGGTAAGTTGGATTGATTCCTGAATGGACCAATTAACTTCATTTGTTTCAGCACCCTGACTAGTTATCTGAGACATGTGTGTCTTTGGTCACTGTAGGCATGAATGTGACTTGTTCATTGCAAACCCATCCTACTAGAAAATCGAGCCAAGAACATGTAACGGGAGCAGAAGAGGAGCTTCATGTTCATAAATGAAGGACAGCACATTAGAAGGCCAACAGCTCCATTTGTCATTTCATATTGATGTTACCATAATGAAACTAATTACATTTCTCTATAATTATATGACTCACAATGACACAATGACTAGTCTGCAAAATATTTTCTCTCTTAAATTTGAGAAGACTCCAGTGTAATCAGTACCACATTTTTTAGAACAGGCTCTAATTAAACAACCCTTGCCAACTAGAGAATGCAAGTTTGTTAATGTGATCAAGTCTCTCAAGCTCAATTCCTCATTTAAATACTCATACTTAATAATACAAAAATGGAACATGTAGGCAATACTGATTTTCACTCCACACACAGAGGCACATTTTTGGTCTTTTTTTCCTTATTGGTTACTTATAAGTTCCTATTTATGCCTTTACCTGTCTTTTCATAAGGTTTGACCCATACTAGTATCTGATTGGAGCACTGTGGATAGAGTACCTCATCTGAAGTCAAGTATACACATTTTCATGAGTTCAAATCTGGCCTCAGCTGTATGACCTTGGGCAAGTCAATTTACCCTTTTTGCCTCAGTTCCTCATTTGAAGAATGAGCTGAAGAAGAAAATGGAAAAACGAAACCTACTCCATTGTCTTTGCCAAGAAAACCCTCAATAGGGTCATGAAGAGTTGGACACAACCCAAATGACTGAACAACACGCCCTTATTGGGGAGAAAAGGAAGAAGGTGGAATAATGCATAGGATCACTGCCTTTTAGTTATAGAACTAGGAAGGACTTCAGGAGATAGCCAATCCAAACCCTCATTTTATAGATGAGGAAACTGTTGCCAAAAGGGGGCAAAGATCTTGCCAAAGATCACACCAGTAGGAAGCATCAGAAACATGATCTGAAACTTTGTTCTTTGATGTTGAGCATTAGAATTTGTTTGGATCTACAAAGTGACCTACTGACAATTTAGCAATGATTTGTGCAAGCGTGGAGAAGGAAACAGACTATCTGGCTTCAATAGTGAGTTGAGTACTTTGTTGGTTACCCTTGCACTTGGCATAGATAAGATCAGTGAACCCCAGTATCCTCATTAAGAAACAGAAACTGAATCGGGGCAGAAAGAAGCCTAAATGAAAGCAGATACAAATCTTAAAAGAACAAAGATATAGAGTATTAAAGGACTTCTCATTTTACAGAAGAGGAAACAGAAAGCTAGAGAGGGGATATGATTTGCCCAAGATCACATACGTAATAATAGATCCACAATTAAAATGTATATTTATGTATTCTATATTCTATGTGAGGGAACTGAGGGGAATAGGATGGCGAGTGGTTAATTGAGGGAACTAACTGAGCCACAGCAACTCTATCTAGTGATTCAGTTCTGGTGCTAAGTTAGTTCTCTTTCTATTCAATTATAGGTCAAGTCCAACTTCTGTCTTGTGAGAAAACTGTATTTAATTGTGGGAAATGAGGGAAAATCTTATTGCATTATTTGAATCTCGCCCAGCATAACTGGGAACCTGGGCCACCTCTACCTGAGATTTAGAGACCCTTAACTAAGGATATAGTCAGGGGTGAGGAACCTGCAGCCTAAAGGTTACATGTGACCTTCTAGGTCCTTGGGTATGGCCTTTTGACTGAGTCCCAATTTTACACAACAAATTCTTTTATTAAAGGGATTTGTTCTGTGACATTTGGATTCAGTCAAAGGGTCACATTTGAGGATCTAGAGGACCACATGCAGCCTTGAGGCCACAGGTTCCCCACCCTTGACTAGGTGATGCTGACTAGAAACCCAGTAAGATCCTAAGAGTGATGCAATGAATTTTCTTACGACTGTACATCTCAAGCACCCCATGTGTCTTTTCTGAAAACTGTCCTCTACCAATCAAACAGGTATTATTTTTATGTTCTTTTGATTGTTTACAGGCACTGGGGTGATAGTGGAGGGGAGTAGGACGCATCTTTTTCTGATTTCAAGGAATTGTATCTGTTCACTCCTCCCCTCCCAATTTCAAATGCCCCTAATCTTTCCTTCAATGAAAAATCACTAGTAGATTACCTACTAGTGAATACTGGTTATATGTTTCCTTTCAATTAACTGGCCCTTTTTGATTAATTGTTTACAATGTATAAAAGTCTGTCTCTCCCTAAACTGAAGAGGCTTGGTCCAAGTCCAATTGCCTTGCCTTGCTTCATAAATCAATATGCTCAGAAACTCAAACATTTGTTTCCATGGTCATTTCATCTTTCACTTACCACATATGCCTTTTCCACTACACACTAATCTCTCTTTTCCCAGGTCTGGTTACAGTGAACATCCTATCCACCTATTTCTCCTAGCAAATTTCTCTTCTTTCCCCCAGCTCCCAAATCTTCCTGTTCCCTGTCTCCTACCACAAAATGGGGCAACCCCATTTAACTCATGTGTATTTCAGAAAGGCGGCATAGTAGAGCTGAAAGAATGCTGGAATGACCTGACTTTGAATCTCTGACACTTACTAACTGTGTGGCAAACAGTTCAATTTTATTGTCTCAGATTTCTTATTTATAAAGTGCTTACATCACAAGATTATAGTGAAAATCAAGTGAGATAAAGTACTTTAGAAACTTGGAAAACATATATAAATGTCAACTATTAATAAATTTGTTTGTATATGAGTGTTTATGTGTTTGCACTTGATTAGAACTATATAAGGAACCCTCCTGAGTAATGAAACTCTATCAAACAACTCAGTATCTACATGCAATTTAGAGTCTCAAAGAGTTGACTGAAGTAATGAGAGGTTAATGATCCACTTATGTCCACCTTATACCCACTCTTATCCACCATAGCTCTCACTTTGATTAATAAGAAATAGAAACAGCCTCCCTATCGTTCTGCAATTTCATCCACCGACAAGCTCTAGGTCTTTTGACTTTTCCAAGATTCCATCAAAATTGAAAGCCCTCCATTTAACCTAAATATGTCAGATGTCATAAAAGATGACATGTAGCATTCAACAGCAGGTGATCTAAAACAGGGTCAATGCAGTGCAGTAGCAAAGTGCAGTCGTAAAAGCATAAGATTTGGAGTACGAGGACCTACATCCAAGTTCTTGCTCAGACACTTCTGACTTTTGCGATCCTGGGCAAGTCCCTTCACCAGATTTGTTTCTTCATCTATAAAGTGAAGTGATTTTCCTAAAGACCTATCCGCTGATCTTAACTTTTCCTTGGCACTGCTTGGAATTAGCAATATGTTCTCAGTTGCCTGGTGTCCCCAGCTTGTTTGCTTACCAAACAGAGTGAACAATAAACATTTGCTTCATGTAAACAAATAAGAGAAAACAAACCATTAAATGAATAACAGTGAACGTGTGCCTTTGTATACGCAAAATAAGAGACCTGGGTTTTAAGGAGGTTTGGATACAGCTCGTAATTCCCACCATCTTCAAAATCACTCTAAAAAGACCCTCCTTCTACCATAAGAGTTTTGTTGTCAGTGAGTTGTCTTCTCATTTGTGTTCATTTTATGTATAATGTCAGTCAGTCAGTAAAGTAAACTAGCACTTAGCCTGCACTATGCTAGGCACTATGCTAAGCACTGGGGTTACAAAGAAAGACAAAAATTGGTTCCTGACCACAAGGACTCACAATCTAACGATGGAGGCAACATGTAAATAACTATGGGCAAACAAGACATATACAGTAATAAATTGGAGATCATTGAAATAGAGAAGGTATTAGTACGATGAGGGTTGAGGAATAGTTTCCTGTAGAAGGTGGAATTTTAGTTGGGACTTACAGGAAACCAGGAAAGCCAGAAGGCAGAGTTGAGAAAGCAGGGGATTCCAGGGGTGGAGGTAGAGCCAGTGATAATTCCCACATTTAGGAGACACAAAGAATGGCAAGAAGGCCAATATGAACTCAGTGTTGTAGGTTAGACAGACCTGACCAAGTCTAAGGAAGTAAGAGTTCAGTTCTTTCTGCATATGAGAAAACTTAGACACAGAGAGATGAAGGTGAGAGGTGAGATGACCCAGTGGAACAGAGTATTAGGTGTGAAATCAACAGACTTGGGTTAGAATCTTGGTCTACTCCTTCTGTGACCTTGAAGAAGTTACCTATGTTCTCTGGGGCTAGGTGTCCTCATCTGTGAAATAAAAAGCTTGGATTGAGTGATTGTTGAGGGGCCCCTCTCACTTGTAAATTTGTAATTTGTCTGATCCTGTGGAATACTGTATGTCAATCCATATTTTTCTCATTAGAATCAGGATTGAAACTGAGAATCTCTGACTTGTGACAGCACCATACTTCCTTTCGATATGGGTCTCTGTTTATGTGCTTTTGAACAGAGAAACTAGAAAATATATATTTTACCTTTCAAAGCACAAGATCAAAGTTATTCAAATGGGGACACTTTCCCAGTTAAAGGTATTAAGTGGAAATCCTCCCTCAGATTTGTGGATTATAAGAGGAAATTCAGTATAGGATCAAAGCTAGGACCCTAGACAAAATTCCCTCACTCCCCCAAAAAACCCAGACAAAATTATTAGGATTTCATGATGCATAAAAGTATGTATGTATTAAAGTATATATAATATATGTATACACACACACACAAAATATACTTGTATATATATATGCTTGAGATAACAAATATGTACATATGTGTATGTTGTATATACACTTAAGAAATATGTGTGTGTATATAAATGTCTGTGCATATATATGTATGTGTGTGTGTGTGTGTGTGTGTGTGTGTACCTTTATACTTAAGAAGAGTTTGCCATAAAAGGACAGAAGATGTAGGATGCAATGAGGATGACAAGATCAGGCAAGGGTTTTTTGAGAATGAGAGAGACGTGGACATATTTGTGGGCAACAAGGAAGAAGACAGAGGAAAGAGAGAGACTGAAGATAAGTGAGAGAGCAAGGGTGACAAAAGCGGGAATCTGTCAGAGGAGATAGAATGGAATGGGATGGCTTGTGCAGGTAGAGAGTCTACCTTGGCAAGGAATGGGATCATCTCATCTCTCAAGTATGTCTATATTGTCTCAAGAAAAAATATGTATACATATTTTTGTACAATTATATATATAATTCACAAATGTAACATATATAATCTCATGTGTATATACACATATGTCTGAGAGAATATATATATATTTATTCAACAATATATTATACAAACATACATATGGTCATATATTATATGTGTGCGTATATGGGATAACAAGTCATTGATACCATATATATATATGTATACATATATATACTTATACAAACATGCACCTTTATTCTTCCAAGTATATATATATATATATATATATATTCTCTCCAGGAAAAGAGGATGCTCAACCATGTCAAAGGCTACAAAGAGGTTAAGAAGAATGCGGATCGAGCAAAGGCCGTTGGATTTGGCAATTGGGAGATTATTGGTAACTTTGGCAGCGTCAGTGAAATGATGAGGTCAGAAACCACAGTATAGAAAGGTAAGAAGAGAGGAAGGAACACAAATGACTTGGAGGTCTATAGGCAGTAGCAACTATAAAAATTGAGTGTCAGATGTGGATTGTATTACTATTATTACTTCTGATGGTCTTCATATTTTTGTAGACAAAAGAAATCCTACTTATAATGAATAACTCTCCAGTTGTGGCATTTTTGACTGCCTTTCAATAGGGCAATTTTTTTGGAGGAATGGAAAACCTTCCAAGAGTCATTCAAAATCCAACTATGTCAGTGATCAGCTACTCCTTCAACTACCCTTTCGAAGACCAGCCAGCCATGTCTTTTACTAATAGCTCATCATGTCCTCCAGTTTCTATGGACAAGGTAGATCTCACCAAGTAACTATAGTACAGAAACCAAGATCTCACAATGTATCTGAAAGAACAATTTTCACGTTAGAAAAGAAGTTTAAGATATAAGACCTTCCAGGACAATCTACCCTAAGAAGATATCTGAAGAGAATGGAGGTGAAAGGGAAGGAGAATTTGACACATTCGGTGGGGTGTCATAGATTTAGAGCTAAACAAAGCCTTAGAATCCATGTAATCAAACTCCTTCCTTTAACAGAGAAAGTATCTGGCTCAAAGTCAAACACATAGTAAGTGGCAGAGACAGGTTGAATACTCAGGCCCAGTGTCTCCAATTCTAATACTCTACCTACTTCACTAAACTGAATGTTCCTGTTTCCTGAGGTCCTTCAGGGCTCTTTTCCTGTTATACAAAAATTCAGAAAGTAGAACATCATGGAACTGTTAGAATAGCAGGAGGTCATGTCTTAGCTTCTGACCCTGACAACTGACTCCTGTTGTACCTTCCTCATTGGAATATAGGACTTTACTGTAATGATTAAACTTACAATGGTAGGCTGTTTCATGATGAACAACACATTAGCAAAGATGAGAGAACAAATACTTAAGGAAAGAAGTAGTAAATAAAAAGGAATAATCACAGAGCTGAGGTTATGAGTAGTTTTCAACCTTGATTTTATTTTCTCAAAAGTAGAGCATAATTTGCAAAATAAAACCAATGGGGAGGATTTAAATGTTTTATTATAAATCTAATCATTTGTAATCAACTACAATAGGCAATAAAGAATCAGCAAGGGGATGGTTTAGATATGAGCAGATCTTCAGTAAGGTATTTAGAAGGCTCATGAGATTTCTAAGGATACTAAGTTAGGCAGTTTATTACCACAGCTAGACAAGCAGACCTCCAAGTCCACATGGTAGCCAAGAACCCTGATGGAGAGAAGAGTTCTGATTTTCTGTCCTTATATCTGAGCATTATTGCTTGGCAGGTTCCTAGGAATTGAGTAAGAGGGGGGCATTAGCTCAGAAACTTCAACCCCTCCTTATTGATATTTAGGAAAGCTTATTAATCTTGCATATTCAGGTTAGATGAAGTTCGTTAAACCTATTTTATCATCAGGAGAACCTTGCATTGCTTGCCCATGTAAAGCTGACTAATCCAGTTATTAGGTACCCAGGAACTGCCCAGTACACAAGCAGGTCACTAAGTGACCAAATTTGGAGTTGCTTCTGTCAGCTAAGGACCAGCAACAGGCTGATCTTCACAATAAAAAGCTGACAATTTTCATGTAGAGTGTTATAAAAAGATTTTATGTTTGCATACATTTATAAATATGAAGTTCAACAAAGTAATGACAATACCGCCCTATTTGTTGGTATCCACTCTGGTGCTTTTTCTTCTGTCCATTATTTAAAATTTGGGGGGAGTTCCATATTTGATAGATCACTATCCACTAACTCCTTTTCCTTTCTCTCCAACATGCTTCCAGATGTGGCCTTCAAAGATAAAGAAAAAAATCTATTCACAATTATGTTTAAATGTATAATTCTTTCTGTTATGTATAGATTCCTTAGATGCACAAGAAGTCAAGTGACAGGAAAGCAAACTGAAAGACTATGGGGAGACTCTCGGGACTAGCACAGGCAGTTTAAGTGCAAACCAAGGCAATAACTATGGAAATGCAGAGGGAGAGCTCTTTCAGACCAAAGACATTATTTCACCCTACTTGGACATTTTGTAACGATGGATCATACTACAACCATTCAAATGGTTTCCTAAGACCTGTGAGGGGAGTGGAGGCTCCCTTCTCCCTCCCCTCCCTGAGACAGTAAGGAATAAGATATAAGTTACACATGTGTAATTATGTAGAACACTTTCTCATTAGTCATTTTGTACAAGAAGATTCAAATAAAAGGAAAAAGTGATAGAGTGAAAAACAGCAAACTTCAGTCTGTATTCAATCAATGTCAGTTCTTTCTCTGGAAGCAGATAGCAGTCTTCATCATTAGTTCTTCAGGATTGCCTTGGATCATTTTATTGCTGAGAATACATAAGTCATTTCAAACTCTTCATCAAACAATACTGCTGTTTCTGTGTCCAGTGTTCTCCAGGTTCCGTTGCCTTCACTAAGTTCATATAAGTCTTCCCAGGTTTCTCTGAAATCATCCTGCTTATCATTTCTTATAGCACAATAATATTCCATCATAACCATATATCACAACTTATTTAAGCCATTCCCCAATGGGTAGGCATTCCTTCAATTTCCAATTCTTAGCCACTACAAAAAGAGCTGCTATAAATATTTTTGTATAAATAGATCCTTTCTCCTTTCATTTTGATGGATTTGAGATATAGATGCAGTAGCTGTGTTGCTGGATTTAAGGGTATACAGTTTTATAGCCCTTTGGGCACAGTTGCAAACTGCTCTGCAGAATGGTTGGATCAGTTAACAAGTCCACCAAGAGTGCATTAGCGTCTCAGTTTTCCAAAATCCAACATTTTCCTTTCTTTTTGTCATATTAACCACTCTGACAGGTTGAAGGTGGTACCTCACAGTTGTTTTAATTTGTGTCTGTCTGATCAATAGTGTTTGAGAGCATTTTTCATAAGACTATACTTTTGATTTCTTTGTCTGAAAACTGCCTGTTTATATATATATACATATATGTGTATATATATACACATATATATACATATATAACATGTGTTATATATGTATATATTAAATATATGTGTGTATATTACATATATGTGTATATATTATATATAATGTATAATATATATAATATATTATACATTCATATAATAATATAATATAATATAATGTATAATAATATATATGTATGTATGTGTGTGTGTGTGTATATATATATATATATATATATATATATATATACATATAAAACAATTAGCTTTGTAGTTAGAAGTGCCTTGTAGATCTGGTTAGGGATCTTCATATCTCTCCTTGAAAAGCACAATTAAATTATTTTGATATAGCTCCTGATTTCTCTTTTTAAAAGTCTAGCTTGTCTCTTAAAGACTGAGCTTTCAGTCTTTTTTTTGGAAGGCTCATTGGTAGTGTTGTCTGCTATCTTAATGTTTATGAATATTGACATACTGCAGTAAAGACAAAGCTGTTTCATTAATTTTCTATGAGAAGACCAGAAGAGACAGCCAGAATCTCAAGACAAGACTTCAGTGATTTTCATCAGATTGAAACACCTTGGTCACGTAGCTTGGAAAGATTCTATAAAACAAAAGGGACCCTTTGAAGGTACATAAAACTGAAGATTCAATAAATAAGCAACAGGAAAAATCCAAAGGATTAATCCAGAGAATACCAGAGAGAAATCTGCAGCTGTTCCCAAAAAGTAGCGAATGCTGCCAAGGATTGATAAATACAACGGTCAATAAGAGACTAAACAGAAGTTTAGAATTAGGTGAATGCTCCACGCTAAAGATATGGTCTTTAAGGATTGATCAGGTTGTAACTGGGGCAAGTATGCGTCTTTAATAAAAGCTATAGTACACTCATGTGTTTGATTTAAGAGAAATTTTTGTGTGTAATTTATACACACATCAAACAAGAAGAATTTGCACCGATGATAACAATCAATCATACCAAGTGTTACTCGCTACCATAATTACATTGACATTTTAAACCTAATCTAATTTTTTTACTAACTCTCCTTGTTTATTTGTTTAAAATTTTAAAATTTACATCTTAAATTTTGATGAATCATCAAGATTATCGCCAAACTATCCTGATAAATATGTTGTTCTCCCAGCTCTGCCCAGAGGCGGGACTAGAGATTAGATGTCCCGTATGTTGAGCTTAAGGATTTACATTGGTGTGGATTGTGGTTTCCCAACCAAGGTATCAAGCAAGCATCTCTTAAGTAACTATAATGTTATCAGACACTATACGAGGCTCTCAGGACACACCATCGAACAATCCCTGTCAGAGATCATAAAGTTCCCACCCAGAAGGGGAAGGAAATCAAAGGATTCAAAACCAGGATCTGTTGCTAGCTTTATGGGATGTTGCATCAGGTATGCTGAGATACAAAATCTAGACCTCGATTTTCCAGACCTGGAACTTGAGGTGGTCCAGACCAAAAACATGAATCAGTGTAGAGTTCACCTGAGTTTAAGGAGTAAGGGGAGAGATTCGTACTCTGTAGGACTTGGACTATTGGACTCAGTATTTGAAAGGCAGTTTTCTACATAGAAAACAAAATTTTCAGCATATTGTTTTTTATGTGTTCCACTGTACATGTATGTCTCTTACTATGCCTATTTGTAAGTGTGTATGCATGTGAATATGTATCTATGTATGTACATTTGCCCTAGCAAGAAAGGCTGGTCCCACATTCCAGCTTTCTTTGAACCCACAAAGCTGGTAGCCAGCAATGGCCTCATTACTGCCAGACAAAATGAAAAAATCTGTGAGCAAAGACAAACTCTATTAAGAAAATTATGCGACTTTCTTCAGTTTCTTTTAGGATATGGCAACTCCTTTAAAAGAGAAACCAATTAAAAATAGCAATAACAACACTCTGTGCTTTGTTCTGGGAGGACCTGTCAAGATTTTGTTTTCACCAGATCTTCAATGATCTTTGAGTCCCTTGTCATAAACATAAAATTCCTCTAATTTCACTTTTCAAGGAGTTCTCCATTTCACAGACAATCACACAGCCCCTCAAGGGGGAAGCTGGGCATGCCAAGTAGCCCTGTTAATAGTAGCATTGTCAAAGACACAAACAGATGCAAAGTGGGCATTCCAGGATGGCATAGAGTATGTTTACTGTCCTCAACAAAAACAATGCAGATGTTCTGGGCATCAGGCTTTCCCAAAGCAGTTGTTAGGGGATCATATCGCCTACTGTACTGGAAAACCATTTTGTTGTAGATATGTCAGTAAAAATTCTCAGTGCTAACTAAGTTTAGACCAAATGCTTTTACAATGCCTTCCTTGAACATCGTAGGTGTCTGATTGGTCTAGAATTTAATTAAACTACTAAAAATTACACTTTTTAAAACAGGTAAAACTATTATACAACCTGCCACAAATTGTATTGTCTGAAAGACAACCTGTTGACACTAACTCCAAAAGAAAAGGGGAAACTAGACAAAAGTAAGAACAACAATTCTCACTATTGCCTAAAGAAGTTTAATTGTAAAACAGTTATAATTTCAAGGAAGTAAAAGAAAAGAACCCAACAACACTAGAATTGTCTCAACCAGCAAACAATCTCCTTTCTGAGTGGAAAGAAATGAGAGTCAAGGGCAACACTGTATTAAAGTGCAATCTCATTCACAAAGCATTATGGAAAATACTGTCTTTCTAAACAAGGAAAAGTTAGAGGGAAAAAAGCAAGCTTGCTAACAGTGTGGTATGAGTTGCATCAGCTTATCCTGAGCATATTTGTAGATAAAATCATAAGGAAAACGGTGAACAAATGTGAAATTAAACATTTTCCCAGTTTTCCTAAAATGATGATCTGTTCTCACTGATGACAATAATGGACCCACCATGTTTGGGCCCTATTCCCTCAGTTTATGGGGTATGCCTTGTGAGAAATCAGCAGGGTCACAAGATGAAATCACAGTCAGCAGAAGAACCTGACCAAAAATATAGTGAAGAAATCCATATGGCAGGCCATAACTGGAGGCAGCTATCAAGGGAGTTAAAAGCATAGATAGCAACAAAAGAAAAACACCAAAATAGGAAAATATTTCAAATTATCCTTTTAAAAAATAACTGAGAAGACATCAACAACTACTGACCTATATGCCAACTTTCTCATAAAATTTTCAGGAGCATTATCTATGCATACATTGAGAGTCTCCCCAATGAAAACAGAAAATGACATGACCAGTCAGGCTTTCACTGATTTTTCACGGCAGAACGTATCTTTACAGTCATGCAATTGACTGAGAAGTGTAAGAATATAAGATCCCACTGAGTGTGTTATCGATTTTTAAAGAGCGTTTGGCTTCATAGAACAAAGTATACCCTTGAAGGCTTTCTTCAGACAAGGTATCTCCCACATATATATTATAATCATACTATGCCTTGTGACTGATGCAACTACAGTGATAACTTTGTTCGACAATTCTGTGATTATTGACCAAGGGAGCAGAAGAGCATTGGGTTTGCACTTAGGGAACTAATCTGAAATCCTGTCATTACCAACTACTACCTGTGTGGCTTTGGCAAGGTGTTTAATGTCTCTGACACTTAGTTTTGCTGTTGTGGTCATGGCTCTCGTTCATTTATCCATTTGTTTTTTACCTGTAAATGAGGGAATTGGACGAGATGACTTCTAAGGTCCCTTCCAGTTCTAAGGGAATAATCTCTGATTCTATAATACTGGATAAAATAGAAAGATACATGTTATTGAAAGAACTCACTGTCATTTAATTCATTAAACACTTACCATGTGCCTGTATATTGCATTCAGTGTGATAGAAACTGAGATTCAAAGACAAAAATAGAATATGCAGATGGAGAAGAAGCCCATCAAGTTAATCTGTCAATCTGTGTATCAGAGAGAGGTAATATGAATAACCATTGAATTGGGTTCATAATAGGAGTCAGAGATCAGTATAAATTAAATTTAGGAAACTATGAAACATTTTCCATGATCCCAAATTGCTCACTGATACATGCAAAAATAATTTTATTTTCTTGAATTTTGCATTATTCATGGGGACATTCATTTTACAGACAAAAAAAAAAACCAACTGGATGCTCAAAAAGATGTTAAATGTCTTGTTCAAGCTCACACAATTTTTTCGTGGCCAAATGTGGACTAGAATCCAGGTCCACTGACTCATAGTTCAATATTCATTTCTCTGTATCAAACTATATCCTCATAAATTACCTGTGAACGTGCTTTGAAAACTCTAAAACTATGAGACTACATTATCATATGTATGCCTAAAAACCAAACAGCTCCCAATCATGTATAATAAAACAGAGAATGACTGTTCATGGACAGGAACCAAAGAGAACAATTTTGTACAGAATTGCTCATCATACAGAATTTTTATGCATAAATAAAATGTTATTTCTTTGAGAAATCTATCTGAATGCATATCTTTGTACAAGAAGAACAGGGACTTTTATTATATCAATGAATACAGGGCATTATTATCAACACATATCATCAATACAGGAAAAAGTTTACTGATTCAACCTTTTCTCCTCCAATATTGCTAAATAGTTATTTAAGATTTCAGAATTTCATGGTAATTTTAATGACTTGGGTTTAGCTACATGACGAAAGTGAAAGAAATCAGCTCATGACAAGAGAATGAATGAAAGGAAGCCAACCCAAAAGAAGTCTGCAAGACTATCCATTAGAGGAGGGATTGCTTAAGTGAATGGGGGGAAAAGGCTCCTAATAGCTACTTAATTATCAATCTAGTTTGGTAAGCTTGATTAGCAGAAGGTTTAAGATTGTATTGTTGGCCCCCAGGCATGTTGGTCCTTCGCATTCTCGCATAGAATTGCAATTCCCTAGAAGGAAGTTAGAACCACAGCAGCAGATGACATGTCCAAAAGTATGTAGGAAAAGTGGGACAACATTGGGACACAAAATTTTGGTTATTCTTCAGTCATTTTCATGTCTCTGTGACCTCATTTGGGGTTTTCTTGCCAAAGATACTGGAGTAGTTTGTCATTTCTTTCTCTGCATCATTGCATTAATTGTGACTTGCCAAAGGTCACACTGCTAGTTAGTGTCTGCAGTCACATCTGAGCTCAAGTCTTCCTTACTCCAGGCCCAGAGCTCTGTCTACTGTACCACCTAGCTAGCCCACAGTTGTTTAATACTAATAATAGTAATAGCTGGGCATTTATATGGTGGTTTAAGGTTTGCAAAGCTCTATCAGACTCTTGAGAGGCAGCCTAGACATGTCATAATATATTCTTAACTGGGTACATACAATGTCCAAATAGTGTTTCCAGCAGCATAGGAATAGTTATAGCCTATACTTTTGTGCATAAACACAAAGGTAAGATAAAGAATGATTGCATTTAGTGATTTTACCTCAATATTTGCTTGGTTACTTCAGTCTAATTGAAAGCTTTGTTATTTAATTTACCATTCCTTTTGATCTGATCATGGAGAAAGTAATGGATAGAGGCTTGAGCTATCTGATAATTTGTGATTACCAAAACACCCACTCTGAGAGTGGAGAAGCAAGAAAATGGTTCCCAAACTGAAGGGAACATCTGTTATATTGTGGGGGCTCATATGGAATTAGTAGAGTCTATTTATGACTTTTTTTTATTTTAACTAAGACTATCTTCCTTTTCCAGAATTCATGAGAGATTAAGAGAAAGACTAGTGTTTTAGACTATGTCAGTATTTCAAGGTAGAAATTACTTAAAACAATGATCTCAAAACAATAATCAGTCAATATGCACTTACTAATTGCTTACTGTGCATCAGGCACTGTGCTAAGCACATGAGCTATAAAGAAAGAGGAAAAAAAATTAGTTTATTTCCCCATGAAAATTACATTCTATGTGAGGGAAAGAAAATGATATAAACAACAGGTAAATATAAGATATGCATGTAGAAAATAAAATAGAATCCAAAAGCGGGCACAACAAAAGTGAAATGAAATTAACTCTTGAGAAGAGAATGATAAAAAGGAACCTAGCTCAATGGAAGTCTGGAGGACTTTCCTGTGGAGGAGGGTTAGAATAAGTGGGAGGGGAGGGGACGGGCAGTGAATCTTACTAGTGACTTAATTATCCCCTGGAAGAGGGGTAAATTGGATGGAGGGAGAATCTTGTTATATACTTAATTATCAGTCAATTGTGGTAGCCTCAATGAATAGAAAAGTTACAAATGTATTGGTTGACCTCCAGGAATGTTGGTCCATGGCATTCTCACGAAAGAGCTGCAACTTACTCTAAGGAAGCAGAGGCCACAAAAGTGGAAGTAAAGGCATTAACAGTTGGGGAGATCTGGAAAGGACTCCTGGATAGGGTGAAGTTTGAGCTAAGTTTTGTCATAAGTTAGGGGCATTAAGTGGCAGAAGTGAACTAGGATAGTATTCAGACATGGTGAACAGGAAATATAAGGGCACAGAGGTGGGAGGTGGAGTGTTATATTTGAAGAAAAGAAAAAAAATGAAAAAGTAGACCCATATAGTTGTAACATATGTTTATAATATATTATGTATAATATATATTTACATTTGTAATATATATTATATGTAATGTCTTTCAATGTAAAATGTAAGAAGACTGAAGAGGTAGGAAGGAACATATTATGAAGACCTTTAAATGTCAAATAGGTGAAGTTATATTTGATCCAAGCAATAGCAGGAAGCCACTGGAGCTCCTTGAAAAAGTAAGTGATAGAACCAAATATAGACTTTAGAAAAGTCACCTTGCCAGCAGAGTGGAACACAAATTGGAATTAGAGACTTGATGCAATAGGACCATTTAGGAGGCTATTGGAATAGTCCAGGCAAGACATCATGAGAGCCTGAACTAAAGTGGCGTCTGTGTGAGCAGAGATAAGGTGATATGTGTGAGAGATATTATGAAGGTGGAAACAAGAGAATTTAACCATAGACTTGAAATGTGCAGTAAACAAGAGTGAAAAGTTAAGGATAATATCAAAGCTTTGGGCCTGGGTGAATGGTAGGATGATGGTTTCCTTGGAAGTAATAAGAACATTCTTTGGGGGTGAGGTTACGGAGAAAAGCAATGAGTTTTGCATTAGATATATTGAGTTTGTGATGCCTAGAGGACATCTAGTCCAAAATATCTAAAAGACAGTTGGCGATGTGTAGCTATAACTCATCAAAGAGATTAGGATTGTATATACATATATATATATATATATATATATATATATATATATATATATATATATATATATATATATATATGGTTCTGAAAATCATATGCATAGATATGATGAAGTCACAAATGGTATAGTATATACTGAAAAGAGAAGAGGATATAGAAAAGAGCCTTGGAGGAATAGCCACAGTTAGTGCTTATGACATGGATGAAAAACCAGCAAATGATATATTTTTTAATATTTTTTTGACTGGTAAAGGATGTGTTTAATATTTTTGCTTTTCTGTATGTGTTTGTAAGGTTTTATGTCCTAATACATGGTCAGTTTTTATTAGGTGTACCTAAGAATATGTATATTTCTTTCTATTCCCATTTAATAATCGCCAGAGATCTATTAGGTTTGAACTCTCTAAAGTCCTATTCAGTTCTTTAGCTTTTTTTTTTTTTTTTTGATAAAGTCCTTTTTGCTCCTTTGTCCTCCTGGAATGAGTACTGTTTCTGCCAGGCTTAGAAGGGTGGCTCAGACCAAGAAGTCACAAAACTGCAGCACATCCTATACAATCTGATGAAAGACACTGTGTGATCACTGCCTTCTAGGTATTTCCAGGTTCAAGACCATAGTTTAGCTTTAGGTCATATAGCTACAGACTTGTCCCTGGTTTGAGCCCATTATGTAGTTATTTGTCCCAGCTTCTTGAAGGTAGCTGAAGGCACTACAGATTCAGAATGAAAGCACTACCTGATATACTCTTTTTTTAATTTCTCTGGAATCTAATATTTGTGTGTCAAATTTCTTACTCAGTTCTGATCATTTTATCAGGAGTGTTTGGAAGTCTTCTGTTTTATTAAAGATCCATTTTTCTACTACAGGATTATATCCAGTTTTCCTAGCTAAATTTTTCTTCATTGCAAGTCTACTTCTTTTGCTTTTTAGAATATTGCATTCCCTTCTCTCTGTTCCTATGTGATCTTAACTGTGGTTCCTTGGTATTTGAACTTCTGTTTCTGGCTGCTTGAAGTATTTTTTTTTAACTTGGAAGATTGGGGTTTTGGTTATGATGTACCTGGGATTTTTCATTTTGGTATTTCTTTCAATAGGTGATCAGGGGATACTTTATATTTTCACTTTGTTCTCTACTTCTATGTCTGGGAATTTTTCTTTTGTGATTTTTAAAAATATGAATACAATATCTTTTTTTAGTTATTGTTTTCTGGTAGCCCCAAGATTCTTAAATTACCATTCCTCTCTTTTCCAGGTTGTTGGTTCTATAAGAGACCTTACATATTGCATTTTTTTCTATCTTTTGACCTTGTGTTAATATTTCTTATTGTTTCATGAAACCATGAACTTCTTAACGCATTCTAATTTGCAAGGAGTATGTTACATGAATAAAGTTTGGTATCACTCTGTGAAGTTGTTAAGGCTCTTTTCAAGTCTTTCCTCTAGAGCTCTCATTTCCCAAATCTTTTTTTGTGGTACTCTCATTTTATTCATATTCTTTTAACTCTTTTTTTTAAAAAATGCAAATGCATTTTTGCTTTATTTCTTTTGCAAATTTGAATTGATCCTTTGACCAGACTGTTTTTCTTTTATAATTTGCTCATAGATATTTTGGAGTTATCCCCATATAATAACTTTTAATCTTTATTGCTGTTACTGACTCATTCTTTCAGCCTTACCTCCCAGACTTGGATATATTGTGACCAGACTGTGCACTTTTGGTGGAATTGTCAAGGGAGCGTGTGATCCAAACCCATCTCCAGGTAACGAGTGCTGGGCTCTACAACACTCAAAGGAGTGGCTCAGACTAGAGAGTCACACTTTCAGCAAGTCCTTTGCAGTCTGATCAAGGGCACTGTCTGATCACTCTCCTCTAGTATTCCCATTTTTCAAATCATAATTTAGTTTTAGGCAACACAGATGCAGACTTGTCCCTAGTTAACACCCAATATGTAGTTGCTGGGCTAAGTTCCTACAAGGCAGTTAGAAGGCTCAAGAGATTCAAAGTAAAAGCACTGCTTGATTTGTCCTGTTCTGAGCTTAGAAGCTGAGGGGAAGGGAAGGGAAGGGAAGGGAAGGGAAGGGAAGGGAAGGGAAGGGAAGGGAAGGGAAGGGAAGGGAAGGGAAGGGAAGGGAAGGGAAGGGAAGGGAAGGGAAGGGAAAGGAAGGGAAGGGAAGGGAAGGGAAACCACTCCAATATCTTTACCAGGAAAGTCCCTAATGTGGTCACAAAATATTGAATATGTCTGAAATAACTGAACAACAACATTATTATTGTTGGTTTTTGCTATTAGGAGTTCTCTCTGACCCAAGCAATGTCTATTTATATTTTGTACTAATCATGAAATAGAGGCACATTCCACTGCAAGATTTTTTTCAGTGCACAGTTTCAGCTTAAGGGTTTTTTTTATTTGCTAAAAGAGGATAATAGTAATGTTAATGTCAGCATAACCTTGAAGAAATAAATTCCTGACAGCTATCACCAGATTTTAACTCTGATGAAGAAGGAATGAGAACGCATCACTCTTTTTTCCTATAACATGTAACATTTTATTTTTGTCCAATTTCATGCTAAAACATATTTTTAACATTTTGGGTTTTGTTTTAAAGTTTTCAGTTCTAAATTAGATTCCTTCTTTCTTTGCCTCCTCCTTTCCCAGGATGGCAAGCAATTAGATCATTCAAAACAAAATCAAATGCAAGTCATGTCATCATTTCTCTGATGGCATGATCTTCTTCAGCAATGAAAGATGAACACAACAACAACCCTATGGAATAGATATGTAATCCTTTCAGATAAGAATGATGGCACTGAGGACCTGTTCTGAGCTAGAGGTCCAAGATCCTCTTTCTGTGGTCAAAGCAATAGTGCTAAATTCTTGCTATTAATTTGGAGGCTTTCTGAAAGCTCCTCCCTATTTCAGAGGGAGAGTGCTAAGATGTTTCTCTTAAGCTAAGGTAAGGATCTGGGTCCACAAACCTGCTCCAACTGTGTTTTACATGTCCTGTTTTGGTCACTTGCTTCTGGGTCATGTATGTGATCTTAGACTGGAAAAAAATGACCCATTATAGTTTCTCCTTAGATTTCCTAGTCACTATTTGGTTGGGTGTTCTTGGATCTTCCTTGGAGTACTTATGGGAAAAGTTATGCTATAGTGCTTCATCCTATTCTGCCATTTGACTAATCTTCAAGAACTATCAAACATTATGGAATGGTAAGACAGAATAAGAGAACCAGAAGAGAAACGTGTCACAAAAATCTAGAGAGAATAGAATATCCAAGGAGAAAAAAAGTGATTGTATCAAATGCTGCAAAGAGGGCAAGAAAAGATGACCATAGAGTAAAGGTCATTTGATATGGCCATTAAGAAATCACTGGTAAATTTGGTGAGGGCAATTTCAGTTGAATGATGAGATCAGAAATCAGGGTCCAGAAGGTTTAGAAGACAGTAAGAGAAGGTTAGTCATAGAATCACCCAGTATAAATAACTTTCTCTTGGAGTTTAGCCAAATTGAGAAAAAGAGAAAGAGGATTACAGCTAGTTGAAATGGTAGGAGTGTTTTAAGTGAGTAAACTGCTTATGTTACTAGCCCCGACACTCAAAAACTATGAATACTTATATCAGCATTCCTGGTGACCAAGCCATATTGCATTATATTTATGTATCAGAGTTTGTTTAGCCATTACCTGATCAATGAGATTCTATCTTTCCTAGTTAATTGATAGATAATATTAAATAAAATCTCAGTGAAGGACTATAGTAATATCCAGAAAAGTATTCAATATGACAAAGATAGATTTATATCAGGAATGGAAATATTGTTCTTTCTCTCAGAAAAACTGTCAGAAAAACAATGAGTACAATTAATCAAAAAAACAACAAAACATAGGATTATCTTAGTAATAAAAATCCTTTCCAAAATGATGCATTCATTTATTTGTTTTTGTTTTTTAAAAATCTGTCAAGAGCATAGGCATCAAAAGGTCCTTCCTTAATATAATCAAAAGTATGTTTCCAGAGTCAGATAACTAGTGTTATCTGAAGTGAAAAACACTGGAATCTTCCAACAACTAGACAGATAAAGCCAAAATTTTCCTTCTTTCATCTAGCAGTTGATTTTGTTCTAGAAATACTAACTATAGCAATAAAACAAGGTAGAGAAATTAAAGATATAGATACAGGAAAAGATGATACTAAGTTATTCATATTTAATCATAATGAATTAGCAGCGAAACTAATCAAGGCAATTAAAAGTTTGTATAAGGCACCAGGATGAAAAATAACTCAGTTGTCAGTCTTTCTACACAGTATTGACAAAAACCCATGAGGAAACTAGAGAATGAAGTCATAAAGTCATAAAGACAAAATTTTAAAGACATGTATTCTTCATGGTTTTGTCAAATCAATATCATAACAATGATAGCATTATATATTGTGTCAAATCTAGTGCCATACCAAACTTTCAAAAAAATTTTAATAGAACTTGATAAGAGAACAATAGTAATAATTCATGTAAAATAACAAATTACCTAGAATCCCAAAGAAAATACTAAAATCAGGGTGTAGTAGCAGGCATAAATTACTGAATATAACACCACAATATAATGCAGTAATCATCAAAACAAAGTAGTATTATAAAACATAGCACATTAGATAAGTGGAATGTATCAGATGAGAAAGATCTGGAAGCAATTGAACACTGGAATTTGGTGCTCAACAAACTTCCAAACCCAAAATAATTTAAGGACTACATATGTGAAAAGAACTGATAAAAACCTGGAATATAGAATGATAGAAAATACATTAAAAACAAAATTTTATACCCCCATTTACAAGCTTAAAATGGATAGAGGACTTTCTATAAACAATCAAGACCTTTAACATTTTTTGCATTGGGAAAGATGAAACAAGATGGAAATATTCATTGTTGTAGGTACTGTAGTAGAGGGTGGAGAGAAGATTAAGGAGGAGGAGATACACCCATTCAATGAATGGACCTCTTTAAGTATCTCACTCTAGGTAAGAGTGTGATAAGACCTTACCCTAAAACGTCCAGGGTTTCCCTTTGGTCCTCTTAGAGAAGGAAGGACAAACAAAACCTGTGAGAGAGTAGCAACTCTTCATCTCTCCTCTCCCCTCCCTTCCCTTCCCCTATCCTTTTCTTTTTTCCTCTCCTCTCCTCTCCCCTCTTCTCCTCTCCTGTCCTCTCCTCTCATCTCCTCTCGTCTTGTGTTCTACCCGGGAAAGGTATACTCCATGGTCAAAAGATGCCTTTTTCCTTTGGGTTTACTGGCTGCATTTCTTGCTCAAAAATCAAGCCTTAAGCCCAATTGATTCTGGACCTCATAGACTGGATAACAAGTCCCCACCCACCTAGCACAGAGTGAATGTAATTACTAAATAGTAATTGTTTCTCTTTTACCTAGGAACCCTGAAGGTTCTCCCTTCCAGTTTGATTTTTTTTTTTATTAAAGGGGCCATCCCTTAAGTAACTATTTAAAGAAGCCTATACATTGAAAATCTTACTCAAAGTGAGAACGTGGTAAAACTTTAGCCAGAAAGGGCCAGGGTCTCACATTGCATCCTGGGCCATCTCCAGGCATCCTGACGAATATCAGACCACTGGACCCAGATGGCTCAGGAGAAGAAAGTGAGGCTGATGACCTTGCACAGCTCTCTGTCACTCAGATCAAAGTCACCTGCAAGTCATGTCATCAACTTGATGTCATTATCCTCTCTGAGAACAAAGGACAAACACAACAACATATTAGATATTCTGAACAGGTTTAACTGCTAGGAAACAATTTGAAACTGTGTAAAAATTCTATTTGACATAGTGCTACAAATGCTAGCTATAACAATAAAACAGGATAAAAAAACTAAACGTAGGTAAAGAAGAATCAAAAGTACCATTTTTCCAGGTGATATGTTGCTATACATAGAAAACACTAGAGAGACAACTAAAATTTATAAACCAGTCAGTCAACAAGCATCTATTAAGTACATACTCTGTGTCAGGTATTGTGCTAAGCATCAAGGATACAAAGAAAGGTAAAAGGTAAAAACAACACAGGAACAAAAATAGTCCCTGGGCTCAAGGAGAACAGAGTATGAGGGGGGAAAGACCATATAAAATCTATGTACAAATAGGCTACATACAAGATAAACTGGAAGCTATCTCAGAGGAAAAGACTAAGATTAAGGGGACTTGGAGACTTGGAAAATTTTATTGAGGAAGAGGAGGTGATAATTGAGGCGTGAAGGAATCCAGGAAAGCCAAGAGGCAGAGATGAGAAGGGAGACTATACAAGACACTGGAAATGCCCAAAATAGGGAGAAGGAAAGTGTTTTCATGGAACTACAAGGAGAGCAGGATGATTGATTAATTAAATGATTTACTTATTATTATTATTATTTACAATATAAATCAATTAAATTGATTTATTAGGACCCAGATGAAGAATTCCTCCCAGAAGGTGACACTCCATTTTCTACCAATGAATTCATTGTGCCTTGCTCACTGATGGTAGAAGCAAATGTGAGCAGAGCTAGTTTCAGTCCTGAAACTCCCGGAGTATGAAATAAGGTGGTGATGGTGGTGGGGAATGCCAAGGGATCCATGTGGATTGGGGCAGGCTGGTTGTTGGATACTGACTGTAAAAGACTATAATGACAGTAAGTGAGGAGTAATGCTGCAATCACACTTTAATAAGGCACAAAATGGTATGGGAATGACAAATGGAGGGTTTGAGGGAAACATACAGCACTTGGGAAAAGAATAAGATGGGGAAGAGACACAGTGAATCAATTCTGTAGCCTCTGATCAGAGTTGGAAGCACTTGGGCAGTGCTGACACGTAGCAGGTGGAGGAGTACTTGGGGGTACAAGGGTTTCCGATGCCATTTTATAGTGCTTTGATGGTGAAAAATGGATTAAATCTTACCCATGCCTCCTTTGGTTTGAGGCATTAGCATATCAACATTGTCTCCAATTCCTATAACGTTTTCCTGGTCTTACTGCAAGTGTTTAGAGTTTATCTCTACAGACCAAAGGCAGTTAGTATGTCTGAGGGGGCTGTCACATTAGGATCTGACCACTTTATTTAGCACATATTCTCATATTGTGGCCTTAGTTCATTTATGAGACGGATGCCAGTGCTTCCTCTGGTCCCCTGATTTATGAGACAGTTTGTAAGTAATTGCTATGCTCCTTTAAATTATGACAGAGCTTGCAAGTGATTTGTAGATTCTCCCTCGTTATCTCAGTTCCTATTAATATTGTTGTTCAGTTGTTTTAGTCATATCTGACTCTGTGACTACATTTGGGGTTTTCTTGGCAAAGATACTGCAATGGTTTGTTTGCCATTTTCTTCTTCAGCCCATTTTTCCAGTGAGGAAACAGGAAAACAGGGCCAAGTGACTTGCCTAGGGTCACACAACTAGTAAGTGTCTGAGACTTGATTTGAACTGAGATCTTTCTCACTATGGACCTGGTACTCTACCCACTATGCCACCTATGTGTTCCTACTATTGTTACTGGATACTAAATTTTTATAAACTTTCTATACTAACTTGGGAGGGTGGGAGAGTGATTAGGGAGACCAGAACAAAATAGATTTCAACACATCTGGATTGAAGACATTAAGCACTATGTAAATTTCATTATTATTACCTTAAAAGACCTGAAGTAAGATACTGCTAAGCAGAGTGACGTATGTAGGCATTTTGTGTGTCATGAGATTAATATTGTTATGATAATAAAAAATTTGTTCAACAGGGTTGAGTTAAACAGAGCCTTGAGAAATCAATAGTCTGCAATTATTCTCTAATTAATGTTCTGAGGATTAATGCACATGTGGATACAATAATCCTTTTTGTAGTTGAACAAAATATTAAAAGTTCATCTTCCATGGTCTCATTGAAAGTATCTTTAGCACAATTAGCATCCAGGATGGGGGTGATACAAACATCATCTTTTAGCACATTATTTTTATTTCTTCTGCTAGGTTTCTGTATTTTGAAATATTTTTCACCTCATGAAACATAACATCATGAGCATATGGTATGGAAACATTGATTAAAAGTTTGAAAAAGTTTTTATAGATTAGTATTAGGTCTGAATATTGTGGTCATAAGTTTAGTTGGAGATAACAGTCTAGTTCCCAGGAAGTTTATTGATTGAGTTCTCCATGATATTTTGAGATCTATATTTATAATGAATATTTGTCATTTGTCAGTCCAGGAAAGATAGCCAATTTACTGATGCAAAACCCTTCTATTTTCACTGTTGAATCTACATGGCTCAACCATTGCCTTATGCTTTTTTGATGGCATAATTTTGGGTGTATTCATGTGATTGTTGGACATGGAGGATCTTTTGAACATTAGCTATTTCACTGACTTGAGGCCAAATATTTTTGGTTACATTCAACAAATCCAAAGACATATCAGTCTTTACCATTGTCCAGTGAAGAGTTTTCAACCTGTTTATCATGGCCTTTAATGATACACATTGATCTTCCTTCTTTTAGTTGAGGAAGTATCAATCTTTCTATATAACTGCCTTTGGATGATGAGTCTCAGATTTTGTTAACATTGAACCAGTTGTAATACATTCCAAAAATGTTATGAACTATTTTACAATTCTTAATGTGAATTTAAGACTTATATTGTGTAGGTGTTAATTGTTTTAAATATGTTCTTGCCATTGTTTGGATTTTGGAACACCAATAAGTTTCTTGATACACATAGCTACAGGTTTCTCCTTGATTGCTTATGCATAATGTGTCTGATCTGGTTGAAACCAAGGTTGTTTTTATTATGGCAGATCCTGCCTGTGGCCTCTGATCCTCTTCAGTTCTCCCTTATGACCTTGAACTCAGACCCAAAACTTCTTGCCTCCTTTAAATGCCCGCAGCCAACAGTGTCCCTGACCCACTGCTTCTGCACTCAGCAGGCCATGTGTGGGTTCCTTCTCACCCTTGCCACTCTCTGCAGCACAGCTGAGTCTGGCATTCCTGGTTAGCAGAAGTTCCCTCAATCTTCCCCAGGTCAGATGCCCAAGTCAATCTCAAGGTCCCCTGAACATTGAGTTCCTGTGACTGGATGAGGCAGCCTTCAACCCAGATAACACCAGGGCTTGCCCCTTTTTGTTTAAGCAGCTTGTAGCTTGTTGTTAAAGTGGACCCTAGCCTGGAGGTGCTTACTCTTCACAGGGAGGAAATCTAGTCCTGAGATTTTTCTTTAGAGCTTCTCCAATTGTCCTAAGAGGATCACAGTTCTGCCCTTACTCTTATCTGTTTTCAGGACTCTATGTTCCCCTAGAGGCACTATTTTATTGCTTTTGTGGAAGAAAATCTTTAGAACTTGAAATTTTCTGACTAACTCGAACATCTTCCCAGAATCCTCTCTGAAACTAAGGAGTCTGTCAGCATCACTGACAAATAAGCATCACTTCTAATTTGTCTAATTAGTTACGTATGATCTTGGATTGAAGATACTAGTTTTCAATCACTTTTATTTCTTTGAAAATGTTAGCAATTCTTCCACTAATCCATTTATACACTTATATATTCCAAATGAAATGTTGATATAGGAGAAAGATTTCCTCAGATGGGGAAGCTTTGTAATGAATTTTTCCATAGATTCATATAAGTAGATATCATCCAAAGATATTAATGATAAAATAATCTTTTCTTACAACCCCATCTTCAATGTGGAAACCATATTCAGAATCTTTAAGGAGAGATGATAATGGATTTGAGATTAGGTAAAATCACCAGAAGTTTTTTCCTTAAAAGATATCTTTGTTCTTGTTGCTATCATCATGTTCATCTCATGTTATTTTGGAATTCAGGTAAAAAATGTTCAAGGAAAAATCACTATTGTGTTCCTGTTCCTTTATTCTTCAAGTTCTATGTACATTTTGAAAGTTGTTATTTTTTGTTGATGTTATTCTCCTCCTCCTCCTCCTCCTCCTCCTCCTCCTCATCATCATCATCATCATCATCATCATCATCATCATCATCATCTTCTCAACTTTCATAGGGTTCAGAGAGAAATAGCTCCAGGAAAAGTCACTATTCTATGACTCTTTCATATTCTGTAACCTGTTGTAAGAGTGAATAAAATATTTTGGCATTTCAATAAAATAACATATAAGCAGGACCTCTATAGATTCACTGACAGCAAACTCTGGATAATTTTATTAGTGTAGGAAAACAGAGATGATATTTACCTGACCCTGTTCCCACATGATTTTGATATCCTCAAAATCCTATATTTTTTAATTCCTATATTTTTCCTATATTTCCTACATTTTTTTTTAATTTTTACTTCCAAAGAGGTGGAAATTATGAGTATTTGGTATAATGATATCAATTTAAAAAGTTATCTTTAACGTTTTGTTCCATGTTGTGATCAGGTAATTGTGGGCCATAATCTAGTCTGTGATGATGATTCAATTTCAATACAATTCACTGGTCAAATCCATCAGCATATTTTGGGGTCTGAATTTCATATATGAAGATTTATTATTGAATTATAGTAATCTTTTGATGTATCTATAAACAGTTCCATTCACAAGGTTGTGTCTTTCTAGGTAACAGACTGAATTTTTGTAGATATTCCCCTTGACAGTCTTTTCATTCCATTATTTAATTTTAGTCTTTTCTTAAGCTCCGTTGAAATAAATGAATTTTGGCCCCATTCAGCAACTAAATCAAAATCAAATGACGTTTACCTGTTACAAGCTTTTTACTACTGTTCAGTGAAATGATCTGTTCCAAAAGTCTTCCTGTAAATTTTTTTTGGACAAATTAATCAAGTATTCTAAATGTCTATAGATTTTTCAGTCTTTTTATAAGGAAGTGCCATAGCTATTTTAGGGTAAAAAATTATTTCATTCATATTTTGTGGGTTCATGTATGAATAATTTTCAAATCTGTTATGACTCATTTAAGGAAACTCATATACTTTTACAGGATTGCATGGGTGTTGATTATATTGGTTATTTACCTTTGACATCAGGATGCCAACAGGTTTCCTAACATATTTAACCATAGTCTTCTCTTTGATATGTGTATATTGGATTTGTCTTGCCTGGAAGACACTAAGGTATTTGTTGCTATAAACTTCATTTATTGGTTCAATTTGACCTGCAGATTCAGTCTTTAAGTTTTCAATCTCTAACTTTTGTTGGCATATTTAAGAATTTTATGCTTATTGTCTACAAAAAGAAATCCAAATTGTTCCGCCATTTGTTCAATAGTTCCTTTTTGATATATATTTGCCCAAGTCCATGCAGTAGTCACCAACTGAGAACCCTTTAGCTCTATGCTCAAATCATAAAGCCTTGTATTCAATAGCTTTTGCCAGGGGGAGAATAAGATATTTGTTGGCATCAACTACATCCATTGGTTCCATGTAGTCTCTAGATTTAAGCTTAAAGCATTCAATCTTTGTTTTTCTATGGCATATGGCAAGAATTTTATAATTATCAAGTCCAATATTTTTATATTATTGAAAGAAAATTACATGAAATAAGGGCATTTAATGTGTTTTTCAGTGAAACCACATATTTTGCTGTCATCCATATACATCAAGTGATTTATAAGATATTTTGATTTCATACTTTATTTTTCAAGCCACACTTAATTATGTTTAGAAGAGATAGTAATCAACGTAAAGCTAGTTAGAACCATAATGGGCTTAAACTGTATCTCTAAAAAATGACTCACTTTATCTCAATTTTTCTTTACATTATTGTGCTGATATTGTAAATATTATAAATTACAAATAGAGAACAATTTTGAATATAAACATTAAATGTTCTTCATGTTGTTATTGCTGTTATGTCATACTGTCTTCTGACATGATATCATATTTATTTATTTTACTTAGAATAATCTGTAGATCATTCTTCCTCCTCTTATATCCCATAGGTAAGATAAAAGTGACTACTAGATGTTGCAGTAGGTAGAGCTCTGGCCTAGAGTCAGGAAGACCTTAGTTCAAATGGGACTCCAGATACTTACTAGCTGGGTGACACTGGACAGTTTGCTTAACTTCAATCAGCTCATTTCCTATCTGTAAAATGGGATAATAACATCATCCATCTCCAAGGATTATTGTAAGGATAAAATGCTGTAGTATTTGTAAAGTATATTATAAAGCTTAAAGTACTAGGTAATTTTTATTATTGTGGTTTTTGTTCTTATTATTGGCATGTATGTTTGGGTACAAAAAGATGCTTTCTCAAGCAAACAGGAGCAGGATAGAAGTAGAAAAGGAATACTTTCTTTGGAATTGAGTGTATAACTGACTGGAATGGGAGTTAAAAAAGGCCTAGTTTTTGGAAGGAGGTTCATGTGCCAGATGAGACTCCGAGCAGCCATAGTAAGAAGACTCCCTGGCTTTGAATACCCAGATGTTGGTGCTTCTCTCTCTGGTAATGACATTATGTAATGCCTATGGTCAGACAGTTGGAAACTCTGTCTGTTGGTCTTGTTTGTATTTTCTCCACTGGTATATGTAATTAACGTAAGGTTGTTTACCTCTCTTAACGATGTTTTCCTTTTAGAAAAGCAAATCTAAGAACCTGCGCAGCAGGTCCTCTGGAGTGCCAAGGTATTTGCTGATACACTCAGAGAGGAAATTTGGGAATTATGATTTCAAATCTTGATATCCTCAGAGCATACTCATTTTGGGATAGAGAAAAATTTAATTATAAAATTTAAAGTTAGAAAGGCTCTTTAGCACTAACTGGCCTAACACTCCCATTTTACTAGAAGGAAACAAACGTTTATAAGTGCCTATTGTGAGCCAAGCATTGTGCTAAGCCCTTTACAAATATTATCTCTTTTTATCCTCACAAGTATCCTGGGAGATACATCCTACTTTTATACCTATTTTACAGGTGAGGAAATTGAGTGAGAAAGCAGTTAAGTGATTTGGCCAGAATCACAGAGTTAATAAGTACCTAAGGTGGGATCTGAATTTGTCTTCATGTCTTTAGACCCAGTTTTCTATCCACTCTGCCACCTAGCCAGTGAAGAAATTAAAACCCGAAGATATAAAGTAACTTGCCCAAGGTTACATAACTGCTTAGTAACATAGCTGGGGTGAGTACTCACCATTCTAGACCCCTAGTCTCCCACTCCCTTTCCACAAGAAAATACAGATCTCAGTCAAATCACCCTTCCCTTTTCCTGTTCTCCTACATCTAACATACTCTTAGCCCCCTTTCTAATATTCTGAAAATGTTTTCTCATGTGGAAAGAAATGGCAAGAATCAACATTCCAAGGGACAATGTTCTTACGTTCTGCTCAATGCATGAAAATGCTTTAACTATCAATCCAAGATGAGCCAGTTTCCTATTTTTCTAATTAAATACTACTTTCAAGAATTTGTAGTTTATACAGATTTACTGATATTTTGTTGACTAAGAGGTCTTGATGTGAGTTAACAGTGGCCCTTTCAGCTGAAAATGGACGTAAATAATCATGTAAATACATGATACGGGAGTTAATTTGGTGCCATTTAACTCTATTGTGTGGTTACCATGTGTTACAGAATGCAATGATGTTCTGGTCCTATAAATGATAAAAAGGCATACTCTCCACCAAAAGGATCAGCAAGTAGAGTAACTAATTTATTCTGGAAATCCTATTCTAAATCCAGGGTGGTGGTACATGCTAGCAATTCTAGCTGCTAGGAGAGTCTGAGGCTGATGGCTTGCTTGGATTCAAGACTACTCAGCTTCAATAGAGCTAAAGTTGATTGAGTGTCCACACTAAGTCCAGGATCAACACAGAGAAACCCCAGGAGTGGTCAGATGAAGAAGGGAAGGATGGGATGAGTGAAGTGGGCTGCCTAATGTGATTTTTGGCCTAATTTAGAAATAAAACAGGTCAAAGCTTCTATGCCAATTATCAGTGGGTTGGGTCTGTGAGTGGCCACTCTACTTCTAGTCTAGAAAAGAGAGGAAGATTTAAGCAAAAAAAAAAGAAAGGAAAGAGGAGAAAGGAAGAGAAGGAAATGAGAGGAGAAGGAGGAAGGGAGAAATCTACTCCAGATAACACCAAATTTTGTTTCCTACAAAAAAGTTTATAGTATCAAAGATATGGGAAAAGACCATTTATATTGCTACTGCCTTTAGATAAAATATCACATCCCATCTGCAATACCCTCCTATTCCCCTCCAATTCAACTTTCTTACAGAAAGTATTATGGAGCAAATGAGACTTTGCCCCAAGGTTCTCCATTTTTGTAAGTACTGTGGCCTTGATGCTCTTTTAACACCATATAAAGAAATGAAAATCTTTTGGAACAATTTTTTTCTTCCTGCTCCAGCATCCTGGACATTTTAGAAGGGGGAATAAGATTCAACATTCCTGTTTCTGAGAGAATTCTTTTGTGGACATCTGTGTGGATCTCTGTGAAGCTAAAGGACTTTAAAGACTGATTCTCAATTAGTAAAGTTACTGTGATTCCAGGACTACTGGGGAAAGTTTACTGAGTTCAGTTTATCTGGAGGATTCACATCTGAGGTTATCCTTCTAAGTCTCTATGAGGTTTGGGAGAAGAAAAGACACCTAGGAAAGAGGCAAGGCCCTCATATAGTTAATGGGCTGAGTTTGTCATTTTCAGTGGATGACTGTTGGTATTGTATGAACACAACCTGTCTCTGCTGTTGTGCTCTTGTGTCTTTATAGTGATAGGTACGTAAAGTACTCTGCCTACAGTAGATGTTCAAAGTGCTGTTGAATTACAATGGGAAGAATCACTTGGCAACCTGTTAATGGTGAGAATGATTTCATTCGTATAAAACTTTGGCTAGAATTTGGATATATAATAAACAGAGAAAAATATGAAAAAGATGTCAGTCAGTTTTGCCACACAATCTGATAGAAGGAGCCCAGCACTTTAAGTACATCTCATGAAGCGGTCCTGTGTTATTCCACAAAATGAAAAGCTTTCCACTGTGATAATATCAACCTTGAACTGTATGTTGAGTAGGAGGAATGGGGAAAGTCACTGGGGTACTTCCCTCCTCAAAGAATACTTGCATATATTGCAATTTTACAAAGTTATGGGGCCTGACCTTATAGATGGTTACATTGGGCTGGACAGTAAGATGGTATGATTCAGTGGTATCAACACAAACAGAAACAGATACTTTTGAGCCACATGCAGACTTAGAAAACCACAAATGAACATCATCTATGTTGTATTTTCTTTTCATTTTGGTAAACACTTCCTAATTATATGTTAATCTGATTCTGCCCACTCAAGAGATTTGTGAGCTATTTTCAAATTTGACTTCTCTAGTATAATGGTGAGGGTGTTGAATTTCCAGTTAGGAGAACTTGAATTCAAATTCAGGTACTTTGTAACTCTGTGACTCTGTTCAAGTCACTTAACCTCTGTCAGATTCAATTACCTCATCCATAAAATAGGAAATAATAATAATAGCTTTTACCTCACAGGGTTGTTTTGAGGATCAAATGGGATGATCTATGTAAAGTACTCTGCAATCATAAAAGCTAAACTGTATACTTGTCAGCTTCCATTAGCTATTCTAAAAGGTTACCAGTTTATCAATGTAAAAAGAGTAACATCAGAGGCATATTTCCTGTGCTCTCCCCAAGGCTGATGAGTGTAACTAACAAGATGCTCTTTGCTCTGGTGAAGACATCACTTTGATATCTGGAATCAACACATCACATGTGGAATTTGTGTGAACACTTCCCAACGATTTCCAATAGATCAAGCAAAAGCGTAAACTACTTGTGAACAATCTGGTTAATCAAGTTGTGAAGGAATAGAGTGCTTCAGTCTTTGGATGAAATAAGGTCACAGAATGTATTGGGATTGGTTGAAAGCATTAGACACACTACTCATGCTAAATTTTTGACAAAATCTAGAAAATTGATCTTTTGATGATGATGAATAAGAAGTTTTTATTAGAAAACAAATATATAACCTTTTAAAGGCAATTTATTCCACAAGCAAAATTTAAATGAGGTTAAAAAATGAGTAAAAATGTGTGAGTTTTGATACAAGACAATCAATACAAAGAAAAAATAGTGCACATTTACTTGGATATACATCCAGTTTTCAATAATGAAACTTAAAGTTAGTGTTGATTCCTCATAGTTCACACTATTTTAGCTGCACACTTCACCAACATATTAACAAAGCCTAAAAGAATACATATTTTGCAAAAATGAAGACATAACCTGCTTCCTTATTTGATCAACTCCATTTAAGTTTAGGTGTGCAGAAGGGACACATACAATATGCTACTTGGTAAATTTTCCAAAATACAGTTTCAGATAGATGACAATATGATAAAGGAAAGACAACATTTTAAAATGAAGTCCTGATAACTATACACAAACATATCTTTTGGGGAGTGAAGAGACTTTTTGAAGATAAGTTGCAAAGAAAGATAAACATTTTTTTCAAGGAATTTACCTCATCCTATACAATGTTTTCACTTTGCCCCCATTCCTTTGTGCAAACTCTGCATCACGTACTTGGTCATTACGATCACTACCTGTTTCCCTGAATATGTCTTCTGCTTATTTGTTAATTTCTCCAAAGTATGCTATCACTTACTAATTTTCTACATCACTAATATAAATAACCATCACCGTTCTTATCAAACACATAGAATGTTTCTCTACTTTCTTCTTCACCATCTGTGTCTAGCCATCATCATAAGAAATACTGACAAGCCAACTGTGCCATTATCAACAGTATCTACTTTCTTAAGCATATCCTATCATTCAGCTTCTGTGGGGTTCTGTCCAAGTGACCTCATTACAGTTCCCAAATCTTTTGATGTTTTATAGTACCACCTTCAACTTTGTGAAACAATGAAATACTTTGAATTCTAAATTCTCCTCTTGTGACCATTGGTCAGCAATGCTGCAAATTTTACAAGTGCCCAGATTTTTGCCAGGTGGCCTCCACCTGAATTCAGAATAACTAAACTCGGTTTTCCCCAGCAACTCAAAAATGTTTCCCTCTATATAAATTTAAAACTTATCATTAAAGACATTTAATGTATATATTGGGGGGAGGAGGTAATGATCATAAAGAGCAATCATAGATTCATCAAGAATAGGTCATAATAGATTAATAATATTTTCTTTTGGACAGGGTTCTGCTAAATTGAAAGATAAAGGAAATCCCATAGATATAATTTTCCTAGATATTGGAAAAGTATTTAACAAGATCTCTCGTGACATTCTCATGCAAAAGATGGAGATGAGGAATAGCTAACAACAAAATGAGATGGACTGACGATTGAATGGGCAGAAGACTCAATGGAATAGTCTTTGATACCAGCTTAGAAAGTAGACTTCCATTATAACAACCCAACTGTTGCTTAAATCTGTGTCTTTGCTTATTCTTGGGGAATCTGGTGGCATAGTATACAGAGTACTGGGTCTGGAGTCAGGAAGACTCAATTTCAAATCAGCTTCAGACATTTAGAAGCTAGGTGACCATGGGTGAGTCACTTACCATTTATTTTCCCCCTTTTCTTCAATTGTAAAATTGGGATAATAATAACGTCTACTCCCAGGTTTATTATGAGTATCAAATGAGATAATAATTGCAACAAAAAAGCACTCAGCACAGTGCCTGATGCATAGTGTTGTCGTAGTCCAGTCATTTTCTGTCATGTCTGACTGGTAGTGACGTCTTTGGGATTTTCTTGGCAAAGATAGTAGTTTGGATTTTCCTTCTACAGCTCATTTGACAGATGAGGAAATTGAGGCAAACAGGGTCAAGTGACTTGCCCAGGGTCACATAGCTAGTATCTAAGACTAAATTTGAACTCAGGAATATGAGATTTCCTGCCTTCAGGCTTGGCACTCTACCCATTGTACCACCTACTTTCCCTAAATAGAGAGTAGGCACTTAATAAATGCATACTTCTTTCCCTTTCTCTCTTAACAGTTTCATTGATAACTTGAATAGAGGCAATGATGACTTCCTTTTGCAATTTTCAGATTCTAGTGAGCAGGGAGAAATAGTCAACCCAGTGCATTGTACAGTTGAGTTCCCCCCAAAAGATTTGATGTGATGAAAACTTGAATCAAACCTACTTATAGGATATTTAATTGGGATAAATGTAAAGTCTTATACTTGGGTTCAAAAAGCAACTTCTTAACCACAAGATGGAAGAGGCATGGCTACATAGTCTGAAAAAGATCTGAGCGTATTCAAGGAAGACAGAGTCAATATAAGTCAATAGTGTGATAAGTCAGCTTAAAAAAAAGTAAATGTAATTGTGGCTACATTAAGAGAGACACAGTGTATAGGAATGAGAAAATAACCGTTCTGTTGTAGTCTGAGTTGGTCAGACAATATCTTCAGCATTGTGTTCAGTTCTGGGCACCATATTTTAGTAAAGAAATTGATGAACTCAAGAATATCCTAGAAGAGGGAATCAAAATCTTGAAGGATCTTGATTTCATACCATAGAAAGGTCATTTCAACCAATTGAGGATTCTTAGCTTAAGGAAGAAAAGACCTGGAAAAGGCATGATAGTGATATTCAAATATTCTAAGATTGTGTGGACTCAGAGGTTAACATGGGTCCTTCTCCCATACAGGTATTTCTCACCAGTGGTATTCACCTGTGTGCATGTATTCCTAAAGAAATGTTGTATGCTAAGATAAACTGGAAACTTCCCTAAGTCTTAGAAAAAAAGAACCTGGAATGATAATGACTGTGCAATGGTAGCTATGGGTCACAATGTCAGTTATAATTATTTCCTTCACAATAATTCCCAAACCTTTAATGAGTCTTTCAGAAGTGCTTGTAGCAGAGGTTATTGGACCCTGGAAACTATGATCTCTAACAGGAGAGAAAGTACCCATCTCAATGAAATAACAATTTTTTTCAAAGATTATGATCAAGCTTCTCCCTAGATATCACCAGCTAGATTTCCAGTTTTGAGCTATAAATAAGAAGGATTCAGCTCTTTAAATTATTACTCATTCCCATTAAAATGCTAAGCATCTAACCAAACATTCAAATCTATAAATGCCTTTTCTCCTATATCCCACTGCCTATGAATGGTATGGTGTCTCAAAATCAATTTCTCCGTTCTCAGAGATAAAATTATCTCATGATAAAAGCATATAATAAACTCAAACAACACAAACCATGAATGTAGCACAAAGCCTCCTCAGGAGTTAATTTGGAAGAAAATATTACACCTAGAAATAGCTCAATATTGCTCGGCTGCTACAAACACATGTACAATATAAGTAGGTGTTTGGCGGAAGGCAGAATAGAATGTTTTTGAAAAATGTTTATATGATTTTAAAAGAAGGTCGAGTGCTTGCTACAAATGCAGAAAGAGCAAAGAATGTCACTTGCCTTATCAG
Organism: Notamacropus eugenii; assembly: GCF_028372415.1. Lineage (NCBI taxonomy): Eukaryota > Metazoa > Chordata > Mammalia > Diprotodontia > Macropodidae > Notamacropus > Notamacropus eugenii. Next base: position 7,672,206 of record NC_092878.1, read on the forward strand.
TGCTTCATATTTTCTGTTCATGCACCTAAAGTTGTTATAAAAGAAAAACAAATTAGCTCACTGCGGGTTTAATTATACTTCTTCAGTGGACATCAATTTTATTGGCAGCTTGCAGGGATATTCTCTTGACAAATCAAGTTGTTGACTGAAGCATGAATGGTTAGATTATGACTGAGTCACTGTGACACATAATTCATGGCCAATGGAGCACCCAGGGAAAATGGGGATTTCAGTTTCATATCCATTTTGAATTCTTGCTGAAACAAAGTGAATCCTTTTGTTCAACCTCTGGAGTTAATTTCCAATATCTTAGCATGAAATAATTTTACCGACTCAGATTCAAACATCTAAGGAACAAGGGAGCTTACATAATGCTGGGGAACGTGGCTCCCTTCCCTGGACTAGCTTATTTTGGAACCCTCAGAAAAGCATGGAAGGGTTGAACTGAATAAGCATTTATTAAGTGCCTATTAGGCACCAGAAGGGCAGCTAGAGGATAGCATGCCAAGCCTGGAGTCAGAAAGACTCTTTTTGAGTTCAAGTCTGGCATCAGACCTTTACTAGCTATGTAACTCTGGGCAAGTCACTTCACCCTGTTTGTTTCAACTTCCTCATCTTCAAGATGAATTGGAGAAGAAAATGGAAAACTAATCTAGTTTCTCTGTCAAGAAAACTCCAAATAAAGTCACAAAGATTTTGATATGAGTGAAAACCAACAGAACAGCCTCACATCATGGGTCAGGCACCGTGCTAGGCACTTTTTACAAATATTACCTCATTTGACCCTCAGAATAAGTGAGAGAAAGGTGTAATTATTACTCCCATTTTATAGTTGAGGAAAATCAGGCAAATAAAGGTTAAGTTGTGTTCATCCTTCATAGATGAAGAAGACCAGGCCATCAGAGAAATGATGATATGCACTTGACCTTGTTTTGAGTGAGGGAGGGCTGTGCAGGTCACCAGCCTCACTTGTCCTCCGGAGCCATCTGAATCCAGCGACCAGATATTCACCAGGATGACTGGAGATGACCCAGGATGTACTGGGAGACCTTAGACCCTCACAGTTAACAGTGTCAAAGGCACGAGAGCATTGTTCATCATCCAGAAACCAGACAAAAATGCCATCATGAAATTGATGTAAAATACTGATGAACTACTCCGGGCAACCAAATTTTGTCATAACTTTCCATAAGCCCTCATGACTAACAGTGTCAAAGGCTTTGCTAAGATCTACAAATGTTGTTTACAGACCTCTGTTCTGCTCCTGGCATTTCTCCTGAAGTTGTTGGGCAGCAAACATCATGTCAACTGTTACTTGGTCCTTTCTAAAGGCACACGGGTTCTCAAGTATATGACCATCTTCCGGGTGAAGGATCAGCCTATTAAGGGGAACTCTAGCAAGAATTTTGCCAGCAATGACTGAGAGAGAGATCCCACTGTGATTGTCACAGGACAATCTATTCCCTTTACCCTTATAGAAATGGACAATGGAGGCATCCTTGAACACTTGAGGGATAGCCTCCTCTTGCCATATAACCTGGAAAATTTCAGTCAGCTTTTGTATGAGCAATGGCCCCCCTACCTTTTAAATCTCAGCTGGAATAGAATCAGCCACAGGTGGTTTGCCACATGAAAGGAGCTTAATGGCCCTCAAAACTTCTTCTTCAGCTGGAAGATCAGCTAAGGAGGGATTGGCTTCAACATGAGGTAAACAGTTAATGGCCTCAGCATTGATTGAAGATGGTCTGTTGAGAACTCTATGAAACTGTTCAGCCCAGGTCTCTAGGATCATGTCCTTATCACTAATCAATGTGGCTCCATCGGTACTGAGTAGTTGTGATACACCATAGGTTTTTGGTGCATAAATAGCTTTCAGGGAATCATAAAAGTATTTTGGATTGTTACTATCAGCATAAAACTGAATTTCATCTGCCTTCTTAGTGAACCAGAAATTCTGCATCTCTCTAAGCTTTGCTTGTACTTTGTTTTTGATGGAATTAAATGCTGCCTTCTTAGAGTGGATGAACTATCCTGCTGGTAAATCCTGTGGAGTTCTTGTTTTTCATTTAGCAGCTTCTGAATTTCCCCATCCTTTTCATCAAACCCGTCTTGGTGTTTGTGTGTGTTCTGACCCAGATGAGCAAATGCAGTGCTGTGCACCAAATCTCTGAAAGCTACCCACTCCTTTTCTGCTCCACTGCTGCCAACTGTGTGTTGATTCCACTTTTCCTCCAAGTTAGCAACAAACTGTTCACGCTCAAAGAGCTTTAGTACTGTGTCCTAGGAACTATGCTGCACACTAAGGACACAAAGCTAAAAAAATGGAACTTCCCCTGCCCCCAAATGGCTTAGTTTTTGTCTTGTTTTTGTTGTTACTTTTGATTGGAAGCAATACACACTATTTTAATTAAATGGAAAATATAGGCTAGAGAAATATAAAGTAATTTTGGAAAGGAACTAGTAGCTTAAGGGACATTTGTAAAAATCTCTTGTAGATCACATGTGAGCTGAGATTTTGGAAATTATTTTTTTTTCAATGAATGAGCATCTAATTTCTTTTTCTCCTTCCTTTAAAAAAGAAAGGAAGAAAATGTTGTAACAAATATTTGTAATTAAGCAAAATAAATGCCCACATTGGCTATGTCCAACAAAGTTTGTTTGAAATTAACTTTGAAGGAAGTGAAAGACCTAAAAGGCAGAGGTAGAGATAGAGTGCACCCCAGGTATGGACAAAGGCATAAAGAAGGACAGTTAAATTACTCTAACAGCCAGTAGCCCAGAAAAAGGCTTTACCCTGCTACCTCTTAACCAGGCATCCATGAACTTATTTTTTTTGTATTTTAATAGTAATTTATTTTCCCCCATTTACATGTCCAGAAAATTTTAGCATTCATTTTTACAAGATTTTGAGTTCCAAATTTTTGTCCATCCTCCCTTCCCCTCTTCTGAAAATGGTAGGCAGTTTGATATAGTTCATTCATGTACTGTCATTTAAAAACTATTTCCATCTTATTCATAGTTGTGAAAGAAGAAACAGACCAAAAAGAGAAAAAATGAGAAAGAATAAAGTTAGTAAAAAATAATATACTTCAATGTGCATTCATAGTCCATTACTTCTTTATCTGGATATGGACAGCATTTTCCTTCGTGAATCCTTTATACTTGTCTTGGATTATTGCTGATAAGAGCTGAGTCTTTCATAGTCTATCATCACACAATGTTGTTGACACTGTGTATAATGTTTTCTTGGTTCTGTTCATTTCACTTTGAATCAGTTCATACAAGTCTTTCAAGGATCTTCTGAAATTTGCCTGTTCATAATTTCTTACTGCACAATAGTATTCCATTATATTGATATATCACAGCTCGTCCAGCCATTGCATCCCCTCACTTTCCAATATTTTGCCATCATGAAAAGGGATGCCATAAATATTTTTGCACACATAAGTGCTTTCCCCCTTTTTATGATACAGACTTAGCAGTGGTAGTGCTAGATCAAAGGGTATGCATCATTTGGTTGCCCTTTGGGCATAGTTCTGAATTGCTCTCCAGAATGGTTGAATCAGTTCACAACTCCATCAACAGTGTATTAATGTTGCAATTTTCCCACATCCTCTCCAACATTTATAATTTTCATTTTTTGTCCTATTAGCCAATCTTATAGATGAGAGGTAGTATCTCAGAGGTTATTTTTTTTTAATTTGCATTTCTTTGATCAAAAGTGATCTTTTTTCATATGCCTACAGATAGTTTTGATTTCTTCATCTGAAAACTGCTTGTTCACATTCTTCTCTTCATTTTTCAATTGAGGAATGGTTTGAATTCTCATAAATTTGACTCAATTCTTTATATATTTGAGAAATGAGGTCTTTATCAGAGACACTTGCTCTAGAGATTGTTTCCCATCCTTCTGTTTTCCTTCTAATTCTGGTAGCATTGGTTTTGTTTGTGCAATAGCTTTTCAGCAATGTAATTAAAATATCTATTTTATATTTTGTTATACCCTCTATTTCTTTTTTGGTCATTAATTCTTCCCATCCTCATAGACCTGACAAGTAGATTATTCCTAACATATTGAAGGATTCTGGTTTTTGATCTTTTCTGCTATTTGCTTGTGTTTCATGGGAGAGTTCATCGCTTTCAGATTCACAGTTATGATAACTATCTGGGTATGTCCCTCCATCCTATTCTTCCTCCTGTTTGTCCTCTCTCTCCTTTTACCCTTTCCCTCCTCACCAGTGTTTTGCTTCTGTCTATCCTCTGTCTTCCCTTCAGTCAGTCCTCACACCCTCTTACTTTATCCCCTCCCCTCCGACTCCCCTGTCAGGTAAAATAGATTTCTATATTCAACCGATTGTTTATATCATTCCGTCTTTTAGCCAATACTGATGACAGTAAGGTTCAAGTGATGCTCATTGTCCACCTTTGCATTTTCCCCTGTACTATAATAGGTCTTTCATGCTTCTTCATGTAAAATAATTTACCCCATTCTCAAATTTTTCTACAGAATTTTGTAGTTACTCAATTCAATGAAATCACTGGTCTGGCATATGTGTGTGTGTGTGTGTGTGTGTGTGGGTGTGGGTATGGGTGTGGGTGTGAGTGTGTGTATGTGTGTGTGTATATGCATGTGTGTATGTGTATATAAGTTTGTTTCATGTTCTTTCCATTAGAATGTAAGTTTCTTGAGGACAGGGATTATTATATTCTTTTCCTATTATTTCCTGTCATTAATGTCAAGCATTGTGCCTTTAACATATAGGTATTTCCTAGATGCTTGTAGCATTAAATGGTATTTTCAGCCAGTGCACAAAGATGGCAACATAGCTGCAGGCCTAAATCATACTCCCTAACGTTGGGAGTTATGTTCATCTAAACTGTCCCTCCAAACCTGCCATCTCCACACCCCTCCACTTCATACACACAAAAACATACATACACAAATACATCCCAAAGAGGAGACCAAGATAACTCCCCCACAACCACAAGATTAGACACTCAAATTCCAGACATAGGGGTCTATATTTATTACAAGTTTTCTTTTCATGTGATCACATCTCATATGTTGTTGCTTCCTGAGCCATGCATCATCGATCTAGCATTGAAAGGTCTTAGAGGCTGTCAAGTTCAACCTTCTTATTTTATTGATGAGGAAACTAAGGCCCAGAGAAATTAAGTTATTTACCCAGGGTCATGCAGCTGATAGTGTATGAAATAGGATTCTCATCCATTTCTGCCCAGAATCCAAGTCCAGTGTTCTATTCACTATATGTGGAACAAAGTGACATTAATACCTTTAGGAAACTGGAGTTTTATTTTGGACAGAGGATTGAATTATGACTTTAATTTAAATTCTCACTTGGCCAACAATTAGCGGTGTGACCTTGAGTAAGTTACTTCACCAATTTGGGCTTTGCCTCTGAAATGAGAAGTTTGGACTAGGTGGTCTATAGAAAATTGTCTAGTTCTAAAAGTCCATCATTTTAGAGAAAGCTTAAAAATAGATTAGCTCCATCGTTGTTACTGCCAACGATTACAAACAGCATCTTAATATTAAAATGAAAATGATAGAAAGGTGGAATCTATAATGTTGGCATTTGCCTCTTAGTCAATTGAATGTATGTGTGTGTGTGTGTGTGTGTGTGTGTTTGTGCCTCTTTTTCTCTGACCCATTCAATAGTGGAGGAGTGATAATGGACAGTCATTTGGCCTCATATTCACAGTTATCAAATGCTTATACAGGTCCTCTTTAATATAAATGAGTTCTTTAAAATATTATAAATCAGGTTAAGAAGGAATGACCTTGGGGCACCTTATTTTTTTCTTCATTATTTGGAGGACACTAAAGATATGTTGAGCGTAAGTGTATTAGCTCATTGCACTACACAACCCATACTTTCTTGATTGGAACTTACCCCTGAGAACACTGATGAGTATGCCTAGAATGCACTCCCTGCTTCTTGTTGAAATGCTACCCACCCTTTAAATCCTAATCTAGATGGCACCCCAAGTGTTATTCTTCCCATTCATAATGATTCTTTCCCCATCTCCACCCAGACTTCACATAGAGCTTTATTTAGACTCTCATCCTATGTAAAGTGGTGTCCCCACAGAACAGAATGTAACTTCTAGAGGTCATTTGTGTCCATCACAATGTCTTGCACATAGTAGGCACTTGATAAATAAGTATTGGATTGGTATACTTGTATTCTAACCAGCTATGTCTGTTTCTTTTTCAAGTTTCCCCTCTCTAAAGCCAGACAGTATGGTAGCTAAGTTTTGCCACTGCCCCTCTTCCCCAGTGCCTACAACAGTGTTCTACAGTCTATTGTCCATTCAAAACTGTGTGTTTGAATTGAATTGAGCATCACTGGAATGAAGTGAAGGGGACAATGTGAGAACTACATGTATTTGGATGTACTGAAATAGGTAGCTTCATAAATACATTTTGTGCACACTTTCAGGGAGTGCTGTTGATTTAGTAAAGCTCATTGCTTCTTCTGCATGTTGTTGGGGAAATCATCATGCAGCCTTCTGTGAGCAGTCTGATCAGGGAACATCGTGCATCTCTAATAGAATCTACTTGAGCTAGAATGACAGCTCCCCACCCCGCACTACCAATCCCCCTCCCTCCTCCTCCCAGCACTCTCCTGCTGGCATATTGTGAATTCTATCTCCTGATTAGATTTTAGAGATGGATTTAACTTTGCTTTCTAATGGAAATGGATGGTGATAAATTATCTATGGGGCCATTGGTGATTTTTTGCTGAGAAAATGCTTGTTTTCTTTTTCTGCATTATAAGGCTGTCATCAGAGAGCACTGAGCACAGTGTCATCCAAACTCCATGGTAAGTGTTAGTCACCAGATGGATCTCACCATGAGCAGAAGGATGAATTTTTTACAACCATCCTAAAATGGGTGATTTTAAATAGAATATTAAATACCTTCAACCATATGGAGCCATGTGATTGAGTCTCTTAACCATAGTGGGCTTTTCTGACTTTCTAGGTCAGCCCCCACGATAAACTCACATAGCTAACACATTACCACCACTAACAAACCCAGTTTAATTAGGTTTGCTCTGATTTTATATCATCATTTAGTTCTGTTTTTGCCTTTTGGCCGTCAGGCTGTCCCTTGAAAGCTCTTAGAGAAATTCTTGCTGGTGGCAATGATACTCAGCTAGGGCAAAATAGATCACTGCTGCCTTCCCTGCTGTTGAATGCAATCAACAAGCCATGCATAATTCCCCATAGGAACATATATGGATGGAGTCAGATCTGAAAACCAATTGTTGGACACCAAAAACCAAATGATCATTTAAACACTCTCACCAGGAGTCATGCATAAAGTAATAAATGATTCTCTCATGCCCTTGAGTCATTTAGGCAACTCCACCCTCCCTGATCATTTTTCCACCTTCTTTTGAAGTCAACAGTGAAAGATGATGAGGTCATGAGAGTGCAGAAGCTCTCAAATGACCATAAATACATAGTGATGCATAGAAACAGAAAATAATATGAAAAAAAAAGGACATGTAAGATACAGTTTGTTTTGCTAACGAAGTATTATGTCTTCTGAATACAGAGAAACAAGATTTTTCTTGTCCAGAAACATGATGACTGGAATTAGGGATAGGTGACCAGGATTCAAAAATTGAGTCTGTTGATTACTAGCTGTTTATGGACAAAACACAATAGCCTTGAGTTTGTCTGTAAAAAAAAATAGGATGCTAATTTTTGCTATAAAAACTGGACATTCAAAGAAAATGCAGTTAAGAAGGGCCAAGTATTGTTTCCAGACAGAGTCAAAGTCAATAAAGATTTAAGTGCCTACTATGTGACTGACAGTATGCTAAAAACACTTGAGATTCAAATAAAGTTATAAGATAGTCCTTGCTCTCAAGGGACTCATAGTCTAATGAGGAAGAAAACACTTAAAAAGCTTAAAAGCAAGGAAAGTGGAGATGAAAAAAGGTACCTGGCTCTGAAGCATGAGAAAGTCCTGCAGTCAGAGTGGGAAATTGGGAGGTGAATCATCTGGGCAACCTCCTGAAATGGTAGAAGATTTGGAAGAACTTTTCTGATGTACACACCATTCTGTCTAATTGGAGGCAGGATTGCTTAGGATAGGGGGAACTAAGGAGATGTGAGCTTCAGGTGTATGGTATCTTACAAAAGGATAAGTATCTGGAGACCATGAAGTTCAGGAGAGCAGTAGGTGGGAAAAGGTGAGGTGCATGCTATGGACACTGATGAAGACAATGCCCTTGATGCCATCTTTAAGTGGCATTTGTTGTCACTGATTGTTGCCTAGGCTACAAGGACCCATTAGAATGTTTTCTGTACCTTGATTATCACAAAGGCATAGAATGGGTGTGTGAAATGGGGAAATGTGTGAAGGTAAGAAAAATATAGTGCATACATAGTGGAGAAAATGACCATTAATTGTACTTCAGTGGAGTGGAAGAAAATGTAAGAAAAGAAAAAGACCCAGGAAATGAACTTTAAGAATGATGTCAGTATCAGAGTATAGCAAGAATGGTCCCATTGTTGGAATAAGAGAGGCAGTGATCAGAAGGAAAAAGAACTTTTGAGGAGGGATGGGGTATAAAGAGAGAGAAAAGGATAAATAGAAGAAAATAGGATGGAGGGAAATGCAAAATTGGTAAAAACAAAACAAAACTGTGAATAGGAATGGGATGAATTCACCCATAAAACAGATGTGGATAACAGAGTGGACTAAACACTAGAATCTTACAACATGCTGTTTATAAGAAACGCTTGAAACAGAGAAGTAAAAGCAAAAGCAAAATAAGGGGTTGGAGCAGAATCCATTATGCTTCATTCAGCTGAGGTGAAAAAAAAAGCAGATTGCAAACATAATCTCAGACAAAGAAAATCAAAAAATAAAACTAATTAAAAGAGACTCAGAGGGAAACTACATTTTGTTAAAAGGTACTGTAGACAACAAAGTAATATCAACGCAAAACACATATGTGTCAAATGGTATGGTATCCAAATTCTTTGTTTTAATCCATTTGTTTTCAGTTTTCAATAATTACTTCCATAAGTTCTAAATTTTCTTCCCCTCCTTCCTCCCTCACTCCCCAAGATGGTATGCAGTCTTACATGGGTTCTACACATGCATCCTTATTAAATACATTTTCACATTAGTCATGTTGCAGAGAAGAATTAAAATGAATGTGAGAAACCATGAGAAAAAAACAAATCAAAACAAAGCATAACCCAAGAGAAAATAGTTTATTTCATTCTGTGTTCCAATTCCACAATTCTTTCTCTGCGTGTGGATGGCATTTTGCATCAAGAGTCCTTTGGAAATGTTTTAGATCTTAGCATTGCTGCAAAGGGCTAAGTCTATCAGAAATAGTCCTCACTCACTCTATCTATTACTTTGTATAACAGTCCCCTGATTCTGCTCATTTCACTCAGTATCAGTTCATATAAGTCTTTCCAGGCTTTTTCTGAAGTCCATCCATTGATCATTCTTTACTGTACAATAGTATTCCATATCATTCATATACCACAACTTTTTCACCCATTCATTCCCCAATTGATAAACACTCCCTTGATTTCCAGTACTTGGCCACTACAAAAAAAAAAAATACTTTAAATATTTTATACATGTGGACCCTTTTCCCATTTTAATGATCTCTTTGGAATATAGCCCTAGAACAGATATTGCTGGGTCAAATGGTATGCACATGTTATTTGGTTTAATTAATTTGTTTTTGGATTTCAACATTCACTTCCACAAGATTCTGAGTTGCAAATTTTCTCCCCATCTCTCCCCTCCACCCACCCCAAGACAATGTGCATTCCAATTACTCCTCCCCCCAATCTGCCCTCCCTTCTATTATATCCCTCCCTTTTCTCATCCCTTTCCCATCTATTTTCTTTCAAGGCAAGTTATATTTCTGTACTCCACTACCTGTATGTCTTAATTCCCAGTTGCATGTAAACATATTTTTAACCTTCGTTTTTAAAACTTTGAGTTCCAGCTTCTCTATTTTTCTCCTTCCCCATCCATCCTCACTTAGAAGGCAAACAATTTGATATAGGTTATACACGTGTAGTCATGCAAAATACTTCCATAATAATCATGTTAGGAATGACTATTTCCCCCCATCCTATCCTGCCCCACATTGATTCTATTCTGTTTTGACCTGGTCACTCTGCAAAAATGTTTACTTCTAATTAACCTCCCCTCCCATTTGTGCTCCCTTCTATCATCCACCATGCCCCACTTATCCCATTTCCCCCTACTTCTTTTTAATATAGGATAGATTTTCATATCAAATTGAGTGTGCCTGTTTTTCCTCCTTAAGCCAAATCTGATGAGAGTAAGGCTCACTCTTTCTCTCTCATCTCCCCTCTCTTTCCTTCCATGGAGAAAGCTTTTTCTAGCCTTTTTTATGTGACAGATAATTTAACCCATTCTATTTCTCCCTTTCTCTCTCACAATATATTCCTCTCTTACCCCTTAATTTTTGTAGATATCATCCCTTTGTATTCAACTGACTGTGTGCCCTCTGTCTACATATATATAATTCCTCCAACTATCCTAAAATGGAGAAAAGTCTCAAGAGTTATAAATATTATCTTTCTATATAGGAATGTAAACAGGTCAACTTTAGTAATTCCCTTGTGATTTCTCTTTCCTGTTTACACTTTCATGTTTCTCTTGATTCTTGTATTTGAAAGTCAGATTTTCTATTCAAGTCTGGTCTGTTCTTCAAGAATGCTTCAAAAGCCTGTAATTCATGGAAACCCTTCGCTGAATTGTCCATTTCACTGAATGTCCATTTTTTCCCCCAGAAGTATTATACTCAGATTTGTTGGGTAGGTGATACTTGGTTTTAATCCTGACTTCTTTGACCTCTGGAATATCATATTCCAAGCTCTGAGATCCCTTAATGTAGAAGCTGCTAGGTCTTATGTTCTCCTGATTATATTTCCACAATACTCAAATTGTTTCTTTCTGGCTGCTTGCAGTATTTTCTCCTTGACCTGTGAGCTCTGGAAATTGTCTACAATATTGTTAGGAGTTTTCCTTTTGGGATCTTTTTCAGGAGGCGATTGGCAAATTCTTTCAATATTTATTTTATGCTTTGGTTCTAGATTATAAAGGAAGTTTTGTTTGATAATTTCTTTTTTAATGTTTATTTATTTATAGTTTTCAACATTATTGCCACAAAATTTTGAGTTCCAAATTTTCTCCCCATCTCAACCCTGCCCCCCACCATAATGCTTTGCATTCTGATTATCCATTCTCTCAATATTCCCTTCTATCACACCCCTTGCTTCCCTTTTCCACATCTTCTCCCTTTTCTTGTAGGGCAAGATAGATTTCTATAATTCATTATCTGTATGTCTTACTTCCCAGTTGCATGCAAAAAGAATTCTCAACATTTGTTCCTAATATTTTGAGTTCTAACTTCTCTCCCTTCCTCCCTCCCCACCCATTCCCACTGAGAAGGCAAGCAACTCAATATAGGCTATATATGTATAGTTCTGCAAAACACTTCCATAACACTCATGTTGTGTAAGACTAACTATATTTCCCTCCATCCTATCCTGCCCCCCTTTAATTCTATTCTCTCTTTTGACCTTGTCGTTCACCAAAAGTGTCTACTTGCAATTACTCCCTCCTCCCATTTGCCCTCCCTTCTATAATCCTCCCACCTCACTTGTACCCTTCTCCCCTACTTTCCTGTAGTGTGAGACAGATTTTTATACCAAATCGATTGACCATGTTATTCCCTCCTTAAGCCAAATGTGAAGAGAGTAAGCTTCACTTTTTCACTCTCACCTCTCCTCCCTTTTCTCCTCCATTGAAAAAGCTTTTTCTTGCTTTTTTTATGAGAGATAATTTGCCTCATTTCATTTCTTCCTTTCTCCTCCTTATATATTCCTCTCTCACCCCTGAATTTTATTTATTTAGATATCATCCCTTCTTATTCAACTCACTCTGTGCTCTCTGTCTATATAAATATGTGTGTGTGTCTGTGTGTGTGTGATCTCTCCAACTACCCAAATACTGAGAAAAGTCCCTAAAGTTACAAATATTATCTTGCTATGTTGAAATGTAAAGACTTCAACTTTAGAAAGTCCCTTATTATTTCTCTTTCTTGTTTATCTTTTCATGTTTCTCTTGATTCTTGTGTTGGAAAGTCAAATTTTCTATTCAGTTCTGGCCTTTTCATTAAGAATGCTTGAAAGTCCTCTATTTAATTGAATGGCCATTTTTCCCATGAAGTATTATACTCAGTTTTGCTGGGTAGGCGATTCTTGGTTTCAATCCTAGTTCCTTTGTTTTGTGGAATATTATATCCCAAACCCTTTGATCCCTTAATGTAGAAGATGCTAGATCTTGTGGTATCCTCATTGTATTCCACAGTACTCAAATTATTTCTTTCTGTTTAGAATATTTTCTCCTTGACCTGGGAACTCTGGAATTTGGTAGCAATATTCTTAGGACTTTCTCCTTTCAAATCACTTTCAGGAGGTAACCAGTGTGTTCATTCAATGCTTATTTTGCCCTCTGAGTCTAGAATATCAGGGCGGGTTTTTTGATAATTTCATGGAAAACAATGTCTAGGCTTTTTTGATCATGGTTCTCAGGTAGTCCCATAATTTTTAAATTGTTTCTCCTGAATCAGTTTTCAAGGTCAGTTGTTTTTCCAATGATGTGTTTCACATATCTTCTATTTTTCCATTCTTTTTGTTTTGTTTTGTGGTTTCCTGGTTTCTCACAAAGCCATTAGCTTTCATTTGCTCCATTCTAATTTTTAAAGAATTATTTTCTTCAATGAGCTTTTGAACCTCCTTTTCCATTTGGCTAATTGTGATTTTTAAAACATTCTTCTCTTCATTGGCTTTTTGGACCTCTTTTGCCAGTTGAGTTATCCTATTTTTAACGGTGTTATTTTCTTCAGCATTTTTTGGGGTCTTCTTTACAAAGCTGTTGACTCGCTTTTCATGATTTTCTTGCATCTCTCTCATTTCTCTTCCCAATTTTTTCTCCACTTTTCTTACTTAATTTTCCAAATCCTTTTTGAGCTCTTCAATGACCTGAAACTATGGCATATTTATTTTGGAAGTTTTGGATGCAGAAGCCTTGATTTTTTTCTGATGCTATGCATTGTTGTTCCTAATCCAAAGGGTGGAAGAAAATACTTGTTCACCAAGAAAGTAGCCTTCTATAGTCTGATTCTTCCCCTTTTTGGGGCATTTTCCCAGCCAGTTACTTGACTTTTGAGTCCTTTGTCAAGAGGAGGGTGTACTCTGTAAGTTCTCAAATCCTCTAAGGTGCCACAATGGAAGGAGAGGAGTTTACTCCTTTCTTGGCCTGTCCACTGGTCTGGGAGCAACCAAAAACTTTTCTGCTCAGAATCTAAGGGTAGAATTTCCTCTCCACAACTGCCTCCAGCTGCACCACACCATCACTCTTCTTCACCCTAGCATTGAGCTTAAGGCTGAGATTTAGGTCAGCCCCTCAATTCCACCAGGTGCTTTAGGCTGAGGGCTCCAAAGATGGATGCTGCCTCTGCAGCGGCTGCTGCAGCAGTCCACACTGCATTCCCTTCTCCTGGATGAAGGAGCATTCTCAATGACCCTTGAAGCTGGCTGTGACATTTGTAGGTTGAACAATCTGGGAATTGCTGCTGCTGGTGGCTCCCTGGGGTCTGTTCCGGGTCCTGCTGTGCCTTGCAGGCCACACTGAGCTGGGCTCTATTCCATGTCCAGTGTGATAGACCTTTCCAGTCTTCCTTTCAGGCTGTCTTGGGTTGGAAATCTCTTTCACTCTGTTGTTTTGTGGCTTCTCCTGCTCTAGAATTTATTTGGAGTCATTTTTTACTGGTAGTTTATGGGCTATGTGAGGGAGTTTCTCTACAGATCCATTTTTCTGCTGTGCCATCTCGGTTCCACCTTCAATAATTTCTTGAAAGATGATGTCTAGGCTCCTTATTGGATCATGGCTTTCAGGTAGTCGAATAATTTTTAAATGGTCTCTCCTGGATGAATTTTCCAAGTCAGTTGTTTTACAATGAGATATTTCACGTTGTCTACTTTTTTTCTATTCCTTTGGTTTTGTTTTATAATTTTCTGGATTTTTCATAAAGTCATTAGCTTCCATATGCTCCATTCTAGCCTTTATGGAGTTATTTTCTTCAGTTAACTTTTCAACTTTCCTTTCCATCTGATCAATTCTACTTTTTAAGGCATTCTTCTCCTCTTTGGCTTTTTGGATCTCTTTGGCCATTTGGAATAGTCTATTTTTAAGGTGTTATTTTCTTCAATATATTTTCAGAGCCCCTTTAAGCAAGCAGTTGACTCAATTTTCATGATTTTCTTGTATCACTCCCATTTCTCTTCCTAATTTTTCCTCCACTTCTTTTACTTGATTTTCAGTTTCAATTTTGAGTTCTTCCTAGTCCTGAAACCAATTCCTATTTTTCTTGGAAAATTTGGATGTAGGAGCCCTGATTTTGTTGTCATCTTCTGTTTGTATATTTTGGTCTTCCTTGTCACCAAAGTAAGATTCTATAGTTTGATTCTTTTCCCACTTTTTGCTCATTTCCTCAGCCATTTATTTTCCTTGTGAGCTCTTTGTCAAGGTAGTTCCCTGCTTCCAGTGGGGGTTTGGAGAAGTGTAGTGTTAACCACTCAATTCCCCCATAATGTGTGAGCATAGAGTTCCAGAGACAACTGCTGCCTCTGCCTCTGTTGCATTTCTGTATATTAGTTACAGAGCCCAAAAACAAGAGATGGAAAGAAAAATCCCATTTAAAGGTTGGGTAGACACTAGAAAATATTTGGGAGTGTACCTGCCAAAACAAATCCAGGGACTATATGAACACACTTACAAGACACTTTTCTCACAAATAAAGTCAGATCTAAGTAAATGGAAAAACATCAGTTACTCGTGGGTAGGCCTAGCCTATATAATAAAAATGACAATTTCATGTAAATTAATTTACATTTTATTGCCATACAAATCAAACTATCTGAAAATTATTTTCTGCATCTGGAAAAAATAATATCAAAATTCATCTAGAAGAGCAAAAAATCCACAATAGCACAGGAACTAATAGAAAGAAATGCTAGGGAAGGTGGCCTAGCACTACCAGATCTCAAATTGCATTATAAAGCAGCAATTATGAAAATCACTTGGTACTGGCTAAGAAACAGAAGGGTAGACAAGTGGGATACACTAGATACTCAAGACACAGTAGGCAATGAATATAGCAATCTACTGTCTGATAAACCCAAGGACCCCAGCTTCTGGGATAAGAACTCACTATTTGACAAAAACTGCTGGGAAAACTGGATAAAAGTGTGACAGAAACTAGGCAAAGACCAATGCCTGACACTGTACACCAGAATAAAGTCCAAATGGGTACATGATCTAGGTATCAAGATTGATACTATGGACAAATTGGTGGAGCAAGGAATAGTGTATTTATCAGATTTATGGAGAAGGGAAGAATTTCTGACTAAAGCAGATAAAGAAAGCATTATGAAGTGCAGGAGGGGTAATTCTGATTACATGAAACTGAAAAGATTTTGCACAGCCAAACCCAATGAATCCAAGATTCAGAGGGATGCAGAAAACTGGAAAAGAATTTTTACAGCTAGTGTCTGTGACAAAGGCCTAATTTCTAAAATATATAGAGAACTGAGTCAATTGTACAAGAATACAAGTCATTGCCCAATTGATAAATGGTCAAAGGATATGAACAGACAGTTCTCAGAGGAAGAAATTAAAGATATCTATAGTCATATAAAAATGCTCTGAATCACTGTTGATTAGACATGCAAATCTAAACAGCTTTGAGGTACCACATCACACCTATCAGAGTAGCTAACATGACAGAACAGGAAGATGATAAATGCTGGAGAGGATATGGTAGAGTTGGAACACTAATTCATTGTTGGTGGAGCTGTGAGCTGATCCAACCATTCTGGACAGCAATTTGGAACTATGCCCAAAGGGCTACAAATATGTGCATACCCTTTGACACAGACATGTTGTTTCTAGGACTGTATCGCCAAGAGATCATAAAAATGGGAAAGGGTCCCACATGTACAAAAATATTTAAAGTAGCACTCTTTGTGGTGGCCAAAAACTGGAAATGGAGGGGATGCCCATCAATTGGGGAATGACTGAATAAATTATGGTATATGAATATAATGGAATACTATTATGTTAGAAGAAATGATGAACAGGAAGACTTCAGAGATGCCTGGAAAGACTTATATGATCTGATGCTGAGTGAAAGGAGCAGAACCAGCAGAACTTTGTGCACTGCAATGACCACAGTATGTGAGAGTTTTTTCTGGTAGACTTGGAACTTCATTGCAATGCAAGGACTTAAAAAATTTCCAATGGTTTTTTAAGCAAAATGCCTTCCACATCCAGAGAAAGAACTATGGAATTCAACTGCAGAATGTAGCAGAAAATTTTCTTTTGTATTATATTTTTGTTTGTTATATGATTTATCCCATTCATTTTAATTTTTCTACACAGCATGAATATAGTGAAAATGTATTTAATAGGAATATATGTGTAGAACCTATATAAAATTTTATGCCATCTCAGCAAGGGAGGGGGGATATAGGAGGGAGGTAGTGGAAAAAAATCTAAGTTATACTGTAGTGATTGTAAAACACCGAAAATAAATAAAATTAATAATTTTTTTTAAAGTGAGTCTAAACAAATACTAGAGCTACAGAACCCACAAAACGACTGGGTAAAACATCCCAAAACAACCTGGAAGGTCAAGAGGAAGGGTATATTGCACAGGTTGGGAGCAGAGCACAGTCCAGTGTTGGCCATGCCTGCACAGACAGGGCCAGGACAGGCCTCAGGGGACTGAATCAATAGCAAATGTGGTAGTTTCCAGACTTCTCAACCATGAGTGCCAAAGACAACATAGGTCAGTGGGACATGGGTGAAAGATGTGTGTGGTCTGGCTAAGGTCCAGCATTAGCCCTGGCTTGGGGGAAGTGGCAGCCACAGCAGCAGCAGTTACAGCAGCTTCTTCCAAAGCTCTGGGCCCACAGATAGTGAGGGATCAAGCAGCTGATATAAAATCCCTGAAGCCTGGGATAGTAAACTCACACCCAACTCCACTGGAAGCAGAGTCCTACTTTGACAAAGAGTTAAAACATCAAATATTTGTCTAGGAAGATGAGCAAACAGTGTAAAAAAAAGTCACACTACAGAATCTTACTTCGATGCCAAAGAGGATCAAAACATACAACCAGAAGAAGACAACAAAGTAAAAGCTCCTACATCAAACGCCTCCAAGAAAAATAGAAATTCTTCACAGGTCATGGAAGGAGTGAAAAAGTATTTTGAAAATCAATTAAAAGAATTAGAGGAAAAATTGGGAAGAGAAATGAGTGATGCAAGAAAATCAGGAAAAACAAATCAAGAACTTGCTAAAGGAAACCCCCCCAAAATGCTGAAGAAAATAATACACAAAAAAAAGACTAACCCAAATGACAAAAGAGATCCAAAAAACCAAAGAGGAGAAGAATACCTGAAAAAGCAGAATTGACCAAATGGAAAAGAAGGTCCAAAAACTCACTGAAGAAAATGATTTCTTAAAAATTAAAATGAAGGATCTTGATTTTGGGGATGGAGCCAAGATGGCAGCGAGAAAACAATTACTCACGTAATCTCCTAGACAAACTCCTTTAGATACCTCTAAAAAGGGAATTGGAACAGATTCTGGCAGGGGAGAATCTAGTAGGAGAAAGACTGTGTCAGATTCACAATCCAGGACAGATTGGAAGGTCAATGGGAAGGATCTGTTGAGTGGGGCTGGAAGAGCACACAGTTCACAGTGCACAGACTGTTTCAGTGCCTCCCCACTACAGCAAGGGTGAGCAGGAAGCCCTGGGTGCTCCGAGGGAGTGGCTGTACTGCAGAATCTCAGGCAAATCAGCCAAGGACGGGAGTCCAGTGGAATCCAGAATGTGAGAGCTGCAGAGTCCCAGGAATCTGCAGCACCTGGTCCTGAGACTATCAGGTACAGATTAAATGTCTATAAGTCACCTACTTGAACTTCCTGAAGCCAAGATAGTGGAGTGATGGGTACATGCTCTCCCCCTTCCCTTGTTGATCTTGAAAGACCCATAAAATATTTCCCCAGAAAAATCCTGGAACAGTGGGAGCAGCAGAAGAGGTAAACAGATTCTTAGCCCATGAGACTAGGAAAATCACTAAGGAGGGTTCTTCTTGCTGTGGCTGAAGGGGACCAGTGCAAGACTGGAGCTGTCCCAGACAGACCCACCTCAGAAAACCATGAGGAGATCCTGAAGTCTGAGGGGTGGAGCCTGCAACCTCCAACACCAGGACCCCAGTCATACCTCAGCACCCCAGGGGAATCTGGAAGACACTAGTGCAGATGGATTCACCAACCACTGAGCTTGTCTATGCTCTAACTCAGCAGAGGAGACATGCTGTAGCCAGACCATCCCTCCTCCACACTTAACACAGTTAACTCCAAGACAACTCTGGGGAAACCCAGAAAGACTTCAACTGACCTCTGTATTCTCACACCAGTCACCTCAGCACCAGGTAAGCTGCATCATTTTAGCATCTGGCTGAAAGAACCAGAGGCCACAACACACAAAGTCTCAAGTTCAAGGCAAAAAAATTATGGGACAGAATCCCTTGTACCCTAGAAGCAGAGATCTACTTTAATATCCAGGAAAACGGTGATCATCATGAGTAAGAAGCAAAGCAGAAAAGATCGTAGAATTTTTCTACGTGGACAAGGACCAAAATACGAATACCAAAGAGGCCAGTATTGAGAATGTAATCCCATCTGAAACTTCAGAAGGGAATATGAACTGGTTGCAAGCACAGAGAGCACTATTGGAAGAGCTCAAGAGGGATTTTAAAAGCCAAGTTAGAGAAATAGAAGAAAACTGGTCAATGATTTTAAAAATATGAAAAAAGAATTCACTGAAGAGAAGAGATCTTTAAAAAGGAAAACTGGACAAATGGAAAAGGAAGTAAAAAAATTAAAGAGAAAATAACTCCTTAAAAGGAACAATTGGACAGATGGAAAAAGAGATGCAAAAGTTACCTGAAGCAAACAATCTGATAAAAATTAGAATGGGGAAGTAGAACTTAATGACCCTATGAGACATCAAGAATCAGTCAAGCAGAATCAAAAGAATGAAAAGATAGAAGGCAATGTAAAATATCTGATTTGCAAAACAACTGACCTGGAAAATCGATCCAGGAGAGAAAATCTAAGAATTGTTGGTCTACCAGAAGGCCATGATGGAAAAAAGAGCCTGGATAATATCTTCCAAGAAATCATCAGGGAAAACTGCCCAGAAGTCCTAGATCCAGAGGGTAAAATAGTCATCAAAAGAATCCACTGTTCACTTTCTGAAAGTGATCCCAAACCAAAAACATCAAGGAATATCATTGTCAAATTCCAGAATTGTCAAGTGAAGGAGAAAATAATACAGGCAACCAGAAAGAAACCATTCAAATATTGGGAAGCTACAGTCAGGATCACACAGGACCTTGCAGCTTCTACATTAAAAATCAAAGAAATTGGAATATTATATTGTGCAAGGCAAAAGAACTGAGACTACAACCAAGGATCAATTACCTAGCAATGTTGAGCATGATATTTCAGGCAAGGAAATGGTCATTCAATTAAATAAGGAATTTCCAGACCTTCCTGATGAAAAGAGCAGAACACAACAGAAAATTCGATTTTCAAACACAAGTCTCAAGAGAAGCATGAAAAGGTAAACAGGGGGGAAACAACCCTTGTTATTCAATATGGGCATACTGTTTAGATCCTTATAAAGGAAGATGATGCTTGTAATCTTGAGAACTGTATTTATCATGATATACAAAAGGGACATACATAGAGAAAGGGAGTGGGTATAAAGTAAATGATGTGATTATAAAAATGTGGTTTAAGGGAGCAAAGGGATTGTAATAGGAGATGTGAAAAAGAGGGGGCAGAAAATGGTAAATTACATCACAGAAAGAGGCACAAAATTGTATTAGAGTAGAGGAAAAGAGGGGAGGGAGATGAGTATTGTTTGATATTTACTCTTATTTGATTTGGTTCAAGGAGGGAACAACAAACTCAGGTTAGTAGAGAAATGTGACTAGTGCTATAGGCAGTAGGAGGCGAAGGGGGAAAGAAAAGGGAGGGGAGGCTACAAGGGAGGGAAGAAGTAGTGACAGTAAAGGGGAATAAAAGGGAGGGGGTCTGAAAGAAGGAAAGGAAGATTGAAGGAGGTGGTGGTCAAAAATTAAAGCTCTATTGGAAAGGGGAAGGGAGAAGTGTGAATTAAAAGCAGAAATGGGGGAAACGAGGATGGAGGAAAAGACACATAGTAATCATAACTGTGAATGTGAAAGGAATGTACTCTCCCATAAAAGAGATGGATAGCAGAATGAATTAAAAGCCATAATCCAACAACATGTTGTTTACAAGAAATACATTTGAAATGGGAGGATACACGCAAAGTAAGAGATGGGAGCAGAACTTATTGCACTTCATCTGATGTAAAAAAGCGGTGTTACCAACCCTAATCTCAGACAGAGCAAAAGCAGAAATAAATCTAACCAAAATAGATAAGGCAGGAAACTATATCCTGCTAAAAAGCACCATATATAATGAAGCAATCTCATTACTAAACATATATGCTCCAATTGGTATAGCATCCAAATTCTTAGAGGAAAAGTTAAGGAAATTACAAGAAGAAATAGACAGCAAAACTATACTAGTGGGGGACCTCAACTTCTCCCTCTCTGAACTAGATAAATCTAATCTCAAAATAAGCAAGAAAGATGTTAAGGTTGTGAATAAAACTCTGGATAAGGTAGATATGATAGATCTCTGGAGAAAATTGAATGGAGATAGAAATGAATATTCTCTTTTCTTAGTAATACATGATACATATACAAAAACTGACCATGGATTAGAGAGTGAAAACCTCACAATGCAGTGCAGAAAGGCAGAGATAGAGAATGCATCCTTCTCATATGATAATGGGATAGAAATTATATACAATAAAAGGCCATGGAAAAGATAAACCAAAATTAATTGGAAACTCAATAATCTTATCCTAAAGAATGAGTAGGTTAAACAACAAATCATAGAAACAATCAGCAACTTCATTCAAGACAATGACAATAATGAAACAACACACCAAATCTTATGGGATACTGTAAAAGCAGTTCTTAGGGGAAGTTTTATATCTTTGAATGCCTACATGAATAAAATAGAGAAAGAGGAAATCAATGAATTGGGCACCCAGCTGAAAAACCTAGAAAAAGAACAAATTGAGAATCCTCAAGTAAATGACAAATTAGAAATACTAAAAACCAAATTAGAGATTAATAAAATTGAAGTTAAGAAAACTATTGAACTAATAAGTAACAATAAATAGTTGGTTTTATGAAAAAAACAATAAAATTGAGAAATATTTGGTCAATTTGATTTATAAAAAGACAGAAGAAAACCACGTTACCAACATCAAAAATGAAAGGGGCAAATTGACATCCAGTGAGCAGGAAATTAAAACAATAATTAGAAATTATCTTGCCCAAATGTATGCACATAAATGCGACAATCTAAATGAAATGGATGATTACTTCAAAAAATATAAATTGCCCAGGTTAACAGAAGAGGAAGTTCAATACTTAATTACCTCATCTCAGAAAAAGAAATTGAACAAGCCATCAAGGAACTCCCTAGGAAAAAATCTCCAGGGTCTGATGGATTTACAAGTTAATTCTAACAAACATTTAAAGACCAGTTAATTCCAATACTGCACAGAGTATTTGGGAAAACTGGGGAAGAAACAGCCCTCCCAAAACCTTTTCATGATATTTATATGGTTCTGATGCCTAAACCAGGAAGATCCAAAACAGAAAAAGAAAATTATAGACCAATTTCTCTAATGAATATAGATGCAAAAATTTTAAATAAAATTTAAGCAAAAAGAATACAATGACTTGTCACGAGGATTATACATTATGATCAGGTAGGATTTATACCAGGAATGCAGAATTGGATCAATTTTAGGAAAACTGCTAGGAGTATTGATCATATCAATAACAAAACTGAAAGAAATAACATGTTTATCTCAATAGAGGCAGAAAAAGCTTTGGACAGAATATAGCACCCATTCTTATTGTAAACACTGGAGAGCATAGGAATAAATGGAACTTTGCATAAAATAATAAGCAATAACTACCTAAAACCTTCAGCAAGCATTACATTCAATGGGGATAAGCTAGATGCATTTCCAATAAGATCAGGGATGAAACAAGGATGCCCGTTATCACCACTATTATTCAATATGGTACTAGAAATGTTATCTGTAGCAATAACAGAAGATAAAGAAATTGAAGGAATTAGAGTACGCAAAGAAGAAACTAAGTTATCACTCTTTGCAGATGATATGATGATATACTTAGAGAATTCCAGAGAGTCATGTAAAAAACTACTTGAAATAATAAACCATTTTGGCAAAGTTGCAGGTTGCAAAACAAACCCACACGAATCTTCGGCATTTCTGTATTTTAGTAACAAAGTCCAACAGCAAGAGATAGAAAGAGAATTCTCATTTAAAGCTAAGGCACAGACTATAAAATATTCTGGAATCTACCTGCCAAACAAACCCAGAGACTATATAAACACAGTAGCAAAACACTTTTTACACAAATAAAGTCAGATCTAAGTAACTGGAAAGTTGCTCTTGGGTAGGCCAAGCCAATATTATAAAAATGATAATTCTACCTAAATTAATTTACTTATTCAGTGCCATACCAATCAACCTATCAGACAATTATTTTCTAGAGCTAGGAAAAACTAATATCAAAATTCGTGTGAAAGAACAAAAGATCCAGAATATCAAGGGAACGCATGACAAGAAATGGTAGGGAATGTGGCCTAGCCCTACCAGATTTCAAACTTTATTATAAAGCAGCAATTACCAAAACCATTTGGTACTGAGTAAGAAACATAGGGGTAGACCAGTGTAATAGGTTAGTACTCAAGACACAGTAGTCAATGAATATAGCAATCTACTGTTTGATAAACCCAAGGACCCCAACTTCTGTGATAAGAACTCATTGTTCGACAAAAATTGCTGGAAAATCTGGATAACAGTGTGGCAAAAACTGGGCATAGACCAATGCCTGACACCATACACAATAATAAAGTACAATTTGGTAAATGATCTAGGTATAAAGACTGATACAATATTGATCATGTTGATGGAGAATGGAGAAATTTTGCCTGAACAAGAGATAGAAAACATGAAGTCCATAATGGATATTTTTTATTTTATTAAATTGAAAATTTTTGCACAAACAAACTCAATACAACCAAGATTAGGAGGGAATAAGAAGACTGTGAAAGAATTTTTGCAAATAGTGTCTGTGATAAAAACCTCATTTCTAAAATATATAGAAGACTAAGTCAAATGTACAAGAATACAAGTCATTCCCCAATTGATAAATGGTCAAAGGATATGAACAGGCTGTTTTCAGAGGAAGAAATTAAAGCTATTTATAGTTATATGAAAAAATGCTCTAAATCACTACTAATTAGAGAGGTGAAAATCTAAACAACTCTAAGACACCACATCACACCTATCTGACTAGCTAATATGACAAAACACGAAGATGATAAATGTTGGCGAGAATACGGTAGAGTTGGAACACTAATTCATTGTTGGTGGAGCTGTGAGCTGATCCCACCATTCTGGAGAGCAATTTGGAACTATGCCTAAAGGGCTACAAAAATGTGTATACTCTTTGACCCAGAAATATCACTTCTAGAACTGTATCTCCAAGAGATCATAAAAATGGAAAAGGGTTCCACATGTGTAAAAATATTTATAGCAGCTCTCTTTGTGGTGGCCAAAAACTGGAAATCAAGGGGATGTCCATCAATTGGGAATGGTTGAATAAATTGTGGTATATGAATGTATGAAATACTCTTTTAATATAAGAGATGATGAACAAGATAACTTCATAAAGGCCTGGAAACAATTATGCGATCTGACGTTGAGCGAAAGGAACAGAACCAGGAGAACTGTGTACACAGCAACAACTGCACTGTGCAAGGATTTTTTGTGGTAGATTGAGAACTTCATTGAAATTCAAGGACTTAAAAAATTTCCAATGGACTGGGGGCAAAATGCCTTCTACATCCAGAGAAAGAATTATGGAATTTGATCACAGAATGAAGCAGACCATTTTCTTTTCTTTTATGATTTGTTTTATGATTTCTCCCATGCATTTTAAATCTTCTATGCAACATGACTAAGGTGAA
This sequence comes from Notamacropus eugenii, assembly GCF_028372415.1. Taxonomy (NCBI): domain Eukaryota; kingdom Metazoa; phylum Chordata; class Mammalia; order Diprotodontia; family Macropodidae; genus Notamacropus; species Notamacropus eugenii. Next base: position 7,696,577 of record NC_092878.1, read on the forward strand.
AATGTATTTATTAGGAATGTTTGTGTAGTAATTATATAAAATTGCATGCCATCTCAGGGAAGGACAGGGGAGGGAGGGGGAAGGGGTAGGGAGAGGAAAGATCTAAGATATATGGAAGTGGGTGTAGAACACTGGAAACTAATACAATAATTAAATTAAAAAATTAGAATGGAGCAAGTGGAAGCTAATGACTTTATGAGAAATCAAAAAATTATAAAACAGAAACAAAATAATGAAAAAATCGAAGATAATGTGAAATATCTCACTGGAAAAATAACTCACCTGGAAAATAGATCAAGGAGAGATATAAAAATTATTGGACTATCTGAAATCCATGATCAAAAGAAATGGCCTAGACATCATCTTTCAAGAAATTGTCAAGGAAAACTTCCCTGATAGTATAAAACCAGAAGGTAAAATAGAAATTGAAACAATTCATCAATCATCTTTGAAAGAGATCCCAAAAGTGAAACTCTGAGGCATATTGTATCCAAATTTCAGAGTTCCCAGGTCAAGGGGAAAATATTACAAGCAGTTAGAAATAATTCAAGTATTGTGGAAATACAATCAGGATAACCCAAGATATAGCAGCTTTTATGTTAAGTGATTGGAGTTCTTAGAATATAATGTTCCAGAGATTAAAGGAGCAGTGATTAAAACCAAGAATCACTAACCCAGCAAAACTGTGTATAATTCTTCAAGGGAAAAAATAGACATTCAATGAAGTAGAGGTCTTTCAAGCATTCTTGCTGTAAGGACCAGAGCTGAACAGAAAATTTGACTTACAAATATAAGAATCAAAAGAAGCATGAAAAGGGAAAAGGAAAGAGAAATCATAAAGGATTTATTAAAGTTGAACTCTTTGTATTCCTACATGGAAAGATGATATTTGTAACTCATGAGACCTTTCTCATTATTAGGGTAGATGGAGGGTATATATCTATACATAGATAGATAGATAGATAGATAGATAGATAGATAGATAGATAGATAGATAGATAGATAGATAGATAGATAGATGTATAGTGAGGGAGGGAGAGAGAAAGAGAGAGAGAGAGAGAAAGAGAGAGAGAGAGAGAGAGAGAGAGAGAGAGAGAAAAGGGACAAGGTGAGCTGAATATGAAGGAATGATATCTAAAAAATGAAATTAATTGTTGTGAGGAATATGCAGGGAAAAGCAGAAAGGGAGAAGTAGAATGTAGTAAATCATCTCATATAAAAGAATCAAAAAAGAGCTTTTGCAATGGAGGTGAAGAAGGGAAATTTGAGAGGGAAGGAGTGAACCTTACTCTCATCAGATTTGCTTTCAGGAGGGAATAACACACACACTCAAGTGGGTATGGAAATCCATCTTACCCTACAGGAAAGTAAGGGGGAAAGGGATAAGAGAGGGGGTATGACAGAAGGGATGGAAGTTTGGGAGAGGGGATAATCAGAAGCAAACACTTTTGAGGAGGCACAGGTCAAAGGAGAGAATAGAATAAATGGAGGGCTGAACAGGATGGAGGAAAATATAATTATCTTTCACAATATGACTTTTATGGAAGTGTTTTGCATAACTGTACATGTATAACCTATATTGAGTTGCTTGCTTTCTCAATGTGGGTGGACGTGGATGGAGGAAGGCAGAGAATGTGAAACTCAAAGTTTTAAAAACAAATGTTAAAAATTTTTTTTACAGGGCAGTTGCTGCTCCTAGAAGCCATGTTCACCATTTTTGCCCATCCACCAGTAGCTGAGGAGCCGCTTGGAGACAGGGCAGTTGCCACAGATGGTACTCAGGAGGGCATGGAGTGGCATAAAAGGCAATGATGGCCCTATCTGTAGGGTGCTTCATGTCCACCTGGCCAGGTGGGCCTCAGGGGAAGGAACATGCCACATGGCAGCACCAATGGAAACTGAACAGCTGAGTATTGAAATCTTTGAAACTGCAGACCATGAGGAGAATGTTGAATCACAAGAACAACCTAAATTTGAGGCATTTTATTTTGAGAGATATTCCTGGAGTCAGCTTAAGAAACTGCTTGCAGATACCAGGAAATACCATGGCTATGTGGTGGCTAAGGCACCACATGACTTTATGTTTGTAAAGAAAAATGATCCAGATGGACTTCATTCAGACAATATCTATTACCTTGCTATGTCTGGTGAGAACAGAGAAAATACACTGTTTTATTCAGAAATTCCCCAAATCATCAACAAAGCAGCAGTTTTAATGCTGTCTTGGAAGCCACTCTTAGCTCTTCTTCAGCAACCCTGAACTATGGAATATATGCTTGAGAAGAAGAGTTATTAAGAGAAAGAAAACACATTGAGACAACTGGAATTGTTTCTTATGATTATCACCAGGAAAGTGAAACACTTTTGTTCCAAGATGGTAGCACAATTTATCATATAAAAGATGGAGGCCCACATGAATTTACTCAACAACCCTTAAGATGCAATTTAGTGTAGACCAGTTGCCCCAACATGAAGATGGATGCAAAATTGTGCCCTGCTGATCCAGACTGGATTGCTTTCATCCATAACAATGACATCTGGATAGCGAACATTTTAACTGGGGAAGATAGAATGCTCACCTATGTGCACAATAAGCTTGCTAATATGGAAGAGAATCCAAGATCTGCTAGGGTTGCTACCTTTTTCATTCAGTAAGAGTTTGATAGATATTCTAATTATTGGTGGTGTCCAGAGGATGAACCAACTCTGAAAGGAAGAAAAGTTCTTCTCATTCTATTGATCATCATCTAAATGATGAATCAGAAGTGGAATTTATTCCTGTTACATCCCCCATGTTAGAGACTAGAAGGACAGATTCATTCAGATATCTTGAAACAGGCACAGCAAATCCAAAAGTCACTTTTAAGATGTCAGAAATAACGATTGATGCAGAAGAAAGGATTGCTGATGTGGTGGAAAGGGAACTAGTACAACCCTTTGAAATTCTGTTTGAAGGAGTTGAGTATATTGCCCAGGCTGTATGGACTTCAGAGGGAAAATATGTTTGGTCCATCCTACCCGATCATTCTCAAAATCAAATACATACGGTTAATATCCTCTGCATTATTCATCCCATTATAAGATGATGCAATGGAATGACAGAAACTAATAGAGTCAGTGCCTGATTCTGTGACACCACTCATTATTTATGAAGAAACAACAGACATCTGGATAAATATCCACGATATCTTTTATGTTTTCCCCCAAAGTCATGAAGATGAAAGAGCTTATTTTTGCCTCAGAATGCAAAAAAGGTCCCGACAATCTGTATAAAATCACATCCATTTTAAAGTAAAGCAAGTATAAACGGTCCAATGGAGGACTATCTGCTCCAAGTGATTTCAAGGGTCCAGTCAAGGAAGAAGTAGCAATTACAAGTGATGAACTTGTCCTACATAGATCTAATATCCAAATTGATGAAATACAGAAGCTGGGGTATTTTGAAGGCACTGAAGACTCCTTTTTAGAGTATCACTTGTATATTGTGAGCTTTGATAATCCTGGAGAAGTGACAAGGTTGAGAAATCGTGGCTACTCTCATTCCTGCTATATTAGCCAGCATTATAATTTATTTACAAGTAAATATAGTATTCAGAAGAATCCTCACTGTGTGTCCGTTTACAAGCTCTCTGGTCCTAAAGGTGACCCAGCATGCAGAACACAGCAATTTTGGGCCACTATTTTAGATTCAGCAGGTTCTCTTCCTGACTGCACACCACCAGAAAACTTCTCATTTGAAAGTATCACAGGATTTATGTTGTATGGAATGATTTACAAACCTCAAGATCTATAGCCTGGGAAGAAATATCCCACTGTGCTGTTCAACTTTGGTGGTCCTCAGGTGCAACTGGTGAATAAACGGTTTAAAGGAGTCAAGCATTTCTGCTTAAAAACATTGGCATCTCTGGATTATGCAGTTGTGATAACAGGCAACAGGGGATCTTGTCACCAAGGGCTTAAATTTGAAGGTGCCTTCAAATATAAAGTGAGTCAAATAGAAAATTGAAGACCAGATGGAAGGATTCAGTACCTAGCATCTCAGTATGATTTCATTGATTTAGATCGTATGGGCATCCATGGCTGATCCTATGGAGGATACCTCTTTTTGATAGTATTAATGCAGAGGTCACATATCTTCAAGGTTGCCATTGTTGGAACTCTAGTTACTCTGTGGATTTTCTATGATATGGAATATACAGAACATTTTATGGTTCACCCAGATCAGAATGAACAGGACTATTACTCAGGATCTGTGGCCATGCAAGCAGAGAAGTTCCCTTCTGAACCCAAGCATTTACTGCTATTGCATGGGTTTTTGTATGAAAATGTTCTTTTCTATGCACCAGTATATTACTGAGTTTTTTAGTAAGGGCTGGGAAGCCATATGATTCACTGATCTCTCCTCAGGAGAGATACAACATAAGAGTCTCTGAATCTGGAGAACATTATGAACTGTATCTTTTGCTCTATCTTCCAGAAAATCTTGGTTCATGAACTGCTGCTCTGAAAGTGATATAATTGTGACTTTTCCATAGCTGCTTAACCAAATTAGGAGGTTTAATCTGTAGAAAATATAGAAAACTGATCATCACATTTTGATGACTGCTACATAACATCCCCTTCTGAAAGTGAATTTCATGCCAAACAGGAATCTACAGTTCACAAATAACAACTTCAAACCTTAACTCACACAAAGAATTGAAAGACATAAAGTTCCATGGGACACAGCAACACAACCTGAATTACTGAGAGAAGGTGAATTATTTGCAGCACATATCAGCATCCTCATATTTCCACCTTTTAAAAGCATTGTAAGCTTCATGTATTTAATTGGTGTACTTTTATATTATATTTGAGTTTGTTACATTATGGTAATACGAAGTGATTGGTTCACTACAATTCTTGAATCTCTGATTAATTACAAATTTGATACTACTTAAGTGTAATTGAATAGCTTATGCTTTTTTGTTTGGGGGGTATCCAGCATGTTAAGAACTAATCACTATTAAACCTATGACAACCAGTAAAAAAATATTTTTACATGGAACTCAGAAATAAGATAAACAGCCAATGGGGTATAGAAACCTATCTGACCTTATAGGAAAAAAGAATAGAAGGGGATGAGAAGTTAATATATGACAGAAGGGATGGCAGATTGGGGGAAGGGGTAATTAGAATGCACATTGTCTTGGCATGGGGGGAGGGGAGAAATGGAGAGAAAATTTGGAATTAAAAATCTTGTGGAGCTGGGCATAGCCAAGATGGTAGAGTAGAAAGACAGACCTGTAGAAACTCACCCCCCCTCCATAGCTCATACAATAACTGTAGGAAATGACTCTAAACAAATTCTAGAGCAGCAGAAGCCAAAAAATGACAGAGTGAAAGAAATTTCCAGCCCAAGACAGCATGGAAGATTGACAGGAAAGGTCTATATCACTACCTGGGAGCGAAGCACTGCCCTCGGAGCACAGCCCAATGTTGGCCATGTGGCGTGGCAAGGACAGGACTGGAGCAAGCCTCAGGAGGCAGAATCCCAGGCAGCAGCTGTGCTTCCCAGATTGCTCAATGCACTAATGCCAAAGACAGCTGCAAAGGTCAGTGAGAAAGCTCTTTCACCTGGGTGAGAAGGGAATGGGGCCTGGCCCCACCAGCAACAGCAACTGCAACAGAAGCCTCCAGTTTTGGAGCCCACAGCCTAAAGACCCTGGGGGAATTGAGCTGCTGATATGGATCTCAGCCCTGAGTGGTGACCCTAGGGTGAGGAGGAGCATTGGTGGTAGAGCTGGTAGAGGTACTGGAGAGGGAACCCTACTGGAAGATCCTGGGCAGATCAGAGTACTTGTGGTTGCTCACAGATAAGAGCACATGCAAGGAGAGGAGTAAACTCCTCTCCCTTGATTATGCCACCTTGGAGGAACTGAAATCTTACAGATGCCCAGAATATACCCTCCTCTTGACAAAGGACTGACAAGCCAAGTAACCGGCTGGGAAGATGCCCAAAAAGTGAGAAAAAAAATAAGACTATAGAAGGCTACTTTCTTGGTGAGCAGCTATTTTCTTCCATCCTTTCAGATGAGGAAGAACAAATCATACCATCAGAGGAAGATCTAAAAGTCAAGGGTTCTGCATTGAAAACCTCCAAAATAAATATGCAATGGTCTCAGACCAAGGATTTTGAAAATCAAGTAAGAGAGGTGCAGGAAAAATTGAGAAGATTGGGAAAATTGCTAGATCTTGTGTTATCTTGGTTGTGTTTCCACAGTACTTGAATTTTTTTTCTTTATGATTGCTTATGATATTTTTCTTGACTAGGGAAACTCTGGAATTCGGCTATATAATATTCATAGGAGTTTCCCTTTGAGATCTCTTTCAGGAGGTGATTGGTGGATCCTTTCAAGATCTATTTTACCATCTGGTTCTAAAACATCAGAGCAGTTTTCCTTGATAATTTCTTGGAAGTTGATGTCTAGGATTTTTTTATTTTTTTTTTATCATGACTTTCAGGTAATCCAACAATTTTTAAATTATCTCTCTTTAATCTATTTTCCAGGTCAGTTGTTTTCACAATGTGGTATTTCACATTGTCTTCTACTTTTTCATTCTTTTAGGTTTGTTTTATAATTTATTGATTTTTTCATAAAGTCATTGGCTTCCATCTACTCCATTCTAGTTTGTTTGTTTTTTTAATTTTTCATTTTTTAACACAGTTTATAATAGACAAAACAATTCAGACTTTTGGTTAGGTGACACTTCTTTTTAAAGCATTTACAATATGGACCATGAAAGAATTTTTTTTCAAACATTAACCAACTGAGACACAAATAATATTTAAGTTGCTAACCTCACAAGCTCTTGACCTAATTGTCTCCACAGTACAACTAAGAATTAAAGGACCCTAACTTATTATTGTTGGTCTAAAGTCTTGTGCCTAATAGCTTAATTTTAGACAATCTCACATGTTGCCCTGCCAATAATCTATAATTGAATAGACCTGCTATTAAGCTTGCAAACCTTTTAACTATAGGAAATTGCCAACAAGAGTAAGGATATTGCAAGAATGCAACATCTCCCCAACTTCATGTCAATTCTAGGGAGGATTAGATTATCCACTTGCATTCAGTCAGGCTTCAGGTCTGCCAGGTGTCAGTGGGGAAACTGAGTCAGGAGAATCCTACCTCAGCCCAGGCTGAACAGCCACTCTCCCACCCTTCCCATGAGATCACCTTTTGCAGTTCATACAAGCATCTCACCAGCTTACTGACATCATGGGTTGGAGGCTCAGATCACCTTTCTTGCTACCTATACCTAGAGTTAGACTCAGAAGAACAGTCACTTAATAGTCCCATAATATCTAAAAATGGCAAGTTCCAATAACCAGGGTTCAAATATGATTATAATTTTCACTTTGGCTAAGAAACATCTTTTGAGGCAAGTCTTAAGTGGCTTACATGTCTTTCTATACATGTTCTAGTTCCTGATTAAATAGCAGTCATAAAATCAAATTTACCATTAAAACCTTAACTTTTCCATCAATGCCAAATTTTACCCAAGGCTGCCTTCCTGTAGGAAATTTAGACTAAAATTCTTTTCCCCAAACTAAAAGATGTCATTGATTTATTCTCAGTAATTAATTCAGTCAATTGTGTTGATGCTAATTGCTTTTACCTCACTTTGTAACATGTCCAATTTTTCTTCACATCACTCCCCTCCCCCTGCTTCCTAATACCTTGCATTCTGATTACTCCTTCCCTCAATGTACCCTCCTTTCTATCACACCCCATCCTTCCCTTATCCCCATCTTCTCTCTCTTCTTGTAGGGCAAGATAAATCTCTATACCCCATTCCCTGTAGTTCTTATTTCCCGATTATATGCAATAAAAATTCTCAACATTCGTTTCTAATACTCTGAATTCCAACTTCTCTCCCTCCCCCCTTCCATCCCCAGCCCCACTGAGAAGGGAAGCAATTCAATACATACTAAACATGTGTTCTTTTGCAAAAGACTTCCATAATAATCCTGTTGTGTAGTACTAATTATATTGCCCTCTGTCTTAGTCTATTCCCCCTTATTTTTCCCCTACAATTGACCTTGTCTCTTCTCAAAAGTGTTTATTTCTAGTGACTCCCTTCTTGCATTTGCCCTCCCTTCTAACAATCCCCTCACCCCGCTTTTCACCCCTTCTCCTTCTTTCCTGTGGTGTGATATAAATTTTCATATCAAATTTGGTAAGCATGTTATTCCCTTCTTCAGCCACATGTGGAGAGAGTAGCTTTATTTCCTGCCTTCTCCCTTATCTCCTCCATTGAATAGGATTTTTCTTATCTCTTTTATGAGTTATAGCCTGCCCTATTCCATTTCTCCCTTTCTCTTCCAAGAATTTTCCTCCTTCACCCCTTAATTTTTAATTTAATTTTATTATTTTGTGTGTGGATATCATCTCTTCTGATATAACACACCTTGTACTCTCTATCTATGTGTGTGTGTTTGTGTTTGTGTGTGTGTGTGTGTGTGTGTGTGTACAATCTCTCCATCTACCCAAATACTGAGAAAAGATTCAAGAGTTAAAAATATTTTTTTCATGTAGTAATGTAAACAGCTCAGCTTTAGAGAGTCTTTTATGATTTTTCTTTCCTGTTTACCTTTACATGCTTCTTTTGATTTTTGTCTTGGGAAGCCAAATTTTTCTGTACAGATCTGGTCTTTTCCTCAACAAGAATGATTGAAAGTAGTATATATCACTGAATGACCATTTTTTCCCTTGAAGTATTATACTCAGATTTTCTGGGTGGGTGATTCTTGGTTTCAATTCAAGTTCCTTTGACTTCTGAAATATCTCATTCCAAGCCCTTTGATCCCTTAATGTTGAAGCTGTCAGATCCTGTGTTATCCTGATTGTATTTCCACAGTACTGAAATTGTTTCTTTCTAGCTGCTTGCAGTATTTTCTCCTTGATCTGGGAACTCTGAAATTTGGCCACAACATTCCTAGGAGTTTCTCTGTTCGGGTCTTTTTCAGGAGGTGATTAGTGAATTCTTTCAATATTTATTTCGCCCTCTGATTCTAGAACATCAGAGCAGTTTTTCTGGATAATTTCATGGAAGATAATGTCTAGGCTCTTCTTTTGATCATGGCTTTCAGGTAGTCCAATAATTTTTAAATGATTTCTCCTGGATCTATTTTCCAGGTCAGTTGTTTTTCCAATGAGTTGTTTCACATTATCTTCTATTTTTTCAAATTTTTGGTTTTATTTTCTAACTGCTTGGTTTAACTCAAAGTTATTCGATTCCCTGAACTCAATTCTCTCTTTCAATGAATTATTTTGTTCTTCTCCTCCATTTGACTAATGCTGTTTTTTAAAACCTCCTTCTCCTTGTTGGCTTTTTGGACCTCTTTTTCCAATTGAGTTAACCTCTTTTTAAAGCTGTTATTTTCCTCAGCATTTTTTGGTTCTCCTTTAGTAAGCTACTAACTTGGTTTTTAAGATCTTCTATTGCCTGAACCCAATTTAAGTTTTCTTTGGAGTCAGGGGCCTTGACTTCCTCTGACAGGATGCCTTGTTCTTCCTCATCTGAAAGGATGGGAGGAGACACTATTCCCCAAGAAAGTAACCTTCTATGGTCTTATTTTTTCCCCTTTTTTGGGCATTTTCCCAGCCAGTTACTTGACTTCTGAGTTTCCTCTCCAAAGCCACCTTGCCTCCAGTTCTGCCATGCCAGCACTTGGGGGCTAAGATTCAAATAAGCTGCTCCCAAGCCTCAGGGGTTTTTGTCGGGGGTGGGCTGCTATTCAGTGTGAGATTAAGGTCAGCTGCTCAGATGGGGGTAGGGCTGCCACACAGGGCTCATTTCCCTCAGGGGCTTTTTGATGAGACCTTTAAAAATGAATGCAGGCTACTGTCTGCTTTGTGAGTCTGCTGTTGCCTCTGCTGCTGCTTCCTGAGGAGACCTGAGTTAGGGGGACACCCTGCTCCCCTCTCGGCCAGCCAAAAACACTCTCTCACTGACTTTTGGTGCCTGTTGTTCTGTGGCTTCTGCTGCTCTAGAATTTGTTGAGAGTTCTTCTTTACGGGTATTTTATGGGCTGTGGGGTAACAGCTAAGCATATGTATTTTTTTCTACTCCGACATGTTAGCTCTTCCCCCCATATGCCGTTACTTTCTTCAGTTAGCTTTTGGACCTCCTTTTCTATTTGGCTAATTCTACTTTTTAAGATACTTTTCTCCTCATTGGCTTTTAGGATCTCTGTTGCAATTTGGATTAGTATATTTTTAATGTATTATTTTCTTCAGCACTTTGGGGATCCCTTTCAGCAAGCAGTTGGCTAATTTTTCATGATTTTCTTGCATTACTCTCATTTCTCTTACCAATTTTTGCTCTTTTTCTCCTACTTGATTTTCAAAATTCTTTTTGAGCTCTTCCATGGCCTGAGACTAATTAATATTTTTATTCGAGGCTTTGGGTGTAGGAGCTTTGATTTTTTTTTTTTTTTGTCTTCTTCTAGTTGTATGTTTTGATTTTCCTTGTCATCAAAGTAAGATTCTAGTCTGATATTTTCCCCTGTGTTTGATCATTTTCCCAGCCAATTACTTGAATTTTGAGCTCCTTGTCATGGTAGTTCTCTGCCTCCATTGCTAATAGGGGACTGTACTGTCCCAGGCTTCAGGGATTTTGTGCAGATTTTTTCAAAAATATTTCAAGGAACCTTCAAATTTTCAACTCTTTCAAGGTTGTATGATCAACAGAGAAGTTTTTACTCCTCTCCTGGTCCATGCTCTGGTCTGTGTATGACCTTACCCATGCTTTTGTGCCCTGGAACAATAAGGAGCATTCCCTCTCCACTACTGCCACAAGTTCTCCCATGCCAGCACTCCTCCTCAACCCAAGACTGCCTCCCAGGACTATAATCCAGAACCAAGCAGGGCCAAGAAAGAGAATTCCTCCGGGACACTGACAAAGAGATCCCTGCAATCCCTCTCTGATCACCCACTTGATCCCCCACAATCTGTGGGCCTAGAGCTCCAGAAACAGCCACTGCCACCACTGATGCTGCTGCTATAACTCCTGTGGACCCTGCTTCCCTCTCTGCCTCCCCCAGGGTTGGGGCAAGAACCTGCTATTCTCTCACGTAGGTCCCACAGGATTTTTCCACTGACTTCAAAGATATCCTTGGTATTTTGTGGTCAAGAAATCTGGAAACCACTACACCTGCAAAGATTCAGTACCCCAAGGCCTGCTCAGGCCCCATCTAGGCCAGCACAGCCCATGTTGGATTATGCTCTGCTCCCAATATGGTGTGATAGATGCTTCCTGTTAACCTTCCAGGCTGTCTTAGACTGGAGATTTGTTTTACTCCATCATTCTGTGGGTTCTGCAGTTCCAGAACTTGTTTAGAGTCATTTTTATAGGTATGAAGTAGTTTGAGGGGAGACCTCAAGAAAGTCCCTGCTTTTACTCCACCATCTTGGCCCTGCCCTCTATAAATCCATTATTGATAAAGAAATTGAACAAGTCAAATGAACTCCCTAAAAAAAACCCTCCAAGACAAGATGGATTTACAAGTGAATCCTATCAAACATTTAAAAAATAATTCCAATACTATATAGAGAGTTAGGAAAAAAATAGGCAAAAAAAGAGTCCTTCAAAATTCCTTTTATGACACAAATATAGTGCTGATACTTAAACCAGAAGGACCAAAACAGAGAAAGAAAATTATAGACCAACTTCTGTAATGAAAACAATGAAAAAAATTAAAATCATTAGCAAAAAGATTACAGCACTTTCTCATGAGGATAATACTCTATGACTAGGGAAGATCAGTAACAAAATATACATAAATCATTTGACTATCTTAATAGATTCAGAAAAAAGACACTTTTAAGACAGTTGTTTTTTTTTTTCAGCATTGACTTTTATGAGATTTTGATTGTCAAATTTTCTCCCCTTCCTCTCCTTTCTCCTCCCCAAGATGACAAGCCATCTGAGATAACTTCTACTTATGCATGCATTTAAAACATATTTTCTATTCTAAAAATTAGAATAAGAGGAACCACGAGAAAGAAGAAACAAAACAACAAAAGAAAAAGAGAACTAAGAATATGCTTCTATCTACATTCAGAGTCCAAGTTCTTTCTCCCAATGTGGATAGCATTTTTCCATCTTGAGTCTTTTGAAATTGTCTTAGGTCCTTGCATTGCTGAGAAGAGCGAAGTCTATCAAAGTCAGTCATCACACAATTTGAGTGTAGCTGTTTATAGTGTTTTCCTGGTTCTGTTCACTTCACTGAGCATTAGTTCATAAAAGTCCAGATTTTTCTGAAGTCTGCTTGCTCATCGTTTCTTATAACACAATAGTATTCCATTACATTCATATACCACAGCTTATTCAGCCATTCCCCAATTTATGGGCAACTCTTCAAATTCCAGTTTTTTGCCACTACAAAAAGAGATGGTATAAATATTTTTGTACATGTTAGTCTATCACATCAGGGGTAGAGTGGAGCACAGCCTGGCCTTGACTGTGGCAAGTCAGGGACAGGACTGGAGCAGGCTTCAGAGGGTAGAATCCCCAGCAGCAGCTATGCTTCCCAGATTGCTTAACCCACAAACATCAAAGACAGCTTCAAAGTTCAGTGAGAAAGTTCTTTCACCTGCATGAAAAGGTAATGGGGTCTGGCTCCACCAGCAGCAGCCACTGAAGTGGCAGCATCGATTATTGGAGCCCTCAGCCTAAAGCCCCTGGGGAAATTGAGCTGCTGATCTTGATCTCAGCCCTGAGTGGATCTCCTGGGTTGAGGAAAAGTGCTGGAGTGGTAGAGTTGAAGGCAGTTGCGGAAAGGGACTTATACTTGCAGATCCTGGGCAGAACAGAGTGCTTGTGGTTGCTCACAGACAAGAGCCCAGGCAAGGAGAAGAGTAAATTCCTCTCCCTTGATTGTGCCACCTGGGAGGAAAGGAAAATTTACAGTTCCATAGAGTAAACCATCCTCTTGACAAAGGAGTCAATACTCAAGTAATTGACTGGGAAAATGCTCCAAAAATGAAAAAAAAATAAGACTATAGAAGGTCTCTTTCTCGGTGAACACGTATTTTCCTTCATCCTTTCAGATAAGGAAGAACAATGAATACCATCAGAGGAAGACATAAAAGTCAAGACTTCTGTCTCCCAAACCTCCAAAATAAATATGCAGTAGTTTCAGACCATGGAAGAACTCAAAAAAAAAATTTAAAAATCAAGCAAAGCAAGTGGAGGAAAAGTTGGGAAGACAAATGAGAGAGTTGCAAGAAAATCATGAAAAGCAAGGCAACAGCTTGCTAAAAGAGACCCAAAAAATGCTGAAGAAAATAACACCCTTAAAAAGAGGCTAACTCAATTGGCAAAAGAAGTCCAAAAAGCCAATGAGAAGAATGCTTCAAAAAGCAACATTAGCCAAATGGAAAAGAAGGTTCAAAAGCTCACTGAAGAAAACAGTTCTTTAAAAAATAGAATGGAGAAGATGGAAGCTAATGACTTTATGAGAAACCAAGAAATTATGAAACAAAATCAAAAGAATGAAAAAATAGAAGATAATGTGAAATATATCCTCGGAAAAACAAGTGACCTGGCAAATAGATCTAGGAGAGACAATTTAAAAATCATGGGACTACCTGAAAGCCATGATTAAAAAAGAGCCTAGACCTTTCATGAATTTATTCATGAAATAAATAAATTTTCATGAATATTACCTTTCATGAAATTATTAAGGAAAATAACCCTAGAACCCTCTAGTCTAGAATCAGAGGGCAACATAAATATTGAAAGATTCCATTGACCATCTCCTGAAAGAGATCCAAAAGGAGAAACTCCTAGGAATATTGTAGCCAAATTCCAGAGTTCCCAGATCAAGGAGAAAATATTGCAAGCACCTAGAAAGAAACAATTCTAGTATTGTGGAAATACAATCAGGATAACACAAGATCTAGCAGGTTCTACATTAAGGGATCAAAGGGTTTGGAATATGATATTCACAGGATAGTCACAGAAACTAGGATTAAAGCCAAGAATTACCTATACAGCAAAACTGAATATAATACTTCAGGGGAGAAATGTTGATTCAATGAAATAGAGGATTTTCAAGCATTCTTTATGAAAAGACTAGAGCTTAATAGAAAATTTGACTTTCAAACACAAGAATCAAGAAAAGCACGAAAAGGTAAAAAAGAAAGAGAAATCATAAGAGACTTACTAAAGTTGAACTGTTTACATTCCTACATGGAAAGAACATATTTGTAACTCTTGAAACTTTTCTCAATATTTGGATACTTGGAGAGATGATACATACATACATACACACACATACATATATATATATACATGCATACATACATACATATATACATATATGTATATTTGGAGAGAGAGAGCATAGGGTCAGTTGAGTAGGGAGGGATGATATCTATAAAAATAAAATCAAGGGGTGAGAGAGGAATATATTGGGAGGGGGAAGGGAGAAATTGAATGCGCCAGGTAATCTCTCATGAAACATTCAAGAAAAAGTTGTTTCAATGGAGGTGAAAAGGGGGCAGGTGAGAGGCCAAAAGTGAAGCTTACTCTCATCACATTTGGCTCAAGGAAGGAATGACATGCACACTCAGTCTGGCATGAAAATCTATCTTATACTACAAGAAAGTAGGGGAAAAGGGGATAAGCAGAATGGGGGGATGATAGAAAGGGGGGCAAATGGGAGGAAGGAGTAATTAGAAGTAAATACTTTTGGGGAGGTACAAGGTCAAAAGAGTGAATACATTAAATGGGAGGGCAGAATAGGATGGAGGGAAACATAGTTAGTCTTATACAATATGATTACTATGGAAGTCTTTTGCAAAACTACACATATATATCCTATATTGATTTGCTTGCCTTCTTAGTGGGGATTGTTGGGGAGGGAAGAAGGGAGAGAAGTTGGAACTCAGAGTTTTAGGAACGAAGATTGAGAATTGTTTTTGCATGCAACATGGAAATAGGAAATACAGGCAATGGAGTACAGAAATCTATCTTGCCCTACAAGAAAAGAGAGAAGATGGGAATAAGGGAAGGGAGAGATGTGGTGGAAAGGAGGGTAGATTGGGGGAAGGGGTAATCAGAGTGCATGGTATTTTGGGACAGGAGAGGGGAGAGATAGGGAGAAAATTTGGAACTCATATTTTGTGAAAATGAATGTTGAAAACTAAAAATAAACATTAAAAAAAAGTAAAGCCTTTATGAGAGACACTGGTTATAAAAATTCTTTCCCAGTTTTCTGCTTCCCTCCTAATCTTGTTTGCATTGATTTTGTTTGTGCAAAACCTTTTTGAATTTGATATAGTCAAAATTATTTGTTTTGCATTTCTTAATGTTATTTCTTGTTTGGCCATAAATTCTTCCTTTCTCCAGAAATCTGACTATTCTTTGTTCTTCCAGTTTGGTTATAGTATCAGCCTTTATATTTAAATCATGTATTCATTTTGATTTTATTTTGGTATACACAGAAATTTTTTTTGAGAAAATTCAGCACCCATTTCTAATAAAAAGACTAGAGAGCACCAGAATAAATGGAACTTTCCTTAAAATATTAAGTGGTATCTAAAACCATCATCAAGCATTATCTATAATGGGGATAAGCTAGGGCCTTCTTAATAGGATCAGAGGTGAAACAAGGATGCCTATTGCCAGGCCTAGAGGCCTGTGTGGGCTACCCGAGTCTTCTTACCTCACCTCCGAGGTCTTTGGTTGGCCAAAACCGGATGCTCATATGAGAGAAAGGACGTTCCAGAGTCGAACAAGGGTTGAGCTTTATTTCAGGGTCTTGGTTACAAGTGCAGGAGGGTCTTCCTTAGGAGGAAGAGGGGGAGATTTCCTAAGGAGGCTAGGATCTTAAGGGATTGGAAGTAGAAGCGGGGAGAGAGGGGGAGGGGAGAGAGAAGAGAAGAGAAGCGGAGCCTACTGTCCTCTTGGCTCCTTCTGTGCTAAGAGAGCTTTCAGGCTTCCTCAATCCTACTTAACCTTCCAGCAGCATAGTTTGCATCTAAATACCGTGCTGTTAGATAACAATAGTGTGCCCAGATCCGGGACGACCTCGAGGGCAGGGAGACTCCACCCATCACGAATCTCCCGGGGAGAGGCGGAAATACCCGAGCTAGCCGAGCTAGCTCAGTCTGACCTTCTCGAATCCCCACTGTTCATGGAGGGCCTTGTAAGACTCTAAGATTTAGAAGTCCCACTTTTACCCACCCGAGACCATCCACACGGATTTGAGCTTCCAATCCCAACAGCCTATTAATACCACTATTACTCATATTGTACTAGAAATATTGGTTTTAGCAATAAAAGAAGAAAAATATATTGAAAGTGTTGGAATAGGCAATTTGGAAAAAAAAGCTATCATTCTTTGCATATGATATGATGTTATACTTAGAGAATCATAGAGAACCAACTAAAAAAAACTACTTGAAATAATTAACTTTAGCAAAATTGCAGGATATGAAATAGCTCCACCTAAATCATCAATATTTTTATATATTATCAATAAAGTCCAGCAGTAAGAGATACAAAGAGAAATTCCATGTGATGGATAAAAAGAAAGAACAAAATCAGATTATCAGTATCAAAAATGAAAAAGGTGAATATGCCACCAATAAATATGAAATTAAAGCACTTCTTAGGAGCTATTTTATCCAACTATATGCTTTTAAAATTCACAAACTAAGTGAATGAATACATATTTTAGAAAACATAAGAAAAAGAAATAGAATATTTAAATAACTGTATCTCAGAAAAAGAAATTGAAAAAATATAAATAAGCTCCCTAAGAAAAATCCTCAGGATTAGATGAATTTACAGGTGAATTCTACCAAACAGTTAGGGAACAATTATTCTCATTATTATATGAAATTTGAAAAACATAGGTAAAGAAGTAATCGCAGCAATAAATCAAAAAGATAATATACTATGAATGGGTCAGATTTATATCAGAAAGGCAGGGCTAGTTCAATATTAGGAAATTATTAAATAACTGACCATATAAATTACAAACTAATCATATGATTAACTCACTAAAAGTAGAAAAACTATTGACACAATATAATATCCATTTCAAAAGCAAAAAAGAAAAAAAACACAGTGGAAAGTTAAGAATAAATGCAGCTTTCCTTAAAATAATGAGCAGTTTTTATTTAAAAACAAGAGTAAGCATTATCTATAATGGAAATTAGATAGAAATCTTCCCAATTAGATCAGGGGTGAAGTAAGGACTTCCATCATCACAATCATTATTCAATAGTGTATTAAAAATGTAAGCTTTAGTGAGAAGAAAAAAGGAATTGAAGGAAAAAAAACAATGAGAAAACAAAACTCTCAATCTTTGCAGATGATAGGAGTGTATTTTTAAATAACAGAGAACAAATTCTGTTGATTAATTGAAGTAATAACATTAGTAAAGTTGCAAAATATAAAATAAACCCTCATAAATCACAAGCATTTCTTTCTACCATCAACAAAACCCAGCAGGAAGGGGGCAGAACCAAGATGGTGGAATAGAAAGACACACATACTCTCACTCTTCCCCCACAGCCCATAAAATACCTGTAAAGAAAGACTTTCAACAAATTCTAGAGCAGCAGAAGCCACAGAACAATGGAGTGAAGGAGATTTCCAGGGGAGGGTGACCTGGAAGACTGATGGGAAGGGTCTGCTGCACTGGATGTGGAGCGCAGCACAGCCCAGCCTTGGCTGTGCAGTGCCAGGAGGAGCAGGACCAGAGCAGGTCTTGGGGACTGAACCCCTGACAACAGCAGAGGGTTGCAGATCCCTCAAGCCATAGGTGCCAAAAGCAGCTTCAGAGGTCAATGAGAGGGCATTTTCCTTATTGAAAAGGGAGCAGTGTCCTCCCCTAACCCCTGCCTCAGATAGTGGCAGGGTGGCAGCAGCAGTCAGCTTCCATTGTAGGAATTCTCAGTTTAAAGCCACTGAGGTAATTGAGCAGCTGATCTTAATCTCACACTGAATGGCAGCTCTGCCCCTGCCTGAAGCCCCTTGGGGAATTTACCAGTTGATTTGAACCTCAGCTGTGAACATGATCTTGGGGTAAGGAGGAGTGCTGGCATGGCAGAGCTGGAGATCATTGAGGAGTAAACTCTTCTCCCTTGATTGTGCTACCTCAGAGGAACTAACATCTTACAGATCCCCAGAGTCCACCCTACTCTTGACAAAGGACCCAAAACTCAAGTTAATGGCTGGGAAAATGCTCAAAAAAGGTAAAAAAAATAAGACTATAGAAAGTTACTTTCTTAGTGAACAGATATTCTCTCCCATTCTTTTAAATGAGGAAGAACAATCTTTAGCATCAAGGGAAGACATAAAAGTGAAGACTTCTGCATCCAAAATAAATAAGCAATGGTACCAAGCCATGAAAGAGCTCAAAAAGAATTTTGGAAATCAAGTAAGAGAGATGGAAGAGAAATTGGGAAGAGAAATGAGAAAGATTCAACAAAATCATGAAAGGCTAATCAACTGCTTGCTAAAGAAGATCCCCAAAAAATGCTGAAGAAAATAACATCTTTAAAAAGTGGCTAAATCAAATGGAAAAAGAGGTCCAAAAAACCATTGAGAAGAATGCTTTAAAAGGCAGAATTAGCCAAATAGAAAAGGAGGTTCAAAAGCTCACTGAAGAAAACAGTTCCTTAAAAATTTGAATGGAACACATGGAAGCTAATGACTTTATTAGAAACCAAAAAATTACAAAAGAAAACTAAGAGAATGAAAAAATAGAAGATAATATGAAATATGCCATTGGAAAAACAAGTGTCCTTGAAAATAGATCTAGAAGTGACAGTTTAAAAATTATGGGACTACCTGAAAGCCATGATAAAAAAAAAAAAAAAAAAAAAAAAAAAAAAAAAGCTTAGACATCATCTTTCACCAAATTGTCAAGAAAACTTTCCCTGATATTCTAGAACCAGACGGCAAAATAAATATTGAAAGAATCCACCAATCACCTCCTGAAAGAGATCTAAAAAGAGAAATACCTAGGAGTATTGTAGCCAATTCCAGAGTTCCCAGGTCAAGAAGAAAATCTTGTAAGCAGCTAGAAAGAAACAATTCAAGTACTGTGGAAATACAATCAGGATAACACAAGACCTAGCAGTTTCTACATTAAGGGATCACAGGGCTTGGGATATGATATTCCACAAGTCAAAGGAACTAGAATTAAAATCAAGAATCACCTACCCAGCAAATCCAAGTATAATACTTCAGGGGAAAAAATGGTCATTCAATGAAATAGAGGACTTTCAAACATTCTTGTTGAAAAGACCAGAGCTGAAAAGAAAATTTGACTTTCAAACACAAGAATCAAGAAAAACATGAGAAGGTAAACAGGAGAGAAATCATAAGGGACTTACTAAAGTTGAACTGTTTACATTCCTACATGGAAAGATAATGTTTGTAACTCTTGAAACTTTTCTCAGTATCTGGGAAGCTGGAGGGATTACACCCCCCCACCCCCCCCACAACCCCCCCCCCACATATATGTGTATATATATGTATATATATATGTATGTATATATATATATATATATATATATATATATGTATGTATGTATTATAGAGAGAGACAGACAGACACAGAGTACTGGGTGAGTTGAACAGGAAGGGATCATATCTAAAAATAATAAAATTAAGGGGGGAGAGAGGAACATATTGGGACTAGAAAGGAAGAAATGGAATGGGGCAAATTATCTTTCATAGAAGAGGCAAGAAAAAGCTTTTCCAATGGAGGGGAAAGGAGGGGAGGTGAGAGGAAAAAGGGAAGCTTACTCTCATCACATTTGGTTCAAGGAAGGAATAACATGCATACTCAATTTGGTGTGAAAATCTATCTTACACTACAGGAAAGTAGGGAAGAAGGGGATAAAAGCAGGGTTGGTGGGATGATGGAAGGGAGGACAAATGGGTGGAGTGAGCAATTAGAAGTAAACACTCTTGAGGAAGGACAAGGTCAAAAGAGAGACAGAAGAAATGGGGAGCAGGATGGGATGGAGGGAAGCATAGTTAGTCTTACACAACATGACTCTTATGGAAATCATTTACAAAACTACACAAATAAAGCCTATATTTAATTGCTTGCCTTCTCAGTGGGGATAGGTGGGGAGGGAGGAAGGAAGAGAAGTTGGAACTCAAAGTTTTAGGAACGAAGGTTGAGAATTGTTTTTGCATACAACTGGAAAATAAGAAATACAAGTAATTTGGTATAGAAAGTTTTCTTATCCTACAGGACAAGAAAGAAGATGGGGATGAAGGAAGGGAGGGATGTTCAAAGGGAGGGCACATTGGTAGAAGGGGCAATCAGAATGCAAGGCGTAGGAGGAGGGGAGAGATGGAGAGAAAATTTGGAACTCAAATTTTTTTGGAAATGAACGTTGAAAACTTAAAATAAATAAATAAACAAGCAAACAAATAAATAAATAAAATTATTAAAAAAGAATCCAGCAGGAAGAGATAAAAAGAATCACTTAAGGTAATTACAGACAATATAAAACACTTGGGAGCCTACCTGCCAAGATAAGCACAAGGACTATACGGACAAAACCAAAAAGCACTGCATTTCACTGCATAATCATCACCACCACATAATTGTCTCACACTGCTCTTTTTCGGTCCAAAATTAGTTTTATAACCTTTTATTGTGTAATCATTCCACGGTAAAATTCTGTTTGTCATGCCACTTAAAAGGTAAACAGAGAAGCAATGTATTCACCAGTGGCATATGGATAAGCATTTATCTCTGATGCCTTGTGACTGTGGGCCTATAATTTCAACGCACATGCATTGTCCATAATCAATTTTAACATATATTCATGAGTATTCCATGTATCCTAATCTTCCACCAAAGACAGTTTAGTCATAAATGATTTTAAGTAATACTGGAAGAATTTTTTAAAAGCATCACATAATGACCACATCCCACTTTTTCTTTTAAAAAATTGTCATAAAATCTGACTTTTCACACAAATAAAGACAGCTCTAAACAACTGGAGAAATATTAATTGCTCATGAGTAGGGCAATCAATTATAATAAAACAATAGCTCTGCCTGAGTTAATTTACTTAGCTAGTACCATACCAATCAAACTACAAAGAATTAGTTTAGGGGCAGCTAGGTGGTGCAGAGAATAGAGCACTGGCTGTAGAGTCAAGAGGAACTGAGTTCAAATCCAGCCTCAGATACTTGACACTTACTAGTCGCGTGACCTTGGACAAGTCACTTAACCCTGATTCATCTGGAAGGACAAAAGATCGAGAATATCAAGGAAATTAATTTAAAAAATGTAAAATGACCTAGCAGTACTAGACACCTCAAACTTTATTACAAAGCAATGATCTTGAAAACAATCTGGTTCTGGCTAATTAATAGAGTGTTGGATCAGTGGAATAGATTAGTTGCACAAAATACAGTAATCTATAATGATTATAATAGATGATTATAGCAATCTAGTGTTTTATAAACCCACACATCCAAGCTCAGAGGACAAAAACTCAGTATCTGACAAAAATTTATGGGAAAACTGGAAGGCAGTCTGGTGAAAACTGGACATAGACCAACATGTCACATCCTATACCAAGATGAGGTAAAAATAGGTATATGATTTGGATATAAAAGGTGATATCATAAATGAATTGGGAAGTACAGAAAAATTTACTTATCAGATATATGGATAAAGAAGTTTATGACTGAGTAAGAGATAGACAGCATTACCAGAAATAAAATGGACAATTTTGATTACAAGAAACTAAGAAGTTTTGCTGAGGCAAAATTTAAAAAAAACAGGAAATTGGAACAGAAGACCAGGGGGAATTGACAATAAGTTTTTCTGATAAAGGCCTCATTTCTCAAATATATAGGTATTTCAAGGTGAGTACTGTGGTGTGACTGAGTATGTGAATTCCTGGGTCATAAATCAAAAAAAAGTGTTATAAAATTTTGAGCTTTTGGTACACAGAATCACAAACTTTTGAGACCTGGAAACAGCATTATACATGATAGTCTATTTTCTTTCAATCAGTCAACATACATCTATTAAATGCCTACTATTTGACAGCCACTGAACTAGGTGGGAGTTATATACACACACAGGTACACACACACATGTACACACACACACAAATTTCCTGACCTTGAGATTATGTTCTGTGATAAGAGACATGTACATATGCAAGTGTTATATATGTATACTATATGTGTATATGCACACATGTGTATATATACATATATAAAAAGTAAATACAAGGTAATTGAGGTAGGGTTGAATTACAAATAACTGTAGGAATCAAGAAAGATGTTGTATAGCTGGTAGAACTTCCAATATGCTTTGACTGAAACAAAGGATTGTGAAAGGCAGAAGTGAGGAGGTCAACCTTTAGGTGTATAATGTGTAAAGGACAACAAAAAGTCCAGTGTGCTTGGATCTTAGAGCGTAGGAAGTAGAGTACATAAAATTCCTGGTACTAGAAACCAATGTCAGTTTTCAATGGATTTTAAATGCAAAATTGGAGTTGTCATATGATCTTAGAGATATTATATAGTCATTGACTCTTACTGAGCAAAGAAGTGATAAAGTTAGACTTTAGGGGGAAATTACTTTGGCAGCTGTATGGAAGATGGTTGGGAGACAGAAGAGACTTTTTGTACAGATCCCAATCAGTAAGTTATTATAGCCGTCTAGGTTAAAGGTGGCAAATGCCTAGAATAGGCTGGTGGCCACATGAGCAGAGAGAAAGAGATTGATGTAAGAGATTTTGTTGAAGTAGAATCAACAGAACTGGAAAATAATTACATATGTGTGATAAAGGAGATTGAAGAATCCAAGTTGACTCATTTTACAGATACTGAAACAAAAGCTAAATGAAATTACTTGTTCAGTGAATTTCTTAGTTAGTTAATGACAGATATAGGCGGATCTCCTGACTCCCAGTCTAGTTTGTTTCTCCAATACCATGATGTTGAACATCAGTTCCTTATAAAAAAAATTCTGTCCCATAGTATTCACAAAATATTATCCAGTATTTTCACCCCAAAACAAAAGAAAACTAACTTTCTTTTCCTAGGCTGGGACCAACCATTTATTCTCTAGACTTGTGGGAAGTCTCTGTTGGGTGTCCATCAGCTGGCTAAAAATGGTAAATTCAGTCAAGGATAATGTTAATTCATACAGCATCAAATGGCTAAGTCTGAAAATAGGACATTGGCTTCAACACTCTCATATTCCTAAGTTTAAGACACAAGAACCTCGAAAAGAGTTCAAAGACCATGCAACAAATATCTTTTCTCCTTAAGTAGAAAAAACATGGTGACCAAAGGTAATGGCAGTTCAAAAAAAATAATTTATAAGACACCACAGAGGATAAAAGATTACAATAATCACAGCCTCATAAAGCAATGAAAAGCAGTGTATGAAATCACATCTAAAGCTTGCTGTGGGATTCAGTTGAATTCATATGATGCCAAGAACTTTCAAGAACATGAGGAAATATTTATTTGTTGATCATTTTATATATGGAGCATGGCAAAGACAAAAAATTGCACAAATGTATCAATAGTTATAATATAATTTCTGTCATCAGTGTCAGATGAACCACAACATTTGTATGCTATTGCCTCAGTTTTAAGTAAGCTACAGAAAGGTGTAGAAATGGTACTTCTGATGATGAAGATGACAGAAGTAGCTAGCTTAAGCCATGTCTATATCATACAAATCTATGCTGGACATAATTATCTTGAAAGTATTGAAGGGTTAATACAATGTATCAGAAAAGGAAAGCTTCAAAAAATGGGGAAAAATCACTGCATATGAATGCTCCATTAATAAAATCTAGAGAACATCAATAACTATGGATCACTATGCATAATCCCTCATTCTTTATAAAGTGCTTATAAAAGTTATCTAAATGTGTATGATGGATACCCTTGATGAAAACATGAGAAAGTAACAGTCAGGGTTTGGGAAATTATTCTCTACAAAAATTACAGGAATGAAAAAGCGTTCATCATTCACTATGTAACAATTTTCACAAAGAATACATACATACAGAGAATACACAATCCCACTGTGTTTGTTTGTTTTTTACAACACCCCACCCACTCAGTCACACACATTTGACTCAGTAAAGCAAAACATAGCAATAAAAACTTCTCTTCAACAGATTTTTAAAACAAATATTAAGGTCATGCAAGATTCTTCAATAAATAATTACAAAGACAACTCTGTTTAATGATCTTCTTACTGTATATATCAAGTGAGCTGTAATATATAGTGAGGTGTACTTATCAAAAATGTGCATCATTGTCACAGAGGATAGCTTCCATGGGGTCCAAATAGAATACTCCAATGGATTCTTAGAGGTAGAAGAGGTCCATTGAAGGGGAAACTGCAGAGGAGGATCAAAGCAGCGGTGTCAGCCAAACAGCAACTCTAACTTATAGAAGACTTTGATTACAGCCATGGCTATTATTTTTCATATTTTGTAGACAGCTTTGGTTTTTGCATCACCATCATCTTTGGAAATGCCTTCTTTTTTCCTTTAAATTGAATTTCCTGTCAACCATCCATCAGCAAGAATGATTATAGAGGCTACTTTGGTCAGGCATAATTACTGGCCATACTCACATCTTAACCAGACTATCCACTGTTAGGATGGATGTGAGCTTCACTGTGTATTGTGAAGAACCATCAAAGCTCTTTCAGTCATTCAGAGATTTGCTTCCATGTAAAGATATCTTGATTATACGTTGCTAAAGTCATTATATAGATTGTCCCTTTGATTCTCCTTACTTTGCTCTGCCTCAGTATATATAATTCTTCCTGTATTTCACTGAAATACTTCATAGACATCATTTGTTATTACATAATAATATTCCATTATATGAATACATCTTAGATTCTTCCCCCTGGCCATTACTGGTTTTCACATATTCTTGGTGTCACCCAGACGGGTTTATTTGCTGATCTCCATACATAACAATCTATCTCTTATCTCCTTTTTGCCTACATTGTCCTCTATGCCTGGAATGCTCTCTCTGCTCATTTCGACCTTGTATATCCCTAACTACCTTCAAACATCACTCAGGTTCCACCTTCTACCTGATGCTTGCAACTGCATCACTCCCACTGTTTTATATTCACTCTCCATATGTGTGCTACCCTGGAAGAATGTAAGGTCTCTGAAGGCAGATCATGTTTCACTTCTGCCTTTGTATCCCCAGTACCTAGTACAGTGGCCAATATAAAGTAGAAGCTTAATAAATGCATTGTGGTTGGTTACTGGGTACTCCCTTGGTTTCCAGGGTTTTGTTTTGTTTTTTTTTTTTTTTGCTATCAAAATGTGTCCTTCTATGAAGAAATATTTTTTTTATTTAGTGAAATTTGTTTCTCTATTTGACCACCTGGAGGCATATGCTCATCATTGCAACTTCTGGATCAAAGAATATGAACCATTTTATAGGGCATTTTAACATTTACAAAGTACTTTCCTCACAACAGCTCTATGAAATATGGAATAAATTTCATTATCCTCATTTTACCTATGAAGAAAATGGTGTAAAGTGCAACAGAATGAAGTGACTTGCTCATGGTCATAGATTTAGCAAATTTTGGAGCTGACAGATCCTAGTCCTTAGATTCCAAATCTAGCAGTCCCTACATTGTACCACACTATCAGCTGAGAATCAAAACTGCTAAAAATCCAAACTAAACAAAATTTTGCATTTGTTCAGGAAGAGAATGCTGGAAACTATAGAGAACTGCAAGTGAAGTAGTAAGAATGGAAACCAGGTTTCAGGACATGAAGGTGAAGTATGTAATAGGAGTGTCAGAAAAGACAGATGGACAAGAGTTTTCAAATATTTTATTCATTTTCATGGTGTAAAAATACAGTGGCACACAAAAGAAATACTAATATAATTTGCATAAATACTTTCCATACTAGTGCAAATCATACCTGTCCCATTTCATTTCTTTCCATGTGGTTCTTCTCTGTGTTTTTGTGTAAATCCTCCACAATGGCCCTTCCCAGAGCCAGGGTCTGAGGAAGACCATAAACAGTACAGTCAGTGTTGCTAATTAAACCTCATCTTTGGAGAGGGGAGGAAATGCTAGGGCAAAAGAAAAGTTGGAGCCATATGGTGGCAACGAAACATTAAGAACTAGGTAGGTAGATAATGCCGATGTGGGACGTACTTTCAGAATGAGACTAGCAAATTCACAACAAGGCCCAAGAGGGCAGGATAGGAAGTCACAAAGACTTCAGATTGCTTTTTAGGCTGCAACAAATGAGTCCAGAGTGATGGAATTGCAGTAAAATTAGAGAAAGAATTTGAATTTGATTTGTTGAACTCAAGAGCTATTGGCATATTTCAGATTTGAGACTCATACGTGTACCATCTGAGCCCACTCTCCCTGCTCTCCAAATCTCTTTGAATTGGGGTGTTCCTCATACCACTATCCCTTTCATTAACCTTAGTAGAATTTGTAAGATGCCAGACATGTATATATTCTATCCAGTACTATCAAAGTGTCCCATAGTTCTTTTAATAACTCGGGTGTGCCACTATTGTCCTCACGCTGTCTATCTGTTTATTACTACCCCACTATACGACCAATCCACAGCTTCTCCTAGTTAAGCTCTTGAGGGCAAGCATTGTCCTTTGCCTTTGTGTATCCCCAGTGCTCATCACAGGGTTTAATAGCTACTGATTAATTGATTTATATAAAGGAGAAGAAGCACTGTGGAATATTGAATGGTTCTGGTCTCAGAGCCACAAAGAATTGGATTCAACTCTTACTTCTGATACACATTGGTTAGGGGACCCTAGGAAATAATTTAATGTCTCAGTCCTTTAGACAACTTCCTGAGACTGTAAGTTATAGAAAATTTATTAACCTTCATTAATAGAAGAAATTTACTGATTTGGAAGTTGCCCAAGACCCTATTTATAGATACAGAAACAGATATAGACATAGACATAGATGCTGATGTAGATATAGATATTCAAATAAATGCAACAGTAGTTTGAGAGTCCTAGGTATTACAACTTACCTCTATCATGCTTCCTTCCATTCCCCTTTGGTTAACTTACATCTGTAATTTAGCTAAGATCATGCTATTTCATTATCACTGGGGGAATATGGGTGTTAAAAATACTAGGAGGAAGTGGAGTGGGAGGGACATGTATTTTTAATGTGGAATGCTTGCATATATATATGTATATATATGTATATATGTAAATGTATATAAGTATGTATATATGTATGTATGTATGCCTGTATGAGACATTTTTAAACTGTTATTTGTGATTTCATTAGTGTAGGGAGTTCCTGGTAAGAAATTCTGTTTGCCTATGAAGATCAGTATTTTCTCTACAACTTATAGACTTGGAGGGGCAGCTGGTGGTGGATAGAGCACCAGTACAGGAGTCAAGAGGACCTGAGTTTAAATCTCACCTCAGACACTTGACCCTTACTAGCTGTGTGACCTTGGGCAAGTCACTTAACCCCAATTGCCTCATCCTGGGTCATCTCCAGTCATTCTGATGAATATCTAGTCACTAGATTCAGATAACTCTGGAGGAGAAGTGAGTCTGGTGACCTGCAAAGCACTCCCTCGCTCAAAAGTCAAGTACAAGTCATGTCATCATTTCTCTGATGGCATGGTCTTCTTTGGCAACGAAGGACGAACACATATGTTATAGACTTGGAGAGTTGCTTGGGGTACTGAAAGCATGCGTGATAAAGCATTTATTGAGTGCTTACAATGTGTAAAGAACTGTGCTAAGTGCTGGATATATAAATAGAAACCATGACTGTCTGTGCTCCTAAGGAGGTCACATTCTAATGGGAAAAGAATATATAGCTCTTTTGATTAGAAATCTGAAAGAAAGGCATAGTTGCACTTAGCATACAGCAGAAAACCAGACAGTAATATGTCTTCCTTAATGTCATTTCCATTGATAAATATACTATTTATTGCTGTACCATGTGGCAATGTCAAAGAATTTGGCCTCAAAACTTTCTTTTTAGAGTCTTCAGTAGCTATGACTGATGAAGAGACCAGAGTGATAGCATTTTGCATAAGTGCTAATCTGGTTGCATCTCTATATGGATTACGTCCCATGAGGCAGCTAGGGGACACAGTGGAGAAAGTACTTCACTATGCTCTATGCCTTGTTGCCTTTCCTTACAAGAAAAATGTGTACATGTATATATGCACATATGAGTTATATGCATACTTGTAAATACATATAAAGACATGCATGTGCATGTATGTCGATTAATTCACTGGATTTCCATCCAATCACATTTCATAAATTAGTCAATATGTATTCTTCGTTCACTTTCTTTTTCTACTGTTTCCCTCCCTATGGCCAGTCCAACTTCAAATTGTATAAGATACATAACATAGTTGGAAACCACTAGATAGTACTTCAAGAAAGTAAAGGGTGGTCAATTGTTTACATTTTATGGAGTTTTGAACTAAAACCTATAAATTGAACCATTTAAAACAAACAAATTAAAATCCCCACTTCTATCAAAATTTCTGGATTCAATAATAAATCTCTAATATTTCTTTATAAATAATTCACAAAATACGCACCATTATCCATTCCTTTTTTAATAACTGAGTCAACAGAAAATATGAAATAACCCCTTGCCAGTAAGCACTATTAAAGACCAAATTAGCTGTCTGGGGGGCAGGTTGGGGGAGGGGGACTATAAAACACACAGAGACACAACCATTGCTTATAGATATAATGAGCTGGTGCTGCCTCTGACTTTTCTCCTTCTATGCTCTCCATGAAGTTTCTGATTTTCTTACACTATCACGTGTTTTCATTTTCTAACTTTGTTGTCACTCTTCTCCACCTTGAAAAACTAAGAAACTCCAGGTTATCTATCCTTATTGAATTACAGGTCTCACTGAATTACAGATGGAGTCATCTCCTTTAAAGAATTTAACAGGTTATCAGAATTCCTATGTCATACTGAAATCTACCTGAATATCTACAAAAAAAAAATGTTCTCTCTACAATGTAGTTGTTCCATTAGGAGACCTTCTTCTAGACCTAAAGGAGAGGTTTCTCAATGGCTGATGACATTTTCTGTTCAGTCTTGGGGACCCTGTCTCTCAGAGATTTCTTTTGTCTGCTCAGCAGACTTATTCTGGATTAATAATGACTTGAAAGTCACACATGAGTAATGGCTTGTGGAAAGGGATATCCAGCCCTCATCTTTTACATAATTTTTCATAGAAATATTCTTCATATGATGCACTTGTTCTCTGGTGGCACTTTTCAGAGTGGATCCCCTGAGTTAAGTGAAGAGTTGCTGTATGTTGCCTTCATTCAAAGAGAGACTTTTTGAAGTTGTTGGGAAGGAAGAGAAGGAAAGGGGAAGGGAAAGGGAAATGGAAAGGGAAAGAAAAAAAGAAAGGAAAAGGGGAAGGGGGAGGGGAAGGGAATGCAGAGTAGGGGGGAGAAGGAAGAATTTTTTAAGTGCTTACTATGTGCTAGGCACTGTGCTAATCTCAGGAATATAAATATAAGATAAAAAAGCTTGAAAACTATATAAATAATATAGTACAAGAAAAAAATACAAGTATCTCCCTGTCCTTGAGGAGCTAATATTCGAACAGGAGAAGACAATAAACAAAAAAGAGTGGGAAGGGAGAGGTGAAAGGGAATGGAGGTACTCAGGCTAGGGACATAGTTTTGAAGTCCAGAAACTCAGGAGCTGAGCCAGAGGTGGGATGATTACTTCCCATGAGGCAGCTAGGTGAGACAGTGGGAAAAATACTTCATTATGCACTATGCTCTGTTACCTTTCCCTACAAAAATAAAAATGTGTACATGTATACAGGCACAAAATGGAGGCCCCAGGAAGAGCTGACCAACTGGAAAAGAGGTTTATTAATTCATCAATAACACATCTATAAGGCCTTTTTAAAGGTTTACAAAGTCATTTTCTCACAGCAACCCTGTGACATAGTAAAAGGAGGATAATTCTCATTTTACGTATGTGAAAAACAATAGCGAAAAAGGTTAAGTGACTTACCGAGGGTTTATTGCATAATGAGTGTATCTAGCCCAGTGATTTGAACACACATATCCTGAATCCAAGCTCCATTTCTCTTTCTACTTCATCATGCTGCCACATTAAGGTATTATTCATAGAAACCCTGCAAGGATATAGAATACAGAGAGGCTTGGAAAAGGAGATCAGGACCCCTAACACACTGAAACCTCAAAAAATGGGAAAGCTCAAGTGACAGTCATGTCTGGCTTGAGGTAAAGGAGGAATGGGAAGTCCTACAATGAGTCAACATTAGAGAGCCTGGTGTTCTATACTCAACAGCTGCTAACCTAAAGCCTTAAGACCAAAACCAGGGGGAGGACTTCAGAAGTCACTTTGAAAGACTTTATATATGTTGATTACAGCCATGTAAAGTCTGGAATTTCACACCTTGTCAGACAGCTATCAGCAGGAGAGCAGACCTTGAATTTAATTTTCATCCTGACAGAAAAGTGAGAAAGTAAATTGCAATGAGTCAGCAGAGAAAGCTTTCCTTCCCTTATGACTTGGAGCAATCTTGTCAGACACACACACACACACACACACACACGCACACACACGCACACACAGGCATGCCCACACACAATAGGCTTTAATTCAATACCAATTATACCAAACTGAAAAAGGAAAAACATTGCTGACACTAGGGGACCTCACTGCTGGCAGGAATCATATAAGGCAGGAATCTAACTTATTTACCAGTCTTTTTATTGTGGAGGCTTGGTTGCTATTATTTGATTATTTAAATGTAGCCCTCTGGGTCAGTAGTCTCCGTATTATTTTCCCAAAACTGCAGTAGCTGCTACAGCTACTGCTGCTGCTTCTATCTTAGTAATAAAAAAAAATAATTGGGCATATACCCCAAATATATGCATATTCACCTATTTGTAAATTATATACATTTATTATTGAATTGATAATAAACCATGCTATAAAACTTATGCAAAAATAGACATTTAGATGGATAAAATAATTCTGAAAAATGATTAATCCTAGAATCAATAGGGAACCTCTAGAGTTAATTGAATAGGTAAATGACGTAGTCAAAACTGCTTCGGGGAAATCACTCTAGAAGACAAAGTGGACAATAGAAGCAGTAGAACTCAATAGTGTCTATTACAATAGTCCAAGAAAAAGGTGACAAGGACCTGAACTAGGGTAGTGACTGTGGAAGTGAGAAGAAGTGAGAGATGTTGGGTAAGTAGAAATAGAAAGGTTTGTCGATTATCTGTATGTGTGGAGTGATGGTGAATAAGGAACTGCAAATGATATTGGATTTGTAAATATGGGAAGCTGAGCCTTTGAGAGTGATATAGATTTTTAAAATAAAGATTGAAATGTAATAAAATCTTCAATGAATATCACAGTCCACTATCAACCAAATTAAATAGTGAGGTATGTTGGGAAGAAGATATCTATTATTCAAGCAAAATGCATAAAGCTGGTCCTCTGAGACTTGCTTGCTGGCCTGACCTCCAGAGACTTAGAAAGGGCTCATTTGCCTGTTTTTGGAATCCATATGACATAGCTTTTAGACTCATCTGTGGCAATGTTCTCTGATTTCTGCCTACTATTCTATCAAATATTGGCTTGAATATTCTCATCTCTACTTCCTGATTTCCCTGACTCCTTCCACAGGTGACCTTTCTCAGTCTACTCCATCTCCAACCTTTACCACTGGTAATAACTTCCTATAAGATGAACTCCCATTTACACTGTGACTCTCTTGTGTATCTATATCTAGATTATATTCTGAAAAGTGTGTACAAGCCATTTAGCATCTCAACTGTTTTGTCATTCTTGTAGATAAAATGGAAGATGGTGAATGGTCATCTGAATTCTAGTGTGGAAATATCTATACATTTATATATCTCTATATAGGTATAGATAGATATTGTCTCTCACCCACAAAATGAGGTAATATTTGTAAAGTATTTTATCAACTTGAAAGAACTATACAAATGTTAGCTGTTCTACTATTACTACTACTTCTACTTCTACTATTACTACTATTACTCTTACTATTTCTACTACTACTGTTGTTGCTGCTGTTACTGCTACTACTGCTATACTACTACCACCACCACCACTACCACTACTACTACTACTACTACCACCACCACCACCACCACCACTACCACTACTACTACTACTACTACTACTAGTACTACCACTACTACTCCTACTACTCCTATTATTACTACTGTTGTGGAAACTACTGCTGCTGCTGCTAGGCATTAACTGGATAAAACAGTCTATTTTAGGATGAAAGAAATTTGTTGTCAAACAAAACATTAGAATTTGACCTAGTGAAGGGCAGGGACCATGTTCTTGCCTTTTTTGTATTCTCTAGTGCTTAGCACAGTGCCTAACCTAATGAAAACTTAATAAATGCTTATTGTTATCTGAGTCCCAAATAATATCCTGGGTATCAATATTATAGGAGCACTTCTGTGTCCTACACTACACTTTTATCATATTTCAAGCTGAAACAAGGCCCATTGTCTTCTGCTTTCTGATTCTTCTTGTTAATGACTGGCTTGTACTAACTATGCCTAGCATCTGAACTCTGCAAATAATCTTGACCTAGATTGGCCTCCATCTGTTATCAACGTATTCCAATCAGGATGTCTACTCTGCCAACCAAATTGAGTCCACTGAGCCTAACTACCTAAATTCAAAGAAATCCTTATGGATTTTAAGTTCCTTGAAAAAAAAAGTCATTCTCTTCTCTATCCTCCAGTCAGCACAGCGCTAAGCAGGTATCACGTCATTAACACTTGTTCATTATATTTCATCTTTATTGAGCATTGCTGCTAAAGATTTATTGCATCATGTTGCATATTCACAACTATAGGCAGAAATTATTATCCACTATTACTTAATCATTTCACTCCATTTCCCAAACATTCTGGCTAACATGAAGTTTTGCTATAGTAATGTAAGAACAATTTGATTTTATTGTATTTATACTCTGTTGCACTTAACATTCTCTTATTTCTTAGAAATTAAAGCTATTCAATGATGGGATGGGGTTTCTCTAAATGTAGATGGATAGATAGATAGATGATAGATAGACAGATAGATAGATAGATGGATGGATGGATGGAAGGATGGATGGATAGATGGATAGATAGATAGATAGATAGATAGATAGATAGATAGATAGATAGATAGATAGATAGATAGATGACAGATAGATGATAGATGGATGGATGTTTATTGTGTGTTAGACACTATGAGAAATATTGAGGACAGAAAAACAAGAAAACAAGTTGATCCTACTTTCAAGGTACCCGCATGCTAAAAGAAGACAAAATATATCTGAAAGGGGAGAGCACACACAGAGGCATGGCAACTGGTGTGGGTGTGGAGTAGTCTGGAGAGTCAACTGACCTGGGAGTATAGTGAGCTTGGATGGGGCCTCTCATAAAACGATGGTCCTGATGATAGACACTCCAATCAGAAAAGCAGGCCCCAGGTGCTGAGGCAGCTCCAGGGGAGCAATGCTGCTGGTGAGGTGGAGAATCAATCTGGAGAGTGAGTTGATAATGAGAATATTAAGCAAGCAAGCTAGGTGGCACAGTAGATAGAGTACCGATCTTGGATCTAGGAAGACCTCAGTTCAAAGTCCTGCCTCAGACAATTCCTAGCTGTGTGACCATTTGCCTCAGTTTTCTCATTTTTAGCATGGGGTTCACAATAGCACCTACCTACTAAGATTGTTGTGAGGATAAAATGATATAATAATTGTAAAGCAGTTGGAATAGTGCTTGGCACATTCTAAGCACTCTATGAATGTCAGCTGCTACTATTATTATTGTTAGGACAGCTGGGTGGTGCCAGAACTGGAGTCAGGAAGATTCATTTTCCTGAGTTCAAATCTGGGCTCCGACACTCATTAGCTGTGTGACCTTGGGAAAGTTACTTAACCCTGTTGGCCTCAGTTTTCTCGTCCGTAAAATGAGTTGGAGAAGGATATGGTGAACCACTCCAGTGTCTTTGTCAAATAAACCCCAAATGGGATAATGAAGAGTCAGACACAACTGAACTACATTATCATTACTATTACAATGTAATCTAGAGCTTGGTGGAATCTTAGAACATGACTTCATCCAACCATCTCATTTTATAGTTGAGAAGTCTGAGGCCCAGAGAAGTAAGGGACCTGCCAAAGATCCCACAGGTAGGAAGTGACAGAGTTGAGATAAATCCAGGTCCTTTCACTCCAAAGAGAGTGTTCTGTCCACTATCCCCTGCTGCTTTGCACTCTTGGCAGGCACTCCTGTCTCTGTCAGTCTTCAGCATGAGCCTAGATTGGAGATGTTCATGCTTCTAATAAGAGTCAAACTAAAGGACCTCTGAGGTCTCTTCCATTCCTTATAGTCTATGATTCTAGTCACGTATATTGTTTTTGTCTTTAGATGTGTCATTTCTCCTGACTAGATTATAAACTCCGAAATCTCACCCATTCTTTAAAATTCAGCTTAAATCTCTTACCTGGTGCCCCCATAACTAATACATTTTCCCACCACTCATTGTGTCACTTTACCTTATATGATTTATTCTAGCATAATGTATTAATTTTGTACTATTGATCCATCATAGGGCATTGAGATGAAGCACTGGAGAAAGAGCCAGACCTGGAGTCAGGAAGACCCATCTTCCTGAGTACAAACCTGGCTTCAGACATTTACTAGCTATGTGACCCTAGGCAAGTCACTTAACCCTGTTTGCTTCAGTTTCCTCATTTTTAAAAATGAAATGGAGAAGAAAATGGCAAATTATTCTAGTATCTTGACCAAGGATACCTCAAATGGGATCAGAAAGAGTCAGACATGAGAAAAATGGCTAAACAACATTAAACCCATCAAAAATATTTTATCAAATACATACTATATGGCAGATAATGTGCTAGGGACTAGAAATACACAGATGGGCTTGCATTTCATTAAAAGAGACAACATTCCCATAGGTAAGTGTATGCGGAATAAATACAAAGTCATTTATAGAAGGAGGAATTGCCACATGCCATATCTACCTAGTGGACTGGAAACTCCATTTAAATTTTGTATGTTCCTCAGCAGCCTGCAGAAGTAGTTGGGCACTTAAAATGTTTGTTGGATTTTTGTACCTGATATTATATTGATTTGTGTCTCCTGATGACATCCTCTCCTTATTCAAATTCAGAGAAGCTACATTAGTGAAATTCCATCACTTTTGTCTGTCCTTCAATAATATTAATTCTTTGACATGGGTCAGAGGTAAAGTTGGCTCATAACCTGTGTTAACTGTCCAGCTATGTGATGCTGACTTCAGAGGATCTGAGAACTCTGCCATCATAATCCCCACCTTTGCAAATATCTTCTGGTTACCACACTGCCTAAAATGCAACCTTTACAGATTAATACTTTGTCGTACATCTTTTCATCTTTCTATTTTCCTCTACTATATTGCAAATTTTCTGGTGAAGGTTGACAGAAAGGAAGAAACCCTAAGCATGGGGACACCAATATCCACAGGTGGTCCTATCTCTATCCCTCCATTGTTTAACTCTCTCTTCTGGCTTCCCTAGCCTCTTGAAGTGTCCTAGTTGCTCTGACACATCATCACACATAACCTCTAAGCTATATGTTGTGAGGGAAAAAGATCACTTTTCATTTTAGATTTTTTGGTCAGAAAAATTTCCTTCTGAAAAATTTCAAACCTGTCTTGACTGAAATAAAAGGAAAAACCAAATCAGAGAAATGGATGGATTTATGGAGTATTATGTTTGCTGATGTGAATTTAACTGAGATCTATTAACAGATGAGATTGGCTGGTAGAGCTTTTGGAACATGTAAGCCAATCAGTAGATCCTACTCTTTTTACTCCTCTGGAGTGAAAGAAAAATATACTCAAACTGTCACTCTCAGATTTAAGTCACCAGTTTTAATTTATGGCTTTAACTTAATTGCCTGGAGAGGCCTTGTCTCACACACACATACACACACATACATGCACATACACACATACACACATACATATACTACCACCACGACCATCACCACCATCATAATCTCTGTTGCTGCCACTACTACCACTACTACTACTACCACCATTATTATGGCCTCTAGACCTGGAACATGCTGCTGTTTTTCCCAAAAACAAATTTAAAAAAACCCTTTTGATTTCTGTGACTCCAGCCCAGGTTCTTGGAGGCTAACTATTCCAGTGATTATTTCACTGACTTTAGGTCATCTTGCCTTGACCTTGCATATAATTTTTTTCTTTTCCCTTTCCTGAAAATTTTTGTGGCCCCAGACGTGAGCACATCCAATTGTCCCTCTCACACCTATAAACAATCATAAAATTATTAATTTGGGAACTAGGAAGGATATTAGTGATTATCTAGTTCAGACTTTCTATGTTGGAAATCTCTCACCTTTGACCTCTATTGTCGTTCTTGGATATCTCCAATGATGGAGAACTTACTTCTTATGTGATTCATAAGAGCAATGGATAACTCTTAATGTTGAAACATTCATTTGTTTAAAAGGAGCTGAAGTGTGCATTCTCTAACCTACAGTAAAACCATCTTAGCCCTCTTGACGTTCATGGAATAAACCTAATCCATATATGCAGAAATATATACATACATGCATATCTATGTGGGGGGGGGGGTCAAATTTTAGATGAGTTGCAATCTGCATCAGTGAAAGGAACTTCTAAATGAAGAGCACCAGAGATCCCTTTGAGTTTTTAAGTAAAGGCAGCTTGATGGTACAGTGGATAGAGCTTGGACCCTGGAGTAAAAAAGACCTGAGTTCAAATCTCGTCTCAGACACTTACGTGCTGTGTGACTCTGTTTGTCTCATTTTTCACATCTGTAAAATGAGCTAGAGAAGGAAATTGTAAACCACTTCAGTATCTTTGCCAAGTTAACCTCAAATGGCTTCACAGAGAGTC
Source organism: Notamacropus eugenii (assembly GCF_028372415.1). Classification (NCBI taxonomy): domain Eukaryota; kingdom Metazoa; phylum Chordata; class Mammalia; order Diprotodontia; family Macropodidae; genus Notamacropus; species Notamacropus eugenii. Next base: position 7,733,655 of record NC_092878.1, read on the forward strand.
AGACAGAACTGGATGACAACATCTAAGAAAGACACCATTAATATTTATGATTTCCACATTCTGCTAGAGTCAAATTGAGTCATACTGAGTTTGGAGTCAACTCAACTTCTCTGGTCTTCTTTACATAAACTTCTGACTAACCGTTTTTTTTTGACATTCATTACTGGTTCAACTGATTTTTTTAACCTAAGTACAAAATTTTATAATGATTTCTATTAGCATTCATCCCTCTTCATTTCTCTTCTTCCTTCCAGTTCCATGAAATCTTTTTTTAATTTTCATTCTTTCATTCAAAGCATTAACAAGAACAATCAAATAGGTTTCCGCAGCACTTTACACATACTATCTCGTTTTTCATCCTCCCGACAGCACTGGATGTGATGTTTTGAAGCAGACAAGGGACAGAAGACTTGACTAGATTCACACACTTATAACGTCTGAGACTGGATTTGAACTCAGGCTGTCCTGATTCCAGGACCAACACTCTAAGTACTGCATATTTGTCATCTGCGTATTCCACAACTCTGTCTTTATGAAAGTGTTAGACAAGAAAAGACTGAGATGAGCTCCAGTCTATCCCTGGAGAGTATGTCCTATTTGACAATGATACATCAATTATCTCTCTATAATCAAGGTTGTTAAATCAGTTATTGATCACAAGATCGAAAGACTGAGGAGAGCTAGGTGGCACGGTGGATAGAGCACCAGGCCTGGAGTCAGGAAAAAATGAGTTCAAATCTGACCTCAGACACTTACTAGCTATGTGACCTTGGGCAAGCCATTTTACCTAACAATAACGAAAAAGACTTTGAGGTGAATGAAATTTAAGTGGCTCTTGATTTCAAGCCCCTCATTGTAAAGATGAAGTAACTGAGACAAAGAGATTAGGTGGTTTCCCCAGGTTTTCAATTTCAAACTTCTCATTTTATAGAGTCACATAGCTATCTGAAGCTGAATCTGAACTCATCTTCCTGACTACAGATCTGTAACTCTAGTATCCTCATTCACGCACAACCTCTAATAAGACTTTGTTCTATCTTCTCTTTTATGCCCTTAGTTAAATGCATTTCATTTCCCTCAGGTAGATTACAAACTCTCTCTGAATTTGTTGTTGTTATTCAGTCTTTTTAGTTGTGTCCTACTCTTTGTGAGCCCTTTGGGGATTTTCTTGGCAAAGATAATGGAATGTTTTGTCATTTCCTTCTCGAACTCATTTTATAGATGAGGAAACTGAGGCAAAAATAGTCACAGGGTCACACAGTTAATAGGGTTCTGGGGTCAGATTTGAACGCAAGAAGTTGAGTCTTCCTGACTCCAGGCCTAGCCCTCTATCCACCTAACTGACCCAATGAAATAACAAAAGATTACAAATGCCTTGAAGGAAGAGCCCTGTCCTCTTAATTTTTTTTTTAAAATCAGCTTCAGTACCTAGAACAGCATCTGTTATAATGAACACACAGACATTTCTTGGATTGAAATGAGTTGCTGTGATCATTATTCACAACTCTCCCACACTTTAGAAGAGTGCTTTCTGTATATGGAACAAAATATCTTAAAACTTTCAATGACTTATACACTAAGGTGCACACACATGTATGTTTACTGTACTCAGTGTATATGCATACATAAAAGTGTGTTTTTGACATGAAGAAATAATTCAGAATTTTCTTGTAAAATTAACCCTTTCTTTCAAATTTGACAATCAAAGCTCCTCTAGGATTTCAAAGCTGTCAGGCCTCTTCATTCTTGTTGTCCAATCATAAAGTAGTTTCGGGCTGTTTTAGAAAAGATCTTTGTTTTATTGTTTTATAACCACCTCTAATTTTTCCCCAAAAAATCAAAAGTGATTTTAGATTAAATTTCACTCTGCTGGGGATAATATATAATGAGACGAAAAGTCAGTTAAAATTATTTTAGGAATGAGTGACAGAATTACATTAGAACTTGCTGATTTGTGAAGCACTTTCCCCTTTACAATCCCATTGAGGCAAGTAATTCAAGAATTATTAGCCCCATTTATAGATGAGAAAACTGAAACTAACAACTTAAATTACTCATACATGTTCAAACAGCTTTCCCATATTTGTATGAGGCCAAATTCATACCAAGGAATCCTGAATCAAAGTATAACACTCTCCTTTATTTGACCAACTAAAGGTATTTAAATATAATTCATTGTTCTTCTGGTGCTTTTATCAAGATCCCAAAGACTCTTCTGATTGAGTGAACCACAATCATCCAATGGGAGAACTATCCTCTGGGTTGTAAAACTATGGTCAGAGAAATATCAGCTTATGGAGTATTTACAAGGATTGGATGAGACTAAGTCACAACAGGCAAGATTCTCCTTTTTCCTTTCTTAGAGAGATCCATGAATAATTGACTTTTCAGCAAATTTTGGGGTTTAGAGGGCTCATCTGGAGTGGACATTTGCTTTCCTGAGTCTCTAGTTTCTCTTCTTGAATTGGTTGGCTAGTTGGAAAAGCCTTTGATAGCTTGCTTCAATATATATTCTTTGCTAACTTAGTTTGTTTCTTATTTTGCTCCTTTCAAAGGGATAAGATAGTACTTGTGACTTCTATCTCTGATCTTCTGTCTATGTTTAGTTAAATTGCAGAGAAATATGACCCTGTCTCTGGTTCTAACTCTGGTACCTTGGGCAATTAGCACAGATAGCCTGCTGGTTCATAATGCTAGCCATCACAGTTATGGCATTTATAGGTCATTATTTCTCTTCTAACATATATCATCTGATGCTGTCAGTTCCCTCTCTTCTCGGTACCCTTTCACCATCACATGTAGAGAGAGAGTTCTTCCCCGTGGGCATATTTATGGACTGTTGCTAAATCGCTCAGTGGGACGTTAGCTCGCAGGCAGGGTAGAATGAGAACCCAAATCATTACTGTTTTTGAGGAAAAATAAGAAAAAATCAATGCAATTTAAATTGTAGGTATTACTGATGACTCATTTCAAAAGTATTTATTAAGTATCACCTGTATTCAATAAGCTGTGTTGTCATTCACCCTTGGTTCTTGAAGCGGATCAATGACATCATGAGGGTTTGACTTGTACATAAATTGGATTGAAGTGAGGCAGAGCGATGCAAAGTCATCAGCCTCACTCTCTGCTCCAGTCATCCAATTCCAGTGGCAAGACAGAGGTCAAGATGACTGGCAGTGGCCCAGAAAACAGTGGATGACCTTGGCCTTTCTAAACTAGGGTTTTCCTAGGCCACGTTGGGGAGGGAGGCGTAAAGGGTATATATGAGCACAAAGATTAATCCGGTTTGTCTGGAAACATTAACTTAAAGTTCAAGGAATTGAATTCTATTTCTTAAAGGGGTTGTCTTCTGCTATAGAAGTGGATGATTGCGCTTCTTTTCCTGTTTCATTTACTTCTGCAGGAGAGGAACAGACAGATCAAGAACTAGCCTTCATTTTACAACCCAACACTTGAGTGAAATAAAGTGTGGGGGCTCTTAGCACGTTCTATTCCCTCAGCTTTGCAGAGGTGAAGTTGTAACATAGCACTATATTATAATCTCCTGTTTTGTCTTTATAACTCAAATCTAGAGCAGAGCTTTGAACATGATAGGTGCTCACTGAATGTATATTAAATGAACATATGAAATTAAATAAAATTAACGCAGTGTCAGGAGTCCTAGAGAAATTGTCCCCTTCCCCCCAAAAATGTACTAATTCCTTATGGAGAATTTACTGGAGAACACAGGCAAGAGTTAAATGGACGACAAGATGTGGTTGGTTTGTCAACTGTGCCTTTGAAGGGAATACACACATTGATGCGATCACAGACCCACTGAGATACTGAATTATTCTGGTTTAAATTCAAACAAAATGTTGCTAACACTCTCATTAAAGCTGTATTTGAGACTAATGATTCCAATTTGATGCTAAAACACCAGTAAGTGTTACAGCACGTAGTTCAGATAAATGAATCAAAGTCATAAATGATCAAAACACAAGAATTTCATTTACTGTTTCTGCGGCCTTCCCCACCAGCCCTATTTCTATATCTGCTAATGACAAGCCAAAATGATTGCTTTAGTTTCAGGTCTTATCCCTTCTTTGACCTATCTTGTGTTTAGTGTAGGTGCTCATGACCTGTGTCAAACCTGCCAAGCAAGGTAGAATGATGAAGAATGCTGGTAAAATGCAAGGGGCAATTCAATTCAATAAACATTTGAGAGGAGTTTCCATGCTATAAAATAACGATGAAAAATCAGACAACCCATTCCCTCAAAGATTTTATAATCTAAAAGAATCAGGACTGGCAAGACTTACATGAATGGATGCACAGTGAAATGAACAGAATCCAAAGAATGTTGTACGAAGTAACAGCAATACTGTATGATGAAGAATTGTGAATGACTTAGTTATTCTCAATAAGAGAACATTCCAGAACAATCCCAAAGCACTAATGATGAAGCATATTATCCACCTCCAGAGAAAGAACTGACATTGATTGAATACAGACTGAAATATACTATTTTTCACTTTCTTTTATTTTTTTTCTTTTGTTGCCTTCTTGTGCAAAACAACCAATAAACAAATGTTTTGCATAATTGTTTATATATAAACTATATCTGATTGTTTACTATGTCGGGAAAGAGAAGGGGAAGGAGGGATAGGATTTGGAACTCAAAACTTGAAATAAAAATGTTTAAAAATGGGATTCAATTCTTAAGTCATGGGATTCCTAAGCCTCTAGGAATGGAGGGTCCTTAAGGTAGGCCAATGAAGTCCCCTATTTTTCTCATTAAAAATTGACAGTCACCCATATCCCTCATCACCACATTCTCCTAGAAGGGAATGAAGGTGCCTTGAATTCCAAGGACACTCAGTAAGGACACCATAGGAACGTAAGATAAATCCCATAGATCCTCTATTTGAGATTGAAAATGAAAGGTGCCAAGATGGTGTTTGCAAGAGTTAACTATCTCCTTCCCTGGTGCAGAGAAATTTATACTTCTGTGTTAAAAATTGCTTTCTTGCAGTTCCACTCCTTTAAAGAATGAGTGGGAATAGAAAAATATTTATAAAGCACTTAGTATATCCCATTCACTGTATTAAGGACCATGAATACAAATAGAAAAACAATAGAATTCCTATTCTCAAGAAGCTCCCATTCTAATTAGTAGAGATAGCATAATAGGAGTGTTCAGCTACAAAGTGGATGCTCCTTAGAGCATAGCATCTGTGTAGAAGACAAATCCCAATTAGGAGCAACAACAGTTCTAATGGCAATGTCCAAGAACTCAAAGGGCATAGCAGGAGACCAGATGCTAAGGTCCAGTGAACATTAGGGACCAATTGCAGGATGAATGATAAGGCCCAGTAACCATGATTGTATTGGAAGAAATCTATTTGGTGACTTCCTTCTCATCCAAGCAGTATAAGAGATCATATCCTCAATTAACATCTACTAGAAAGGGAACAGTGGTCCCCAGGGTGAGAGTGGAGCAGGGCTCAGCAAGGAGTAGGGTTCCAGGATTGAGTAAGGGGGGTGCAGTGTATGTGTATGTATTCAATGCCTACTAGCAATGCGGCAATGGGAGCTTACAGGAGAGAAAAGAAGAGTCTCAGTGGACTTTAAATATGCATTGTTCAAAGATAGACAATAACTCATATTTTTAACACGATAGAGTTTATACAATGTTTTCTTTACAATAATACTTTGAGGTAGATGATGCATGTCATAAGCACATCAGATTACACGTAATGGCCAAGTGTAGCGGCTACCCACTCTGGACTGCTTCAGACTCATCGCCTGAGTGTGTGGACATGTAGTCACTCTCCAGATTGACTCTCTCACTCAAATTTGCTCTCACCTTGACAGGGTTCTAGGGATAGCCCTGTTGATGGAGAAATACTCCTCCTACTCACTACCAGAGATTTTGAGTTCTCACTGATGGATTTCCATTTACATAAATCAGCAACTCATAATATTAGACTCTTCAATTGATAATACAAATATTTACTTAGACAAAATTTTTTAAAAAGGTAAAATTAATAATTATAACATCACAGGCAGCCAGATTTTAAAGACAGTGCTTGTATAATAAACACGGATTAAAAGCCACACATGACTTGGATTGCAATTTCCAAATGATATGTTCAGTATCTGTTGGGGACAATTGGAACACATTTACACAATCATGGTAGGAAAGCATATGAAGGAAGGAAAAAAAAAAACCATGAACTCAGAGTAACTCCCAACTCGGGACTGAAGGTTTTGATGTCATTGTCTGTTCAGGAACATCTGCACCACATGACACCAATTCTCTGCTAACTGGTCCTGGATGGTCTTCAGCAGAGCAGATCCTATTCGTATCTTTATTTGAACCCATGCAGCACTTACAAGCTCTTTCAATTTACGATTGCCCTTAAAAGGGCTTTGAAAACGTATTACCTTTTTATTTTAATAGCACTTCCCTTTAACCAGAGAGCTGCAAAGTTTATCAAACCGGCTATTTCTGGGCTAAACAGTCAATGATTCACTCATCTAGATGCTGCCTCATCCAGTTAGAACAGAGTTCAGAGCCATCATAGCAATCAAGAGTTCCTTACTCCAAAGAGGGGGGCAGTTAGGTGTCACAGCAGATAGAGTACCAGATCTGAAGTCAGGAAAGCTTATCTTCATGAGTTCAAATCTGGCCTTGGATACTTAGTAGCTGTGTCACCTTGGACAAGTTATTTAACCCTGTTTGTCTCCGTTTTCTCATCTTTAAAATGAGGTGGAGAAGGAAATGACAAACCACTCTAGTATTTTTTGCCAGGAAAACCCCAAACTAGGGTTATGCAGGGTCTGAAATGACTCAATAACAAAAATGCTACATGCTTCTGAATCCTGAGGAGTCACATTTTGTATTTCTGTGAAGCCTACAATGAGAGCATCTATAAACGAGAGTCTCTTGACTTTGCATACTGTGTTTTGGAAACTATGTCATCACACTGGTTCCCTGGTACATATGTTTTCTCCATGTATGGAGCTGAGCAAAACTGAAAGAGTTCTTCGTGGACTGGGAAATAGATCTATGTTTTAGTCCTAGATCTGATCTTTGACAAATAGCTTATAGGATTATGTATGTACATTTAGAAGGGACCTTAGAGGTCACCTAGTGCAACCCTTTACTTTGTAAAATGCGCAAACTTATACTCAGAAAAATTATTTCCTGACCATGATCACACATCTAGGAGATGTTAGAGATGGGAACTGAATCCAAGTCTTCCTGACTTTAAGTCCAGGATCTAGATACTATACCACACTGCTGTCACTTTTCTGGTCGTCAGTTTCCTGATCTGAAAATGCATGGGTGGGATTAGCTGAACTTTAAAGCCTCACTCAATTCTAAAATTCTACAGGACTCCTGGGTTTTATAAATTATGCTCTGAATGTTTGCCTCTGTTTCCAATGTTTAATAAAATAACAGTATTCTTGTTAAATTGGTTAGAAGCATATTCATCCCATGCTACCCTCATATCATTAATAAATAAACAAGATCGAGTGGTTTATAAGTCCCAAGGTAGCTTGATTTAAAACCTGATACAAAGGTTACCATAAAATGAACTTTTATTTAATGTAACCAAAAAAAACCCACATCTGTGGCTCAATATCTTTTGTGTTGTGTGTTTTCAATTTTTACAATTAATGTGACACAGGGAATTCTTTATGCTAATGTTATAGCTCCTTGGTTAAGCTTTAACACCATTATCATCTTTAATGAATAATTCATTCCCAGTTGAAAACTTAACTATATCATTTTTACTGGCTGTGAATGAAACTTTGAAGTGCAATTTAACTTTAAAGAATTTAAGATTGTGGAGAATTCCCATAAACCACTAAAAAATGCTGTGCTAGCAATATTACCTTGCACTAAAGTATAATCTCTTTAGGGAAAGCTCATGTGAGATTTTAAATTTTGTTTCTTTGTGAAAAAAAATATTGTTGAGATTGCTTTCTGGCTGCATTTTCTCACTCTGTGGTAAGTAGTTATGCCTCAAGTAAGAATCCTAAAAGGAATATGCTTGGAATCTATTCCCACTTGTAGAATGAGTACCTAGATATGACAATGTTAAAGAGAGAAAGTAATGTTTGATCTTTAATACACTTCAAGTGCAAAGAAATCTTTTCAAATAAAGAGTTCATAGAACTAAAATAAATTGGGATAATGCGTGTGTTTGTCCTTCATTGCCAAAGAAGACCATGCCATCAGACACAACTTGCACTTGACTTTGAGTGAGGGAGGGAGCGCTGTGTAGGTCACCAGCCTCACTTCTCCTCCAGAGCCTTCTGAATCCAGTGACCAGATATTCATCAGGATGATTGGAGATGACTCAAGATGGTTTGCCGAGGGTCACACAGCTAGTAACTATATGAGGCTGCATTTGAACTCAGGTCTTCCTGACTCCAGATCCAATATTCTAACCGCTGTGCCGACTGCCCCCCACAAAAAAGTTTTCAAAGCCTTAGGCAAACAGCTTTCAGTGACTTTCCCAGGGTTACACAGCTAATAACTGTCTGAAGGCAGATTTTAATTCAATTCCTCTTAATTCCAAGGCTGGCACTCTATATCCACTGAGTTACCTAGCTGCCCTTGTATGAAGGATAGCCGCTACAAAAGCATTCAGAGAAGAGATAAAGTGGCATAGATAAGGAACAATGAGAGTCCAATAAGCATCCAAGACTGTAGCAGGTTTGAAGGGGAACACACCTCTGAAATACCTAAGCTATCAGTTCCTGACAAACAGTCTGAATCTGAGGGAGTTCATGACAAAAATCCATCCTTCCTGACCCAGATCGAAAAATGTCCTTGAAAACAGCCTGTGCTAGCAGAAGTGGGCGGAAATGAGCCAGTTAAAGTCACGAAAATGGGGTAGAGTGTGAGGTGTGAAGGCACTAGGAATGGGTACATAGTCATGACAAAGACTGAAGGGAAAGAAAAACATAGCAAGTCTCTATTTTGCCCATGAAAATATGAATGCAAATAACAAAAATTATTAAGCTCTTATTATAGGGCCATATGAAAGAAAAGAAAAGAAAAGAAAAGACCTCAACCCTAAAGGAGCTCACATTCTAGCCTGGGGAAATAGACCTGATATGTATTAAAAGTATTAGTACAAATATAATATAACGTATACAGTACTAATATAATATAAATTATGTGTACATGCATAATATGTATGCATATATATTAATAATAACAGTACCAATACGTACTTTACAACCGCAATATTTCCCAAAGAAAAGCCCTGGAGACACAACTTCCCCTTGGTTTCTGAGTATACCCATGTTTGTGAGTAGCACACAAAGAAATAGGAGAATGCTAAGAAGTTAGAGAGGTTTCATCTTGAAGGGAAATCATCTCTCTTATTGTTGGAGAGTAATATGCTAATATTCAAGTGAAGTGCTGTTTATGTTTAAGGATTTCTAATAAGACTAACTCTGACCCTCTAGGCTATAATAGAAATGCCTGCTTATGCCAAATTTACGCTTGTTCCACAGAGCAGAAATTATTCTGGTTACTGGGTACCGGAAGGCTTTCTCACTTCTGACAGTGGGAGCTGAGGATTAGATACTCCTAGATTTTCATTTTCACCTTTATGTGGATCAAAGGCAGGAGGGCTTAGAAAAGAAAAGAAAAGAAAAGAAAAGAAAAGAAAAGAAAAGAAGAGAAGAGAAAAAAGAAAAGAAAAGAAAAGAAAAGAAAAGAAAAGAAAAGAAAAGAAAAGAAAAGAAAAGAAAAGAAAAGAAAAGAAAAGAAAAGGAAAGAAAAGAAAAGAAAAAACCCACCTGGTCAGCAGGATCCCAAGCCCTCTCTGTCTCAAATACAGAAGGGGGCTAGTAGTCTTGCATAAAAGTTAATAACGATGTCATTAAGGAAAGGGAATTACCCTCTTGAATTCTCTTTTGTGCCGTGAAAAGACACCCTCTCTCTCTCTCACCAGTGTTATTTTTAGGACAAAAAATAAACAAAGCCAAAAAACTGAGTCTCCAAATAAGATGCAGATATACATATAGTCAACTTCAGACTTTCTTCACTCCCTGCAAAATAAGAAAAACTGAGAGATACTCAGGTGCTCCTGAGCCTGAATCTGTGAAAAGGGCCTAACACCTTTTCCTTTAATGGTCCTGGTTCTTTAGCATAAAGACAAGTAAAAGGGGGGAACCTCTGCTCTGGTTTTTATTCTCCATACATCTTTCTCCCTTTTTATTTACCTTTGGTGTTTTAAATTTAGTTCTTAAAAAAAGTGCTATATTTAGAACCAATCCCATATGTGTTTCCCCCCAAAGAATCATGTGCTATATTTATTTCAGTTATATTACAATTCAAATCATGCAGGAAATTGTGTTAACGTTATATTTCTAATTCTTCTCTATCTGTGTAGTATGGAGATCAAGCATATTAGAGGTTTGTTCATTGTATTTTATTCATTTATTCATTTATTCCTTTATTTATTTAATATCTAGCTAGCAAAATTAGTTCAAAGAGAAGCAATGAGATGACCCATTTCCTCAACTCCTCCCCAATCTTAACTTCCCCTGATCAATGACCTAGGGTCCCAGGGTCTCTGTCTCGCCTTCATGGGATGGTATTTGGGAGTTTTTACCCATCCCTAGGGCCTGAGGTTTTTTCCCCATACCCTCCTCCAACAAATTGTTCTTGAAGAATTAACTTGAGGGAGCCTTTCATGTTTTTTGCCAAGACTCCAGAATTGTTAGTTCCAACTTAGCCCTAAAATACGTAGTTTCGCTATTAGCTAGACATGAAAAAAAAAGCAAACAAACAGAATTTCATAACGTATGAAGCTCAAGGCAGTGACCTGATAGAATCGAGCTATCCCTCCAAGCGTTAAAGGACTGTTAGCTATGTTCCTGTTACCTCAAAATAGCACAAATCATTGCAGTTCCCTTATCCTCCAAGGCGAACACCAATTAACCTGCTAAAAATAAAGATGTCACAGTAGATGGGCATTTTTATATTATTTTTGCTCTGAAGGTGAGCATTTGGATTGGACTCTGATGGCCTCTTTCTCCCAGAAAACTTAGGATTCTTGATACATTTATGATGACCTGCCATTAAATTTCATGAGTCATCTGTCCTTGCCAAGAACTAATAGCCTTATGTATGAAAAAAAAAAAAAAAGATCCACATGGTTAGGTACTGTCTTCACCAAGATTTTTAATAAAAATTTACATATAAAATGAACCTACCTCAGGGTCTGGGTCCATCACACTGATGTAGGCCCCAAATTTAGGTATTTAACAGAATTGGTTAAGACTCAGATGGCTTATAAAGGAATTACCTTTTCTGCTTGAACTTTTCCAAGGACCTTGCAACACATGTAAATCTTTTCCGTTTTGTTTCTTAAATCCCTTCTAACAAAAAAGATAAAAATAAAATAAAAGCCTCTTTGCTACCTTCTGCATGATACTTTTTTCCTGTTCTCCCTAATTTCCAGTGCCCTTCTGCTTTGTATCTGCTTTGAAAATGTTTTAGATTTACCTTTTTATGTGAACCAGAAAAGGAAATGGCAAACCACTCCAAGTGTCTTTGGCAAGAAAACCCCAAGTGAGGTCACAAAGAGTTAGATACTACTGAAATGATGAAATAAACATTTATGTGAATATCGTCTCTTCCATTAAAGGGTAAGCTTGTTGAAGGCAGGAGCTAATTCACTTTTTGTCTTTACACCCCTATGACTGAGCACAGTACCTGGCACATGGTAAATACTTTGTAAGTGCTGGTTAGTTGATTGACTACATGATTCTCCTTTTAGAGATCAAAGTAGAAGCAAACCTTCAAGGGGTCTATTGAAAGTCACATAGTCAATCTAACACAAATACACAATGAAAATCAAGACTCTGGGTCTGGTACTGTTTTCGTTAGAACAGGTTGACACTCAGAAATATCAATACTTTATCTGAATTATCCAAACCATTCAGGACTGCAAAATTGGACTCACAATCTCATAAGCACAGGCTCTCTTGAGATATCTTCTATCTTACAGATTGATCAAAAACAGACAAACTAGATGAAAATCTCTGGAATCATTCCAAGAGGAGCAATGGTTTTCAGCTCCTTTTGGTCTCTTCTAAGACCAGAGAAGAGAATACAGAAATATATAGAAATGAGAAAAAAAGAGAAGAAAAAATAGTTACTTAAACCCTTTCGAGCTGGAGAAAAAATTTAGTTTGTGAATTTTGGGAGAAGGAAAACTTATGTGTGATTGAGCTGAAGAGAATTATTCGGTTCATATCTAAGCTTGCATTTCCGAAATGGTCTTATAGGAAGAAGAAGCATGGCTTGGGATTAGAATTCCAGACTTTCTATCAGGAAGACTGGAGTTCGATGACTATGTTACTCAGATACTTATTTCTAACTCTGCTACCCTGGGCAAATCCCTTAATTGTTCTTTGCTTGAGTTACCCCATACTGGCATAATCACAGATTTATCAAGTAATATGACCAAACCCTCGGGAGAGAAGTGTGCTTTATCTGTTGAACTGGCAATCACTGAGCATAATGCTAGGTGGATCTGTGATATCAACGTGTTGGGTCACTTCTGATGCCAAAACAGGATCTCTCCACTGAAGCAATAACTGGTCAGAAATTTAGAAAATGTCTTGAGAGATTAAGAGACTTGTCCATAGACATGAATAAAAGTCCTAGTTTGAAGACAGCCAAGAGAATGCCCACCTCTTCATCTTTATTGATGCTGATTCTTTGGCCCAGGAGCACCGGTCCCTACTTTCTTTCCACTCCAGTCTTAGTCAACCTTTGAGACCAACTTTATCCTTTCCCAACTACTTTGACGCCCATCGATCTCTCCTTTCACTGATGCTTAGTAGTACTTTTAGTTTGCATCATGCTATGATGATGTGAGAACTAGCTAATTTTTATAAGATACATTAAGGTTTGCAAAGTCCTTAACATTCATCATCTCAAATGATCATCAGAACAATCCTATAAGGTAGGTTCTATGAGGGGGGGGGGAAGATGGAGGAGTCCATTTGAACACTGAAGGCCTGGACCTGAGACTTACTTAAATTTTTCTTACCAGCAAAACACATAACTTCAGTTTCCTTATTAATAAAAATGGGAGTTGCATTACCTACCTCAAGGGCTATTGTGAGAATAAAATGAAGAATGGATTTGAACCATTTTGAAACTGAGAAGTGCTATATAAATGTCAAACATACGTTGTCTTTATCCTACCATGTTTCCTCCTCAGTGAAAACATGAAGTCCATAGACAGAACTATATCATATATTTCTGTGGTCTCTCCCACAACACCTAGCCCAGCGCTGAGTACACAATAAATATTTGTTGAATCAAAATGGTGAAACAAGGGGAAACTTAGCCCTGTCCAATAAACATTCAGCTCTCTGCAGATGAATCCCCAAAGCAAAAAAGATAAAAATTCTTCCCCCTAATTCTTCCCTTTTAGTGCAATGCAGAACAATGCCCCATTGAGAGTCATGAGGGGAGAAATAACCCTCCTTTTCTTCCCAGATCCTGTCCCCTTGTTGGGGCCATGCTCACTTCTAGTGTGAGAGTTGTAGCTGGTTGCTGATGTGACTGCCAGGAGTCACACTTTCCCATATCTACTGAGAAATGTGCAAATGTGCTAAAACATGAGGATAGAGAAGTTATTCTATTTCAGAGAATGTGACTGAGACACTTGTGGTAGTCTCAGACCATCATAAGAATCTGGGCATTCTTTCCCCATATATGGGCATCCCTTCACTGAATTTCATTCAAACTTGAGTTAATCGGATTTAGAAGATGGGCCATCTCATTTAAGTTCAAGACTACATATATTATATTTTCTTGCCAAAATATTATGAGAAAACTTTTCACTGTTATTTTCACTTTACTTGAGCTTTATTATTAAGTTTCTTCATCTAAACTTCATAATGTCCTCCAAGAAACCTGAATGATAAAGAGATGAAGCACAAATAAAGTTCTCTCACTGATAATCATTACCATTTAATTGGCTAACATTTTGCTGCTCCCATCCAAAGAAGGAGGCATGGTGATTTCTCCTCCATACTTTTAGCTTCTCTGGAACTCTTCTCCATGGTCTCCACTGTTGTACAGCACATGAAAACTTTCCTGGTACTCAGTTATAGTGTGGGGGAATCTCTGGGCACAAACTAAGTACTTAGTCTACATAGAATCTCACAAAACTTAATTACCTTGACTTGTTTCAAAGTGTTAATCCATATTTGGATAGGTCCTGTTTCATCTTCCCCAGTTAGGCTGATATTGCTAATCAATGAACATACTGTATACCTGTTGGTCTTGGATCCCAAATATCATTGCACCAATATTTATATTCCACCACAATTAAGATGCAAGGCAAAAATCTTCATAAAGGCCTTCAAAAAAAGATGAGGGAAGGGGCATATGCTTGACCATAACAAAATGAGGCCCTTTCCCATTGTGCCTGGGAAACAGCTGCTGGATAGATAACACGCGCATGCGCACACACACACACACACATACACACATTTCCAGAATAAAACAGCTAAAATTAGTTTAAGATAACATGTTTATTGGGGGAGGAAAGACAATAATTAGAGAGTTCTGAGTATATTTTATAGAGGAGGATACAACAAATAAGCTATATTAATGGCCAAGAAAGGGTTTTCAGGCTATTTCTGTGAATAGTACTGTCTGGAACCCATCCTTTGCAAGTCTGGCTGAGGATAGTGAGCCTCAGGCAATGAATGCCTGTGGGTTCATGGAGAGGTTTTTCAGAATCCCTTACCTTGACCCCCTGGGGGGGTTTTATGTGCCATCGAAGCCTAAATGATTCGTGAAAACAAGAAGTAGGAAAGAAAAGGGCAGGAACAAAGAGAAGGAGGTCACCATTGTGAGAACGGTGGAGATGGGGAATTTTGTAAACTCAGGCACATGAGTTTGCACCAAGAACAGTCAGTCCCTTCCCAGCTTCCCCAGGCTTCAGGTTCACTGCCAAGCAAAGATAAAAATGTGGTGTTGGGTTCTGCAGAGCCCAGAGACTGTTAGAGTTGATCTAATCTGAAATCATCCAGTATCTGTTGGTGACACTGACAGTTTATCCAGAGTTTTCTAGGAGAGGAAACAAACCTCAATGCCTTCACTTACCTTTCTCATCTAGCTTCTAGCTTCCTCCCTCCTCACAGAGACAAATGAAAGCTCTCCCACACACACTTTCCTCCTTTTCCTGGTTTCCTCTACATGATTATGACTTAGAACTATTAGCACTTTGAACAGCACCTTTCTTGTTCTTCTGTAGGTGTGTGCGCGCATGCTTTAGGGAACTATATAAAGCAGACAGCTATTTTATCTGTGTCAGTTGTTTTTTTCTGAATATATGTCAGAGATCTAGTACAGAGAGAAGAGATGTGAAAAGAGGGAAATCTAAAATATTAGAATTTATTTTCTATAAAATCCAATCTATAAAATCCTTGCAGCTAGAGTAAGGTTCTGACTGGGTGTTCAAGGAGCCAAGTATTTAAGAGAGATGAAAGCTGGAGGGAGAAAGAAAGCACTCCTTGAGACCAGATTCTTCTAGCACCCAAGGCAGTTGTAAATAACAAAGACAAGGCAGCCATTTTCCCCCTTTGCCTTGAAAGCCATCCCTGGACTGGAAAGTGAAAGCGATTGCTAGTGAATCCACATAATGTGAAAGGAAGGAAAACCGTCTAACAAACATTCTCAGTAGGTCACTGACTCAAAAGTTGGATGACAGCCCATCTCACCTTGCTTCTCAGCACCACCTGATGGCTATTTATAATGTTACAGCTTGACATGTAGAAAGAATCTATTTAGAATCTGATGAAGTAAACTCTTTTTATATTCAATTTTCACTGATGTCTGTCTTGGATCCATGTTATAGAGATACCATGGTGTGTCCAAAAAAAACCAATTCACTTGGAAGCAGACGACTTGGTTTCTAATCTCAAATCTTCCACTTATCATCCTAGCAAATTTATCATGCCATGCCTCTAGGTCTGTTTCCTTGTGGAGGGATTGGATTTGAGTGCTACTAAGATCCTTTCTCTCCCTAAATCTATAATCCTATGATACATTTTAGAATTGCTTTATAAGGAAATGTCAGCACAATTAGCATCAGTGATTGGACTTGAGTGATCTGATAAACCCTAGAGGGGCATTAGAAAATGGAAGGTTTTTAGCATCTTTTCCATTGATTAGGTAATGGTACAGAATTCATGGTGATTTTAATAATAATATTGCATGGTTGTATGTGGATAATAGTGTAGAAGGCTTTTTCAGGTTCATTTCCAAGCTTAAATGTAGAATTGGACAGTGGTATTGGTAGAGGGTAGAAGGAAGAGGATGTCCAGGAAACAGGCTATGAAGTGAAAGAATTTATGCAGTAGTGCCAAGAGTTTAAGTAGAAGGATAAAATTCAGTCTGAAATAATCAAGCAACAGAGAGACTGAAATAGCAGCCAACATTAGACCTGAGTGAAAGGAAATGATTCAAAGATTTTACAAATTATGAAGATGGAGATTAAGATATTGAATAGATATAGACAGAGGAGCTATACATGGACAGAAAGAAGTTATAAACTAGAATAGAGGAGTTCATTGGCATAGGTCACAGAAAAAAAAAATTGTACTTTTGAGTATTCTTGGGTCATGCACATCCCTCTTCATGTATGCCCATTAAAGGATATGCCTATATACACTCCCTCTATAGTTATATGCATATCAGGGTCCACAGTAGTCCTTCTCAAGTCTTTATAAGATAAATAAGGTTCTGTAAATCTGTCCACCATTCAGCAGATTCCATTGAGGTAGATAAAGATGACTATGACATTGGAAGCTCTTGAACTCACAGTCAGGAGACTGAAGGATAGAGGAGTCAGTCTTAAAACCAGTATTTACTCAAGCAATCTGGTTGTGACAGATTAAACCCATTCTCCTTTGGCTGCCTTTGTAGCGTGAAATCTAGATCTTGCTCCTCCTGGGTCCCCCATCTGATTTTGTGTAAATTTCTAGTTGGATCATGATTTTGCCTCCTACCAATTCCTGCTTTGGACTCTTTATAATTGTGGAAGTTCTAGCCTATTCCTGATATTATCTTGCTGCACCTAGTCTCTGGTGTTTATTTGCATTCGATATTCTCCACTATTCTCTAAGCAGAGTATTCAATGAGTACGATATCCCCAACACGTGTGGATATTCTGGAGGGGAAGGATTGTGCAAGGAGGGTAGAAGGATAAGTATACAACCCTATCAAAATACTGCATCAGAATGTCAAAGGAGGTTGGAACTACGATCAAGAGGGTGGGATGGTTAGATTGAAGGCAAGGGAAAATAATATCTGCTGACTATGTATATATGCGATTGCTGGGTAAGAGGTACAATGTGAATAAACAGTTGGGAGGATTGGCCTTAACAGAGACAACAACAATTCATGTTTATATGGAAGTCTGAGGGTTTATGAGGTAGTGTCCTCATAAAACCCTGGGAGTTAGTCAAGATAAGAATCATTATTTACATTTTCAAAACAAGGAAACTGAACCCCAAAGAAGCCAAGTAAATTGCTCGAGGTTGCCAACTTCTCTGCTTGTCCTTTAAGGGCCTTCACAAATTGTCTCTAACCTACCTTTTCATTTTGATCATAATTAGTTATTTTCCTTCACAAACTCTATCATCCAATGAACTACTTACTTGTCGTTTTCTACCTCTTTGCACAGGATATCTCCCATACCTGGAATGCATTTTTTATTCCTCTCTGCCTCTTAGAATCCCTATCTATTTTTTAAACTCTACTTAAGTACAATCTTTTCATGGGGCTTCTCTCAACCTCCAGGGTACTCATGCAATCCTCATCAAAATTACTTTGAATTTATGAAGGATGAATGAAAAAAAAAAGCCTTTATTAAGCTTCTGCAACAAACAAAAAACTGGAGATATGAATAGGATGACTAAACCTTCCCTGCTTTTAAGGATCTCCAATTGTAACAGGCGAAGACAGTACAGAGGAGCTTTCAACTGCAAGTCAGATGGAAAGACCCCATGGTCTTTCGGGTGCTGCAGCAGCCAAACAGATGACAAAGCATCTTATTTAAGTGTAACTAAGCTGTCTAAGTGGGGTAGGGTAAAGATTACTGCAGTTCGAATGTTTAAAGAATTTTGCAATCAGGATATTAGAAGGGTCATCTATATGAATATTCAAATCCAAAAAGTCTGATAGAGAAACAAGCAGAGAAAATGTTGACGAAATATTATGAATTTGCCTGTGAACTAAACAAATACTATATGATTTAATATAGATGCTAAAATGTAATGTTAGTAGAACAGGAAGATCTTCCCCATCCATTAATAGGCTGAACACATGAAGCCTGTGGTCACATGGAGCCTCGGTCATGAGGAACTCGGACTGAGAGGAGCTTGCCAAAGGAGGAGAGAGAAAGAGAGCAGGAACAGAGAGTGAGAGCAGATAGAGCAGAGAGAGAGAAGCAATCTGTGAGTGGCTGGAGGGAGGAATTTGTCTAGGGGAATTTGTTTTTGTGGGGAGGTCTGACAGAAAGAAGATTTAAGATGTCAGCCCTCCCTGGACTGGTGATAAGCACCCTGTTAAATCTTACCTCCTGGTATTCTAATGATGTCCCAAACAAATATTTTGGTGTTACCTTCAAGGAAAAGAGTTTATTATATTTTGTCAATTTATCCTGGAAATATGTATGCATATTCATAGTGGCTGCTATGGGTATCACGTTGGTGTTACATAAAATTTTAGGAACATGATCTGAAAATATTAAAATGATGTAAACAATGGTGGAAAGAGGGAAATATAAACTGATGGCATTAATTTCAGTGGAGGAAAGGTTTTTAAGAGATGGAAGCAGAAATGTGAAATCAGTAGTGAGCAGTCATGGGGCATGCCAAGGAATAGCCTCCAAACAAAAGGAGAGAGTAGCAAGGAATGTGTTGCATAGGAGAAAGTTAGACTATATTTAAAGTTGATTCTCTAGTGTGGCCAATAGCTTTCATTAGTTTAAAAATGTGAGGCAGTAGGAGAGTAAGTTGAATATAGAAGGGCAGCTTCATAGTTCAATTGCCTTAGACAATGGTGAAGCGAGGTTAAAGCTTATCAAGGAAGAACTAGGGGTGATTACAGTAGGATGAAGAACTCAATAGGAGGTTGTTTGGGCATGTAACTGCTTATATCATACACATGGTGATAAATCAATGTATTTAGAACAGAATGTATTTTAGAATGCCCAACTCACAACATTACCTAGTGCAGCCTGAACTAGATTACAATGTAATTGGGAAACACCTAACAAAATACGTCAAAATATAATATAGAATAGATAATATTGCATTTAAAAACTAAATCAGTATGTGGCCCACCAGGATCCTTATGAATCTCATTTCTATTTGTCTGATATCACTGGTTTAGAACACTGCAGTTTGCTAATGAGAATAAGGGAGCCTAGAGACATCAGATGTACTGAAAAGCCTCATCTGGTAGACTGAGCCTATTGATTTTCAGTAATTCTGGTTTTCCTTATGTTCCAATCTATTCAGTAAACATTTATTTAGTACTAGATGCTGAAGATACAAAGATAAAATAGCCCCTACCTGACTCCCTATAATACTGTAGTAGCTATATATGCTAACTAAGCATCCTGTAAGAGTATACTTGATGTGTTCTCTTCAGTCCAAGATTCTTGGGAAACCTTAATGCTCCTTAGACATACTGGATTCAGACAATAGGGATTATGTTTTCCATGTACACAACTTTCAGATAATGATATATCTGTTAGGACATTGTTCTGGATAAAATGGGGGAGGCGGGGGAGAGACATTTCTGGTCCATATTTCCAGGGAGGGGAGGGGAGATATCAAAAGAATTTTAAAGTAAAATTTAGGCTAGATTGAATTCATTTAGAAATTTGCTTAACTTAGTAGCAACAAGGTTGGTTGGGACACACAATAAAATGAAGGATCAGAAACATTATGCTATCGTTAGAGGGTTTATATGATATTTAACTGGCTATAATACAATGAACAAAAAGAAATATAGTATGTTCTTGTGGGACCCATGAAAAAGTAGTCTCTTTAATACTTTTTGAAATCCAACAGGGAATGGTGCCATGTTGACCTGAGTCCCACAGAGGCTTCTCTCTAAAATATGAAGTCCTAAATTTGATTCCCACAAGGAGAGGATGAAGCTTTCTCAATAAGGTTAGATTTGGGGTTCACCAATCAATACAAAGATCTGAAAAAGCTGCCTAAAGATATCATGTTTGTCAGTAAATAAAACAAACTTATTTGGTGACATGTATCTAAGGAAATGGATCCTTTTCCTTCGGCAAATATAAATTATACAAATTAGAATTCAAGTGTCTATTTTTTTCTAAATTTGGTAGGTAGAAACAAATTAAACAGATTAAAGAAACAGATTCTGATGTACAGTTTTATTGAGTTTTATTTGAGGGTAGGGGATCTCTAAGAACTTTTTAGAAATGGTTATAACTCAAGAGAAAAAAACATTTTGTCTATATCGAGTACTTAATTCAATATTTCAAAGATCTACAATTCCTTTGTCATGATTATTTCCTCCATCAATTCAGATCACAATTCCTGGTGTGCAAAAAGACTTATATCTGTAACTAGGTGCATATTTGAGTTCCATCCAGCTTGGAAGAATTTCCCAAAATTTACATTCTATTGACATTGTCTTTGAGAAGCTAGGACCACCTTTAGGTCACAATAAGGCATCAAAGTTGGACTTTAGTAGAGACCACATTGTAAGAAGTAACATTTTTAGTAGGAGATGATGAAGACAGATGCATTTCCCTTCTCCTAAGCAGGATAAAAACATAAAGGCAATGAAGATACAGTAAGAAGGAACTAATGATAAATTTTCTATTTCACTTAATATATATTTAGAAAAAATGAATTCCACTAAATGTTTTATACCTGTAGGGTACTGATACACAATAAAATTGATGAGTTTACCCTAAGGGTTATAATCAACCTCAAAGGCTCTGAATTTTTGGGTTTCTTCAGATGGAGGCTAAGGGCATGCCTATTTATACATTGTTGGAGGGACAAAAAAAATTTCTGAAGTAGTTTCAATGTAAAGGGTCAACCCTTAAGATTAGTTGATTGGTTTGTTTGGTTTAGATGTCTCCTTGTGAAAGGATTTCATTTATGTCCTAAAGTTTAATTGGTTGGATCATACTTTGGGGAAGATGTGTAAACTTGTTGGAAGATCCTCCCCCATTGTCCTGGTATTTAAAAGGAGACTAACCGATTGAACTTGACCCTTGTCCTTTCTGCTCTACTTCCAGAGAGGTCTTGAGAGTCTAGCAGTGGGGGTGGAGGGGAGAGGAATACTAGAGTCTTTAATTGTGTCCTTGCAGCAGAAACAGACTCATGTTCACCTATTGATCAATAGGGAAATTCCTTGAAAAGGCTGCTCCTGAACCCCAATGTTCCATTTAGAAAAGGTGGAGTTCCTGAGCAAAGCTAGTCTCAGAGGGCTGCTTCATAGGTAACCTTAAGTTTAAACCCATCAGTATATAAGAGGAATGTCTATCCCAAGGATGTGAAAACTTCACTGGGCAGAATGGGCAGGTGAGAACAATTTGTCCCAATGACCATGAAGGTGGTGGAAGCTGGCACTATGAAGTGCTTAGAGCTTGGTGAGACATCCAGGACCACAAGGTCATCCACCCCAACCTGAGCCATCACCAGCTATCTTGTCTTTTGTCTTACCACTGGACTTTGATGACTGAGAGGGTGTATGAGGCTGCCAACTTTGTTGAACTCTGCCTTGCTTAAATTCAAGTCACCTGGAAGGCAAGACACCACCCATAATGTCATTGGTCCTCTTTAAAAAAAAAAGAAAGAATGATAGCAAGAGTTTGAATGAAGGATAATTTTCTGAACAATTTACTTTCCTACCTGTAGCTTCTATTGCTGAGAAGGTCAATGAGCATCTAGGCTACCTATTATCCTGTTTTTGTAGCTTTTTGCTAACTATATTTCTGAGATTTCCAGAGTAAGCTCTGAGTGGAGTGAGGGGATAATGATCCAAAGGGAGAGTAATTTTTTAGGGCTACACCCCATATTGGCACAATTTATGTTAACCCAGAGCAGGGCCTTGGCAAGGGGTACAGTTAGCAAGGCACCTAAATAAAGACTCAAAACAGCTCAGCATAGTATATAGAAGATACTATGAATCAGGAAAGACACAGCTTCAAGTCTTGTCTAGAACAAATATTAGCTATGTGACCATGGGAAAGTCACTTAATCTCTCATTGCTCCCAGGCAGATATGGATATGTTGATAATCTACATCAGTGGAGGGTGTATTCAGACTGGGAGTTACCTATGCTGATGGAATTTTTAAAAAGTGAGGGGAGCAATGAATTGTTTCAATTTAGATACTCATCTAGGAAATTAAGATAACCAGTAAGTTTCTATATCGAGTGAATTAAACAATCTACACTGTGGGAAAAAAAGTGTTCCTGATTTCCAGGTTCTGAGTAAGCTAAGAACCTGAAAGACAAAACCTGAAAAACTCATATTTAAGTCATTAGCATGGAAGTACAGGGGCAGTTAGGCAGTACAGTAGATAGAGTTCAGGACCTGAAGCCAGGAAGGTTCATCTTCCTGAGTTCAAATCTGGCCTCAGACAGCTACAACTGTGTAATCTTGGGCAAGCCACTTAACGTTGTTTGCCTCAGTTTCTTCAACCATAAAATGAGCCAGAGAAGGAGACAGAAAACCACTCCAGTGTCTCTTACAAGACAGAACAAAAAGAAGTGGAATTTTTATTTTTAAAATTATTTTAAAAGGTTGTTTGTTTTTTTAAAGTTGCACAGTATTAGCTCTAGTATTTGGCAAACTCATGGCGCCAACCTTAGTCTACCATCACATGGAGAAGCATAGGTAAAGAAGAGAAAACTGGTAGGATTTCTGAGTCTTCGATTTGCATTGAGAGAGAGGGCAGAAACAACAAATGTGGGGTTGGTGAATGCTACAGGCAGGAAAATGATGACAGGATCACCCTCTACATCTTTTTTTCTTGCATTTTTAAGCAAATTTGGGGCAGTTGTTTCTGACCAAGTCTGAGATATTACAAGGAAGTCTCGTTACTAAGGGATTTTCAGTCACAAAACTAAATTCTCAATTCCTTACATAGTACATTTTCTTTCTCCAAGGGTTCTTCCTCTGAGGAAAAAAGGAATTTTGTCTCGAGTCACCTAATGATCAGGCAAATTGTCCTATTACCTATCCCCTAAGAAAATTTCAACAGGCCTGGAGAGAGATAGGAGGCATGAGAGTCTCATTTGCACCAAAAACAGAAAGTGTTATTTTTTTTCTTTCATTCGAAATGAGAAAAACTTCATTTTCTTTTGCTATGGATTATAGCGATTGAATTCAGAGTGGCCTCATGAGGCCAAGACCAAGGTAGTTAAATGCATAGGTATTTGAAAGAGAAGCATTTAACTGTACCTCATTCCCCCTCTATGTTTTTTAATTTATTCTCCTTTTCTCATTGCAATTCATTATTTTTTAAATATGTTCATATTTTCATTTTTACACATATCCCTCTCTTTTCTCTAACCAGAAAATAACCCCCTGTAACAATAAGCAAGCAAGGAAACACACAGAGAAGGGAAAAAGGTATTTCAGTGAAACCAACCAACACAGCAACTGAAACTGACAGCATACATGATTTTGTTTCTACGTTCATTTTCCTTTAAATATTTTTAGCTATAAATGTAGGGGACAGTTAGGTGGCACAGTGGATAGAGCACTGGGGTGGAAATCAGGAAGACTCATCTTCAACAAATTCAATTTAAACACTTTCTAGCTGCATGACTCTGGGCTAGTCATTTAACTCTGTTTGCCTCAGTTTCCTCATCTGTAAAATGAGCTGGAGAATGAAATGACAAACCAGTTTCTTTCCCAGATGGTGTCTCAAAGAGTTGGAAGTGACCACAATGACACAACCACAATTATAAATTTGACAAACATTAACATTTTCTATATAAAGAACAGAAAAATGTGATTTTATGTGAGACTTTGAACTTCCATCACAATGTTTTCTTTTTCATATAGTGTTTTCATTTTTCCATCTACACATACAGATAGTTTTCAACATTCATTTTTTATAAGATTTTGAGTTCCAAAAGCTTCTCTCTCCTATCCCACCTTCCCACAATGGCAGGCAATCTAAATTACATATCACAATGTTTTCTTAAAGTGAACCTTAAATTTAACAAGTTGTTAACAGAAATGTCCTTCTTCTTTGTCCCCTTCTGAAAATCTTTCTGTAGTCACCTACATATTTCTAATGGTTAACTGATACTTTTCCTTTTTCTTTCTCCTCCTCCTTCTTTTCCTCCTCCTCCTCCTCTTCCTCCTTCTCTTCCTCCTCTTCATTATGACTAAACTCTGAGTGGAGTGAGAGGATAATGAGCCAAAGAGAAAATAACTAGTATTAGAAAAATTCATGTTCAGCCTTTTGACTTCATTCTAATATCCCTTATATCATTGAGTTGGGTTCTATTTGGTTTTTTTTCTCTTCAAATAATTGACTATTTGGTCTCTATATTCTCCTCTGTACTATTTATTCTCCATACATTTTTTCTCAAAATTTATTTTTCTATCTCTTACATTTTTTCTTCCATCCGCTCTTGGAATCCTGGTAGTCATATGTCATTTTTTTCCTTTTTAGGCTCTTCTTGTCCTATCATAGTTTTACTCTCTTTTACTTTCAGTTTATCATTTGTGCATCTCTTAAGGTATAGTATTTCTTCATTATAATGAGTGTTTTCTTCAATTGACTTATGTCTCTACAGTGCTTGAATGATTCATCTTTGGCCAAAACCAGGCTCTGACCCCTTTTTGTACAGAATGACAAGGTCCTTCCTACTCTTCTTCCCTCTGTAGTCTGAATGCTACTGTTTCTGCAGTTCTGGATGATCTGTCCAGGACAAATCCCCTGGTTCTGCCACAAATCCTGGGTTCTGCCTTTCTCAGCTTAGACTAATCTTGGTCTTTTTCATGTAAAATTACCAAACCAGAGTAGA
This sequence comes from Notamacropus eugenii, assembly GCF_028372415.1. Lineage (NCBI taxonomy): Eukaryota > Metazoa > Chordata > Mammalia > Diprotodontia > Macropodidae > Notamacropus > Notamacropus eugenii. Next base: position 7,758,760 of record NC_092878.1, read on the forward strand.
CTCTATGCCTTTCTTTGGCTTTTTCAGTTCCCAGTTGGACGTTGGAGATCATATTAGTTGCAGGAAGTTAGGTGGTGGTGCAGATAGAATACTGGGCTTGGTTGAGGAGGGCATGAGTCCAAATCTAGTCCCAGACCCTTACTCACTGGGTATCCTGGGTAAATAATCTAATCTGTCTGCCTCAGTTTCCTTAGCTAAATAAAATTCAGATAATAGTACCATGTACCTCACTGAGTCCTTGTGTGGGTAAAAATAAGCTAATATTTCTAAAGTACGTATCACAATGCTTAAGATATAGCAGGCATTAATAATTTCTTATTCTCTTCTTTACTCCCCTCTCTTTTCTGTAGGGCTCCAGAGTAGTCCAATCAGTCTCCAGTCATGCTAACTTCAAGCCTCTTGAAGAGCCTTTGGTGTATATGTACTCCTTGTCCCCAAGTCCCTAAATGGCAATCCACTGGGAGATGACTCTGTTCCCCTCTGGGCTCTGACAGGCCAAAGCCAAGATTCCACTGGTTCCAGGGTCCAATTAGCAGATATCAGGCTGAGTTCAGGCTTCTCTGTCAACTCCATGTTCAGAGCACCGACAATTTTCTTGTCTACGTTCTTGTGCCGTTCTACACTGGATGGAAGAGCTTTTACTGGTATTTCCTTTAAGTCATAATCACCGTTGTTTTACCTGGTGTCCTTTTAAATGTGTGCTCGATTTTTGTCAAGAGAACTGAGATATGTAAGACATTTCATATCACCGTATTCCAGTATAAACAGCATTGTGTAAGCAAAGTCTACCGTCAGAAAGAAGTGCAGTTTCTCGTCTCTTCTTCAAAAGCATGTTCGGCCATTATATTTACATATTGTTCATTTCAGTATTTCTTCCTTTTTCCACTAAAAGTATCAGCATTGTGCATATAATATGCATATTATTATCATTAATATTCACTTTAAGTTCTGTAAAAGGCAGATGGATAATGGCAGATTGATATGTTTGTGTATATGGGGGGATCTCTGAGGGGGTGTACTCTGCTATTTCTTAGAGGTGTTAAAGACAGAAGGTGAAATGTAGAACAATCTCTACTGCTTTTCTTTACTTGTGACTAACCCTTCTTTTTGCGCCTTTCCCACAAAGCATATCCTGCGTTAGCTTTGCCATAGACTCTCAGTAGCCCCCTCTTTAACTCAGTTTTCTGGTTTTCTTTTTTCCTGTTTTAATTATTTTCAACCATAGTTCAGGGAAGAAAAGTCTTGGAAAAGATTATGAGGCATTCCTCAAAGTATATCCGGGGAATCCACACATCAGAAATGAAAATGAACCCTGAATACTTTGGAGCAAGTAAAAATTAACTTAATGGTTGTGATTCACAGGATAATGGTTTCATTTCTATTAACCTTTAAGCTACATGAATTACTTTTGTCATTGTTGTTGAATTGTTTCCGTAGTGTCCAACTCTCCATGACTGCACTTGGGGTTTTCTTGGCAAAGATAATGGAGCAGTTTGTCATTTACTTCACTAGTTCATTTCATAGAACAACAACAAAAAATAAAAACAAATAACCTTGAGAATAAGGCAATCAATAAATTAACCAACCAACAAATATTTATTAAGTTCTTGCTACATTCCATTAACTATTCTAAGTATAAAAGAACCCTTACCCTTAAGAAACTTTGATTCAAAAGGGGAAGATGACAGATATGTGTGTATATACATACACACGCACTAAGCAAAAAGAGAATATATATACGAAAACACAAAATAGCTTAGTTATTCAGTAAAAGTATTAACTCGTCTATTTTAGAAATCAGAATCCATCATCCACAGAGATGAAGTGACCTATCCAAAGTCACACTATTCTTTACTGTTGGATGTGATCCAACATCTATGTGGTTGAAAGTATGGCAGGGAAAAGAGGGAAAGGGAGAGGAGGAGAAGTAATTTGGAGGTTGTCATGGTGGTAGCTTCCAAAGGCAGAGTAAATTGCAATGATACACCTGAATCTAATGAAGGGGAGGAGGGAAGGTGGATGTTGGGCAATAGAGACTTTTGTCTTTACGTACTCCCATCTTCCTAGGAAATTTGGTAAGTCAAAACATCTTGGTAAGTTTGTTATGTGAAAACACATAGTTCAAAGTAATCTGTCTTGGGGTTAAAAAAATTTAATCATGAATTGTCTTTAAATTTATAGGTAAATGTTGAGTGAAACAGTTCATAGGAGCAGGAAAGAAAAATGAATGTGGTAAGATTCTGAAGAAGATTTTTGTATGTTTTGCTGTGAATCACAGTGATTTGAGGAAAGTAGGATGTTAAAATGAAGGATGACCCTCTTAGGGTATTCTATACTCCTCATTATAGCAACTCAGCAGCTAACTGCAGTGGTAGTGAGGATTTATTGTACATGAGAACTGGATTCTCTACCTGTGGTGAGGAAAAAACAGTGTGTAACACAGAGGGATGGAGAGAGATGAGTATGTACCTTCTAATGCACAAAAATGTTCTCTTCAGACAATTTTCCACCTGTTTCTCCTCCTGTCTCTCACTGTTCACCTCCTCTTCTGATCATGCTACCTATTTGTTCACAGAATTGGCTGCTTTACACCCATTGTCCTTAGGCAGAAAATGTCATAACAATGCAGAATTTTCCAGAGAAGAATCAACAAAGATCATGTCATTCACCCAGTAGCTAAGAAAAAAGGATCATTCAATTTCTACACAAAAATCTCTAGGGAGATGAGATGTGTTAACTCCCCTCAGCTGTCCATTCCACTTTTGGACAGTTCCAAACATAAGGGAGTTTCTCTAAACCCTAAGTGGGAATCATCTCAGCAACTTTCTCCTAGTGTTCCTTGTTCTGTCCTCTGAAACAGAAAGCTTTGACATTTACCCCAGAGAAGTGGGTGCTTTAGTTCTGGATGTAGTTTCATAACTCATTTCTTTTTGCCTCAACAGTATTTTTGGTGTTGATTCAAGTCAATTCAAATTAGCATTGAAAACCAATGTCAGGAAAAGTAGAGGGAGACGAAAATTTTGTGGGGTGGATTTGAAAAAAGTTGCTGAGTAGTGCAGTTGGAAGCAGAGAGGAGGCAGTCTAAGTCAGTTTATGAAGTTAAGGTTAAAAAAAGAGTTAGCAAGAGAGAAAGTTCCATCAGTAGAAATTGTAGGAGCAAGAGAGGTCACTAGCTTAAGTCAAGTGTAAAAAGCAGTGTGGTACAAGGAGGCATAATAGAACCTGGAATCAGGAGGTAGCTACATTTGAATTCTACCTTATAATAGCTAGTTGGGAACCAGTGGAGGCAGTACTCCCAAGAGTAATAGGGAAGTTGGGAAGAGGAGAAGGTTTGGGGAAAAGATAGAGTTCAGTTTTGGACACGTTGGATTTCAGACGTTTATGGGGCATCCAGTTCAAGATGGACAAAAGGCATGTAGCCATAGAGAAGTCACCCAAGTTTTCTGAGCCTCAGCTCCCTCAGCTGTAAGATGTAAATAATAACACCTTTATTTTCTTCTGTCTCACAGGGTTGTAGCAAACATCAAAGAAAAGAATAAGTGTGAAACTCTTAAATACCTTAACGTACAATATAAATATTCGCTGTTGCTATGATGATTTCCAAAGAGTCAGTTGACAGAAATTAGGAAGAAAGAGAAGTGTAAAGACAAGCTTAAACATCAGAAAGAAAAAAAGAGCAAAACATATCTTTACTTAACAGTGATCACTGTAAACTCAAGTAGAATGTCCTTTGATGGGATATTTGAAGTTGGGACATAAACCCTTCTTGGCCGCTATGGTAAAAAATTTGGATCTATATATATGAAAAAGGAAGGAAAGTCATCACTGAGAAGAGGTAGGATTGGTACCTTCATAACAAAAGGGTTTTTTTTTAATTCCCATATGAATTTGAAAGGAGAAGTAGGAGAAAGAAGAGGCGGAAGAAAAGAGGAAGGAGAAGAAGAAGGGAGAGAAGAGAATGAGTAAACAAAAGAAGAGAGACAGGAGGAAGAGAAGCAGGAAAAGAAGATAAGGAGGAGTGTTTATGTGCTTTGAGAACCTTAAAATGGCATATAAATACTAGCTATTATTGATCATTCTTTAATCCTGGATGTTCTCTCTTCTCCAGTATTTCATGACACTGCTGTCTCCTAAATATTCTTTTACCTGCCTGACTGCTCCTCCTTAGTCTCTTTTACTGGTTTTTTAAGTCATATCTATTAACTGTCTATGTCTCACAAAGCTTTGCGCTAGGCCATATTGTATTTTCCTCTGCGTTATTTCATTTGGTGATGTCATCAGCCCCCATGACTTTAATTATCATCTTTAGGCAGATAGTCCTCAGTTATCCATCCTCCATCTTTCTCCTAAGCTACAGTCCTGTATAACCAACTGCCTTTTGTCTGTCTTGAGTTGGATGTCTGATAGGCATCTGAAACCCAACATATCCAAACCAGAACTGTATCATTTTCCCCAAAGTGTTTCCCTCTTCCAAAATTGCCTTGTTGCTATTGGAAATATTGTCATCCTTCACAGGGTCACAAATTTGGAGTTATCCACACCTCCTCTCTTTTACATGGACATAATTTTGGTGTCATGCTCTCTCCTCACTCACCCTCTTCACACTTACAATCCATTGATAAGCCTCATTCTTTCTTGATTCACAATATCCCCACACATGTCCCTCGGTATTTATTCACCCACTACCCTAATTTGCCAGAGGACTCTCTCAAGGACATGCCATGCTCCCTTGACTAATTCTGCCTTTTAAAGTTCTGTCCTGTGCTCCTTTTTACCATTTACTTCTGGTTTTTCATGTGTTATTTTCTTCAGTGTTTTTGTGCTTTTGTGCCTCTTTTTACCAAGATGTCAATGCTTTTTTCATAATTTTCTTGCATCAATCTCATTTCTTTTCCAATTTTTCCTCTACTACTCATCTCATTCTTTAACTTTTCTAGGAATTCTTCTTGGTTTGGGGTCCAAAGAGCATTTTTCTTTCAGGCATTTTTTAAAATAGCTATTTTTGCACTGTTGTGTTCTGAGTTTATGTCTTGGTCTTCCTTGCTACCATAGTAGCTTTTTAATGGCCATTTTTTGTTGTTTGCTTATTTTCACAGCCGATATCTTGACTCTGACCTTTATGGTAATGTCCGGCTCTGCTCACGTAGGGGTGAGGAGGCACTGTTTTAAGCTTCAGGCTTTTTTTGCTACTATTTTCAGAGCTATTTATGGTGATCTGTAAGTTTTTGGTGCTTCCAAGGTGGTGTGGTCCTAGGAAAGTGTGATCACTGCCCTCCTAATCTGTGCCCTGGTCTTTACCCAGGAATGTCCCCTGGTCCCCTGTAACCACAAATGGTAGCATTCCTTTTTGCTTTGCAACTGTGACCAAGGCTCCTGCTTCCTTGTGAGTCAGTTGCAGCACTCCTCTGTGCCCTGTAACTGTAACTCATTACTGCAGGTAGGCAATGGAGCTGCCAGTCAGCACTAGCCATACCCAATGCCAACAGATGACCTTCTCTAATATCTTTCTGACAAATTGTCCAACACCCTTAATGTCTCTGAGTTGAGAGTCCTTGAAGCTGCTGTTGTCCCTACCCTTGTGATATAGACTTCTTTTGCTGATCTCTTACATTTTGTTAAGCTGGAAAAATGTCTCATTAGACCTTTTGTTGGCACGGCTACACCACAATTTGATTTGAAGGGTTATTTAAAAGTTGTTTGGACGACAATGTTGGGAAAGTTGAACTGAGTGTCTGCCCTTAATCTGCCATCTTGGCTCTGCTTTGTGCATCTAATATTGATCTCTGCAATTGTTTAAGACCTAATAGGTATGAGATTTTCTCCAGGCCATAAGCAGATTGGCCAGTTAGTTGAATCTCACCAAGATGGGTTTCCATGAGGAAGACACCATTTCCAGAACCTTAGATTTTAAAAATTAATCTGTTTTGTAACCCCATACTCAATGTATGCAAAAGCTACATGGATGTCATACTAATAAAAATAGGGATAAACTAAGCTTTTGGCAACAGATGGAATGTTAGAGTGCATTAGCAATAAAGATAGTAAACTGGAGAATTTCATAGTGATGATGATGATGATGATGATGATGATATTTTATAGCACTTTAATGTTTAAAAAGTGCTTGATATGCTCTTATCTCATTTACTTTTCACCATAACCCTTTGAGGTAGGTGCTACTATTATACTCATTTTACAAAGGAAGAAACTGAAGCTGCTAGAGTTTAAATGATTGCCCAGGGTCACACATCTAGTAATTATCTGAGGCAGAATACAAAGTCAGATTCTTCTTACTCACAAAACCCTATCAACTCTGCTACCCAACTGATTTTCCTTCTGAGTATGGGGTGGGCTAAGTGTATCATTCCTCAAAGTGGTTCCATAAAATAATGACCTACTCAACCAAAGTTGCTTGATGGCCTATGAAGTTATAAAACCTAAGATTCTGTTACATTTATTATAAAAAATATATGATATTGTATATAAATATAAAATATGTAATAATCACATTTTTATAATAAATATATAATAAATAATTGTCATTGTAAAATGCCTGACCTTGTGTTCTCCTATAGTAGATCCTCTAGGGAAGGGAAAAGGAAGGGAAATGAGAGGTGAGAAGCCACCAGTTATAGAGGAGGGCTCTGGATTTTCTTTTTATGTATCTTTAGAGACCGCTGTCCTTCCTAAGCAGAACATTAAACAACATCTGCTGAGCTTTTACTTTCCTTATCACCCGCAATGCTTAAGAAATCAAATATTAAAATATGAAAATCGCATGGTTTTCTAATGAGTTTACCTCATGTGGAAGATTGAAATAATCAGAAATAATCAGCGCTAATCCTTTTCTTCAATCTAATGCTTCAACTCAGCTGTCCCCATTTCTTTTTTTCCCCAAATCAAAATCACACACATGCACACACAAATCCATTTTTCCCTTAAATAACATAAACAGTCATCATCGCCCACCATTATTATAGAAGATTAGCTTTACCCTTAGAGGACATAATCTGAGCCACGCTTTTTTATTCATCAGGCAGCATTTGCTGCTGGAAAACCAAAGCACAGTCTGAAAATGGCGAAGTGTACTTATTGCAACAGTTACAGTACAGGTAGAATCCTATCCTATTTTTCACCAGTGCTGTTATTTATTGCACAATGTACAAACTGTGAGAGCTAGAAGAGAATTAGAATCAACCATCCCTCTTATTTTACAGCTGAAGAAACTGAGGCCCAGAGTTAGAGCCAGAACTAGAAATATTTGCACCTGGACAAAAACCAGTTGAGCATGGTTGACTGGGAGGGAGAGCAGCGGAGGGCAGCCTCTCTGGGGAGATGCAGAAGTCAGCAAAGAACAACTATAAATGCAGTTGCACTAAGTCAAAGGGTGCTCTGACCCGTGTTTTTATGGGGGTTGAGGTAGAAGGCAGGCCTCAAAGAGTAGTACTGGAGTTATAAGACTCCAGAATATTAACTATGCTATATGTTGACTGAAATCATGAGATGGAGCATAGAGACAGTGCTTTCCATAAGAAGTATATCCTACCATAGAAGTAGTACATACAAATATGTTTAGAGATAGAATGTGCCCTGCCCTGACTCCATCAGCATCATGGTACAAAGACCTATTTGTCCCAAGTTATGGCTTTAATCAGAGAAGCAGAAATGATTTGTCTATTAATCTTCCATGTTGGTGGAGTTATGAATTGGTCTAACCCTTTTGGAAGGCAATTTGTAATAAAGGAAAGAAAGTGAGTGACTAAAATGCCCATACCCTTTGATGCAGAGATTCTACTACTAGCTATATCCAGGGGTGAGGAAGAGCACATGTGGCCCTCTAGGTCCTCAAGTGCAGCCCTTTGATCAAATCCAAACTTTATAGAAAAGAACTTCTGACTTCTGTGAACTTTGGATTCAGTCAACGGACCCCACTCACAGACCTAGAGGGCCTCAAGTGGCCTTGAGGCTGCAGGTTCCCTACCCCTTCTAAGGAAACAATGCTAACCCCATATGCTTCAAAATATGTATACTGAATCTTGTTAGTAGAAAAGAACTGAAAACTAAGTAGAGATGAGCATTGATTTAGGAATAACTTGCAAAGTCATGACACATGAATAAACTAGATACTACTATATTATAAATGAATATGATGACTACAGGGAAGCTTGGGGAGATTAATATGAATTGAGGCAATGTAAAGTAAGCTGAACCAAAAAACAATATGCACTTTGACTACATCAAAGTAAATGGGAAGAGCAGCAGCCACAAAACAATGGAAATGAAATGCTATGAAATTATAATGAATAAAGGGAGACACAAAGAGGAGCTCTAAGAAGGCATCCTGCCCTCCTTTCTTAGCAGAGATGGGGAACTGTGGGTGTGGAACACTCCAAAAGTCAGAATTTGAGGATTTGTTGACTAGTTTTCCTTATTTTTTTTCCTTCTTTGATATAAAGGATGATAATCTGGAATGGGAAGAAGGAAGTAACACTGGGAAACATAGATGACATAAACAAAAGATAGCAATAAAAGTTTATTTTTAAAAATCAGTTTGCATAAGGAGGCTGCAACAATGTCCTTCAAGCCATAGCTACCTATCATTAGCTGTACTTCTGCCCACCATGGTTCTCCCCACCATAACCAAGAGATTTAATTATGTCCATCCATATGATTGGGACTGGATTAAGAAAAAGCAGACAAAACTTTCTTAGATGTTACCACAACCCCCTTGACTATTCTTGTTTCTCATCTGATTTTCTGCTTACATTGCCTTTTCCTACCTCTCACCTCCTATAGATTTTCTCATTGCTGAAGGCTTGAAATTTAGACTTCCTATTTTACTACAGGTATTTATGTCATCCTGGTTCTTCCCTAGCTTCTGAAACACTCCTCAACCTGACCTGGACTCTCTGTGAATGTCATGACTTGATCTTGGCTACCTGGTTCTCACTCATGGCCGTGGTTTTTATGTCTAATGTATGCTTGATCCCTCAACCTTGCTTTAACTTCAATTCAAAGCTGAGAACAGTTCCTCTGAGCTTTCATAATACAAATCACAAAACTGGCACAGAGAAAAGGTTACAGTAGTGATGGGAGACTTCAACTGCCCAAACATTTGCTGGAAGTCTCGCTCTACTAAAAAGCAGAATATCTGACTAAATTGTTTGAAAGTCAAGTCAAGAATGGGTCTCACAGTAGGTCAGGGAAGCAACATGAGGAACTGTTGCTTTGAACTAAACCAGGGGGATGAGGAACCTGCAGCCTCGAGGCCATATGTAGCCTTCTAGGTCTTTGCGTGAGGTCTTTTGACTGAGTCTAAGTTTTACAGAATGAATCATTTTATTGAGGGGATTTGTTCTGTGAAATTTGATTCAGCCAAAGGATCACACTCGAGGATTTAGAGGGTCACATGTGACCTCAAGGCTGCAGATTCCCCACTCCAGACTAAACTCTGAACAGTAGGAAGGACCTAGTTGGTAAAGGGGAAATCACAGGAACATGCATCAACATGTCAAACATACATCTTCTACTTCAGTAAATAACATTCCAGAAAGTTTAGAAAGGTTGGGAAAATGGGTTGGGAAAACATTACAGGTTGACAAAATGGGTTGAAACTTTACATGTAAGTACATGCAAATCTTTCCATCTCCCTTTGAAAATATCTATTTTTTCATTTTTTTAAAAACACAACAGTATTCCACCACAATTATATACCATAATTTATTCAGTTATTCCTCAAGTGATCAGCATCATTTTAGTTTCTAGGATTTTTTCTACCACAGAAAGAGTTGAAATGAGTGTGTTTTTATTTTTTTATTTTATTTTTTGTTTTGTCCACACAGGGTTTTTCCTCTTTCTTTGATCTCTTTTGAATATACGACCAGCAGTAGTATAGCTGGATCAAGGGTATGTACTGTCTAATTACTTTTTATGTATAATTCCAAATCGTTTGTGTTCCAAAGTGATTGCAAGCATTCACCAGTCCACTAATGTAATCCATCAATATACTGATTTTTTCACAACCCTTCCAACATTTGCCATTGCCTTCCTTCCTTCCTTCCTTCCTTTTTTCTTTCTTCTTTTTCTTTCTTCCTTTTTTCTTTTTTTCTTCCTTCCTTCTTTCCTTTTTTCTTTCTTCTTTTCTTTCTTTCTTCCTTTCTTTCTCTGTCTTTTTTTTCTTTCTTTCATGATCTTTGCCAATCTTATGAGTGTGAAGTAGAATCTTAGAATTCCTTTATTTTGTATTTCTCTAATTTGGAGTATTTTTGAAATATGACTTTAGATAGCCTGGATTTCTTCCCTAGAGACTGTCAATTGCTATCTTTTGAGTGTTTATTAATTACACAGTGGCTCTTTTTCTTATATATTTGAATCAGGTTCTCATGTCTTGGAAATGGGATTTTTATCAGAAAAACTGGCTAAAAATTTTTTCCCAGTTAATTATTTTCCTTTAGTCTTAACTTTACTGGATTTGTTTATACAAAAAATTATTTTAATGTAATCAAAATTATACATTTTACTAATTTGCTCCTCTCCATCCCTTGAAAGTCTTAAACTTTTTCTCTCTTAGTAGAACTGATAGATAATTTTCCCTCAGATTTTCTCTAATTTGTTTATAATGTGTCCTTTTATATCTATTCACATTTCCATTTGGAGCTTATCTTGGTATGAATTATGAAGTGTTGCTCCAAATCTAATTTCTTCCATTCATATTGTTGTCCAATTTTCCTAATAATTTTTATCAAATGAGTCCTTATCCTAGTAACCGGAATCTTTGTATTTATCAATTGGAAGGCTTCTAGATACAGTTGTTTCTGTATGTTATGTGCCTAATATGTTTTCACTGACAGATTTTTCTACTTTTAACTAGCACCTATTTTTTTGAGAATTGCTTATTTGTAGTATAGTTTAAGATCTGGAACTTCTGGACTCCTTTAACGCATCTTTTTTTCCATTATTTTCTTTGAGGTTCTTGAAATTTTGCTTCCATATGTATTTTGTGGATGTTTTTCTAGTTCTACAAAGTAATTCACTAGTAGTTTGGTACGGTATTGAATAAGAAATCAATTTAGGCAGTATTGTCAACGTTTATTACATGCACTCTACTTTGGTGCAATTAATATTTTTGTAATTATTTAAGTCTGATTATTTCTGCAACCAGTGTGTTAGAGTTGTATTTATATAGTTCTCATATCTTGGTAAATAGACTCCCCAGTATTTTATATGATCCGTTGTTATTTTAGGGGCAGTTGGGGGTGCAATAGATAGAGTGTCAGATATGGAATCAGGAAGACCTGAGGTAAATTTGACCTCAGATATTTCTTAGCTGTGTGACCCATGGCAAGTCACTAAACCCTCTTTTTCTCATTTTCCTCATGTGCAAAATGAGCTGAATAGAGAAATAGCAAGTTGCTCCAGTATCCTTGCTAAGAAAAATCCAGATGGGCTCATGAAGTATAGGAGATGACTAAACAAATCATTTTAAATGGAATTTCTCTTTCTATCTCTTTCTTCTGGGTTTGATTAGTATTATATTAAAGTGCTGATGCTTTGTGTGTCTGTTCTATATCCTACAAGTTTATGGAAGTTATTAACTTTAGGATTTTTTGCATACCCTCATATCATGTGCAAAAAAGTGATAATTTTGTTTCTTCTTTTCCTGTGTTTATTCCTTCAATTTCTTTGTCCTTCTCTTAGTACTATAGCTAGAATTTCTAGTACTATGTCAAATAGAAGTGATGACAGTGTATATCCTTGCTTCAGCCCTGATTTTATTGGAAAGGAATCTAGTTTATCTCTATCAGGAATAATGATAGGTGTTGGTTTGGGACAGATACTATGTATCATTTTAAGGAAAGGTTAATCGTTTTGTATGTTTTCTTTTTCCATGTCTGTTGATATAATTGTGGAATTTTGGTAACTAATATGGTCAATTATAGTATATCTTATATGAAACCAACCTGCATCCTTGGTATAAATCCAACATGGTCATAGTGATAACTTTACAATATGCTTTTTAGTTAAATTAAAACATATTATAACCCCAATATCTTAAAAATGAACAAATTTAAAGAACTTTACAATATGATGAAGAATGAAATGAGTTGAAACAAGAGTACAACTTGTACAATAACAATGATATTGTAAAGACAAACACCTTTGAAAACTATAATCAATCACTGTGATCAGTACAATGATCATCTATGATTCCAGAGGATTAATGAAGGAATATACTATGCATCTTCTGATAGATAGCTAATTTAGGTTACTGAATGAGACAAATATATTTTTGCATTTAGTCAGTGAGTGAATTTGTTTTGGTTGACTGTGCATATTTGTTAAAAAAGAATTTGCTTATTCTTTTCTTTTTTGAAAGTGGTAGGGGGTAGGAAAGAAAAAATAAATGTTTTATGCACTTTCAGACAAGGTCACTGTATTATTAGTTTTGCATAATTGTTTTATTATTACAAGGGAGCTTTCAAAGAATAAGCATATTCTGGAAACATTTATGGGGAAACATAGCACATCAATATAATTTTAATTTAATTTAATTTTAGTGGAAATAATTTACATTTAATTAATTAAATTTTAACATTCATGTTTTAAAGAACTTGAGGTTCAAATTCTCTCCCTCTATCTGACCCTTACCCCATCAATTGAGAAGACAGGAAATATAATAAAAGTTATACATGTGAAATCATGCAAAACATATTTCCATATTAGTCATGTTGTAAAAAGAAAAGCAAGAAAAAAAAAGGAAAAATTATCCCTCCATTTGCATTCAGATTTCCTCAGTTCTTTCTTTGGAGAGAGATAGCACATTATCATAAGTCCTTCAGAATTGTCTTGGATCATCTTATTGATAGAATAGCTAAGTCACTCACAGTTTATCATCACACAATATTGCTATTACTGTGTATTATATTCTCCTAGTTCTGTTCATTTCAGTTTGAATCAGTGCATAGATGTCTTTCTAGGTTTTTCTGAATATATCCTGCTTGTCATTTCCTTTTTTTTGAAATCCAAATGATTTTATTTTCAGGTTTCTGTGACATACGGATTTTTTTTTATTTTTAGAGATAAATTATTTATTGTATCAATTCCATTTTTTCTAAGTCTTTTTTGCTACTTATTCTCAAATATTATTTCTTTTAAAAAAATATTTTAGACTCAAAACACCAGAAAACAAATACAGAATAGAGAAAAGAAACAAAAACATTTCATAAACTTAAATATTGGAACTTAAATACAAAGTAAGAAAGAAAGGGGGGGGGAAAGTATGTTGTGTGAATAGCAGAACATAGGAGAGGTTGCAAAATATGTAACAAATTTTAATTTCAAAAAAGCCTGTTATGATAAATATGACAAGTGGTGTTGTGAGCTGTCCACCTTTTTTTTTTTTTTTGCTTTCTTGTAAGTTTTCTTTTGTTCTCTGCCACGCACCTTTTTTACTTTGTTCCTTTTCCCTCTTCCTCCCTCCCCCAGAAGGCTATAATTAAGTTCAGAGATATTTCTTTATAGTTATAGATATAAATACCCACAAATACATATATATGTACATGCATATATAGACATATACTTTCCCACATTCTGCTCCTGATCTTTGTTTATATGTTTATGCGTTGTTGTTTCTTATAATATAATAGTATTCCATCACAAACATATATCACAACTTGTTGGGCATCCTCTCAATTTCCAATTCTTTGCCACCAAAAAAAGAGGTGCTATAAATATTGCTGCATATATACATATATACACCTTTTCCTTTTTCTTTCATCTATAAAGTGTTGATTTCTTCTTCTGAAAACTGCCCTGCTCTTATCCTTTGATCATTTATCAATTGGGAAATGAATTGTAGTCTTATGAATTTGATTCAGTTCTCCATATTTGAGAAAGGAAGACTTTTATCAGAAGACTTGCTATAAATCCTCACACAAAAACCCCACCCCAGGTTCCTAATTTCCTTCTAATCTTGGTTGCATTGATTTTTTTTGTGCAATTTCCTATAATCAAAATTTTGCATTGTACTCCCTGTGAGCCTCTCCTACAATTCAAAGTTGTTTGTCTTAATATGGTTGTTCTCCTGGTTCTGCTCATTTTATTCTTCATCAGTTTACAAAGCTATCCAAAAGTGTTTGCTTTTATAATATAAATATGACAGTATCCATTGTTCTCATTCTCACTTCCCCCTTCATAAGCTGTTCTATATGTCTTTAAAATAACTTATTCCCTCATTTCTTACAGCACAAGTATATTCTATCATCTTCATGTACCATGGTTTGTTCAGTCATTCCCCAATCAATGAGTATCTCCATTTCCAGTTCTTTGCCACCACACACAAAAACAGATGTTTTTTATGTTTTCATAAGACATTTTTCTCTTTGATCTCTTTCAAGAATAGGCCAGCAGTGATATGGATGAGTCAAAGGGCATGCATTGCTTCATAGCTTTTTGTATATAATTCCAATTTGCTTTCCAGAATGATTGTGCCCATTCACAAGGTTGCCCTTCTGAGTCTCTACCTCAGACCAATCAAATTTAGAAAGATGAAAAGAATGGAAAATGACAAGTGTTGGAGTTTACTTAATTTTAAGTGCAATATGAGCCCAAAGTGTCTATCATTCAACAAGTATTTATTAATCACCCACTGGGTCTCAAACACTGTGCTCATCTATAGAGATAACAAAGAAAGGTAAAAATGATTGCCCTCCCAAGACACTATGCAATCAGTAAGTTGATCGACAGGGAATTTCTGGTGCAGAATCTCCCTACACCAACATACACTGGTAAAAAATCTGCTCATTTGTAGAATGAGAGTGCTCCTTGAGGCACTGAAAAATTTAATCATTTCCTTGTGGTATTGGAGGACCTCTACTACAAAGCTACTCATTACTCCACAATGCCTTTCTAAGCAATCTTAAACTATATGTGGATAAACATATTTTCCAAACTTTGGAGATAATAGAACAACTATGCTTTTTGTGCTCAAATCAAATCTTGAGTATTCCCATTCATTTCTGAGTGTGGCCCTTTTTGAGGCACACTGTCAAGAGAAGGACCAGGTTCATTGGAAAGAAGCCAGAATGATATGTAGAATTTAAATGCTATCATAAAAGAAATAGTGGCAAGAATTTGATTTTTTAGCACAGGGAAGAGAAGACCTGGTGAGAGTAAAGGTAGATATATGAGCAGTGTCTTCAAATATTTGAAGGACTGGCACTTTAAGAAGGAATAGATTTGATATGTTTAATTCCAGGGAGCAAAATTGGGACCAATAGTGGAAGTTACAGAGAAGTAGTGATCTCAATCTAAGAAGGAATTTCTCATTTACATGGAAGTGAGTGCCTTATGAAATGGTGAATTCGCTTTCATTGGAAGTGAAGCAATCATTAAGTGATCAGGTCTCTAGGATGTTCTAGAGGGAATTCATGCATTACAAGGGAAGTTGAGGTAGATGACCTCTAAAGTCTCTGAATTTTGCAGATCGCTTGAATAAAGGTATTATATCTTACTCATCTTTCAAAATTCATGATTCTTATCCTTTGTCCAAGATATCTCCGTTAGGCATATATACCGATGGTGTCAAAAATAGAAAGAAAGTTCTCACATATGTCAAAGAAATTTAATGGAACTGGAAACACAGCTCATGTTCACCAATTGGGAAAGGAATAAACCAAGCTAGGGTTTATTAATATAAAGGCACATTGCTATGCTACAAAATTATGAATATGAAGAATACAATATGATGAGAAATATGAGAATACTTTTGTGAACTGATGAAAACTGAAATAAAGAGAACCAAGAAAATGCACAGTGACTATAATAATGAAATTGGAAAGAATGTCAAAAACTAAAAACTTAAGAGAATGTTGTATAATTATGAAAACAAAATGGTACATGAAAAATGGGGGAAATTCATCTCTTCTTTTTTGAAAAAATAGGAAACTATGGGTGTGGAACAATGACTATATTCTCATACTTTGTCGACATGTTTAATTTTGCTGAACTGATTTTTTTTTCCCTTTTAAAGAAATTCTTTGTTATAGAGGATAGATCTCTGTGGATGGAAAGGAGGATGGATATATGTGGAAATAAACATGATATAAAAACCAAATTTTAAAAATTGTTGTAAAGTTTTCACGATTTTGTAAGTACAGTCTAGCAGGGAAAATGCTTCACTGTGATTCTGTCAGCTCCGGCACTTTTCCCACTCGTGCAGATTATGGTCCCTCTATGATTTAGTCAATAGCTTTTAAGAGTTGCTCTAATTTAGTGATGTCTCTCCACATTTAGCCAGGCTTCTATTCTGACAACAGCCATAAAGTCCTTTTGTGGGCTCATACTTACAGCCATTCTTGCTTGTCAGAGGTAGGATGCTGCAGCAAAAGTACTGTGGCTCCTGAGTTTGAAGACCTATGGTCCAATCCTGCCTCTAATACTTACTACCTGTATGACCTTTGGTCATCCTCCTGAACCTCAGTTTCCTTATCTGTAAGATGAGATGATAGCACTAGATAACCTCTGAGATCTCTCTGTGCTCTAAATCTATGTCCTCATGACTTTCAAGAGATATATACTCAAATATCACAGATATTACTTCTGACTGGGGGGTGGGGGAGGTGTGAGGGAGGGGATCACGTTGGAGTTAATGGGGGAGGTCGTATTTGAGTTACTTTTTGAAGGACATCAATAGGTCAGAGGAATGTAGGGATGAGAGACAGGGAAGATAGGCATTCCAGACATGAGGAAAAAAAACTTTTACAGCGATAGAAAGTGTGGTAACCATACAGCTTCTGGTTACCAGCCTTATATTTCAAACCTATCAAAGGACAACAAGTGTCATAGAAGTGCTCATGGATTCAGACAGTACTACCCATAGGTGAACTAGGGAATTTTTCATTCTTTCCATGAGCCCAAGTAATGATGATGAGTGAAGGTTGGAGTGAGGTCAGGTATGGTCAGAGGTGGGACCAAGAGTTAAAGCATGCTCCTATTATCCTGGAAAGATAACAGGAGCTCACTAAATGATGGCGCCCCATTTTCTTGGTCAATAAGGTCTTCATTTTTCATTAGCTCCACAGATCAGTTTTCTCTCCACAGACCTCTCACCTCTCCCAGGATAAGCTCATCACCTGAAACCTCATCGTCATGGAAACTGATACAGCTTTGATATTCCATACTTTTTTAGCAACCTCATTTGTTTCTTCCCTCTGATTGGAGGGCTGGAGGGCAGAGCAATAAACTTCTTCAAAGGCTTTCTTTAGAGAGGGTTTAGAATTCTCTAGGTAACTTCATTTTCCATCAACTGCCCTGCTTGGTTTCAACTCCATTGAACATTGTGCCTCTGCTCTATGATATACATATATATACATATATATATACACACACATATACATATATACACACATATATACATATATGTGTGTGTGAATGTACACATATATAAAGTATGGATATATGCGCTTGTGTACTGTGTGTGCATATGTACATGTACATATGTACACATACATAGATGTATATATACATGTATGTATATATTTTATATACATGTATATATATAAATATAGATACTTATTTATTTATTTATTTTCTCTTTAAAGAGAAAGCATTCTTTATCAGACACTTTCTGATAAAGGTTTACTGCAGAAAATGGGTTTTAAGCTGAGCCCTAGCCTGTAAAGCTAAGAGTAACATTGAGGAGAGAGACCATTCCAAGCATGGGGGATAGCCTATGCAAATGCACAGTCTGGCAATGGAGCTTCATGAGAAACAACAAGTAAGACATAATGGGTTTGCCAAATGTATAGAGGAGAGTGAAGAATGAGAAGACTGGAAAGGCAGAAAAGGGAATTAGCCAAATTTAGGATTTCATATTTAATCCTACTTAATAAGGAATCTCTGGGAAGTGGAAAGGGGGACATGGGCAAATAAAAGCTTTAGGGGCAAAATTGGCAAAATTGAGGAAAATTTAGGAAAAATTTTAGGAAATTGGCAAAATTTAGGGGAAAAATTGGCATTTGAGTGGAAGACTAATTGGAAAGGGGAGAGAGTTGAGGTAAGGAAGCCAATTAGAAGACTATTGCAATAGTCCAGGTCAATCAGTCCGTCAACAAGCGATGACTAAGTGCTTGCTCTGGAAATACAAATATAAGCACAAATAAAAACCTTCCCTGCCTGCCCTCAAGGAGATTACTTTCTAATAGTAAAGAAAATATAAAAAAGGAAAAGCCTTGGGTTGGCCGGGGGTGGGGTGAGGTGGAGTGAGGAGAGAGAACCAATCCTGGGTGGTAGTGGTGTGGGGGGGGTAGGAGGGGCTGATAGAAAAGTCCAGAGGAGGGTAGCAGGGTGGGAAATGAAGAGATGGCTGGCTTGTGCTCTCTTCTTAAATGGAAGTTCTAAAAGGGGTTGTCCGTTGTCCTCCCCAACAAAGGGATGGGCCCTAAATGGAGAAGGTATTTCCCAGGTATGAAGTGATACGGACCTGTACATGAGTGGTGGCTATGTACAGTGGATGTTTGCACATGCAGGAAAATACACACACACACACACACACACACACACACACACACACACACACACACACACACTCATCTTCCCTTACAAAAGCCAAGGACTTCAGTGATCTGTATCATCCCTTGTAGGAAACACACATCTGGGCTAAGCATTGGTAACTGTCTCAAGTGTCTGAAGGATTTGTACCGGAGTATTTGCTCTATGTTCAAGTCCCTAAGTAGCAGGCAAATAAGGGTGACCTGTTTTTCATAGAGAGCAAAGTATTTTTGCCTACAGTTTAAATGATAAGAAATGGGGAACATTCTACTAAGTCTGGGGTGATTCCAGACAAGGCCAGCACTGGAGAGAAGAGTAAAGTAGATGCTCATTATCTGGCACACTTATTTCCCTTTTCACATGCCTTAATTCCTAAATCATCTCCACTTTCCCACAATTTCCCAGGACAATCACACTATTCTGCAGTTTCCCAGCATTCTTCCAGCACCTCACCCACAGTACTCCAGCCAATCTTGACCTCCCTTCCTTCCCTCACCCCACTAAAAGTTTTCCTTTTCAATACCTTAGTCCTAAAGGACCCCGCTAGCTGTCTCTGAGAAAGCATCTGATAAATGAATTCATGATAAGGTATTGAAGCTACCATCAGCCAATCTGTTTTACTCCTTTCAGGGATATTTGCATTTTTACAGGACACTCTTGGGAGACATAATGCCATAGCCTAGAGTTCTAATAGTGAAATATCAGAGACTGTGACAGGCTGGTAAGGGAGTTATTTAGGAGGGAGGCCCTCCCTGCACCCTTCAAAAATAGGTATCTGTGTGAAGAAATTCAGAAAAAATTCAAAGGATGCCATACAAAGACAGAATATTCACTCATTTTTATCACTGGAACATCCCTATAATGTAGGCCAGGAAGAGCTTATTATCTTCATCCAATTAATGAGAAACCTGGGCATCAGACAGGTTAAGTGACTTGCCCAGAACCACACAACTCACTTACAGCAGCTCAGATGCATTACCTTAAAACATACTAGGCAGGAAGTTGCATCATCTATCTCTCTATAGGTTTTCTCAGGTGCCAACATAATTCTTAGATTACCCTAGAGCTGACATTGCAACATGGCTTCCAACAACCAGCTAGGAGGACAGGAAACAGGCAGGAAAGACACACAGAAAGGTCACCAACAATTATAAAGTGCCTACTATGTGCCAGGCGTTATAGATATAATGGCACCACATGACATAATCCCTACATGGAAAGAGCCTATAGGAGAGAAGTGGAGTGAAACCAAGAGTCCCTACAGTTTTCCAATGATGTCCCACTGCCTTTGTCAGTACAGCACCCTCTTTTTTTGGATGCTGGGCACTAAAACAAGAGGACTGGCAGTCACAGTTTGCCCACGGCATGTATCCAATGCCTAACCCTAGGAGGCATCTTAGAAGACTTTGAATCCCATCTGCTCATTTCATATAAGAAGAAACTGAGGCACAGAGTGGGTTCTAAAACTTGTTGTCAAATTGCAGTTAGTTTCATTGGATTTCACAAAGCTTTGTTGTGAACACAGCTGTGTTTGGCATCATCCTTGGCTCCCTTCCAGGCTTGTCAACCCAGGGGGAATGCAAAAGCCACCTCTGCTAACAGATATGAATACCATCCCTTACCCATAAGAAGTGAAGTTGTTTAAAATCGAGTTTAAAATCCCAACCACTGACTCAGATAAGGGATAAGATTCTTTCTGCGTTCTCCTAGCTACGTGACCTTAGGCACCTCACTTAACTTTTCTCAGTCTCACTTCTTCATTTCTGAAAATATGGATTGTCATAGCACCTACTATCCAGGATTATGGTGAGAATCAAATAATGCACATTAAATACTTTACAAACCTCCAAGAACTATGGAAATGTTCGTTCTTCTTATCCAATGCAGAGATCACTGGCAAGGGCTTTCAGATATGCCATAAGGGACGGGCTGCAGCCCCCACCTTTGCAGTTTCTGATGCAATCTCTTTTCTGTGGCAGACTCTCCGAAGTTGTTGTGCACCCTGGAGAATAGGGTGGACTGCTTGCCTCAAAATGGATATTTTTCTCCTGTCAGAGGAATTGAGGAAAGATAGAAAACAAATGAATATGCCCATTTAATGCGTTTTGGTTTGGGTTGTGTCTTGCTGTGTGGAGGGTTCCAGGGTTCCAGGCCTGCTGGGCTTCTAAAGCTTTAGAGAAACTAAACATTACAAGAAACTGTTCCTCTCAGCAGCTGCTGCCTGGTGCCATTCCTTGCTTCTCTTTTCATGCAGCAGGAAAAAAAATTTATCATTTCATCCATCATTTACAACTTGCTGCAGAGATGCCTCAAAGTTAGGAAATAGTACGGATGATTTGGTACAGAGAGCACAAACATGGGGGTGTAGTGGAAAAGGATTTTATAATACTGGGTCTTCTTGTAGGTTTTTTTTAACCACACAAGCAAAAAAACCCTAGAACATGGAAATAGCTGGAAATAGCTCTGTGTAACAAATATAACAGTAAGGTCATAGAATTCACAGCAGGAGAGGCTCTCTGAGCTCATCTTGAATGGCCCCTTCATTGGAAACATGAGGAAACTGAGGTTGAAAGTGGTAAATTGATGAAAAAGATAATGGGTTTTTAGTAACAAAGAACTGGAAGCAAAGATGGTACCCATTATTTGGTAAATGACTGAGCAGATTGTGGCATATGAATTTAATGGAACATTATTGAACCATTGGAAATGACGAACATAAAGAAAAGAAAGAAACTTGAAAGACTTGTATGAATTGAACCAAAGGGAATCAAGCAGATCCAAGAAGGGTAATTTACACAATGAACTCTGACAATAGAAACGAAATCAACATTAGATTTGGTAAACTTGAAGTCAGGAAAGCTATGGTTGAAATACTGTCATGGACGCTAGTTATGTGACATTGGGTGAGTTACTTAACCTGTCTGTGCCTCGGTTTCCTCATCTATGAAATGAAGAAGGTTGGATTTAATGGTTTCTAAGGTCTCTTCCAGCTCTAAATCTATGATCTTAGGATCCTGTGACCCTGGAATTCTGAGCATGACAGTAATAAGTTATGACTTCAAAAGGATGAAAGTGAAGCATGCTGCCTGCCTCTCAGTAATGAAGTGGTCAACAGTGGGTCAACAGTCTTATTCTGTAAGACATATGTTTTCAGATGTGGTCAATATGTTGATTTGCTTTTTTTTAAATGGAACTAATTTGTTAAAAGGGTAAATTCTATTGGTTGTGCAAGGAGAGATGTACCAAAAAGTGTCAATGATGTGGAAAAAAAAGAGAGGATCAATAAACTATTGTAGAGGAACAAAAATGCTAGATTTTCATTTGCTTTAGTAACTGAAAGTTTAACATGAGTCAGCAGTATGATAAAGTGGCCAATAAAGTTAATGTAGTTGTGGGCTTAATAAAAGAAACAGCTTCTAGGAGCAAGGAGGTGACAAGTCATACTTGACTCCATCCTAATCATTCTGTTTATTTTGGGCAATTCAGTTAAGAAGTACATTTACAAAGCAGAAAATCTTCAGAAGAGGGCAACCAAGATTGTGCTTTGAGCCCATATCATATGAGACTGAAGATGTTTACCCAAGAAAAGAGATTAGGAAAAACATGAAGTGTGCCTTCAAGTATCTGGAGGGATAGCACATGGAAGAGGCATTAGATTTGTTGTTTATCTCTCCAGAGGACAGAAGACCAACGAGTAGAAGAGATGAAGAGACAAATTGAGGCTCAGTGCCAAAAGAGATTTCCTAGTAATTACAGTTATCCCAACGTGAGTGTTGCTGCTTTGGAAATTAGTAGATTCCTCTATAATGGGAAGTTTCTAAGCAAAAGCTTTTTGACCATTAGACATGCCTATTATATGGGAATTCCTTTTCTGCCTATGGTTTTGACTAAGAGGTTGCTAAGATTCATTCCAATTCTAAAAAACCTACATTTCTACAGGGAGGGTAGACAGTGGGCACCTTGATGGAATTGTGGGTAGAGCATCAGGCCTGGAGTCCAGGAAGCCTCATCTTCCTGAGTTCAAATCTGACCTCAAACATTTACTATGTGACCCTTGGCAAGTCACAAATCCTGTTTATCTCAGTATCATCATCTGTAGAAATGAGATGGAGAAGGAAATTGTAAACCATTCTAGTACCCTTGCTAAGAAAACTCCAAATGGGTTCACAATCACACACAACCAAAATGACTCAACAGCACAGCTCTGCAGTTCTATGAAGTGTCTTGTTCAAAGTTATAGTTAATGTTCAAGTCAAGTCTTCTGAATTCCCAAATTAAGAGTGTTCTCAATATACTATATTTTCATATTTTCACTTTTAGAAACCAAGGATAACTTGTGGTTAATAGCACATTGCTTTAAAAACAAAAAGAACAAAAGTTTTGATATTTTAATATGGACTTGAGAGATATAGAAGATACAGGTTTAAGAATAAGGAAGGCCTGGATATAAATCCTGCTTCTAACTTATAATAACTATATGACCACTGGAGAATCACAACCTTTCAGTGACCCAAGCAACTTTTTAAGATTATAAGTTGATGAATTATTGAACTATAATCTATGAAAAGAGTTTTTATGCTGGGAGTTCTTTACACTGATAAAATCACAGGTTGGTCTAACTACTCTTCCCCTATCCATACTCCTTACCCAAAAAATCATATTTAAATTTTTAATTGATTTCTTTAAAAAAGACTTAGCTTGATATGTTGGTATTTTGTTCAGTCATTTCAATTGTATTGGACTCTTTGTGACCCCGTGTTGGCATTTTGGGGTTTTCTTGGCAAAGATACTATAATGCTTTGTCATTTTCTTCTCCAGTTCACTTTACACCTGAGAAAACTGAGACAAACAGGGCTAAGTGACTTGTTTGGTGTCACACAGCCAGGAAGTGTCTAAAGTCAGATTTGAACCCAGGAAGATGAGTCTTCCTAACTCCAAGCCTACTGTTCTAGCCACTAGGCCACATACCTACGTTATACTTGATTTGGAGATTGGTAAAAAAGGTTTATGGTATAATGAAAAGTACCCTAAACGTAGAGTTGTAAGAACAGTCTGGCTTCCATCTCTGATAGCTATAAATCGATTGGTTCTGGATGACTCACTTCCTCTGTGTGGATTTAAGCTGCTCAAATTTAAAATGTGGGGGCTGCAGAAGTTGAATCCTTCCCAACCTATTGACTAAAGGACTCTTAGGGAGAATGCAAAGCTAACACAAAGGAAATTTAAACAAACACGCCTCAAAAAGATATTCTCTATATGTGTAAATATGTTATGCACATGCATATACACACATATACATATATGCATATGTATTACCGTTTTCCAAATATTTTGAAGTTGTTGTGATTCATAAAATGCAAATTTACTTAAAGGTGTTAATGAATTCATAGTATTTCTGTGTCATTATGTATTCTCTTAATCAACTGATTCTAATGGTACAACAATTATATGGAAATCTAATCAATCAACTAACATTTATTAAACACCAACTATGTGCTAGGAATGGGCAACTAGGAGGCACGGTGGATAGAGCACTGGGCTTGGAGTCAGGAAGACTCATCTTCAATGAATTCAGATCTGCTCTTAGACACTTAAGCTATGTGATGCTGGGCTAGTCATTTAACCCTGTTTGCCTCAGTTTCCTTAACTGTAAAATGAGCTGGAGAAGGAAAGGACAAACCGTTCTAGTATCTCTTCCAAGACAACCCCAAAGGTAGTAATGAAGAGTAAAAACACAACTGTTGTTGTGGTTTTTTGTCCTTCCTTCCCAAAGAGGACTGTGATGTCAGGAAGGTGAAGAAGTTACTTACAAGTGAATTGGATTTAAGTGAGGGAGGGCTGTGCAAAGTCACCAACCTCACTGTCTCCTCTGGAGCCATCTGAGTCCAGTGGCAAAATGACACAACTGAAATGACTGAACGACAATGGTCCAGGCATGTGCTATAAATGCAAGACAAACATCAAACAGTCCTTTATATTAAGGAGTTTATATCCTTAGGGGGAGAACAACAGATGTACTTAGGAAAATTTACTATACATGCATATGTATATATGTATATGTGTATATGTTCATACACATACACACACATATATATGTATATATATATATATATGAACTTTTTGAAAAACGTTCTAATACTAGAAAAGGGTTGGAAAGACTAGACTTGACAATAATAATGAGCATTTGCATAGAACTTTAAGATTTTGAAGAACACTTTACAAATGTTGCCTCACTTGACCCTTACAACATTGCTGGGAAGAAAGTGCTATTATTAACCCCATTTTACATATGAGGAAACTAAAGCACAGGGAGGTTAAGTTACTTCCACAGGGTCACACTGCTAGGAAGAGTCTAAGTAAGGATTTGATCTCAAATCATACTAGTTTCAAGTTCTATTCATGGTGCCACCTAAATGCCACCTCTAACATTTTGTGATCCTGTAAATTCCAGCAACTTCCACCCTCTACAAAACATCTGTAAACCCAGAAATGCCCCTAATTATTTCCCCTCCCCCAAACACACACAGCTTCTGAGATGAAAAATAATTACCATGAAGTCCAGACACTAAAGGGCCATGACCTATACTTCACAGAGGCTATTTCTGAGAGACATATTGGGTCTTATTTATACAATTTAAGTAAGCTTGGTTGTCTGAATCCCCAGATCGCAGCAGACTAAAGACACCAAAATAACAACAATAACTTTACACTTTAAAATTGTTGAGCCCTGAAAGTACATTATCTCATTTGAGCCTCATAGCAACTCCGTAAGGTATGAAAGGTCCAATTATTCTTGTCTTTTAGATAAGGAAACAACTTCAGAGAAGTTTTGACTTGCCCATGTTCACCCAGTTATTAAATATAGAAAGTAGGATTTGACCCTAAATTATCCTTCCGAGATCCAACATTCCATGACACTGAGAAACTGTAGCTGAAATACAAGTTGTAGTATAATTGGTTTTGAGGGCCTAAAAGCCATCTATTCTAACCCCTCTGTTTTAGTAATAGGGAAACAGAGGTTCAAAAAACTGAAGTGACCTGCTAGTCACATGACTAGAAATTGTTGGGGACAGAATTTGAACTCAGGGCCTCTGAGGCTGGTGTGTTCTTTTACTGTATCACATGATCTCTCCATACAGAAAGACTGCATCGGAACTGGAGTTGAGCACTGACCACGGTGAAATCATGTGTCAAATATTAAAGTACCAAGACATAAATTAAGATGCAAAAAAAACCCAAAATTACTAGGTTTTTTTTAAATTCAATTCAATTAATTCAAAACTCTTCAATAGATCTATTCAATAAAAATTCAATAAAAAAAAGTTATGGAAAACAACCTATGTCCTCAAAATGATTGCAGGCTAGTTGAGAATTCTGCCAGATGCTCACTTTGCTACTGTGGACAAATTATATCACTTTTATAAGACTCAGTTTTCTCATCCATAAAGTAGGGATAACAATACTTGCATCACCTAACTCCCAGGGTAAAAATGAGAGAGGCAAACGATATAGTGTATTATATCCATAAAGCACTTAGATAGAATGTTGTTCGTGCTGTTGCGATCAGCACAAAAAAATATCCTCTGCCCTTCCAGAGTTTACAATCTAACTGGGCATACTCCCATGAAGATGCTAGCCCAACCAAACCTTGGGAGGACTAACTTGTTATAGCTGGCTGTTACTCTGGCAAGGTTCTGATCAATTAATTCACATTTGTCCACCACCATCTGCAGTAGCAGCTGTGGCTCATTTAGGATAGAGAAGTGTGGCTAGCAGGAGGTCTGGGAGCTCCAAAGGGCACTTGCAGGCTCCACTGAGCTGAGGAAAGCATATTGCCCAAGATGCCCAACTCAGTAATGCCTTGATTTTGATCATGACCTCGGCTTATCTACCTGTTGTTGATCTGTTACTTTCTTTGAGGATTCTAGCTCTACCTAAGCACATAGTGGACACTGTTACTTCCTAGGAATGGAACCCTGCTCTTCTTAACAGAGCACTTATTCTCTCCCCACTTTCAGACTCATTGCTCTTAGTGTGGGGCAAGTGCATTGAGTGAAATCAAAAAGTCCTAAGTTCAGTACATTCCCTGACACTTAGTAGCTGTGTGACCTTGTCACTTAGCCTTGTTTGCCTCATTTCCTCAACTGTAAAATTAGCTGGGGAAGGAAATGACAAACCATTCTATTATCTTTTCAGGAAAACTCTAAAATGGGTCACAAAGACTCAACAATAAACAACTTACATAGATTATGCCATGTTTGCCTTATAACAAGGCTTTGTGGGGCAGGCATTTTAGCTGTAATATTCATTTTACCAATGAGGAATCTGGGGCTCAGAGAGATTAAGTAAATGACTTGCCCAAGGTCACACAGCTGAGTGTCAGAGTTAAGTGAATTCCACAAGGTCACACAGCTACGAAGTGTTTGAGGCCAGATTTGAACTCATGAGGATCAGTCTTCCTGACTCCAAGTGGACTCTGTCCGCTGTGCCACCTACCTACCCTAAAATGTAAATGCAAATAAACAAGTGTTTCACATTATTTAACGTATCCCTTAAATCTGATATTTTTAATATTTTTATGTGTGTCATGGATGCCTATGGCAGTCTGGTGAAACCCACATACGCTTTCTTAGAATATAAGCATAAAACAAATTACATAGGATCACCAATGAAACCAAAAGTTAGTGAAAATAAAATTTATTTTTCTCATACAAGATCATGGATGCCCTGAAATCTGTCCATAGAACTCAGGTTAAGAATCCCTGCTTTAAATATATGGAAAGTACTTTGAGAAGTCTAAGGTGCAATCCAAAGAAGAGCTTTTGTTATCTCTGTCTGTTTGGGCCCGTACTTCCACACTGGTAAGTCACTGGCTCTGTACCCTAAGTAATGTCAGTCATCTCCCACCTTTGTACCCACACCCCCAAGAAAAAGGTCTGTCCCTGGCTCCATCTCTAGGTAGGACACAGTAATACTAAATTCTTACTGACCAATGATGACCCAGCTTGGTAACCCTCCCATTCAGTTATCCATCCCACTCATCTTCCCTACTGCTGCCCTATTTCTCTAACAATGGCCCAAAGATAGCCTCTAGTCCAGACCCATAAAAGTCATGCCCACAGTACCTAAGAAAGTCAGTCTGCTCAGCTTTGGAATTTCTGTCCTGGGACTGAGCTGCATCAATTGGAAAGTATATTTGTACACTCAGCACTTGACACAATGCCTTGTCAATTGGTGGTAAGCATTTAATAAATGCTTCTTTCCTTCCCTCCTTCTTTTATTTTTTTCATTCTCTTCCTTTCTTTCTTTCCTTCACTCATTCCCTTATTCCTTCCTTTTTTCTTTATTCCTTCTCTTCCTCCCCACCTTCCTTCTTCCTCTTCCTTTCTTTTTTCTTCCCTTCATTCCTTCCTCCCTTCCTTCTTTCTATTCCTTCTTTCTTTTCCTTCCTTCCTTCTTTCCCTTCTTTTTGTCAGAAGAAATATGCCTTAACAAAGGACAAAGCATTAACCCAAAGGAATCAATCCTTAATGATAGAATTTTAAGCAACAGGCTTCTGGGAAAAGACTGGGGAGGAGGGCAGGAGCCTTTCCCTGCCACCTACCCCTCAATTCATGTGAAGCAGTAACAATCTATCCACTCAGTTTCTGCTTCAGGACCAAAAGGGGCAGGACAAGGGGGACAGAGACCTGTGAACTCAATGACCTAAAACAGATGAATTTGGCATTTCAGACTTGAATGTCTCAGTTTCACCGTGTAATCCAGTATAACCAGTATTTCATTTTTAATTTCAACCTGTAAATTACTTTTGCTGGAAAGTGGCGTAAGAGGTGAATGATCTGTTTTGAGAGCACCTGAGAAA
This sequence comes from Notamacropus eugenii, assembly GCF_028372415.1. NCBI lineage: Eukaryota > Metazoa > Chordata > Mammalia > Diprotodontia > Macropodidae > Notamacropus > Notamacropus eugenii. The sequence goes on from NC_092878.1 coordinate 7,787,168, forward strand.
CCCTAAGGCCTAGGTTTCCCAGTATCCAAAATCACGTTTTACTTCCCTAAATCCATGTGGTGGCAGGTATTTGCAGGTAATTTCATTCCCAATCACGCACTGTGTATTTAAGTAATCAGTTCTATGCATAATTACTTACTCTGTATGAAAATGAAGGCCTGGCTTTGCAGAGGAGATGTGAAGTGCACATTCTTTTGAGCACGAATCCTGTTATAAACATTTAAAACTTTGGTCTCCAACTTTGGGCCAACTTCCTGTCACTCAGCAAGGCTGATTGAATGTTTGCAGAGCATGCTCCCTGGGTATTATGGAGAGGCATCCTTCTGTACTAAGGTGGAAAATAAGCTGGATTTGGAACCAGAACATCCAGGCTCAAATCCTTCACTTGTCACTTATAAAATGTTCTGCCACAAAAAAAGTCATTTAATTTCTCTGTGTCTCAGTTTCCTCATCTGTAAATTGAGAATCTTGGCTCAATGGCCTCTAAGGGCTTCTTCCAGTTATATCTCAAAGATCCAAAGACCTGACTAAACACTAAAAAAGATGGAGCTCAAGCATCTCTTTCTACATGAAGACTTTCCTGATGTCCTCCCTTCCCTCCAAAAATAGAGCCTTCTCTCTAAAACGATCTTGTTTTGGGGAAAGAAAAAAATAAATAAACTTGGAGACTGAAGAAGAAAAAGCAATTTTTAAAATGTACACAAATATCACACGTATACATTAACAACTGGAGAAACTGCCATGGGGAACAAGCATGTATTAAGGGCCTACTGTGTGACAGGCACTGTGCTAAACACCTAAATATTTTCTCATTTCATCCTGACAACGACCTTGGGAGGGAGAAACTATTACTATTCCCATTTTAAGAGGAAACTGAAGCAGTCAGAGAGTAAGTTTCTTGTCTAGAGGTCACACAGCTAGTAAGTGTTTGAGACAGAATTTGAACTTAGGTCTTTCTGACACCTGACCCAGCTTTCTATCTTGTGTGCTACTTAGCTACAGAGTAAAGTGAATGTGATGTGGTAGAGAGAGTATTGAACTGGTAGTACAGAAGTCATAAGACCTTTGGAAAGAGTCTCAGATATCCAGCACCTCTCCCTCTCCCTTCATTTTGCACAAAATTGGCGGTGGGGATTAAAATAACTTGTCCGTGATCACCCAAGTATCTAGTGGCAGAACCAGGATTTGAACAAAGGTCTTTCGATTACAAACCTAGTTCTCTTTCAACAATATCAAGCCATCTTGTACCTTGGTTCTAAAATCAGGTCTACTACTCACTAGTTGTGTTGCTGCTCAGTTATTTTCAGTTGTGTCCAACTCTTCATGACCCTATTTTATGGTTTTCTTGGCAAAGATATTAGTGTTTTGTCACTTCCTTCTCCAATTCATTTTACAGATGTGGAAACTGAGGCAAACAGGGTTAAGTGACTTGTCCAGGGTCACACAGCTAGGAAGTGCCTGAGGTCACATTTGAACTCAGGAAGATGAATCTTCCTGTCTTCAGGTCTGGCATTCTCTCCATTGCCTCACCTTTCTCCCTGTTAGAAAAGCAATCGTAGATAAATCATTTAGCATCTCTAGACTTCAGTTGACTCACCTGTGATTTTAGGCAGAGCTAACCTATGTGATCTTAGAGATCCCCACCAGCTCCACTGTTCTATTATTCTGTAAAATATACACAGCTGTGGTGGTATACATAGATGCTTAGGGGTTGTTGCAAAGGTGTCTTACTAAGACTTTTTCTTATTATAATTTCCATACTGTCATTTCAAAATGTAATTTCCAGAACTGGCTCCAACAGAGCATGGCATATTAAAACCTTGCCAGAAATTCTGTGTTCTATAGTTTAGTGCAGCTGCTAGACATCTCTTTATCATGAGAGTCTTACCTTCTGACCTCTATATTATCAAGTATCAGCTCATAACTAAGGATTGAAGATTGATTGTTCTCAGCCAAAGATAATCTCCACTTCTTTGTTTTCCCTTAATTTTGTAAAGAGTGAGGAGTGATTTCTTAGGTTTTCTTTCTCCTGTTGTTCTAAACAGAGGGTGAGCTTAAAAATCAAAGAAGAAATCTATAGTATCATTTTTTCATAAGCAGAGAAAGATTGGAAAAATCTGAAGGAAAATCAAGATTGGCATTACACAATGGGAGAAATCAGGTCAAGGTGTATTACATCTTTTTCTAAATGAGTCATGTTAATGAGAACAAAAGCATAAGGTGTCTATTATTTTACCTTAAGATGAGGAAGATTTAGGAATAGTATACTTTTAAAAACAAACAATAAAGCAACTAGGGGAGAGTCTGATGTAAAGAACAGAAATTATAGCAAAGAAGTTTAGGAAGGGTATGGTCATCTTGACAATGTACTAGAATGATCTCAGAAAGGATACAGAGCCTGAATGTAAATGGGCACGTCATTCTTAAAAAATAGAAGAGACCTGGAATTGTTGATACTTTTAGCTAAGAAAAGCATACTTAACCAAATGATAGAAAAGATCGAAAGAGATAAAAGAGACAATTTTGATTTCATAAAATTTAAAAAGTTCTTATATGAATATAATGGATGGAGCAGGAGAGAAGGAAAAAACTAGAAAATGGAAAATATTTGCAACAAAAATCACTGATATAAGTCTAACATGACTGGAGAGAGACAAGGTCTATCAGGGCAGAATATTGTACTCATTTTCAGATGTGGCCAACTGTAGTGGCCATTTTTGCTTAATGAGTTGGTTATCTTGCAGGAGAAGGCTTAATCTAGAATGGAGGTTCTAAACCTTTGTTCCGCCATAAACCTCTTTAGCAGTCTGGTGAAGCCTATGGACCCCTCCTCAGTATAATGCCTTAATTACATAAAATAAGATACAGAGGATTACAAAAGACAATGATATTAAAGTATATTCTATAGACAGAACTGTGATCACACGTGATCTAGAAACAAGACTAAACACCATAGTAACTCAGAAGTAGTGAGGAGCATGAATGATTTCCTGAGATTTGTGAAAGAACTGTAAGTTGACATAAAAATATAATAATAACTAACATCAATGTAGTGCTTACTATGTACCAAGCAGGGAGTGAGGTGGTACAACAGATACAGTGCCAGACCAGGAATCAGGAATCCTGAGTTCAAATCTGACCTCAGACACTTCCTAGCAGTGTAATGCTGGGCAAGTCTCTTAACCTTGTTTACCTCAGTCTCGTCATCTGTAAAATGAGCCAGAGAAGGCAATGGCAAACCACTTCAGTATATTTGCAAGAAAAACCCCAATGGAGTCATAAAAAATTTTACATGATTGAACCAATAATGTACCAAGCACTGTGCTAAGCACTTTACAATTATTACCTCATTTGGTGCTTATAATGATCCTGGGAGGTAGGTGCTATTATTACCCCCATTTTACAAATGAAGAAACTGAGGCAGGCAAAGGTTAAGCAACTTATCTAGGGTCAAACAGCCAATAATTGTCTGATTTGAAATTAGTTCTTCTGGACTTTAGGCATAGTGCTCTGTCTTCTATGCCACCTAACTATACTTTCTATTAATGACAAAATCACAGGTATTTGTAATACTAAGGTGATTTGTTGTTGGCCATATTCACACTTGAAGAAATGTTAAATATCAGTTAGAGATTAATAAAACTAAAGATGTTGAATTTGTTTCCTTTGTTTTCCTGTCCAAATTAATTGGCCCCTTGAAACCTATCCACCAGCCCCAGGTTAAACAACCTTGATCCAGAGATAAGCGAAAGGGTTACATCACTAGAAATGACTGTGATTAAAGGACAACAGATATCAATAATTTTAAGAGAAAACTTTTAGAGAAATATGATTATCAATAGTTTCTGAAAAAGCAGATTACAAGATGTTTGATCTAAAGCTGAAAAGGACCTGATCAGTCATTAAGTCAAACCTCTTCATTTTATAGATGAGGAAACTAAGACTGTGCAGGTTAAATAACTTACTAAAGTCTCATAGTTAATTATTAGTATTTGAACCTCATGTCCTCCAGAGTTCAAGTACTACCTTCTTTCCACTGCAGCAGTTTCCTGAGTGACCTTCCCCTCTGCCTACAAACTTGTCCAAATCTCCCCTGTTCTAAAAGACACATTTTCCTCTTGGTTCTTAAACTCCCGTGCTATCTGTTTCCTTCCTTTCACCAACAACTTTCATTCTTTAATTTAGGTCCCTATTTCATATGCATATTTTTGAATGCATATAGTTTACTTTAAGAAAAATTGGTCTAGAGCTATGACTTTATTATTGTAGGGATCTGTTTGTAAAGAAATGCAAATCTCTATTCAGAGAGTTTACTTTAAAGGAACAAAAATATCTGGTTCCTGTTGACTGTGAACTCTCTAAAGCAGGTAGAGGCACATATGATGACTTGGGTGCATTGAGGAGGGCATCGAGATTGTTCAAGATCCTGAACTGAACCAGGCCTGCTCTATGTCTGTGCTCTCTCCAGCTGCCTCTTTCTCCCTCCCACCTCAAAAGCTTCCGTTTTTCATTTATAAACTCTCACCCCCAGCGGGTTGTTATGGTGACGTTTCTACTGATATGCTTCTTTTGCACGATTTGACAAGTCCAACCAAGCAAAACCTGTGTTTGTGTCATCACAGACTCTGATGAACACTGAGAGAGAACAACCAATAGGGCTGGAGTGGGGGAGGGGGGAAAGAAATGTCCTCAGGGGTATTTCATTCTAAACAGAGTCTTGAAAACACACACAGCCCTCTCAGCTAATCTGTGAGCTAATCTGATACACGTCAAAGATGGAATTGAGTGAAGCCCAAAATTTATCTTTCTTTAAGCTGTTATTGTATTTATTTTTTCTTTCAATTTTATTTAATTTTAATTTTCAACATTTACTTCCATAAGCTTTTGAGTTTAAAATGCTCTCCTCCCTCCCCAAGAAGGCATGCAATCTGATAAAGGCTCTACATATGCATTTTCATTAAATGTGTTTTGACATTAGTCATGTTGTACAGAAGAATTAGAATGAATGGGAGAAAATACAGGAAAGAGAGAGAGAGAGAGGAGAGAGAGAGAGAGAGAGAGAGAGAGAGAGAGAGAGAGAGAGAGAGAGAGAGAGAGAGAGGGAGGGAGGGAGGGAGGGAGGGAGGGAGGGAGGGAGGGAGGGAGGGAGGGAGGGAGGGAGGGAGGGAGAGCAAATAGTCTGCTTGGCTCTGCATTCAGACTTCATAGTTCTTTTTTCTGTGGATGACTTTTCCCATCATGAGTCTTTTGGAGTTGTCTTAGATCCTGGCATTGCTGAGAAGAGCTAAGTCAATCAAATTTAATCATAACACAGTGTACTGTGTTCCCTTATTTCTGCTCATGTCACTCAGCATCGGTTCACAGAAGTCTTTGCAGATTTTTCTGAAGTCTGCTTGCTCATCATCTCTTATAGCACGAGACATTGTGCTATTACATTGATACACCACAGCTTGTTCAGTCATTCCCCAACTGATGGGCATTCCTGCTGATTTTATTATCTATATTTATTTTATTGATAAAAATGATAGTGATCATTATGAACATCATCATTATTAAGAAGCATTGTGGTGTAGTAGATAGAAAGCTGGCCTCAATGCCAGGAAAGAAGACCTGGGTTTGAGTCCTACTTGACCCTGGGTGACTTATGGAGCTTCTCAGTGCTCTGGGAAACTCTCTAAGACCTAGGAAGATTTCCCTCATTGGAATAGGCAGCTGAGAACAGTTAGTTCCAATGGCCATGAGAGCAGCTGTAGCAGGCACTATGGAGAGCTTAGAGCCTGGTCAGACGCAGAAAACACCAAGATCATCTGCTGCATCCTGGGCCATTGCCAGGCATCCTAACCTATGTCTTGCCACTGGAATTCAATGACTCTGGATGAAAGTGAGGCTGATGACTTTGTGCAATGCTGCCTCACTTAAATCCAATTCACAAGCAAATCAAGACATACATGATGTCATTGATCCTCTTCAAAAAGTGAGAGATGAACCACAATGATAGGACTCTTAATTTGCAGCTAGTGATATAGTCAATTCAGCACTGGACCTAGAGTCAGGAAGACCTGAGTGTGTCCTATGTCATGCTCATGCTCTTACTAACAGTGTGACTGAGAGCACTTCATAGCTATCAGTCTCAGTTTCTTCATCAAGAAAATGGAGAAGACAATGACACCCATGTCACTGGGTACTGTGAGGATTCAAAGAAATGACATATGGAAAGCATTTTGCAGACCTTAAATAGCTGTATAAATGCTATGGTTATTAAGGTGACTTCAATTGATAGAAGGAGTGTCCTCAGCTAGGGGTTTCCTATATTAAATAAATCACAATCATGGATCCAGTTATTATACTTCTTATTACCATCATCTTATGCTTGTGATCTTGGGCAAGTCATTTAGACTCCCTTTGTCTTAGTTTTCTCATCTGAAGACTGAGGAGGTTAGAGAAGATGACCTATAGGCTAAAGTTCATTCCAACTCTAGATCTGGTATCCTGTCTTCTTTTTTGATGGGATTCAGATAGATATGGTGGAAGGACTCTAATTAGCCCTGTAGCCATCATCATGAACAACAACAACTTCTTCTGATTTTTTAATCAGATACAGAATGACACAAAACTTTTACTGTAGCTTTAAGTTGATCTCGTTGTTTGTCCTTTGTTCCAGAACAGAGCTATGACATCAGGAAAAAGATGCCATGATTTCCAAGTGAATGAGATTTAAGTGAGGCAGGGCTGTGCAAAGTCACCAGCCTCACTCGTTCCTCCAGAGCCATCCGAGCCCAGTGGCAATGTGTAGATCAGGATGACTGGAGATGGTCCCAGATATGGTGGGAGGACTTGACCTTTTTAAGTGCTAACACAATGTAGGCGTTTAGTAAATAGCTGACAAATGAATCCCATTACAGGCTCCTTTTCATGCCCCTAGCATCTCCACGTGACTTTTTTTCAAAGCACCCATTGTACTTACATAGGGTCTACATTAACAAAAGTTACTCTGTATGATACTATTACTTACAGTGACCTGAAATTCACAAGCTGGTAACAATGAGGAGCTACTGTGGACCTTTGAAGACTCACAAAAGATACCTTAATATTCTTAAAACAGATGAGTTATTAAAACTGTAAGTTGCTAAGAAGTAAATTGAGAAAAAAATTTAACTGATTGTTTTCTGGGCTTTCCTGATGATCACAAGTCATTAGATCAGTTTCATGACCTCCAGAAAGCATGCCCATCTGCAGGATGGTAACTTGATCTAATATGATGGTATATGTAATATTGGAAGAAAACACTTCGAAAATCTTAAAGCACCATACAAAATAATTACAAAAACAACAATCATTCATTGTGATTGTAAGAGTTGAAGACATTGTGCCATGCTGGATAGAGATCCAAAATCAGAGTCAGGAACACCTGGCTTCTAGTCCTGACATATAGATGTGAAGCTACATAGGTTACTTAATCTTTCAGTGCATGCAGCAACTTAATACAAGAAGGTTCAGAGGAGATAATGGTCAGTATTAATAGAAGTTTCTCATGAGAATGCTTCATAGCAAAGAAATCATGTGTCCCATCAAAAATAGAATACATTACTACTATTATTTCTAATAATGATAATAATTTTTATCAGTCTCAGTTTTTTCATCTATAAAATGGAGATAATAATGGTACCTATCCCACTGGGTTGTTGTCAGATTCAAAGAGATGATACATAGAAAGCATTTTGCAAATTAAAAAGCTATATAAGTGGTAGCTAGCCATGATTATTAAGGCAACTTGAATTGAGAGAGGAAGTTTTATAATAATTGTTATATTATTGCTATTATAATGATAACCATCATCACTAATTCCTGTTATTAGTATCACTGCACAAATGTTATTATTGTTGTTATTGCATATTATTATAAAGGTTGACCTATGACACTTCACAGAAATTGGAAAATTGGAAAAATCATATAGAAATGCCATTATGACATTTTGGAACCAAGCTAAAGTTCAGAGATCTCTTCTGCCCAATCTATCAACCAAGCCCAGGTTAGAGAGGATGGAACTCTCATCATTTTGGTAGCTGTTCAGTCCAGCATCACTGGAAATTCTCCATCAAAAGAACATCTCAGCACGGCAGAATAATGTCAGTGCTGGCTGGTTCCCAGGGAAAATTAATCATCATACAAGGAGTTAGAAAGATCCTTCACAGATTTCAAGAATATTGCATTTCTTTACCCTAAAGTCCACATTCTACCTGCTGTGTTTCATTACCAAATCCAGATATCACACAAAAACATCACAGCGACACTCCTCCCTATATGCATTTTAATCAAAAATCTTTGATCCATGTGGTATGGGGCCTGCAGGCAAAAACTTCCTTTTGTGTCAGGAAATGCTCTGTTTTATCACCACTGTGAGATCCATTTTGGTTGGGGAAAAACATTATAACAAACACAGGGGAAAAAAGTAAACATTCTCCAATAAAACAAATAGACCACTGTGAGAATTAGTGCAGCATTTTGTTTAGATTCCTGAAACCAGTTATTCAGCGTGATTCTCTTACGTGTAAAAGAGCTATATCTTTGCCTTGTTTATGCACGTGAAACAGCATCAGGCCAGCTCTTGTTTTTCCTCTGCTTCAGAAAACAGGCAATGGATCAGTGTGATGAGGAAACCAAGATATGGTGCTTGCAGACAAGGCTACTACCAGTTGGTATTTGCTGGTGTCTTGTGTTTTGCCTCTGACTTGGATGTGCCTCATAGCTTTCAGGGCTTTCTTTCCAGCTGCTGTTGCACCTGTCATCCCTATGTGACTTTCTTATCCTTTCCTCAATTTGGGGACAATTATTGAATTATTAGGATTTCAGAGTCAGCAAGGACCCTTGAGATTGTCTCCCCCAACCTCCTCCTTTCACAGTTGAGGAAACTGAAAACATCTTATCAGTTAACTCTTGTGCTAAGTCATATTGGCATGGACTTTAAAGCTATATAACAGAGACAAATGCCATAGTAATGCTACTGATTGGTATCTAAAGCACTCAATGACAGCCCATCCATGAGATAATCAAGGCAGGCATGATTAGCTTTATTTTATTTGGGGTAAGAGGCTGAGCATTATAGTGGCAGAAATACAGGAGACAAGAAGACCTGAGTTCACATCCCACTTCTGACACTCCCTGTGTGATCCTAGATAAGTTACTTTCTCTGAATCTTAGTCTACTAAGACATAGAAAGAATTCAGTCTGTTTCAGTCGAGGGAATTTATCTATCTCTAAAATCCCAAGATAACTGATATGCCCAAGGTCACATAGTACCAACACTAGAACCTGAGTCTCCTAAATGCTGGCCCAGGACCCTTTCCAATTCCGTTGTAAGCAAAGAGGTGATTGGGAAAATTGTCTCTAGAAACGTTCTCAAACTAAGAAAACTTCCTTTTACTTATTTATTGCCTAAGTCAGGAATTATGTGATGGAGACATTGTGATTCTGTAAGAAACCCCTTAAAATAACAACCTTCCTCTCCTAAATCCACCATTTCAGCTTCATCAAAGCCTTTAAAAGATTAAGCCTCACTAAATTTGGCAAACATCAGAGAAAAGCAATTTTAATGAGTAAGAGGAAAAGAAGAGTAGATGTAAATGTAGGGAAATTAATTGTATCTGCCTACAAGAAAGCTACTGCCCATGAATAGAAAGTTGATAATCCTACTGTACTCTGCTCTCTTTAAACATTATTTGGGACATTGTGTTCAGTTCTGAGAACTACAGTTTAAGATAGAGATTCTTAATCTATTTAGTGTCATGGACCCTTTGTCAGTGTGAACAATTCTATGGACCACTTCTTAGAATAATGGTGTCTGTGTGTGTGTTTATGTTCTTAATAAGAGGAAATGATCAATTTTAGTTAGATTATACTAAAAATAAAGATGTGATTTTTTTTCCCACACAGAAGTTCACAGACCCCAACAAATCTGTTCACAGACCTTGTAAACTGTAGTCATAGGTTCCCAAAGTAGGCGATACCCCCCTGGCCAGGGGAGAGCTGGGATGATCCAGGGGGTGGTAATAGCCTCAGATGCAATTGGGGGTGTTGGTAAGCAGTGGAAGCTTGAGGAAAGAAGGGAAGAAAATTTTGAAAAACGGCACATGTTTCATCTGTTCTTTAACAGAGTTAAAGTCATAGTGGTTACATTATTTTCCAAATAAAGAAACAAAATGCAAGTTATAACCAATCAGTAGTCAAGTCCGCTGACAAGTCTTAACAAGCAAGTGCTGGTAGGTGAGCATGTCATGCATTGTCAGGAAGTCCAGCATGCATCGGCAGGAATATGTGCATGAAATGACTTGTTTACAATATGATATTATACAGTTACATGACACAATATTGTGTCATCTAAATTTCAATGCAGGAAAAATCTCAAATTTACAATAAATTGCTAAATTTACAGTCTGTCATTAAATATATGTATATATATATATACATATATTTGAAATGATGCAAATTTCAATAAAATGTTAAAGGGTTAAGGAAAGTAGATTTCCAGGGGGGCGCTGAGTAGTTTTTTTAAAGGTGTGGCAAGCCCAGTAAGTTTGGGAACTTCTGCTCTAAATTAAGAACCCCTGTTTTAAGAAAATCATTGATAAACTAAAGAGTGTCCACAAGACAACAACAGTTATTAAAGGCCTTAAGCCTATGTTATGTGAGAATCATTGGAAGCAACTAGGGATGTTTAGCCTAGAGATAAGAAGACTGTTGGATGGATGTGTGTGGGAGAGGTTGGGGAATGATAATAGGCTTCAAGTATTGGAAAGGATGTCATGTAGAGTAGATATGGCTCCAGTGGGCAGAAATAGGAGTAATGGGTAGCTATTACAATGAGGCAAATTTAGTCTTCAATTTCAGGAAAATTTTCCTCTAATAATTAGAGCTATCTCTAAATACAATGGACTGTCTCAGTAGATGATGAGTTCCCCCTGTGTGGAGATGTTTGTGGTTAGAAAAATATCTGTTTTATGTAGGTTGGGATGTTTCTCCTAGTGGGTTGGATAGGCCATTCTTAGGATCAACATTGGTTTGGTTTCCTTGCTTCTAGAGCCACAAACACTTAAATTCTAGGGAGTTGATGTAGGAGATTTTAGCAGAATCCCCACTACCCAGTGGAGATTTTTTTTGTCCTAGAATTCCTGATTGCTTTCATAAATGCTGAGACAGAGGATAGCATTGTTTTATCTGAGCTAATGACTTTTAACTTTAGCAATTGTGCCCTTTTAAAATTAATTCTAAGTAAAGCTGTTTTTATTACATTTTATTGTTCACAAGTGCCTCATTGCATTCTAATCCTAAGGCTGAATCATCAGATTGGCCTGAGTCAGGCCTGGCCCAGAATAGTCTTCAAGTATAGACTAGAAGACCTCTTGTTGGATACACTGTACTGGGGATCATTTAAGGGATCATTAAGGGAATGAAATGACCACTGAAAACCTATCCAGCTCCTAGAGTCTGGAATTGCATGGTTCTGTGAAGGGCTGGGAAAGATGGGACAATGTAGTAATAAAAAAGGGGGCGGGGAGAACAAGGCTGCAGGTAGAGGCATGCAACCTTGACAAAACAAGAAAGGTATCTTCTTCACATTGCTTCATTTTTAAAATTTTCCAGACTAGATGGGAGTTAGTCAGTCAACAAAGCATTTCTTCAGTGCCCACAATGTGCCAGATACTGTGCTCACCTACTATATAAGCAAAGTAAAGTTTAGATAGGGCTTCAGGTAGCTGATGCTTAGAATTCAAAATAACTTACATTTGAATCATATTTTAAAGTTCACAAATTGCTTTATTGACAAAATGTTATTGACATCATCAGAGACAATATATACGTTATTGACTCCATTTACCCGAAGTTCAAGACGGTCAAGGCACTTTTTCAGGACAAGAAATGAGGATCAGAGCCTAGACTCAAACCCAGGTTTTCTGATTCTAAGAATTGTGCAGTTTCCATCACACTATGCCCTGGAAATGGGGAGTTCTCAGAGGATCTTGTGGTCCAAATTCATTGTATAGACAAGGAAACTGAAGTCCAGAGAAGTTTACTAAATGTCTCAGGCACCCAGGTACTAAGGGATAAAAGCATATTCTGAACTTAGGGTCTTTGACTTTGAATCCACTGTTTCTTTCTCTGTCCTACATTAACGGGAAAAGTTGTGGTAGAAATTATCGAAATAAATCTGTATGTGGAGCAACTAGGTAGGACAGTGGGCTGCCTCTGGAGTCAGGAGGAGCTGGGTTCAAATTCAGCCTCAGATACTTGCTAACTATGTGACCCAGGCAAATCACTTATTCCAGTTTGCCTCATCTGTAAAAAGAATTGAAGAAGGAAATGGCAAACCACTCTAGTATCTTTGCCAAGGAAACCCCAGAATGGTGTCATGAAGAGTCAGAACCAACTGGTTAAACAACAAAAAAGTCTCTGTATCTGTCATTGCCTCATCACAATTCTAGAAATTATGTCATCTAAGGCCATTTTTTGCATTTTGTGAAGCAGGAAAAGAGCTTTTTTTTGTCATGCTCCTTCCCTTCTGGGTATGGGAGGGGTGATTAATGCCTTCTGATAACCATATGGAAGAGAAAACCTCCAACCTACTCTCAGTTCTCTCCTGGGGTCTGAACAAAGTCTCAGCTGGAGGACAAAATCATTGACCTGTAACGGCAGACCAAATGGCTGCAGAATACGACACTTTTCTGAATTTCTAAAGTGTCAGACTAGCTTCTTAAGAGCCATAACTTCATTATCAATAAAATCTTTGCCAAACTTTACCACTGACTTTTCTCAGTCTTATCTTTCCAATGCTTCTGTGGCAGGCACTTATCATTTTCTTACCTCCCCTCATGTACAGTGGGAACATGACCTATGACTCCACAAAAGAATATAAAGCCTCTTGAGTAAATTTAAATAGCAAAAGAAGCTCCAACTGCCCCATGGGAAAACTTGTACACGACCCCAGGCCACCCCTGGCACTATGCCCTCTTTATTCTGTTTCTATATAATACCTGACCTGGCCTAAGCTTAGTGCCAGGATCCATTTTTCTGTTCTCTTGCCAACAAGGACTGGGTCTTGTGAGTGAACTCTCTTAAACAACTCTTATCAGCCCAGTTAACCCAATGAATCCTAACAATCCAATTATAAAACCAAACTGGCGTAGGATCTTCTTTCTTCAGTATCTCAGTATTCTCTTTGATGATCTACATCCCTACAATTGGCTTATCAGGGTAGAACAGATCAGCTCCCTGCTATTTGACTTCATAATTAGCATAACTGGCAAGACAGTCTGCCCGCCCGCCTCACAAATCTTGTGTCCTTACACCCCTTTCTACCACTTTCCAATTTCTTCTTATGTGTTGTTTTTCTCTCTCCTTTAGAATATAAGTGCCTTGAGGGTAGGGACTATCTTTCATTTGTATTCCCAGTGCTCAGCACTGTGGGGGGCACAAGTTATTGGTGTTCAGTTGTTTTTTCAGTCTTGTCTAACTCTTTGTGACCCCATTTAGGATTTTCTTGGCAAAGACACTGGAGAAGTTTGCCATTTCCTTCTCCAGCTAATTTTACACATAAGGAAACTGAATGAAATAGGATTAAGTGACTTGTCCAGGGTCACACAACTAGTAAGTGTCTGAGGTCAGATTTGAACTCAGGAAGATGAGTCCTTCTGACTCCAAGCCTGGCATTCTATTCACTGCTCCACTTAGCTGCCCATTGTACCCTGGGGCCTTGGTATGTGCCTTGTCCCTGTACTCAGAGGGTTTCTGGGTTTTTCCATCTAGCGCATGCTGTATGTGTGTGTGTGTGTGTGTGTGTGTGTGTTTAAGAGAGATTTTCTCTGTGCCCCACATGGCACATGGTAAACAATTAATAAATCCTTATTGATTTGACTTCAAGGCATAGAGAGCCAAAAGCACTCCACGGCTGTGAAAATACTTTGCTGATAAGAAGAGCTGCTCTGCTCCCACCCAATTTAACAAAACTTCATTCAACATACTGTGTGCAGCATTAGACACTGAGGGAGCTATAAATTGAAGGACTTTTTCTTTTGTTCTCTGTGACCTTGGAGGTATCCTTAACCTTTCTGGCCTCAGTTTCCTCATCTGTGAAATAAGGAAGTTAGACTAGATAACCTCTACAAGTCCCATTTACCTTTAAATCAATACTTCTCTCATAGTGTTAATAATTGTCTAAGTTTAGCCTGTACAAACCTACTGCTAGCTTTCCATGAGTCTGGCCTTTGACCTGCTGGTTGAAGAACAGGATTGAGGCTTTTATTTTAGTCATTAATATCAGTGCTTTACAAAAAGAAAAAAAAAAGTTCTTTTAAATCACATTTGATGTATTTCTGAAATAATCTCAGTTAAGAAGGTTCTGTCATACTTTAGCATATCAGAGTAAAGATCTGTGATAAAAATGCAAGAGGGGAAGCTGAAAATCCTGTGACATCTAAAGACTACACTGTGAGTGCAAATGACTAGGCTGGAAATGAAGCGCTTTTGTCGCATATGAAATAATGGAGGCGTTGATTTATTCTTGATTCATGGCCTGAGCGAGCTGCATTATGAATGATCAATGAGCATCATCATCTGCATAATGTCACACTGTTACAATTATGGTACATCATAAATGTGAGCTTAATTGCTTTCCTTTTAATGAAACACAAAAGCCACATTTAAATAATGTGCAGGTTGCAATTCAGCCTGACAACAGCCATACAGAGGCAAAGTTCAGCTGGCTCTCCTTCATCCCTAACCCCTTTGACACTACCAGCCCAGACCATAAATGTTACCTTAAAGGCCGTTTCCTATGAAGCATCAGGAAATGGATTTGGCAGTCATCTCAATACCTCTCAAGGAAATAGAGACAGTCCCTGATTATGCCGTCAATCACACACTTCATCCAGCCGGATCTCAACATAGATCACCGCAGCAAGTTCAGACAAAGGAAGCCACAAATTATTCTACAAATGCTTGGGAACTTTTTGTACTAGGATTTATTCTCAGGCCAGGTCTGCAGGAAACCTCACAAGGGCTAAGTAGAGTCGCGAGAAGCTGCCATCACATCCCTTGGAATTTTTAGTAGCCAAGAGATTTATACATCTTTTCAAAGTCCTTCACTTTTAAAGTGAAATAGCTCCCACCTTTCTGTCCAGTACTGATTTACCATCCCTCTTCTTCCTTTCACTATCACAACTAAATTGGGTACCTAACTGATCTCCAAACTTAGCACCCTAACTCCTGCCCTCATGTAAGCCCACGAACTTTTCCTGTAGTACACTCCCCACTTATCTATGCCTTTCAGAATTCTCTTCCTTTACAAGTCAGGTCAAGTACCACTTCTGTGAAGCTTTCACCGATCTTGCTAGCCCAGACAAAAGTGCTCTATCTCTTCTTATTTTCCAAGCATACTCTAGCTGACCTTTCCTTTCTACCAGAGCATTCTATCTTGTATTATCCTTATCTGAGTACACATTGTACCCCATCCCCCTACTCCTAAGTATGACATTAGCTCCTTGAAGATTCAGACTGTAACATTTTTTCTGGAAGTTTTCTAATCCTGGCACTTAGAACAACGATTTACTCATCATAAGTGCTTAATAAAAAAAAAAGTTAGTGAATTAAAGTGAATTGGATAGAATAAGGTATATCTAAAAATCGCCGAATCATCTATTTTAGGATGTGTAGAACTGTGGCCATCCATATTCAGTTAGTTAATTTCAATTCATTGATAATTAATATTCAATTAATGACACCAATGAAAATAATGCTTGAGTTAGTAGTAATTATAATAAATGGTTAAATCCCAAACAAAAATACAGGATAAATGTTTCCAGTAACTTTTTAACTTACATATATTATGTCATAGAGGAAAGCTAGGAACGGAGGCCAAAGTCCCTCTGAAACTCTCATTGTGAGCTCACTGTTCACCCCAATGTATATCCCATAATGCTCTATCCTCTCCTTTTTTTGTTTCGCTCTCTAATGAATAGGTGGCCTTTCTCTTTACCACTGCCACCTGCTTCTAT
Source organism: Notamacropus eugenii (assembly GCF_028372415.1). NCBI lineage: Eukaryota > Metazoa > Chordata > Mammalia > Diprotodontia > Macropodidae > Notamacropus > Notamacropus eugenii. The sequence continues at coordinate 7,803,211 of NC_092878.1, forward strand.
TTGTGTCCATTTTTCCTTCCTCTTCACAGCTCCTCTGGCAGTATTTTCTCTTGATATCCCACCTCCCCTACTAATCATCAATCTCTCCTTATCCATTAGCCTAAAAATCTTTTTGTTTTAAATCCCTCTACCTTCTTTGCAGAGGGAGAAGACTATGAGTGTTGAACATTACAGAAAGGTCAGATATTTTGGTGTATTTTTTTCTTTCTGAATAATTTTTAAATTTTTTTCATCATGTGGGAAAGCTATCTGAGAGAGGAAAGGGGGAAGGTTTGCATTAGGACATATAGGTAATGCTAAAAATAATAATATAATTTTTAAAACTGCTTGAGTTGACCTGCTAACCCTTCAAGCTGTCATCCTATCTATCTTCTCTCACAATAATGTCCTAGAAAACAATCTGTCTAAGGTAGTTACCACCACTTGCTTAACTTATACTTACTTCTCAAACCTTTGCAATATAGTTTCCAACCTTACTGCTGAACTGAAACTCTTTTCTCTGAGATTACTAGTATTCTTAACTGCTAAATTCAATGACACTTTCTCAGTCCTCTTCCTTCTGAACCTCACTGATGTCTTTGACACTTCTAGGAACACTACCATCCTTGAAGTCATAATGATAATCTCTGAGTCATCCCCAAATCTGCTCTCCTTAACCTTCCCATATTAAATCAGTTTCCATGTCTGGTTAATTTTGTTTACACAATATTGCTCATAGTTGTCCCCTTCTTTCCATTTACATGGCCATCACTGTAGCTCAGGTTCAAACCGTCTCTTATTGACTATTACAATAGCCTACCAATATTTCTCTGATCCCGTTCACTCCAAACATTTACCGGTCATCTTTCTAAATTATTCATGTGACAATGACCTTCCTGCTCAAGAAGCTTGATTGGCTTATTAGATCTAAATTCATCTGTTTAGCATCTAAAGTCCACCATAATCTGGTTTCAGCTCACCTTTCTAGACTTATATCATACCATTCCTTCTAACCCAATGTATATTCTAGTCAAGTTAACTTTCTTACTATTCCATTAACTCATCATTCCATTCCCATTTCCATATCTTTGTATCAGCAATCTCCTCTGACTTGAATGTTCTCCCTTCTCATCTCTATGTCTTGAAATCCTTAGGTCTCTTCAAGATCTGACTGAGGTATACTTCCTACATAGTTTATACTGATTAAGCTATTTTTTAGTGATTTCCACCCTCTCCAAAATTATCTCCTCTTTACTTATCTGTGTGCTTATTTTATCTCCCAAAATTTATAGACTATAAGCTATTAAGGGTATGAACAATCTTGGTTTTATCTTCCCAATGCCTTATATAAGCACATCCTTAATAATTGTTTACTAAGTTGAATGGAAACTCGTATGCAGGACATAGTTAATTAAAACTATGCTTTATGCTCTTAGTATATAATCATTTTCTTTCCAAAAGCCATGTTTCAGTTCCCTCAATAAATTTTCCTTTCTTACTTTTTAAAAATATAATGCTCTTTCTTAGAGGTTCACAAATTTTGCCAGCCATAGAAATAAGTCTCACTTTTGCATAGATTCCAGGGTCTCCTCTCTAAATCCCTTCTTAGGGAAGGCAGTCCCATTGGAAATCTGCCAGTCCTCTAGCACAGTGGCCATTAATAACAGCAGGTTGTATATTTTGGCCAACACTTCCAAAATTTCATTCTGGAGTTCCTTTAAATCATAATTGACAAATTGTATGTTTCCAAACAAAATCATTGGCCATTGGCATCCACCCAGGAATTTCAACCAACCAGACTGGTATTTATGAAAATTTTATGAATTGCTAACCATGGTGCTGGGTGCTTTGGGAGCATGAAAGCAAGTAGATTAGATTGACATTTAACAGTTATAACAATGTGAGACAATATAACATCACAGTGCCATATTGTGTGTGAATGTATGTGTTTAAAGAATTCAAATAAATGAAGGGTGAGAAGGGGGAAAGAAAGGTAATCCATGCAAAGCAAATAACATTGATTTAAAGTAGGGAAATCTGAGTTCAAATCCTGCCACTTGGCTTACCACCTCTGTGACCATGGACACCATGTTTCTCTGAACCTCACTTTGCTGATATTCCAAATGAAGTGCTTGAACTAAATTATCTTTGAAGTTCTTTCCAGTTCTTAATTTCTGGTCTCTTAAGACTTCAAGGACACTGTAGGTCTTGAGAATTTGGAGAGACAGTCAGGAGTGAACGGTCCAAAGAGTAGTAATGATATACTACAGAAGTGAGAGTGAGCACTGATATCTAATAATGCTCTAAACAGTCTGAGATCATTATTTACAAGCAGCTTTTACTTAAACAATAACACTTCTGTTTTCTTAAAGAACATCAAATTGTAGACAATTGTGTGAATCTGCTCCTTGATTGTCCAGGGTTAGTGTCTGGCCAGTTAGTACTAGACTAAACTTTACTCTTATGGTCTCTCAGTCTAATAGCTCTGCTACTTTTTTTCCCCAATTCCTACTTATAAGAAAAATTTGGATGGTAAGGTTTCCCTAATTTCTTCTGGAGAAAAGTGTGCAGCAAGAATTCATTATGTTATTCTGTTATCTCCCTTTCATCCCTTATCACAATTTTTTTCATTTGATTATCAAATATACCCACTCATTCTATATTAGGCATCCAGTCTTTGATGTGTTTGAGAAAGATGTATTTGAAAAGTTTTTATCAGTTAATTTACAGTCCTTTAAATATTGCTCCTCAAATTAAATTCCCACCTCAACCCCATTAATTTCTTTTTTGCCTGACTTTCCACAGTTGAGTATTTTTTGCATATTTGAACAATCTTTCCACTTTTAACAAATCCTTATAAATGTTCCTTTTATTTCAATCAATTAGCCGATCAACCAATAGACATTTATTTGAAAACCTATTTCAGTCAGGCACAATGAGAGGACTAGATATGCGAATATATGCAAATACATGTCACTTTACCCTCAAGAAATCTTTATTCTTCTGAGGATGGGGTAGGTTACATCATGCTCATAGATTAGTAAATACAGACTATGTGGGCAACACATCCAAAGTGAAGGGGGGACAGAACGTTAAGAACTCAAGGGGACTCAAGATACATTACATGTTCACCTGTAGCAGTCAAAGTTTCCAGAGGTAGTTTCATTAGAATAAATAGTCCATAAGAGATCTGATTTTATTTTTAAAGCTCCTTGTGGGGAATTGGGAAAGGAGTATTCCATAATCTTGAAGCAAATAGAAGACCATGAAGTAAATAGAAGTTGAGGTGAGTTTGGAAGTGAGCTGGTGGTAAGGGGCAGAGATAATTGGGGGCAGCACATTCTAGGCAAGGGGGGAGATCTGTGGAAAGACAGTGAAGCAGAAGATGGAAGGATAATATACCTTATGGCAAACATATTGCAGACCTTAATGTACTGCATAAATGCCAATTGTGATGAACAAGTAGTTGTTTGTCTGAAGTATAGAGTATGTTAAGTGGGGTAACAGATGATGAGCTTACTGAGATAAGTTAAAGTCAGATCACAAATGCTTATAAATGCCTAAAAGGGACATTTGTATATTATTCTAGAGGTGATAGAAAGACTTTAGAGCTGCCAGGGAATGTGATGGACAAAGCCATGCTTTAGGAATATCACTTTGGCAACTGAGTGGAAGGATAGATTGGAGAAGGGAGGAATGAGATGCAGAGAGAAAAGTTAGATGCTATTTTAAGTATGGATGAGGGCCTGAGCTAGGGTGGTGGTGGGAGAAATAGAGATAACAGAATGGATGTGAGAGATTTTGAGGAGTTACAATCAAGAAGAGTTTGCATTAATTGTATTTGGGGAGGAGTGAGGAAGGATGAAGAGTCTGGAATGTTATACTTTTCAGTTTACCATGATGAAATTTTCTTTCCGCACCTGTACCTGTTCTGAATATGGCATACTCCTTTCCCACCTCCCCATAAGGAGCTTTTAAAAGACTGTCTTATGGACTATTTCTTCTAATGAAATCTACCCCTGGAAACTTTGACTGTTACGGGTGCACATTCAATGTATCTTGCTCAGAATAAAGCTGCCATTCTCCTTCCTGGCCATTTCCAAAACCATACCGTACCTCCTGACCCCTGCTCTTACATGTCTAACTCTCCTTTATATGTCAGCTTTCCCATTAAAATCAACTCCATGCCTTATGGACTGTCTTATTTGCTTGTATTTTTATTCCCCACATTTAGTACAGCTACTGGTGCATATAGTAAGTCGGCAACTGATTCTTTTTCATTAATTCATTTACTTCTGTGACCCTTTCAGTGTTTTAATAATTTTTGGAAAAGTAAAATTTAGGCAAAACTTAAGTACCTATATGTGGATTATAAATGTCCTGGTTAAAATAAAATTCATCAACCTCACTCTCTCTTACAGAGTTATTGAAGTCCAGTGGCAGGACAAAAGTGGAGATGGCCCAAGACACAGTAGATAACCCCAACATCTTTGACATTTGACCAAGCTTCAAGCACTCCATAATGTCTGCTTCTGCCTGCTTCATGACTATTGGAACAGTTCTCATCTGCCCCTCCTGCAAGGGAAAGTCTTCACATATTTGGAGTAGACATCCCCTTAAATCACTGACAGGTTTTAGGTTTGTCAGTTACCTTTAACCTGGTTCAGTCATGTGTGGAAATGGTTTTACCATGGTGTGACCACTGAGCAGGCTACAGCTTCTTGGAGCTCCAAGGGAGGATTGAGTAAAAGTGGACACCAAAAGTGGATGAGCAGCCCTGAAAAAGGGCTCAATAAGCCCTCACACCAGAGGTGGTAGTCCTCTTTGAACACCTTATACGCCCCATACACTGTATGTAAATATACAGTAAGATGTACTGCAAAATTAGAAGGTGATAGCAAGAAAAAGACCTTGGAAACTACCTAGTGTACCACCCTTGTACAGAAAAATCAAACCATCAACAAATATTTAGTCCAGTAAATATCTACTATGTGCAAAGCACTATAATAGGTCCTGGGTATATAAAAAGAAAAATAAAACAGTCCCTACCTTCAGGCTTCTTAAAACAGAACCAATGCAGTGATGCATCTGAATAGGACTTTACTGTACCATACTTACCTTAACGTAAGAATTATTATTTATAATAGTCCAGGCACTATCCTAAATCCTGGGGATAAAAGGAGAAAAATTAAATAGTTCCTACCCTCAAGGAAATTTTTATTTCATTAGGGAAGAAGGGTGGGGAGAAAGAAACCATGAACACATGCAAGTACATAAAAAATCTATGTAAGATACTGTGCCTATGTACTTTCCTCATGAAATTTAGAATCAGTATAATGTGTTTTTTATGTCCTTAATACATTTGTGTCAGGAAGAGATTAATGTAAAGCAACTTTCATCAGTTAGAACCAAGAGAAATCCGGGAGCAGTAGGACCTTCCATTTCAGGGAATGCTTGGTGCCTATTAACATTTCCTTTCCAAATAAAACTGTGAAGGTTGTTGTTGCTTAGAAAGGATGCTGATATCATAGTTTCTTTGTTTGCACCATAGAATTCACTGAATTGTACCACAGAGGCTTATTTTTTCGCATTTATTTTATTTTTCACAGTTTGCAAATTGTCTCTTTATAATTACTTTCAATTAATTCAGCCTTAGCCAATCAACAGACCATAAACTGAACTTAAGCAGTTATGAGCAGAGCTTTGTGATTAGAATTTGTCCTTCCATTAATTGTTAGTTCATTAAAAAATCTGGGCTTAGGGAATTACAGTAGCTAAATTTGAGTTTCACATTTATAGCTACATTAGTCTGTTTACAATAAGACTTCTCAATCAGTGAGTCCCAGAATATTAACCGTTTTAAATCATTCATTTTGGAATTCTTTAGATTCTCTCCCAAAATGTAGTAAACATCCCCTAATGATGCAGTTTTCAAAAATATTCCAGAGCAGACTAAGAGCCCCCATGATGGGAATAGATCTGCACAAGGCAGGCAGGTCAGACAGGATACTGTATGTGCTTCTTGGCTTTTTGATATTTATCATTATTTTATGTAGTTATCATTTACCTATTTTATTTATAATTATGATGAATAGCACTATAATTATATCAAGAAAGCAAGAAATATATTAATAAGGTTTATTAAGCTCTAGTTATACCCTAAGCACTGTATTAGGTATTAGGAATAAGGAGACAAAATCAAGCTACCCAGGAGGAGCTTACAATCTGGACTGTGAGATATAAGCAAATGTAGTCATATGCAAAACAGATATAATGTAGTCATTTGTGAGGCCCTAACACGATGGGTTTGAGGGGCAGGGATAAAGAATCAAGAAACTTCTGATATCAAAGGGAGAACCTTGGGCTGAAGGAAACTTTGGATCCTACAGGGCAAGGGTGAGAGAAGACTGCATTCCAAAAATGGGAAATTTCTAGTGTAAAAAAAGGACCAGGAGGTGAATGGCCATGTTTGAGGAATAGTAGGACAGCTTGTTTAACTAGGCCATAACGTGTGTGAATGGGAACAATGTGCAATGGGGCTGGAAATGTTGATTGGGGCAGTATGTGAAAAGCTTTAAATGGAAAGCAAAGCTGCCATATTTTCTCTTAGAGGTAATAGGGAGTCACTGAAAAATCATTTTCTCAGTTTTATGAAGGGTAGGATAAGAGAGAGGAGGAATATGAGAGAAGGTGAACAATTAGGGGGTCCTTGACATGATCCAGGCAAATGGTGATGTGGACCTGAGTAAGTATAGTGTAGTGACTATGTGAATGAAGAGAAGGAACTAGATGCAAGTCATGTTGTGGAGGTGAAAACTGAAGATTCGTTAACCAAGAGGATAGGAGAGGTGAGGGAAAGTGAGGAGTTGAGTGCACCCCTCAGATTGCAAACTTGGGTGATGTAAGAAATGAGCCCCCAACTGTGAGAAACATGCTCATCTTAAATAAAGAACAATACTTGTTGTGAAATCAGGAAAGCTGTTATTAATTTTTACGTTCATTCTCCCTCAATGAAGAAGTAGCTCCCAAGAAAGGTTACAGGAAGACTGTCATTTGTTCAGACCAACACAAGCCCTTTTAAACAGTTCCAAATCTGAACTTCCAATCACACCATCTATTGGTCATGTGACTTTGCATTCTCCTCTCTGACAGGCTTTCCCTCAAATAGTTTGTCCAGACTGAATACAAATTCCTGAACTTTTACCTGACCATGCTAGGTCACAACTCTGATTAACTACTATCACTTAGAGCTGGGAGTTTTCACCCTGTAGAAACAAAACTCCTTCCTTTGTTTCACACAGGTGATCTCTGAAAGAAAGAGAGAGTCTTGGAAGAGAGCAATTTGGGGGCATCTCGAGTGTGAGATGCATATGAGACATTTACCTTAAAATGTCTTTAAGACGTTTAGTCTTAAAATGTCCAAAAAGCAGTTGTTAATGAGAGATAATGAGCGACTGGAGCTCTAGAGAGACCTTTGGGCTGGATACATAGATATGGAAGTTCTAACCCCCTTCCTTAAACAAAGGGCACAAGATATAGAGATGATTCTTAAAAATAAATGCCAAAAGTTATATGAGCACATGAGGTAACCAAAAAATGGAGTGCAGAGAAAAAAGATAAGAGGTCCCAGGACAAAGATTTGGGATGCAACCACAGTTAGGGGATGAAATACAGATGATGACACAACACAGAAAACTGAGGAGTAGTCAGATGCCTAGGAAGAGAATCGAGAGAGAGAAGTGCCATGAAAACCCCAAAAGAAAAGAGAGTGGTCCTCAATTATTGGATTAATAACAGATATATTAATAACATTAGATACCCACTGAGGTTTTTATTGTTAGCTTGCAAAAATCTTAAGGATAAGGAGTCTGCCCCCACAGAGAAGGGGCCCTAAGCAAGAGTACTGACTTTGTCACTTGACTTTATTAGTTATTGCTAGTTGAGCCCAAGAAAGGATGTCCATCAATAAACATGTAATACGTGTCTACTATGTGCTAGGCACTGTGCTTAATACTGAGCATATAAAGAAATGCTCACAACGTAATGGAAGAAACAATAGGCCGTTATGCCACAAACCATGTATAACGTCAGCTATAAATAACCAACGTTAAAAAGGCACTCGAATTGGGAAAAACTTCTTGTAAAGGTAGAATTTTATGTGGGACTTGACAAGTGTTCAGCCCAGAAGAGCCAACAGTGGGGTCTTAGGGACAAGCCTACCTAGGAACTTGAGTTTACACAGAATTGAGTAATAAGTGGGTTTGAGCTGAGGAGTCATGTATTACAGCATCAAAATTCATAATAAAAAGAAGCTAGTGTGAACACAAAATAGACAAAACAGTAAGGTTCTTCTCTCAAGGGATGAAATAACTGAAGCTCTGCCTGATAGAATCTGCTTCAGGAAACTATCCACAAGGAAGACAGAGACAACAAATTAAGAGAGAGAGAAGATTCCAAAGAAGTAGAGAGTCCCCTCCCAACCATTCTATCCCCAAAGAAAGGAGACAAGATAGAGACAGGAAGAACTCCAAATTCTTAGGTCAAGCTTTATAAAATAACCTACTCCAAATGACTCTGGAGGAAAGAGTAAGACTAATGACTTTGCACAGCCCTGCCTCACTTAAATTTAATTCACTTGCAAGTTTAGTCATCACCCCCTTGATGTCATTGGGTCACCAGAATGAAGGGTGACAGCAATCTGTGAGTACCAGTATCTGCCCCACTGGGGACCCAGTTGGGCAATGCTGCTATTTCCTTCCTTCCTTCTTTCTTTCCTTCCTTTCCTCCTTCCTCTTCTCCATTTTTCCACAATGGGAGTCATACCCTTACATGGGGTGCTTTGTCCAAAAGAATATAAATTTTGATCACATAAACCTTATAAGGTATTTTAATGTTTGGGGGCTAGATGTTTTTCTTCTCTATTTATTCTATCATTATGTTGTTTTTTTTTTTTAACTGGTACAATTAACTGTTTTGTCTCATGTAGTTTTTATTTATGATTTCTTGAAATATAGCTTTGATAAAATCCATTGGGATTCAAATGGAGCTACTTGCATCTGCCTTTAAACCAAATCACTCTGGCTCTCACTGATTGGCCAATAATAGGTCCCAGTCCAAGCCTCACTTGCTCATTGTTTGGGTTTTGCTGGCACAGAGTGAGTGTAAACAGGAATTGTTGATATTCTGGTCAGAAACCCTGAGGATCTTCCTCTCCCAGACTGTTCCTTTCAGAGGACAAACTAAGCCCCATTTTGCTCCCATTCTTACCTAGCCTTTAATAGCTGAATGGGTGTTGCCTCAGACAAACTGGGACCTGAGAAAGATCTTAGCTTCAGATGGCCAAGGTCCCCCATTGCCTCTGGGGCCTTCTTCAGTCATCCCAACCAGAAGGACTCTGGAGGAGAGAATGAGGCTGATGACTTTACACAAACCTGCCTCACTTAAATCCAGGTCAACACAAATCAAGACATTGCCCTCCTGATGCCCTCTTGGAGAACAAAGGATGAACAGCGGCAAGGTAGGCCTAAGATCAGTCTGGCAAACTCTAGGAGAATGGGGACAAATGCATAGATTCTTTCACTTTGAAATTTAGTTGGAAGCACCAATAGGGAAACTTAGAGCGTGAGGGAAAGAGAAAACATCTGCCTGTAAATGACGGATCTGGGCTGCAGGGAAGTATAAGGACTCTTATATCTTATATCTTATATCTGGCCTATGGCCAGATGACTGAAATTCCATTGGTGCCTTAAAAGCAAGCACCCTGACATACACGGGAGGGCTGCTATCGCAGGTTCTTTGATGTGCTTTTCTAAAAGGAAGGCAACTTTTGAGGGGGTCAATAACCACTTTGATCAAATACATATATACCATTCACTTAGTTCAGGGGAAAAAGTCAGCACCCTGAATTTCAGAGAAAATACAGAAAAACACAAATAGCAGAGAGTGCTTCCAGCTGCCTGACGTAAGAAATCCATACATCATAGATCAACAGACGTATCCTGCCATCTGACCATTACATACATAGTTACCAGAGAGAGAAACACCAACATATGGTTTGTCAAAACTGGAGGGCTCCTTAGCAGCTACCCCATATCTCATCTGGTCAAACAAAATAGTTCCAATCAGTAAGCCCCAAAATAAAACCTCTTCTTAGAGTACTTAATATGTTTTTCAGAGCCAGATAGCATCATACCCTTGAGAACCAGTGCCTCATTAACAAAAGGGGTGGGCCTTCCTACAAATCTTCCCAGGTCCATTAGTGGGTGGGAAAGATCTCCCCATTAAGAAGCAAAATTATATTAACAATAATGCATTATCAATACAGCGCCCCATCTTCCAGCAGTGATTCTCTTGATCTAGGGGTAGATAGCACTTTCTACCATGTTGTCACCACTGCTACTTACCCTAAACTTTCCAGCATTTCCTCATCCCCAAGATACTTGCAAGTGAAAATTAAAGGTCTTTCATGTGCCCTCTCTCCCCATGCCTCCTATAGAGAGTCTTGCTCCCAGAAATTACAAACAACCATCCTCCATCATCATCATCATCATTGCCACTTCCCTCAGTCTCTGCTTCCCTTTATTTGGAGGGTGAGAAGGTGGAGTACTAAGCTTGTGTATTTACTTCATGTATATATTGTATCCCTAACTCCCTCACACACACACATACACACACACACACACACACACAAACACAGACACACACAGACACACACAAACACACACCAGACACACACACACACACACACACACACACACACACACCAAACAGTAGAATGGAAGACTCTCAAGGACAGGAACTGTATTCTTTGTGTCTTTGCGTCCTCTGAGCCCAGGATTGTATCTCATGCATTGGAATTTATTGAAATGAATTTGTTGAATGACAATTTGGCCTGATTTATAGACTCTGACATAATTTGCTAACTGAAAACAATGTAGAGATGATCAGAAACAGGAGGAACAGGCCCTAGTCCACATTATAATGGCAAAAAGCATACTAGGCTGAGTGTCTGGCAGCCTTTAGCCAATGATCAGGATAATATATCTGTCTGGTAATGACTGACTTTTAGACATCCCAGACTGAATGTCCAGTAGACCTCTTAATTCAACATGTCCCAAATTGAACTTTGGATCTTTTCCAGTAACCACGTGCCTACCCTGCAAATTTCCCTATTATTATAGAGGCTACCAACATCCTCCCAGTCCCTAACACTAACAGCCTAGGAGTCATTCTGAATTCCTCACTATCTCTTATCTCTCCTCTCCAAGCTATTGCCAAGGCCGGTTGTTTTCACCTCTGTAACATCTCTCAAAGACGCCCCTTCTCACCCCTCAAATTGCGACCACTCTAGTGCAGATTCTCATTTCTCAGATGAACTATCACAATAGATTTTTGGTGCATTTGTCTGCCTCAAGTCTCTCTCTACTTGAATCTACCCTCCTCTATTAAAGTGATTTTTAGAAGAGTCAAAGTTATCACCTCTGCCCTTAATAAACTCCATTGTCTCCCTGTCACCTGCAGAATGAAATACAAAATCTTCTGTTTCGAATTCAAAACCCTTCCTAACAAATCCACCCCATCCCAGTCTTCCCAGTCTTCTAACACCTTATTCGCTGTCCTGTACTCCTTCATCTAGTGATGCCGGCATTCTGGCTGTTCCTGAGCAAGATGTTCCATCTCTTTGTTCCAGCTATTTTCTCTGGCCGCCGCCCCTGCCTAGAACACTCTCCCTGCTCATCCTTACCTACCGTCTTCTGTGGCTTCCTTCCAGGGCCAACTGAAATCCCATCTTCTCCAGGAAGCCTTTCCTAATTCATATTAATTTTAGTGCCTTTCCTCTGTTCTTCATCATCATCATCATCATCATCATCATCACTGCCACCTCCCTCAGTCTCCTCTCCCCTTTAATTGAAAAATGGGGAGGTAGAAAACTAAACTCATTGTTTATTTTGTGTGTGTATGGTATCCCTAGCTCCCTCACACGCACATGCCCATAAGTCCCTCAAGGATATGAGCTGCATTATTTTTGTCTTTGTGTCCTGTGTATCACTTGTTTGTGTATATGTGTTGGCTTTTTGTCTCCCCCATTAGCTTGTGAGTTCCTTGAGGCCAGGACATACCCTACTTTGCCTCTTTTTGCATCCTTAGTGCTTAGCACAATAAAGGCACAACAACAGGCATTTAATAAATAGTTATTAATCAACTCTAGGTGATCTCCATGGTACCTTACAGTTTATAAATACCCACGATTCCATGAAAGATTCCATTTTGTTAGCGCACATTTAGAAGCCTAATTCTTTTTCAAGTTGCAGTGGTGATTGATGATGAGTTGTGGGCCTTGTATCTGGGATGAGTTCCATTCCAAAGTGACGACTGCTCAAAAGGGGTTAAAGAGCAAGGAAATTGGGTATGAAAATGCTAAGGGATCTGGGTCAGCAAAGTAGTGCAAGGTCAGGTTGGAGTAATGACATTCAGAGAAATCTCTTTCTCTCTGGGTTTGTAGTGTCCTTAACAACATAATGATGGCAATACAAGGACCTAAAAAATTTCCAGTGGACTTTTGGGGCAAAACACCTTCCGCATCCAGAGAAAGAACTATGGAATTGGATCGCAGAATGAAGCAGATCATTTTCTCTTGTGTTATGTTTCGTTTTGTTTTACAGTTTCTCCCACTCATTTTAATTCTTCTATGCAACATGACTAAGGTGAAAATGTAAAAAATAAAAATAAAATAAATAAAATTTTAAAAATTTTACAAAGAAATAAAATCTTAAAAAAAAAAACCATAATGATAAATAATCCATTAGGAGTCACAAGTGAATTAGAAGAATGGGAGTCTGTGACTGTGAACACTGATCAGGGACATTTAAGCTGTAGTGGAGAACTTCTATGGACAGAGTTTCCAGTGAGAAAGACTGACTTAATAGCTGAGCTATGTCAGAAAAGTGTTCGGGAAATTCTAAGATTGATTAAGGGTGTTCTGAATCTGAGAAATGCAGTTGATATGTAGAAAATTTGGTAGCTGTTTTTAATATATTTTTATGTTATTCATTTTACTTCTTGGATCAAAAGTAAACACCAGAACATTTAAGTTATTTTGTACGATTGCTTCATTATACCATGTTCGTCTGACACTTATTATCGTTCAGTTGTTTCAGTAATGTTCAACTTTTCGTGACCTATTTGGAATTGTCTTGGGAAAGATATTGGAGTAGTTTGTCATTTCCTTCTCCAGCTCATTTGACAGATAAGGAAACTAAGGTAAAGGAGGTTAAGTGACTTACCCAGGATCACACAATCAACAAATGTCTGAGGTCAGGTTTGAACTCAAGAAAGAGGAGTCTTGTGGACTCCAGGCCCTTCACTGCATCCACTGCTCCACTTAGATGCCCTGTTCATATGACTAGGGATTGCTAAAATATAAATTAGTGCAAGCACGAATAAAGATCATTTAAATAAAGCAAGAATAAGATCATTTCTCCAGTTCATGGGCAATCAAGCCAAGATTTTCACTGGAGAAGTCCACAGTTCATTTGCCTTTTCCTCTACACATACACACACACACACACACACACACACACACACATACACAACTATTAAGAAGGCAAAGACTTGCTATTTGTCAACAGGGAATTCTAGGGATACAGAAACATAAAGAGATTAGTATTCTCCGTGAGTGTCCCACTAATGTCAGGTGGACAAGGTAAGCATCATGTTGCCACCACCTGGACTCCAGTCACTGAAAGTCAAAGACTGGTCAGTGTCCCCTGGTGGTTAAGTGAGCTATATTTCATAGCTAAGGCATCAATGAACGAATGAGTGAGGGAGTGGATGAATGAAATAACATTTATTATGTGCTTACTATGTAATGTGCAGTGTACTAAGGGCTGGGGATGCAACTACAAATTGGAAGATCATTCTTTCCTTAAAGGAATATGCATTCTTACACAGCAAGATAATCCATATAGGGGTATAGTAACAAGAACTTTGGGAAAATTATAAGTTTTCTTAAAAATGTACACAAATCAGAAAGAATAAGCTTGACGTCAGAGAAAAGATATGAGGAGTTTTCCCCCCTCACTCCTTTGCATAGGTGAGGGATTCATAGATGTGAAACACTACATATATTGTCAGATTTTTTTATCAATGAATTTGTTTTTTTTTTTCCTCTTCTTTCTCTCCTTTTAAAAAAGTCTTTGTTTTGAAACACAGGTCTCCAACAGTGTAAAGGTAAAGGGATACAAGGGTAATTTAGGTGATATAAAAATGAAAGATATCAGTAAAAATATTTTTTAAAAGATACCTGAAGGAGAATAGAAGGAAATTCAGAAGTAAGCATAAACAGAAGAGTTTTGAGGCTAATGAGTTGAGATAGATAGATACATAGATACATAGATACATAGACAGACAGATAGACAGACAGACAGATTGACAGATAGACAGACAGACAGACAGATAGATAGATAGATAGATAGATAGATAGATAGATAGATAGATAGATAGATAGATAGATAGAATATGTATATATATACATATATACACATATACACATGCATACGCATACATATATGTAACATGTACACTAAGCTATATCAAAATAGAGATTCACAGAATCACATATAATCCTCTTTTACACTACTCTTTGCATATGAAAATGCTTTTTTTTGGAGGATGTTGTTAAGTTTGGAATGTAAAATATTTTCAGTTTTTACTGAGAGAAAAAAGCTTTAACAACGTTGAGCGAAGGGAGCAGGCTGCTTTACATTTTCTAGGACCGATGACAAAGTTGAAGCCTCGTGGCTTGCCTTCTCACCTGGCTTCATTCAGGTCCCAGCTAAAATGCCATCTTGTATAGAAAGCCTTTCCTGAGGCTTTATCACTCCAGTGCCTTCTTTCTGTTATGTATTTCCTACTTCCTGTGTATACATATTTCTTTACTTGTTGTCTCCCCAATTAGACTATGAACTTCTCAAGATCGGGACTTTCTTCTGCCTTTCTTTGTATTCCTTAGATTTAGGTCAGTGACTGGAACATAGTAGGTGCTTAATAAATGTTTACTGACTGACTAACTGGTTCTAGAACTGGAAAGCAAGAGAAGGGGCAGAGGTACTTATGAGGCATCAGGGCAGCTGTTAAGAAGGGTGCAGTGGAGGATGGCTGGGACCAGGCTGAGATGTAGTCAGCTACTTAGACAATCTCCAGCGAGGACAATGGGAACCCAGTGAAGAAATCTGGATAAAGAAGGCAGTACTGAAGTCCTTCAAGAGTATGGATTCTAGGCCCAGAGACAAAGCAGCTGGTAAGATGGCTGAGGAATGAAGAAAGGAAGCCTATGTAACTCTCAGGGAACTTAATAGGGTAGCTCAGAATATTAGAGAGAAAATTAGTTTTAGAGTCAAGATCCTGAGTTAAAATTCCTGTTCTGTTACTAACTAGCTGTATGATCTTGGACAGGTCATCTGATCTTTCTTGGCCTATGTTTCTTCTTTCCTAATAATTAGGTTGAACTAGATGGTGCCCAAGGTCCCTTCCAACTCTGAAATCCTGTGATTCTCCTATAATCAGCTCATTTTTTTTAGAGATACATCTCCTTGCATGTGAGAGAATAATAAGGCCAAATGGCTACTCTGGACACACAGCAGGAAGTGTAATAGAGCCACAGAATAGCTGTAGACCTCATTAGCCACCTGCTGACATTACAAAGCTACTAGGGCTTTGGAGGGCCTGGCCCTGCCAGGCAGTTGGATATTTTGAAAGCAATCCTGAATGCACAGCATTGAATGAAATATAAGGAAAGGAGAGAGCTAGAGAGAGAGAGGGAGGGAGAGAGAGGGAGAGAGGTGGAGAGGGAGAGAGAGAAGTGGTGGGGAAGGGAGAGAAGGATGAAAGGAAGAAGCTGGGGATGAACCTTAAGATGTTCAGTTCACTTATGTTTCAGCTCCATCTGACTTTTTTTTACCCCATTTGGGGTTTTCTTGGCAAAGATACTAGATAGAGTCATTTGCCATTTCCTTTTCCAGTCATTTTACATATGAGGAAACTGAGGCCAACAGGGTTAAGTGACTTGCCCAGAGCCACACAGCTAGTAAGTGTCTAATTCGAACTCAGGTTCTCCTGACTCCAGGGACAGCACTCTCGCTATCCTCTGTCCCATCCAGTTTGTTCTTAAGCTCTTCAGTCTAATACTATTACCTCTCAGACCCATCTCTCTACCAAAAGACTGCCTCCTTCCTCTTCTATATCTTTACCCTGGGTGAGAAGGAAACCTAATCTCTCTTTCTGTCCTCTAAGGCCATCATCTGGTTTGGGATCTTGCTCTCTTCTACACAGGATGTTTCAATCCCACATCATATACCAGGATCTGCTAAGTTCTCTGGGTCTCTTCTTCTTTTTCTGTCCCCAAAATCAAAAGAACCTCCTGTGTTGTCTGTTGCATACTTTCTTTTTCTTTCTAGTCATAGGATAGCAGGTATGATGGCCACTCATTAAACCAAATTTGCCAAAAGTCACATAATTTTAAGTCAACTAACATTTATTAAGTGCCTACTATGTGTCAGACATGGTGCTAAGTCCTGGGGATACCAAGGAAGGCAAAAAGGAATTCCTATTCTCAAGAAGTTCACAGTCTAATGGAGGAAAAATGTGGAATATTTGTTAAAAACAAGAGATATATGAGATAAATTAGAAATGATCAACAGGGGGAAGGCACTAAGAATAAGGAGAACTGTGAAGGGGTTCTTGGAGAAGATGGAATTCAAGTTGAGATATGAAGGAAGGCAGAAAAGCCAAGATATGGAGATGAGGAGGGAGAGGGATCCAAACATGGGAGACAGAGCGGTGAAAAGGTCCAATGGAGAGGTAGAATGCAGTGCATGGAACCAGGAAGGAGTCTAGTATCACTAAACTGAAGAGCACATTGAAGGTGGAAAGTGGAAGAAGGCTGGAAAGGGAGAAAGCATCCAAGTTTTAAAAAAGAGCCAGAAGATTTTATATTTGACCCTAAAGTAATGCGAGCCTTTGGGATTTACTCAAAAGGAATTTATTTAATAACTTATTTCAAAATAGTTATAATTTAGTAATCTGAGCATGGTATTTATGTTGCAAGAGTGGTTGATTAGGAAGTTGGTGGCATCCTCAATAATAACAGGGAATTCAATTTAGGAAGAGGAAATGGTTTGGGGGTGAAAATAATAAGTTCAATGTTGGACATATTATGTTGAAGATATCTATGGGATATCCTTTTGAAATATCCAATAGGTAGCTGGAGATTTGAGATTAGAGGTTAGTGGAGAGGTTAGGACTAGGCAAATAGATCTTAAAATCATCAGCAAAGAAATGATAATTAAATCCATGAAACTGAAGAGCTTATCCCATGAAATAGTAAAAAGGGAGAAAAGACCCTAGGACAGACCTTTAGGGAATAGACACAGTTGTAAGGCATGACTTGGATGAGGATCCTGCAAAAGTCATTAAGAAGCAGTAGTCAGACAGGTAGAGGGAGAATGAGGAGAGAGCAACTTAAAAACTATAGAAATTATCAAGAGGAAGATGATGGTCAATAATGATGAAAACTACAGAGAGGTCGAGAAGGAATGAGAGAAGGTCATTGGGTTTGGTGATTAAGAGATCAGTGGTGGCTTTGAAGAGAGGAGTTCCAGGTGAAGGGTGAGGTCAGAAGCATCAGTTTCAGAGGAAATAGGAAGGTACATTCAAGAATTACTGAACTTCCCCTTCCTTCTGTATCTATACAATCCCCTCTCATCTTACATATACAAATTCATCCTTATTTTGTGAATTAAACTTGGCCTTTCACTGCCAGCCAAAGCGATCCTGCCCCTTCTTTCATTCTGATGGGATTCATGCAAGTCTTTCCTTCCAAACTTCTCCCTTATAGTGTTGATTTATACCTAGTATCCACCCAATCATTTGCTTTTGAATCAAAAAGTTGCCTAACTTGGTTGAAGTATAAAATACTAGGGGCTTATCTATTCAAGTGTTCCCTTCCTACTCCAACCTAGCCTAGCCCACGTCTTATGAGAGTACCTTTGATGCTACTGAGACAGAAACAGTGACTGTCTGTCTAGTAAAACATAAGGGAGGATAAGTCCATTGTGGACCAAAAGATCAATCTTGCTAATGAGGATGGAGCCACTTCCTATACAACGGTGAATGTTGTAAATGATGCAGCAGAATGAACCCTCTATTTTGCTTACTGCCTCACCTATCTAAATCCCCATTCTCCTTGAAGGTTTGCCTAGTGGGCCAGCACTGAGGTTCAGGATGCCCTTGCAATAACTTCTTGGTACCAATAGAGCTCAGTTTCCATGTTCACTGATAGAGAGGAACCACAGTCATTCAAGGAAAACTACATGCTTCATAAAATGGCCCACAATGGACAAAGTCATTTCTATCTTTCACATGAACTGACTGGCTCTGACACCGGACAAACCACTTCCCTATTCTAGGGTCTTACTTTCCCCCTCAGGGAAATGAAGGAGCTAAACTAAATAATCCTTAAGGTCCCTTCCAGTTTTAGCATTGTCTTAGTGCAGGGGTGAGGAACCTGCAGCCTGGAAACCACATGTGGCCTTCTAGGCTCTAGGCTGTGGCCTTTTGACTGAGTCCAAGTTGTATAGAACAATTCCTTTTATTAAATAGTGCTTTGAATTATTTCCCCCTCCATCCACCAAGGGTATGCCTTCAAGCCCTCCTCCAAAACATCCATGTCAAAGTATGGTTGTTTTCCTACTCCTCCCTTACCCTACTCCAAAACACACACACACGCACACACACACACAGAGCACAGCACAGCACAGCACAGCAGCTTTCTTAGATATATGAGGAAATAATTGACCTATTTTCTTGTGGCATATCAAGAATAAAGAGTATGGACCCAAATGTGGATGAACATTTTCAATCCTTCTTTGATGCTGATACACTTTAGTCGGGCAAGTGGTTGCTACTAAACCTAAGAGCAAGTAGATTTCTCCAGTTACCTGCCTGGGTACTACAGATTTGTTTAATCTCTTTCCCTCAAAACAGAACAAAACAAAATAGTACAGAAGAGTGGGCCTTGGGTTCGTTTGGTGCACCTAATTGTCCAGATTGGTTGAAATGGGAAGCTACCAGATTTCCTGCTTCCTCTCCTCTCCCCACAGGAAGCCTCTCCATCAGGGGACTCTTGATATCTCAGGATCCCTGCTCTCATTCATCAGAATATCAGACTTGTAATCTGCCCCCACAGGCTGGTGTCCTTGGGTGTCCCCCATTGAAGGTGCCTTCACACTGCTTGCCCCAGGCATCGTTTGTGGTACTTGCCTCAGCTGCCCCAAATAATATTTATAGCTTTGTCAATAGAGCAACCAGGGATGAGGTAAGTGGTTTCACCCTCAGGGCAACTCTTTGGAAAATTGTCCAGTTGTTCCATTGCAATGTCTGCCCTTCTAACCTGGCTCCCTTATGTGAATGACTGAGTGTTTTAAGTTCCTATCTAGAGTTTGCCCAGGCCTAGAAAACAATAACCTGCCCTCTCCTAGGCAACCCTGATTTACTGATTAACTCTATAAAGAAGCCTCTATCTCTATAGGTTTGATGTTTAAAATATAAGAGCTCTATCAGTCACTATATTACACTACTATCAATGGTTACTGGCAAAGTTAAAGCTACCAGTCTTTGCTGGATACATTGACTACTAACACTCTATTGGCCACACAGTGGGATGGTGGAAAGAAGAAGAAAAATATGAGCAGAAATTTACCGATAACCGTGAAATCATATTCTTGACTTGTATGAGAATCCCCTCCCCTCCACCACCTACTGAACCTAAGTTCTACCCTTATGCACAGTTTTGGGAGGCAAAAATTACCTTTTTCACTCAGGGAGGGGTGTAAGAAACAATAATTGCTCTTAACATTAGAAACAATCAATGCTGATGGACTGAAGTACATCAGAGTAAGAGAGAGTGAAAGCATTAAACCTACAGCCCCTCCACCAATGACACAACACTCTTTGGTCCCTACACCCCAACAGAAATTTCTGCTATGTCTCATGATTGACGAAAAGTTCCAGCAATCTTCAGGGTGCTCAAAGTTGATTGAGCTAAATTATGCCCCCTTATAATATTCTTTATGCATGAAAACTTGAACAGCCAGGCTGAAATGTTTTTTTATGCTCCCTGGAGAACTGGGCTACACAATAGTAATAAAAAGAAAAGAGCTTCGACAGTTTCATGGCAGTCATTTTTCAGCCAGAATAGGAGAGCAACATAAACAATGAAAAGGACACATAAGAAAATAGAAAGAAGCCAATCAATAGCCTCTATTTCTTCAGCAGCCATCTAAAGTTTTCAGGCTCAGCTTCATTAAGACAAGTTTAGAAACATCCCATGGCTAGAGTGGTATTGTATTTGTGGAACCTAAGTATACATTCCTTTTGTGTGTGTGTGTGCGTGTGTGCGCGTGTATGTGTGTGTGTGTGTGTCAGGTACTGGGGTGGGGGAAGTGTGTGTCCAGTAGGAGTAGAGAGGAGGGCATGTCACGCAATCAAATACTTTCAGAGTTAGAATGGATCTCAGAGTTTATCTATTTCCACCCATACCTGAACAAGAATCCCCTGGTAGCACTTAATTTGAGGCTCCCAGACCATTCCTTTCATGAGTGTGTGCCTTCTGACTTTCTAGAAATGTGTCTTTCTCTGTCTCTCTGTCATTTCCTTTCTTCTGAGTCACTCCCTTGCTCCTCTGCCTCCTCTCCCCAGGCCTCAACACGATTTTAATTATCAGTCTGTTTTCTGTATTAATTTATAATCTATAGACAATAAAAAGGGCTTCAAGCCAATTAACACTAGCCAAAATGGCTGCCTCAAGTGACTCAAATGTGTCTTGGTCCTTTGAGGTATTCTGGAATTCTAGTCCTTGAAGCATGGACACTTAGAAGGAGGCTATATTTAGATGGATAGACAAAGAAAATGATGGGGAATGAGAGGACAATCTAGTCTCCTCAGGTCTCCTTTCCTGGCTTCCTTCAGGACTCCTCTGGTTTCCCTTAAGGTCCATTCTAAATGTCACCTTCTGCAACATTCAGTTCCTACATCTCTTCCCCTTTCCCTGCCCCATGCCTTCCCTCTAAGATTACCTCCTGTTGGTGAGAGCTGTGTGACCTTGGGCAAGTCACTTAACCCCAATTGCCTCATCCTGGGTCATCTTCAGTCATTCTGATGAATATCTGGTCACTGGACTCAGATGGCTCTGGAGGAGAAGTGAGGCTGGTGACCTGCACAGCCCTCTCTCATTCAAAACGAAGTCAAGTGCAAGTCATGTCATCATTTCTCTGATGGCATAGTCTTCTTTGGCAATGAAGGATGAGCACACACTAAAGACCTCTCATTAGTCTATATCTTGTATGTAAACAGTTGTTTTTACTTTTTCTCCTCAATTACAATAGGAGCTCCCTGAAGGCAGGGATAGAGCTCTTGCCTTCCTTTGTAACCTTAGGAGTAAATGTAATGTCTAACATAAAGTCAGAACTTAGCAAACACTTGTTCACTGACTATAGACGTTAAAATTTAAACCCTAAATCACTCAGGGACTTTTACTGAGGTATTTGTATGTAGAGAATATTATATGTTTCAAGAAGTTTTATATACGTATATATGGATGTGTGTGTATGTGTATTTAAAAGACATGGTTCCTGCCCTCAAGAAGCTTCGAATCTAATTTATAGTAGCTCTCTTTGTGGTGTCCAAGAACTGGAAATAGAGGGGATGCCCATCAATAGAAGAATGGCTGAATAAGTTGTGGCATATGAATGTAATGGAATCCTATTGTGCTATAAGAAATGAGGAACAGGAAGACTTCAGAGAGGCCTGGAAGGACTTATGTGACCTGATACTGAGTGAAAGGAGCAGAACCAGGAGAACTTTGTACACAGCAACAACCACAGTGTGAGAGGAATTCTGGTAGACTTAGTCCTTCACAGCAAAGCAAGGACCTAAAAAATTCCCACTGGACTCTTGAGGCAAAATGCCTTCCACATTCAGAGAAAGAACTATGGAATTGGAATGCAGAATGAAGCAGACTATTTTCTTTTGTGTTATGTTTTGTGGTGTTTTTTTTTCATGATTTCTCCCATTCATTTTAATTCTTCTAGGCAACATGACTAAGGTGAAAATGTATTTAATGAGAATGTATATGTAGAACCTATATAAAATTGCACACCATCTCAGAAGGGAGGGGGGAGAAAGGGAGAGGATGGGGGAAGAAAGGGGAAAAAATCTAAGACATATGTAAGTGATTGTAGAAAACTGAAAACAAATATATTAATTAATTTTAAAAAAATAAACTTACCATCCAAAAGGAAGAAGTATAATAGATGCATAAATATGAAAAAAAAGATATGTAAAAATACACATCTAAAGTGCTGCTGTCCTTTTCACGTATGGGTACTTGGGTGACTGAAAGGGAAAGGAAAAAAATTGTATAAGGAAAACTTATAGAAACCAAATATGCATAAACATAGCTTCTATAACATATTCAGAACAGATGCCAACTGTTTTGAGTACCAGATACAAAAATGCCCCTTAAGTGAATGTATTAAAAGGAGAGTAATAACTGAGGTAAGAGATGGCACAGAGTCCTTCAGAACATGTGTATGTGACAATTTTTAAGTGTTTTGAAGTTTATAACTAAGATAAAGTCAGATAAACAAACAAACACAGAATAACAAATACCTATGTGGAGATGATGAGAAATTTCTGTCAGGACTAACGTAGTCTTATACCATGAAAAGATAGAATTATTGAATTTCCCATCGTAAGTTAAAGATATTGCTGATTTGAGGCACCAGGATCTGAAGAACAAATTATAGGAAGAAGCCAGCAGAAGAGTGGAAGAGGAAAAAAGAGCCCAAAATAGGAGTCAAGATCAAAGTCCCAGGAGTTAAGGAAAAGACAGATTCTAGCAAGCCAACAGAAACTGAGCTGGCTGAAAGAATTCATTAAAGCCAAATAGACTTCACAACTGCTGGAAGTTCATTAGCAGAGAGAAAGAGAAATTCTGCTGCTGTATAGAGTATCATTGGGAATCTAATGTTCTCATTTTTCCTCTACACCTGTAAGATGGGGCATTTCTCAGTAGTGCCTTCATTGCACTCTATTGCCCCTGTTGGTTGGAGGGGAAATAACACTGGATTTGCATTTGCTTTCCATGAGAAGAGGTTTGGCTTTACTGAAAGCTGATTGGACAATGTCAAATTCCCACTGTTGGAAGAGCTGGCTGGGGAAAAGCTGTACTGCTCTATTGCTATTTACAACTTGAGATGGAGCAAATCCTCAAAGGTCTAGAACAGTTGATGATCTTGACAGTACTCTGGCTTCGGGGAACAGCTTAGCACTAAAAGAGCATAACATTTTCTTTGCACCCTTCTAGGGGTTGCCATATGCTAAAAGAGTTTGCTGCTGCTCCAAGAGCCAAATGGTTTTGCCCAGTACCGTGAGCTGTCAGGACCAGAAGAGGACTAGAATGTAGGTAAGAGTTTTGCCCAGCAGGTGAGGTGCTGTAGATTATTATTTTAAAAACCTAGGACATCAAAGTCTATCTTCCAGAGTCATGAGTATTCCCAGGTACTTGGATTTACTCATGTACGTCCCTTCCAAGTTTCTGTTGGTGCTGCCTACTCTTCCCCACAGATACTACATGTCTTGGTGAAATAGCATAATCCAGTTTTAAGCAGGGCATGTAACATATTTTCGTTATATTTATTCTTGCCTTCTATTAAGTAAAGGTTATTATTATTTCTATTTTAACCAACAAATAATTAAATGTTTTGGTTACTCTTTGGTTACTCGTGCCAAGAACCATAAATGATTTTACCTATATAAAGCAGAATACATGAGCCAGGGTAAGCAGAAGCTGGCTGAGAATTAGAGAAAAACTCTTAACTCCATGACTTAAAGTTTTTATTTGATCCCTGACCCATGTGGGAATTATTATAGGCTTCTACTTTTAAAAAGTTTTATTGCTGTGTTCATTTACACTATAAATATTTACAGAGTATTCCTTCTTCATGAAACATCTCTCACAGCAAAATAAACCAGTCAAGTTTAACTAATAATGCAGTGATCTCATCTTAAACTGCATGCAACATTTCACGTATGTAGCATCTTTTATCTATTTTTTTAAAAAAATTACAATCTACTTTTCTTCTCACTTTCTTCATTAAAAAAGAAAAGAAAACCCTATTTCTTGTAGCAAATATAAATAGTCACAGCAACCCAAACTCCTTTGATGGCTGTATGTGAAAATATATGTGTCATTCTGTACTCTGTTTCATCACCGATCCTCTGGAATCTTGAATACTCATTATATTCATCAGAGTCCTTACAATTTTTGCAGTTGTTTATTTTTACAGCTTTGTAATTGTGCAAATTGTTTTCCTGGCATTATTAATTTCATTCTTTATCAGTTTCTAAAACTCCTCAAATTTTTTTCATTTTTATAGTATTAATGTTAATATATAAACTGTTCTTTAGGTTCTGCTCACTTCACTCTGTCTCATTTCATATAAGACTTTCCATGTCTTTTTTAAATCATTTATTTCCTCATTTCCTAAACCACAATAGTACTCCATCACATGAATAAACCACAATTTATTCACCCATTCCTCAACTGATAATCATTCCTTTAGTTTCTAGTTTGTTTTTTTTTTAAAGTGAAATTTTGAGAAGGATGCTTAAGGAAAAGCATTCTTGCAACTTAGTGTAAGTTAGATTATAAAGAGAGGACATTTATGGAAAAGATCAGAACAGATTTTGCACTTGCTTAGTTGTGGGTCCTTAGGACCATACCACACTTAATTTTGGAGGTATAGAGGAAATGAGGAACAAAGTGACGTTAGAGAAGAAAAGTTAGCAGAACTTGGCAATGAAGGATGATGACACTCCTTTGTTTTGTTATGAAAAAGAAGCAGACACACACAGAGAAAGAGAGAGAGAGAGAGAGAGAGAGAGATTGAGAGAGAGAGAGAGAGAGAGAGAGAGAGAGATTGAGAGAGAGAGAGAGATTGAGAGAGAGAGAGAGAGAGAGAGAGAGAGAGAGAGATAATTCTATCAGACTGAGAGCATGGAGTCATATGAGAATGAGAAACTGAGAAAACTGCTCCCCCACCCCAAACCACAAACCTTGGTTTCACATATGTCTACTTTTAGCCATTAGTGCAATGTCCAACATAGGAATAATCTACAGATGGTAAGAAATACATGACAAGGTCAGACCTAAAGAAGCCAGGACTTTAAAAACTTAAAGTATTGAAGAGAAGTAATCTAAAGGAATGAGTAGAGAGAACGAAACGAAAGGCCCCAGAAACACCCACAGTTAGGTAACTAACATAGTTAAGAAACAACAAAGAAAATTGAGAATGATTGATTGGATAAATCTGGGAAGAATATGATGCCCCTAAAGGCTAAACTGAAAAGAATATTGAGGAGAAGAAAAGAGGAGAAATGCCGAAGGCAACCGAGAAATCAATCAGGAAAAAAAGAGTAAAGGCTTTTATATTTGTGTAAGAAGAGGGCTGTCATAGGATCATAGACTTCGAGCTGGAAAGTTGTCTAGAAGCAATCTAGTCCAAAACACTCATTAACAACAACAACATAAATAAGGAAACAAAACCCAGAAAGGTTAGTGACTTAGCTCGGTTCTCAAGCTAGCAAGTGTTAGGGGATGGATTTGAACTCACATCTTCAGCCCTAAAACTCTGCAATTCAGTGACATTGGCTTCCATGATGTCCCTCTCCTAAAACACTCCAACTGCTGACTCCAGGCATTTCCAATGAGTGACCCAGATAGGAATACTCTGTCTTCTGCCTCATCTCCATCTCCTGGCTTCCTTCAAATCTCAGCTGGAGTTGTACCTTCTGGAAGAAGCCCTTCCCATTCCTTAGTGCCTTCTCCCTAAGGTTACCCCCAAATTATCCTGCCTACATCTTGCTTGTACATTGTTCCTCCCTCTACATTATGGGCTCCTTGAAAACAGGGACTTTTTCTTTCTTTCTCTTGAATGCCAAGTACTTAGCATAGTGTTTAACCAATAGTATGTGCTTGAAAAATATTAGTTGACCGACTGACTAATTTTCTGCCCCATAAACTGTCACTTTCCATTTCATATATGTCTAATTTTGGCTATTGGTGGCACACCTAAGTACACATTTCTTATTGACAGTAAGAAATAAAGGACAATTTATGGTCAAGAAAATGTGGGGGGTGGGAGCCTTTTCTTTCTCTTTAAAAAAATTATATAATATTTTGTAGGTGGAATTACAGGGGTAAAAAAATGCTTGTAAAAAATAGTAGCCACAAATATAAAACATGCTTGAGGATATTAATAGTGAAAGATATAAATAGCCCCAGAATGGTGACTAAATAAATGGGGCAGCTAGATGCTACAATGCATAGAATACTGACTGGTCCTGGAGTCAGAAAGACCTGAGTTCAAATGTGATTTCAGATACTTCTTAGTTGTGTGACCCTGGACAAATCATTTTGCATTGTGTTAACCTCAGTTTTCCTAACTGTAAAATGGAGATAATAATACCTCACAGGGTTATTTTAAGGAACAAATGAGATAATACTTATAAATGTTTAGCACAGTGTCTGGCACATTATTAATTTGAAATAGTTAACTTATAGCCCCAAGAATTGTTCACAGAGCTGGAAAGAAAGAAAATAGATGTTCCATTTGTCTTTATTTCCTCTGATGAAAATTTTCTTCTTTCTTCACTTTTTCCACAAAGAGAAATACTCCAGAAAGATATATCCCAAAATTAGACTGCTGTAGGTTTTTGTTTTTCATCCCTTTCTGCTTCTACACCCACACCCACCTCACTTCCCATAGGAAACTTGAAGGAGGATAAAAGAATGGTAATTATGCAGTAGATTCACTTTTGTATAGATACATAGTCTGCTGGGCTATCCAGAAAAAGACAATCTCCTGTTTTCTGTGGCTTTTGATGGATAAACAGATATTTAAGTGCATACTTTTGTTTGCAGGAATGAGATAACTGAAGGTAAATTAAAATTTAGAAAGTTTTAAGCTGAATTATGGCCTCTAATTTAAAAATTGTCATCCATCCTTTAAATTAATGAAGTATTTTCTGTATTTTTTAATGATGTTGTTAATAATAAAGTCATCTTGAGCTCAGTAGGTAAGCTAGTTCATCATACTTTGAAAGACATTCTATATCTAGAGTTTATTAAATGGATGAGCCAACAATCCTGGGCCCAGAATAATGTATCAATCCATAATGAGAATGGTTTTTAATTTAATCATTGATAAGCAAAAGATAATTCAATATTCATCTTCTAAGAAGGCTATTTTTAATAATGATCCAATTGTCCTTTCTCAACAATAAAGTCAAGCACTTTAGCAAATATTCAATGACTGTCCCAGGAATGCTAGATGTCTTCGTGTCTGTTTACTTCAGTGAGAAAACAAAGTTAATTAGGCCAAAATCAGATCTGATGCCTAGTGAAGCCAGTTAAGCTTGTTCTGTCCCATGACCTCTTCTTCCAAACTGACCAGTTCTCATGCAAAAATGTTGTCCCAAAGTTTATTGAGAAAGTATAAACAAGTCAATGCCAATCTATCAGTACTATGAAGATACTTTCAAAGAATATACCTAAATAATGGTAAATTAAGGGCAGAACTTTAATTATGCATTTTTGTGCTGAGAGCAAGTAAAACAAATCATATCCAAGGAAAATGGTGTGATGTGAAATCTGATATAAAACAAGGAGACATACAAACACCCTGAGACACTGGGTTGTTACATGCAGGGTTGGAGGGCGATGTAAATAGAGCAAAGGAACTTTTAGCAGTCCCTCATCTGTTAATTTGCAATTAAAACCATTGTTCTTGCTAAGTAGGTTCTATGTGCTATCATTTCTTGTATTCTGAGGGTTGGCAATTGCTGTCCATGCCCATAAATTCAACGCCCTGAGGCAAAGCCCCAATCTCCTTGCCCTAGTTTTGGCACTGATTTGACATGAAATTTCTTTTATGTTGCATTCATTTTATATTTTTTCAATCAAATATTCATTTTCTCTTCCTCCTAACTGTTCCCCTCCATTGGAAATAAAAGAACAAAAACAAAAAATGAAACCTTTTAAACAAATAGACATATTTAAGTAAAATAAATTCCTATGTTGACCACAACCAAAATGTCTATCTCATTCTTTTTCTTAAATCCACTCCTCTGAGGACGTGGTTAGCATACTCCACCATCCTTCTTCTGAAATTGTGGGTGGTGATTGAATTGATCATATTTCTTATGCTTTTCAAAGTTTGTATTTACAATGTTGTTGTTAGAATTCCACACATAAATGTTGTACAAACAATTCTCCTCGTTCTCCTCATTTAACTCTGCTGCTGTTCCTATAAATTTTCTCAGTTTTCTTTGAAACTGTTGTTTCATCATTCATATGATACAATAGTGTTCCATTATATTCATATACCATCATTTGTTCAGCCATTTTCCAATTGATGTGCATCCCACTTTACTTTCCAGTTATTTCGCATAAAGAAAGAGGCTGCTCTGAATAACTTTGAAGCTATGCGTCATTTTCCTCTTTCTTTGGTCCCTTTGGAAGTTTGGGCCAAGTAGGTATTTCTGGGTCAAAGGGTTTGCATAGTTTAGTCACTGTTTGTTTTGTGTTTGTTGTCGTTGCAGTTTTCTTATTTGTTTTTTTTGGGAGGGGGGATATAAGATGCTATCTTTACACATATATGACATTGCCTTTTATTAGCAGTGGTATGGTAATGTGTTAATACTGTCAAACTAATCTTTTCTGAAAGACTACTTCATTCACCTCCCTGTGATCACTTTTATCATATGGAGTCTGATGATAGGAAGAAGAAATCACTTTAAGAGTTATATTTATTTAATAATAACCCTTTTAATTACTTAATCAAGTTCAAACTTTAATTCTCTATTAAAATTGATAACTTGTAATAGAAAGAGAACTGGACTCAGAATCGTAAAGATCTGAGTTCATCTTCTGCCTCTGACACTAACTAACCATGCGATCATGGGCAAATCACTTAATATCTCTGGAGATAACTTTTTAAAGATCTGTGCAATGTTGATAATCACAAATATAATACTTAGCTTGAAGTTATTTTTGTGAAGCATGTGTGTGTGTGTGCTCTTCCTTCTTTGCAGAAGAAGACCATGCCATCAGCGAAATGATGACATGGCTTGCCCTTGACTTTGTTTTGAGTGAGGGAGTGCTGTGCAGGTCTCCAGCCTCACTTCTCCTCCAGAGCCATCTGGATCCAGTGACCTGATATTCATCAGGATGACTGGAGATGACCCAGGATGAGGCAACTGGGGCTAAGTGACTTGCCCAAGGTCACACAGCTAGTTAGTGTCAATTATTTGAGGTGAAATTTGAACTCAGGTCCTTCTGACTCCTGCACTGGTGCTCTATCCACTGTGCCACCCAGCTGCCCCTAACACATCTAAAGCACTTTGAAAATATCATCCCTAGGGCAGGGAGGCAGAGGAAAAGATAAGGGAAAAGAAAAGTTTTATGATAACTTCATTAATATATTTAAAAGGAAAGGCAAGTTGTACATAACAGATTTGCACATTCATGTGCAAACATATTTCTTTTTTCCGATTCTACTATGTTATGGAAATGCTTTATTTCTTAAGATCATAATAAAAGAAATAAAATTTAAAAAAGAAAAAATGTTAAAGTGCTATTCATTTGTCGATTACTATTCAGTTGCTTTTGCTTTACCTATCCTATATTCCCCCACATACATGCTTCATGTGAGTCAGGCAAGTGCACATACACATCACGTTTACATCACCTTTGTATATTATCAATCTCTCATTCCTCTCATTTTATCCTTCTCCTCCATTTATTCGTCTGTCTTTTCAAATGCAAACTCACTTCCTATCTACTCCATCAAGACTACTCCAATCATTCTAGGTAAGAGGTGTCATACTGAAATAAAGTGGATCCCTGCTGGCTGAATATTGACTTAGAAAACCACAAATTAATATTGTCTATGTTGCATTGTATTTTTTATTTATGTTGTCAAACTTTTTGCAATTACAGTTAATGTGGTTCAGGGTTTTTGAAGGTTGCTCTAGACCATATAAAGCTCTCCGTCCTCTGAATTCTTCTTGAATTTATTATCAATCTCAAGTAATTTAGGACCTAACTTCTGCTCTGAGGAAATGAAGTTGGTGTGCATGGAGTATTAGATTATGAGCTCTTTGAAGGCAGGGCCACATCTCATACTCCTTCTGTATCCCTCACAGTGACCAGCTCATGGTAGAAATAAAGTGAGAAACAAAATAGCTCTACTTCTTATCATATGTGTCTGTGTAAAATACATATACATGCATATATGTATATGCATATGCATGTGTGTTGATAGGTTTGCATATATAAGTATGTATATATGTGTACACACATACATAAATAGGTATTTGTGTGTATACACATGTGTATACATGTATAATATAAATATATATGTGTGTATATAATATATACATATGTGCATATTCTTCCATACTATGCACCTTGTAACTATGGGATGTTAGAGATCCCATGATTCTGAGCTGACAGACATGCTAGACTACATTTAATCATAACATTCTGTTCTACAAAAATGTACATCTTCATTAAAATAACTTTAAAAATATATCAAGTAAAATGAGCATTAACCACAATATAGACATTCAGAATCAACCAACAAAACAGAGATTTTCTACACAACGATATAATTTATTCTTTACTAGCTCTACTCCTAATATAGCAAGTCTTGGATCACAGTCCAATTCTCAGAATAACTAAAATAATTTCCTCCAGAAGTCCCTTATTTATTTCTGTCTCAGGAAAGATTTCTTCCTCTTCTGTCATTTTTTCTCAGATTAGTC
The DNA here is from genome assembly GCF_028372415.1 of Notamacropus eugenii. Classification (NCBI taxonomy): domain Eukaryota; kingdom Metazoa; phylum Chordata; class Mammalia; order Diprotodontia; family Macropodidae; genus Notamacropus; species Notamacropus eugenii. Next base: position 7,834,135 of record NC_092878.1, read on the forward strand.
CATCAATAAATACTTATTAAGCACCGGCTGTGTGCCAGGTGTTGTGCTAAGGACTGGGGATACAAACATGTCCTTTCTCTGAGAAAGAATGTCAGAAGACAATACCTGCCTTCATGTAGTTTACAGTCTAATGGGAAGTCACGAGGGAACTGTCCCCTCCCTTCCAGAAGGCTTTAGATTCCCCAAGAATCTCTGTTGGGAATCTATTAGATTCTATCCGCAACCATAGCTTGAACTTTTCCTTTTATTTTCTTCAGCTTCCTTTTCCCTCTTGCTTATTATTTTTTTAAGCAGACATTGGAGGTTTGTTTCAGATTTACAACTAGGCTTGTTAGGTTCCTTGCAGAGTTTTAAAATGCAGAGAGAAGGATTTTTAAGATACAGAACTGAATCATTATAGGGACAGAACACGGATTAAGTTTTACCAGGTTTCATCACATAGGACATAGTTATCCATATAGTGAGATGAATGAGTCCTATGGGCATCAGAGGTGTGAAAGGGTGCAGGTATTGGCTTCTGCAGCATGAGGAAGATGCCCTTGGGAGTCCCCCCAAATACATCAGACCACAGAGAAGAGCTTGAATCAAGTCCTTCTTTATATATGCCCTTTTCCAGGGAATTTAAACGAGTCAGTCAGACATCCAGACAGTGAGAGCTTCTCTGTTTGGCATTTAAAACCATCTACCACCTGGCTCCAACCCACCTTTCCTGCTTTTGTATACATTGCTCCCCTTCAGGGACTCTGAGGGCCAGCCATGTTAGCTTTCGTGCTGTTCCTTATATATAACAGATATTACATGTCCCCTTTCTCTCCCTCCTTAGCTTTGCTTCTTAGAATTCCTGATTTCCTTTCAGATTCTACTCAGGGCCCATCTTCTTTCCTAATCCTACACAGCCCTCCCCCTAGAAGTTGCTAGTACTTCCCACCAAAACACATATTTTAAAAAATGCAATTATAATAGCTAGCATTTACATAGTGTCTAGTATATACCAGACACTGTGCTAAGTGCTTTACAAATAGTATCTCACTTGATCCTCACAACAATTCTGAGGGGTAGGTGCTACCATTACCAGTATTTTTGGTTGAGAAAACTAAGGCTGACAGAGGTTAAGTGACTTACTCAGGGTCATATCGCTAGTAAGTGCCTGAGCATAGATTTAAACTCAGGTCTTCCTGGTTGTAAGCCCAGTAATCCACCCACTGAACCACCTGACTCTCTATTACACACACACATGCACACACACATACACACACATTATATATGTGTATATATGTATATATGCAAATATATATGCAAATGCATGTATATATATGTAGATGTATATATACACAGATATGTGCATGTATATACATCTATCTATCTATATATGTATATATACATATATATACACATTTTTTGTCCTCTAATACAAAGTAAATTCCTAGAGAGTCAATACTACTTTATTTTTGTATTTACCTCACCAGTACCTAGCTCTGTCTGTCCTTTTTTTTCTCTTATTGGACTTATAATTTGATTGTTAAAGGGGACTCCTTGAGAAGAAATACTTTCTACCAATGCAGGTTGGTACTTCCTTTGAAATGTATAGTCTTAAGGTTGGCTAGGACATGGAAAGTTTAAGCTACAATGGAGTGTCAGAAGCAGGTCTTGACCCCAAGTCTTCATCTCTCAGAACCCTGTTTTCTATATACTAAGTCACACTTTCTCTCCCTGGCATATGATAGGTCCTTACTTATTATATGCTTGTTGGTTGACTGATTGAGAACAGTTCTAGCATACATTGATCACTATATGTCCTGGTGAGCAGAGGATTTACTGAGAGTAAGCAGGGAGAGTGGAGGTGGAAGACCCGGTTAGGATGGAAAGAAAGAAAAATGATAACACCTGAGATGTTGAGGTCTGGGTGTCTCTCCTGTGTCTTTATTTTGGTGAGAAGGTTGAGGAATATTAATGGGTATTTATGCTGGTTGAGTCAGAAATAAGGCATGTGTATAACAGAAATGTTGGAATAAGAAATGATGAAGCGTGAGAACTGTCAGATTGTATTGAGTCAGCTTGTTTCTAAGTCTCATCCTTAATGCAGTGGTGCCTGCATGTAAAAATTGTAGCACCTTACTGCTGAAAGCAAATGGACAGAAGAGAAATAACCAATATAGACTGACTAGCATATCTCTAAAAATTTTTAAAATAAAATCAATATGTTCTTATTCATTAAATAATATTGTGAGTTAAAAACAACAAATATTGGTGCCTAAAACTGAATTAGGTTCTGGGGGGGGCGGAGCCAAGATAGCGGAGTAGAAACACACAAACACGCTAGCTCCTAACACACAGCCCATGAAATATCCATAGTAAAGAGCCCAATAAATTCGGGAGCAGGAGAAGCCACATAATAGTGGAGTGGATAAGATTTCTGTTCCAGAGGGACCTGCAAACCTCTTGCAAAAGGTCCGTCGCGCTGTGGACGTGGAGCCCAGCCCAGCCCTGCACCGGCCCCAGCAACGAGAGGAACAGATCCCAGCAGACTTCAGGGACAGGATCTCCAGTGGCCGCGCAAGTCCCTCCACCCACAGGTGACTGGGGTCTATGAGAAGGTCTCTTTGGTGGGTCGAGAGGGGAGTGGGGTGCCCCCATACCCAGGCCCCCTCAGAAGGCAACAGTGGAGGAGGGAGCAGACCAGGGCTCCCCAAGCAGGCAGGAGCCTGGATCCATTGTTGAAGGTCTCCACATAAACCCCCTGAGGGAACTGAGCCCGTGAGGCGGCCCTGCCCCCACCTGAGCACCTGAACTTAATCTCACACTGAATAGCAGCCCTGCCCCTGCCCAAAGCACTGAGGCTGGGAAGCAGCATTTGATTCTCAGACCCCAAGCTCAGGCTGGGAGGATCCGGAGGCAAGGTGGGTGTGAGGAGAATATTCAGAGCTCAAGTCACTGGCTGGGAAAATGCCCAGAAAAGGAAGATACGGAAGTCAGTGCTTCTACATCCCAGCCCACTCAATGGGATCAGTTCTGGGAAAAGGTCTTAAAGAGCCCAAGCAATTTTCAAAATCATGATAGAGAGGTAGAGGAAAAACTGGGAAGAGTAATAAATGACTTGCAAGCAAAGTATGAACAACAAATCAGCACCCTGCTAAAGGAGACCCAAAAAAATGCTGAAGAAAATACCACCTTGAAAACTAGCCTAACTCAATTGGCAAAAGAGGTTCAAGAAGCCAATGAGGAGAAGAATGCTTTCAAAAGCAGAATTAGTCAAATGGAAAAGGAGATTCAAAAGCTCACTGAAGAAAATAGTTATTTCAGAATTAGAATGGAACAGATGGAGGCTAATGACTTTATGAGAAACCAAGAAATCACAAAACAAAACCAAAAGAATGAAAAAATGGAAGATAATGTGAAATATCTCATTGGAAAACCAACTGACCTGGAAAATAGATCCAGGAGAGACAATTTAAAAATTATGGGCCTACCTGAAAGCCATGATCAAAAAAAGAGCCTTGACATCATCTTTCATGAAATTATCAAGGAAAACTGCCCTGGTATTCTAGAACCAGAAGGCAAAATAAATATTGAAAGAATCCACCGATCAGCACCTGAAAAAGATCCAAAAAGAGAAACTCCTAGGAATATTGTGGCCAAATTCCAGAATTCCCAGGTCAAGGAGAAAATATTGAAAGCAGCTAGAAAGAAACAATTCAAGTACTGTGGAAATACAATCAGGATAACACAAGATCTAGCAGCTTCTACATTAAGGTATCGAAGGGCATGGAATAGGATATTCCAGAAGTCAAAGGAATTAGGACTAAAACCAAGAATCACCTACCCAGCAAAACTGAGTGTAATACTTCAGGGGAAAAAATTGTCTTTCAATGAAATAGAGGACTTTCAAGCATTCTTGATGAAAAGACCAGAGCTGAAAAGAAAATTTGACTTTCAAACACAAGAATGAAGAGGAGCATGAAAAGGTAAACAGCAAAGAGAAGTCATAAGGGACTTATAAAAGTTGAACTGTTTACATCCCTACATGGAAAGACAATATTAGTAACTCTTGAAACTATTCAGTATCTGGGTACCTGGTGGGATTACACACACACACACATGCACACGCACACACTCATAGAGACAGAGTGCGCAGAGTGAATTGAATAGGATGCGATCATATCTTTAAAAAAAAATGAAATCAAGCAGTGAGAGAGAAATATATTGGGAGGAGAAAGGGAGAAATGGAATGGGGCAAATTATCTCTCATAAAAGAGGCAAGCAAAAGATTTTTTTTTAGTTTGGGGAAAAAGAGGGGAGGTGAGAGAAAAACATGAAGCTTACTCTCATCACATTCCACTAAAGGAAGGAATAAAATACACACTCATTTTGGTATAAAAACCTATCTTACAATACAGGAAGGTGGGGGACAAGGGGATAAACAGGGTGGGGGGGACGATGGAAGGGAGGGCATGGGGAGGAGGGTACAATTTGAGGTCGACACTCACAGGGAGGGACAGGATCAAAAGAGAGAATAGAAGTAATTGGAAGCAGGATAGGATGGAGGGAAATATAGTTAGTCTTATATAACAAGACTATTATGGAAGTCATTTGCAAAACTACACAGATTTGGCCGATATTGAATTGCTTGCCTTCCAAAGGGAGGGGGAGTGGAGGGAGGGAGGAAAAGAAGTTGCAACTCAAAGTTTTAGGAATAACTGTCAAGTACTGTTCTTGCCACTAGGAAATAAGAAATACAGGTAAAGGGGTATAGAAAGTTATTTGGTCCAACAGGACAGAGGCGAGGATGGAGACAAGGGCAAAGAAGAATGATGGAGAAGAGAGCGGAGTGGAGATGGGGGCAATTAGAATGCTCGGTGTTTTGGGGTGGGGGGAGGGGACAAGGGGGGAGAAAATTTGGAGCCCAAAAATTCTGTGAAAATGAATGTTAAAAGTGAAATTAAAAAAAAAAACTGAATTAAGTTCTGTCAAGAGACACAAAAGAAATGTAACAATTGATCCCTGCTCACAAGGGGTCTTTAATCTAATTGTACAAGTAAAATGTACACATGAAACACTTAGAATATCATACAGAATAGAATTTGTAGTTTCAACCACTATCCCTACTCCATCTCTTTACCCAACCTATTTTCTTAATATAGTTATGGGACAATCAACGGTTCTCTCTCAGGAAGGAATACAGAATGAAAAATTCCTAGCTCCATCATGCTTACCCCATTTTGTGAAGCTCTGCAGATGATTTCAGTGGACCCAGGAAGTGATCAAAGGCTTGATAGTGGTTCAAAGGATTTTTCCCCCCACAATAGACGGTTTAAAGAATAGGAGATTATGGTAAAAACAAGTTCAAAGACAGAATTAATCGTAGCCTGAAGGTCCCTACTGGCTTTTGCTGACTACTTTCCAGAAAAGTTAGAATATCCCTGAGGCTATGAATAAAAAGAGTTGAGATATCACCCCCTTGGGAATTAGCTGCTCTAATTCACAAAAGACCTACTAATGACAGCAGAAAGCAGCAAAGGACCTCAAGAGAGCAGATCAGTGAGAAACCAATAGGTGAATCATTGCAGCAGAATCATCTATAGCTCAGTGGCCTCCTGAGAGCGGCACATGTCATCAGCACTTCCATAGGAGAACAGCAAATGGAGATATCAGAGGTACAAAGGATTTAGAACACAGGTTCCCAAATTTATTTGACCTACTGCCTCCTTTAAAAAAAATTATTCAGAACTTCCCTACCCATGAAATATACTTTCTTTAACTCTTTCAACTTTTTTTGAAACTTAAGCCATTTCAAAGATATATAATTTTTTAATGACACATCTTAAATTTAAAAATTTATTGTAAATTTGTGGGGTTTTTCTTGCATTGAAATTTTGATGATGCAATGTTGTGTCATTCAACCATATAGCACTATATTCTAAACAAGTCATTACCCAGACATTTTCCTGCAGATATATGCTGGACTTCCCGAAATGCGCAAGATGCTCACCTACCAACACTTGCTTGTTAAGACCTGTCAGCAGACTTGAACTCTGATCTGTTATAACTTGCATTTTGTCTGTTTATTTGAAAAATAATGTAATCACTATGACTTTAACTCTGTTACACAACAGATAAAACATATATAAAAGATTTTTCAAAATTTTCTTCTCTTCTCTTCTATTTTTATACTTCCATTGCTCCTTTTTTTTTTATTCAACTCCAGCCAATTGCACCTAATGCTACTGCCACTCCCTCTGGATTGCTCTAGCACCCCTCAGGGGAGGATATTGCCATCTTTTGGGAATCTCTAAAAGAAGAATGGAGTTGTATTTCTAAAGGTCAACATGTGGCTATTCATATTCACCATGTATCTATCATCTCCTCCTCATTTCCTGAACACACATATTCCTTACTCATGTTCCTTAGTCAACCAGAAATATGATAGTATGATACAGAATTGAAATGAAAAGGCAAATAAGAGTTGCTACTTGCTCAGAAATATTCTCTGTCTACTTTTGGACTTTGCAGGGGGAGTTAGCAAGAGGATTAACTGATTACACATCTTCAGAATGCTGTTAAGGGTGATGAAAAGGAAGCTGAGTACTAATATATGTAATAAATAGCAATGAAAACACAGATGAATTTAGCAAGTACTCAAAGAGAGGCAATGTTTATAGTAAGTACATATTCTGAGTGTGAATTTTTCAGTGAAAGTAAATACAGCAAATGAGAAGTCTACACCTCTGGAAACTACTTCAATCAATCAGCCACCAGTCACTTAGTTTTGTTTGTAATCAAGATGAGGGAAATGCCTTATTCAGGATAATCCTAGTTTGTTGTTGTTCAGTTATCAGTTGTTCAGTTAGAGGCATGTGTGACTCTTCATGACCCCATTTGGGGTTTTCTTGGCAAAGATATCAGAGTAACTTGCCATTTTCCTTCTCCAGATCATTTTTCAGAGGAGAAAAATGAGGCAAACAAGGTTAAGTGACTTGTCCAAGGACACACAGCTGGTAAGTGTCTGAGGCCTGATTTTAGCTCAAAAAGATGAGTTTTTACTCTCTATCCTCTGTACCATCTGGATGTCCTGATTCTATTTAAACCAGATCAAAATTCCAACTGGTCCCAATGACTACCTGTTCCTTTTTGTCAATCCATTTTTTTCCCCAGAAAGGGGGATGTACCTAGAACAATTAAGGATTCATTTCAGTCATGGCTGAGTTCATTCAGTGAGATGGTAGGGAAATCCCATGACAACTGAAAAGAGACAAAACTGTTTCAAGTATCTTCTTAGACTTTCATCTCTGTTATATGACCACCATTGGACACTGAAACTCTTTGAAATTACTTAGCTCCTCAATGTCTTGTGCTTAGAATTAAAATTCAACATTACTCCTACCCCTTTTCTCACAGTTTCCAGGGATGGCAGGCAGCTGGAGAATATAGGAAGGAGGATACCACTTGGCAGTGATTTATTGAATATTTACTATGTACCATGCCCTGTACTAAGTGCTAGGGATAAACAGTCTCTATCTTCAAGGAATATGCATTCTAATGATGGAAATAGTTAAGTAAGTACAAGATATATGCAAAATAGATAAAAGGTTGTCTGAACAGAGAAGGGTTTAGCATCTGCAAGGGCATGGACAGGCCTTTTGCAAAAGAGCTATGAGCTGAGTCTTGTGAAGGAAGCCAAGAAAACCTAGAGACAGAGGTTGGGAGGGGGGAGAATTCCACACTTAGAGGACAACCCATGCAAAGCGTTAAGATGGGAAATAGAGAGGCATGTTCAAGGAATACAAGTATAAAGTTCATGAAGGGGAATAAAATATAAGATGAAATTACAGAAAGGGGTCAGTTTTTGAAGACCTTTATGTGTCAAACAAAGGAGTTTACATTTGATCTTAGAGGTAATAGGAAGCCACTAGAATTCACTGAGATTAGGTTAGAGTAGTGACATGGTCAGACTAATGATTTAAGAAATTTGCCTTGGAGGCTGATTGAAGTACGGAAGAGAATGCTATGATACTTGATATACAGTGAGCAATTAGAAGTCTATTGAAATTGGGATGTTGGCTATGTGAAGAAAGGTCATGTGAAGGTAGAAAGGATAAGATTTGACAAAGGTTTGAATGGAGAGCTAAGAGTGAGAAATGGAGGAGACTCTTTGGTTATGAGCCTTGGTGACTGGGAGTATGGTGATATCATTAACAATAATACAGAAACTTAAAATAGGTAATGTCTTCAACAATAATAAAATAAGGTTTTGGGGAGAAGATAATGAGCTGTGTTGTGGAAATCTTGAATTTGTGATGTGTGAAATGCCCAAAAGATGGATGATGATGAGTGACTACATCAGTAGAGTGACTGGGGAGACATATTATAGAGAGACATGTCTTTTTTTGTTTCTTTTTGGAAGGAAAGAGCCTGAGAAGCACAGGTGATGATAACCTAAAAGCCGAATTTTCCAGCTTAAAAGGACCTTAAGGGTCTTCTGATCCAACTCCTTTCACCTTACAGCTAAGAAAACTCAGCTGGGGATGCTGTAGTCAAACTAAAATGTCAAACTACGCTAGCCCTTTAGACACACAAACTTGGAAGTATCTAAGCCTGTGGGAGATTTTCTAAAACTGCCTTCTAACCACCTTTGTTAGTGCTGTAATCCTTTGAATCAAAGAAGTCATCCCAACAGACATAGTCTCTCAAGGAGGATGTCTTTTCTTTAACAATGAGAATCTGATAGTGACATCCCAGAAAGCCAACACTAAAGACAATAGTCTTTGTCTATTAGAATTATCTATATAAGAATGTATGTCATATTTCTGATAGAGTAACTTGTCTGTCTAAAAAGTGTTCTTGTTTATGCCTTACAGTATCCCTCCTCACTCCTCCTAATAGAAAATTCTGATATACATAGTTCTGGCTCATCTGCTCTTGTGGAATATTCTCAGCCTTGGTTCCTTGAGATCCTACTGAGAATCTCAAGTATTAGCAGATCCAAAAGACTGATTTTTAGAAGGCAGTTTCAAGAACAAAAGGTCCAGAATATCAAGGGAACTAATGAAAAGAAATGCTAGGGAAGGTGGCCTAGCCCTATCAGATTTCAAATTGTAGTATAAAGCAGCAATCATCAAAACCACTTGGTACTGGCTAAGAAACACAGGGGTAGACCAGTGGAATATGTTAGGTACTCAAGACAGAGTAGTCAATGAATATAGCAATCTACTGTTTCATCAACTCAAAGACCCCAGCTTCTGGGATAAGAACTCATTGTTTGACAAATTTTCTGAGAAAACTGGATTATGGCAGAAACTGGGCATAGAGCAATTCCTGACATCGTACACAAGAATAAAGTCTAAATAGATACATGATCTAGGTATAAAGATTGATACTATAAACAAATTGGGGGAGCAAGGAATAGTGTATTTGTCAGATTTATGGAGAATGGAGAAATTTATGACAAAACAAGAGGTAGAAAATATCATGAAGTGCAAAATGGATAATTTTGATTACATTAAATTGAAAAGGTTTTGTACAAGCAAACCCAGTACAACCAAGATTAGAAGGGAAGCAGAAAACTGGGAAAGAATTTTTGCAACTAATGCCTGTGATAAAAGTTTCATTTCTAAAATATATAGAGAACTGAGTCAAACGTACAAAAATACAAATTATTCCTCAGTTGATAAATGGTCAACGGATATGACAGGGAATTTTCAGAGGAAGAAATTAAAGCTATCTATGATCACATGAAAAAATGTTCTAAATCACTACTGATTAGAGAGATGCAGGTCAAAACAACTCTGAGGTACCTCATCACACCTATCAGAATGGCTAACATGACAAAACAGGAAGATGGTAAAAGTTGGAGAAGATGTGGGAGAGTTGGAACACTAATTTGTTGTTGGTGGAGCTGTGAATTGACCAACCATTCTGAAGAGCAGTTTGGAACTAAGCCCAAAGAGCTACAAAAATGTGCATATCCTTTGACCCAGCAATATCTCTTCTGGGACTCTCCCAAAGAGATCACAGAAATGAGAAAGAGTCCCACATGTACAAAAATATTTACAGCAGCTCTCTTTGTGGTGGCCAAAATCAAGGGGATGTCCATCAATTGGGGAATGGCTGAACAAGCTGTGGTATATGAATATAATGGAATACTATTTTGCTGTGAGAAATGATGAACAGGAATACTTTAGAGAAGCCTGGAAAGACTTATATGAACTGATGCTGAGTGAAAGGAGCAGAACCGGGAGAACTTTGTACACAGCAACAACCACAGTGTGCTAGGAACTTTTCTGGTAGACTTAGTACTTCACTGAAATGCAAGGACTTAAAAAATTTCCAATGGACACTTGAGGCAAAATGTTTACCACATCCAGAGAAAGAACTATGGAGTTGGATCACAGATAGAAACAGACCATTTTCTTTTCTAATATGTTTTGTTTTGTTCTATGGTTTCTCCCATTTATTTTAATTCTTCTATGCAAAGTGTATTTCATAGAAAAGTATGTGCAGAACCTATATAAGATTGTATGCTGTCTTGGGGAGGGAGTGGGGAGAATGTGAGGGGGGGGTGGAAAATCTAAGATATATGGAAGTGATTGTCGGACACTAAAAACAAATAAAATAATTTAATTAAAAAAAAGAAGACAATTTCAGAAAATCTGACATAGGTCAATAAAGTGAGGAGCTGAACTGAAAGGAAAAGAAACTAATTAGTACACTAAGGAAGAATATTTACTGTTACCAGTTTCAGTTTACCTATGGTATGAATTTAGCTTAAGTAGTATAGCTTTTTGAGGACAACTTAGAGTACACAGTCAATCAGCTACTACTCGTTCTGTGGCATTTTAATGGACTTATGGGATACAGTCTGGAAAACCTCCAGATGAATGTTGAATGCCACATTTGTGGGTTCATGTGCAGCCAAAGTGTCCCCTGTAGAGCAAGGTTTTGTATATTCAGCTTGAGCCAGATGGAGCTGGATGAGACAATTTTTATTATTTTGTGTACAACAGAAGAGAAGACAATCCAGTCAGATGTTATTTAGTCAGCAACAGAATGAGACAGAATCATAGCAGCTAGGTAGTGTAGTAGATAGAGTTCTAGGCCCAGCTTCCTGAGTGAAAATTCAGCCTCAGATATTTACTAGCTATATGACCCTGGGTAAGTCATTTAACCCTGTTTACCTTGGTTTCCCCACCTGTAAAAAAAAAACTGGAGAAGGAAATAGCAAACCACTCCAGTATCTTTGTCAAGAAAACCCCAAAGAGAGTCACAAAGAGTCAGACTGAAAATAACTGAACAAAAACAAAAGAATGGGGAGGGGAAGGGTAATTCAGTAAGAAAGCACATTTTGATAAATATCAAGATAGTCTTTCTTTGAATCTACTCACACCTCTGTCAGCCATGAAGAATCATCAGGTTACAGATCTGGAAACAGAAAGCACCTCAGAATCCCTCCAATCTAGTCCATTCATTTCATAGATGAGGAATCTAAGGCCAATGGAGGCTGTGACTTACCCAAGTTAGTAAGTGCTGCATTTAAAGCTGGGGTCCCTAATTCCAGAGGAACCATTCCAATTGCATGTTATAACACTCCTAACATCCTGGGCTAAGCCCAGCTATATTTCCTTCCTTGACTCTACCTTGGCTTGACTTCTTCTCCTTCTCACATTAATACTAGAAGGGTTCTATCCCTCTTCATACCTGTAATCTTCTTTACATTAACTTGTAGCCTCTCTCAACTAATAATGTTTATACAATTAGGGTTACAACATCTAACCTAAGTGTACTTGTACTTTCTGTGATCTCTCTGTCTCTATCTCTGTCTGTCTGTCTGTCTCTATCTCTCTTTCTGTGTGTGTGTGTGTGTGTGTGTGTGTGAAATATATATTCACACACATAATCTTGGAGCTAGAAGGAATATTAAAGAGTCTGACTATCTTGGTTCAAACAGGACAGGTATTAGGAGATTACCAGGGACCTGGAATTTCTGCATTATAAAACACAACCTCCTTCTTGCTCCTCCCCTGATAAAACCTTAGCTCACAAAGCTGTGAGATGGGAGTGGGGATGGCTATTGGTGTAGGAGTGAGGGATTTGGGTCTATGGGAAAAGCCTCTGTTAAAGACCTCAACATTAATAGGGAAAATTAAAATAGGAGAGAGTTTGAGGGGAAAAGATAATAATTCTGTTTTGGATGTCTTGAGTTTAAGATGCCTACAGGACATACAGTTTGAGATGCAAAACCCATTATTCTGGAAACTTGCCATACATCACAATCACTATGCAGGGATGTTATCCAGATCTCCCCCTGCTGCTAGAATCCTAAGCTCCCCTCACTTATCTTTTTTATTGCTTTAATAAAAATTATTTTTGCTACTATGTTTTGGGTCCTGTTGCCATGGTGTTTCCTATAACCCCCAAATGAGGACTGTCCAGGCTATTTACAGCAAGTCACTTAACCTGTGTGGGTTTAAATGTCCTTATCTGTAAAATGAAAGGATTGTACTATGTTATTTTTTAATATCCCTTCCAACTCTAAAATCTTATGACCTTCAACAGTGTTAGCTAGCTAGCAAGAGAAATCAACAGATAAAGCATTTGTTAGGTACTTACTATGTGCCAGGCACTGTGTTTAGTACTGGAGATACAAAAAAAGCAAAAAACTCTATTCCATCAAAACTTTCCCAATCTGTCCCATTTCTTTCTGATCCTGCTTTTTACTCCTGAGTTAACCAGTTTAAACGCATGTATCAGTTGGAATGAACACACATTGAACTAAGAGGAGCACTAGATTGTTTTGTATAATGGATTAAAGCTTTGTGGCTGCAGAGGGTCTCTAACTCTAAATGGGTGCTATGGTGTTCCTCATATCTTATGACATAGACAACTGTAGATTCTGGCTATAAAAATGGAAGTGCTGATAACAGAATTTGGGAGATGAGTTAAGAAGGTGTCAGTAGCACATGATACACCCTAGCCTTAATGGCCATACTTTCTGCAGGTTCTAATTCTAATGGAGGGCTTCCTTCTGAGCCATGATGACTGTGGGTGGAAGAGAGGGAACAGAAAATGGTAGAGTGGTGGAAAGGAGACAGGTGGAAGCAATTTACAGGTAGCTATGATAAAATTCAAACTTTAACACTATTTGAGCCTATCTGCTTATACATTCATGAAATGTAAAATAGGGTCATGTTTTGTAAGAGCAATGGGGCCTTGATCAATCAATGAATTCCAAAGCATTTATTAAGTACCTACTATGTCCCAAGCATTGTACTAAATGATGGGTATCCAAGTACAAAGAATGAAGTGCTCCCACCTCACAAGAAATTATACTTTAACGTAAGATAAGATGTTTTAATTTACGTATAGATATGCATATATATGTACACATACATATGCATGTGTACACAAATTAAATATATAATATTTAAAAATATGACAATAGTAACGTGATTATGTATAATATAGTATATATAAGGTTTTATAGAATATGTAGCATATATAATATAGCATATACAGGATAAATATGAAGAAAATAAATGCAAACAAATACCAAATATAAATGCAAAGTTGAGAAGATTAGTAAAAATGTTTTGCAGAAGAGGGTGCTTGATAAATTCAAGGAAATGAAAGAAGGGGTCAGATGTGAGAGAAGTTGTGGAGGTTAAAAGGACAAGACATTGGAATGGATTGGATATGTGAGCTGAGCAAGACTGAGCAGAAAGGGATGACTGGCTTTCCTAATTGTTTTATACACTAAATATAGTTGCCCTAAAAAGAATCTTACTGAGTCCACTGAATTAGTTGGTGGCATTTTTCAGCAGCATGTATGGTTTTCCCCAGGGATTCATTCACCTACCGTTGTCATAGAGAAACAATTCACATGATGGTCTTAAGCATCAATAGCTAGATGTTACCAGCCAGGTTTTCAGATTTTGTTAAATTCTGTACTTGTTCACTGTAATGAAACAGTGGACCCTAAGGGCTTTCCTTTGCCTATATCTCAAGTAAACACAGTCATGTGGACACAGGAATAGCCATACCCATCACTCTTCCTTTTCCCTCCATTGTAATGGCAACAGCTTAGAGATGTGTTCAGTGAGGAAGGTAAGGATATAAGCATGGCAGGAGGTCAGAAAGAGCAGACTGGGGCCAGCTGTTCCCAATGACTCCTTCTAGGGGAGTGATTGAAAATAGTATATTCAAATACAAAAACACAACAAAAGTGTTGGAGTTCACTGATGCTGGTTATGTGAAAGGACCAGGCAATTTATACTGTAATAATTGGCAGCATACCTGGGAAGAAACCACTTGGAGCCCAACTATCTATTAGACAGCTCTTTACATTTTGTTCCCTTTGTCCCTCCCCAGTACCTGGGAAGTACAGTACTCCCCAGTACACAGAGCACTAAGTCACTGTTCCCTCAATCAGGGAACCATAGCAGATCTTGGAGATGTTTCTCCAAAACACTAAGTCTTAAATTCTGTCTTGAACTCTGGGGAGGGCTAACTCTGAAAAATAACTCAGCTGGTAAATTCTTCTGTGGGAACATGTCACATAAATCTCCTTCCTGTAGTGGTCCATCTCCAGTCATCCTGATCTATGTCTTGTCACTGGACCCAGAGGGTTCTGGAGTAAAAAGTGAGGTTGGTAATTTTGCACATTCCTGCCTCACTTGAGTCCAGTTCATTTGCCTGTCAAAATATCATCTTCCTGATGTCATTCGTCCTCTTAGAGAATGAAGGACAAACAATTACAAACTTCCTGTAATATTGGCTCCTGGTCATCCTTATTCTCAACAGAGTGGGTGTAAGTGACATGTGAATACTCCTTTCAAAACTTCTTCTTTATTCTATTTAACTCTTCACCTCCCCAGGCCCACCAAACCAAGTTCATCAATCACCTAATTCACTCCACTGTGTGCTTGGAAACCTTACTCCCTTATCACAAAGTCCCCTATATATTTGAATATTTCAATCCACATTCTCTCTGCCTCTTCCCTTAACAGTAACTTGCCTCTTCCTGAATGACACCATTTCCCATATAGCCTTTCCCCTTGGGGGTACTGCTTGTTTTGCTCCCACAAAGGGCAAGAAGGGAAGGCAGGGATGCTCCCCATTGTTACTTCCACACTATTCATTTGATGTCCCTTACTGAACATTTTTTCATTGGAGATCAGTGCAATTTCTTTGTAGCACCCTTGCCTTATCCTTCCCTCCCCAAACTACTGGCCTCAGGGGTCACTCTCCCCTAACTTTTCAATGATTCAAGCACTTGGTTTATGCTCTTCTTTTCTACATTATCTTTATTATTATCCCTAAGTACTTTAGGACTCATTTCGAAAATCCTCCTGAGTACCTATCTGTCCGCATAGTCCGCTAACGTTCTTATCTCCAGTCATATTCTCCACCTCGCTTGACCAACACACATGCTTAATCACATCATAGAGTATAGCGTCAGATATTTCCAAGGTCTATAACTTTGAAATTCATATATATATGTATATATATATGTATGTATGTGTGTATGTATATATATATGTATATATATATACATATATATAGCTCCTCCTACTATTATCTGTCCCACTCTGTCAGTGACAATAAACCTACTCTCTGTCTTTATCATCATTTGATCATAGTATGACAAGATTCTAATTTTAGGCAACTAGATGTACCAGTGGATAGAGTGCCAGGCGTGGAGTCAGGAGGATTCATCTTTCTGAGTTCAAACTTGGTTTCAGACATTTACTAGCTGTGTGGCCATGGATAAGTCACTTAAACCTGTTTGCCTCAGTTTCCTTATCTGTAAAATGAGTTGGGAAAGGAAATGGCAAACCATTCCAGCATCTCTGCCAAGGAAACCCCAAATGGAGTTA